>NC_133620.1:120765055-121482802 GCF_048593235.1 Sminthopsis crassicaudata | reverse complement strand
ATCAGTTAAGATGTTCATACTCTGAAAAGCATGGGAGAAGCTTAGACCAACTAGGGAATAATAGATTTCATTTTCCTATCTAAACCAGATGGCCTTTGAGGTCCTTTCCAATTCTGGCCCTCCTGATAATGTATAGGGGCTTTTACCCTATTTGAAAAACATATGAAAGGCTTTGTGGGCTTTGTGTCAGTATGTGACATTTTCTTAATGTTAACTAGCACCAGTTGTTTCCCGTATTGCTAATCAGGTCAATATATCTCTCCATAATGGAAACAATAATAGCTTTCATAGTAATGCAGAACATTTGAAGAGAATTCACTGAATTGGAAATCCAGGGCACTTTAATTCTATTCTTTCGGCTGTACTTAGAGAAAGAAGGAGAGTTCATCCTTTCTGTAAAGTTTAGGGACATAATTGAGACTGGGGGTATATGATAATTGTAATTTTAATATGAGATAATACAGAGAGGGGGTCTTTGTGGAAAGTACAGCCTGATTATCAGAAAGCATGAAAAAGGCAACTAAAGGGAGAAAGGCTTTAAGCTCACCTTATCTGACTGGAGAAAAGAAAACTAGGGCTTAGTGTCATTAAAATTGTTTGCAAATACTTTAAGGAATATGCAATTATCACTGAAAGGTACAGAGTTGAGAGATCAATTGTCTTATATTCATAACTTGCATAAAATCTTTTATATCTGCAGGGATTTTTTGCTGCTCCCTCCAAAAGGCAATTATTGATTACATCATCAAAGACAGTAGAATCTGTCTATAAGATTCTGAGTGGGAGAGCCAGTTAGTTTTCCTTTCTTTATTTGAACTCAATAAATATTTATTCTATTTAAAGCTTTATGTTAAGGTTGGGTGGTGATAATATTTTTTTTTTCTTCAAGAAGCTTATGTTCTCTTAAGATGGGAGAATCAGTTGTGGTTTCTTCACAGAGATTGAATATTTAATTACCATCTTTACTGTCAAGAAGTTCCTGCATTATATAGTGGTGTTACAAGAATGAAAGAATGAGTATCTCCCTTTGGAGATCTGCATATTTCTTCTTTAACAAAGAATAATTGATAACTTTCTAAAATTTTGATTGAAGCTCCAAATTCAAACCTACAATCCTCAAACAAGAATATAATTTTTGCTTCTGTATGATGTTGATCAAATGGATCATTTTGATTTATTTTTTCCATCTTGACTGTAACTGTCAGGATTCCCATATTTTTATTTAGAGAAATGTAAGATTTGATGATTAACTTAACTTAGAGTGCAAATTATGAATAGGAAACTTCTTCCAGTTTGTAGAGGTTATTTTGGATGGATATAGACAGGAAAAAGGAGCTATATTCCTTTGATTGCCCTGTGTTTACCTTCAATATGTGAATACTAATCTCACTTATGATCTTGAACAGAAGATATATTTTCATATAGTAATAGTTGTCATATATCTCTATGTAGGGAAATAAGGAAATACTTTACCCTTGAATATTAAATGACCTGTTTCTTCTTTACTTATAGAAGTAATTGTTAGTGCAGGCTTAAGATATATAAGTATAAAGAAAAACATAGGGGAGATTAGTTCACCTCATTAATAGTTTTGATTTCATATTCTTTTCTTTGCCATATTCCTTTAGATAATTTCAATTAAATATACTGGTGAGGACAATGCAGATTTCCTCAAATTAAGTTTTTAACTTCACCTTTTTGCCTTTGAGGATGGAATTGTTTCTAGATCTTACAGATTTATTAGATAGAAATCTATCTGCTGATAGAAATCAAACAATTATAGAAGTTTGTATTATAGTCGATTTTAAAAACTTTTGGCATTTTTTCTGACCTCTTAAAGATACTGGATTACTTTTTGACATGGGTAGTAATTTTGAATGAAGTACAGATATATTCTTGTGAGCCTGTCTATGGGCATATCCTGATTTAACTTGTACCAGTTTCTTATTTGTTTCATCAAATTTTTACACCATGAAAAATGAGTTTCTTGTCTCCTACATTATGCTGAAGTAACAGGGTTCTCAGCTCTATGGAACAGTTGCTCAGTCATTTCACTTGTATCTAACTCTTTGTGATTCTATATGGTTTTTTTTTCAAATACATTTCCTTTTCTAGATCATTTTGAAGAAGAGGAAACTGAGGCAAACAGGGTTAAGTGACTTACCCAAGGTCAGACAGATAGCAAGTGTCTGAGGTCAGAGTTAAACTCATTGAGAGGGGTCCTCCTGACTCAAAATTCTATCCACACCCTACCACCTAGATGAAAAAGAAGTAGCTGGCCATTAACTTTTTTCTACTTTATTCAATATCAGGTGAAAAAGGAAGTTAAAAAAAATACAATATTAGAGCTGGAAGCAAACTAGTCATTATTTAATCTACTCCATTTTGCAGATGGAGAAACAGAAGTCAAGGAAGATTCATTGGCTAAGATCACATAGATAGTGGATGGGTAGAGACTGTATTATAGATTTCTTTAACTTCTTTTCCTGAGCCTTTCTACTATATCACTTTGTACTATTTAAACAGTTCTAAAAAGGAAAGAAAATATGTAACTGGTGGCCCTCTGTTAAGTCAAGGAATTTGTAGACACTTATAGATTCAAAATATGGTCTGGTATTATATTATATTATATAACTTTTTGGCTTTACTCTTGGAAGTCATATTGTCTGTCTATGGCTGCAATTCACTTGGAAGGTGTATATGATAATCTCATGAATTTCTAAATCAATGATTGAAAAATCAATATGCTTATTTTAACATAACATATTATTATATATCTTATAACTTTATATGTCTTAGCTCAGAATTTACATTGATAAAAGGACAAAGGGCAAGATAGCTAGAAAGTACCTTGGAAGTTATGTTTAAAGGGATTATTCCTCTGGTTTCATCACAAGCCTCCTGCTTGTAGGAAATAATAGAGAATTCAACTCAGGTGAGTTCCCTGCAGGACTGATGCTCATTTGCCTTTACACCATCCACAATTTCCTTACATTCTAATAGTTGTAGACATCTCCCATACAGAGGAAATGTATCCCATTCTCACTCTCACTCCCACCCCCGATAGCCTTGATTATTTTAGACTTCCTATACTATTTCTTTATTACCATTTTAGTCATTTCAGATTTCCAGGCTATCATGTTCACCATCTATCTTTTGAGAAAATGCAGAAGGATGTGGGAAGATGGATAGTATGTGTCAATTATAATAATTTTTAAGGAAGGAAGGAAACAGGCATTTATTAAGCATTTACCATGTGCCAGGCCCTGAGCTAAATGCTGAGGACACAACTATAAATAAAAAATATAGAGAGAATTTGTCCTTAGGAAGCTTAATTGCTCAAAAGGGAAGACATTACATGAAAGGGAGCTGGCAGCAATGAAGGGAGATAGAAGAAAGGAATATACCTAATGCAGGGGCATAATTTTGAAGTTCAAAGAAAGTCAACTAAAGGATTGAGATGGGAATAAAAAAAGACTGGTTTAGGCCCTCTCACAAAATGGAAGCTCCAGGAAGAACTCCGGTAAAGTTAGAAAGGAGGTTGGCTTCTTGGAGCATATTAGGGGTCGAACAGATTGCATGGTAGGATGTTTCAAGACAAGGAGACTCCAGGAGGTCAGAGAAGTTCTAGGATGAAGCAGCAAAAGAAGCATGATTTTGAAGTGCAGGGAAAATCAGGAATAAAAATAAGAAGGAAATAAATATCATAAAGAAATAAAAGACTGAAACAAAGTTATGTTTTTCTCAAAAGTAATAAGATGCTCATCCTTCATGCAATTCTCCAATATGAATTTTCTTATCTTCAATGAAAGTTTTGTCTTTTTAAGTCTCTGGGTCTTAGTATATGTTTGTTGCATTACTTTTTTGGGGGGAGGTTGTAAGATATAAGCACTTTTAGATGATACACAGAATTTCAAATCCAAAAGTAATTAGGTTTATTTAAAAATGTCATATTTCACATGATAATTTTACTGTATCATTGATTTTATACATAATCATGATACTTCATACTGATTAATTTCGTGTTTGTGGTGTTTGTTCTTCTTGAATGAAGCATAAAAATTAATGTTTTATTTTTGAACCAGGAATCCAAATTAATTTTTTGTTGTTTAATTTTCAACCTGGACAAAACCCAAAATAGCTAAATACTATTAATCCATGGAACTGTGCTGATATTTTTAATATCAACATATGACATGTTAAAAAGCAAAACAAAAACTAGCTCTTTGAGAATATTAAGGTAATTTATAAAAAGCAAACAATTTGGATGAAGGAGATTTAAAAACTTATCATTTACTTTCTTATGTCGTATTTTTATTATCATTATCACCATTATTATTGATAGAGTCAGCACTTCTTCCTGAGCAACAAGTATTAAGAATTATTTCATAGGAAGTGAACTATCATCATAATAAGGTCAGATTCACATCCTATACAAAGAAGAGAATTACTATTGTCACTATTAAAACTGAGATGATAAGTTCTTGGCTCCTTTGTTCTTCCCTCAAATAATTCCCATAGTGTTGTGTAGGATTTTAATATGGCCTAATAATGAGTATTATTGTTATATAAGACTTAGTACTTATTTATGGTACCTTTCATCTAAATTCAGTTTGCTTATTACAAAGCTTTTTATCTTTATAATCTCCTGAGAAAGCTTATCGCTTAAATTTTTTTTTTCTACATGATTAAGTTAAACAACTGAAAGTTTTTCTTATTTTCTACATCATATCTTATAGGGATGCTGATATGATCAGTACTCTTACAGCACCTTTTGTAAAATACTGGTCATCATTAGTTGTTACTGATCATTCCTGAGAAGGACATTAAGGAGCTCCTGACTTGATTTGTTTGAGAACAAATTTTTAAAAATCTGATAATGCAAAATTACATAGATTAAGGCATTTTAGATAATGGTCAAATCTTTTTATCTTCCATGTCTGACATACTTCTTGAATGTATTTGGTTTCTAAGTGAGTAATATCCATAGAAGAAGTGTCTAGTAAAATAAAGATTTTTAACTGTTCAGATAGAAGGGTGGGTATTCGTCATCAGTAAATTGTTTGACTGCATGCATTAATTTCTTTTTCTCCCTACTCTTCTCTTTTGGTATGTTTTTCTGCTTCTTTATGTGTTCTCCTTTCCTTACATGTCTCTGCCTACCTCTGTGTCTGTTCCTGTCTTGTTTGTCTCTGCCTCTCTCTTCTTCTCTCTCTTTCTCTGTCTCTGTCTCTGTCTCTGTGTCTCTGTCTCTGTCTCTGTCTCTCTGTCTCTGTCTCTGTCTCTCTCTCTCTCTCTCTCTCTCTCTCTCTCTCTCTCTCTCTCTCTCTCTCTCTCTCTCTCTCTCTCTCTCTCTCTGTCTTTAGTTTGTCTATATAGACAGAGAGACAGAGAGAGAGAAGGTTCCAAGCTGCTGGCATATATCGTCTTAAAAATTCAGTCAAGTTATTTAAGTAATATCAAAAGGACTTGTCACATTTGAAGTCAATAAAGCTTTCCAGTGGGATCTTGGCAGAGTTTCTATAGTTATAAATCATCTTCAATTGGTACAATAGTATATTCTCAGAATTCCCTCTGTTAATTTTTATTTTCATTATAGAGTATAGGATAGTTTTGGATAACTTGCAGGCACTTTATAAATATAATAATAAGATATTCTTGTTATTTTATTTTTTCACGTATTTTTGTTTAGTCCTGGTTATATACCCTTAACTGGATAAATGACTAACTTCACCCTTCCAGTCTCAGTTTCCTTATTTACAAGGAAGAGATTGAAATAAATGATCTTTAAGGTTTAAGAGGCTATAATCATTGAGGTGTTTTGGTCACAGTCTTCATCTGCTCCTTTTCTTGAAGCATGGTTCCTTAGGGAATCATGAAGATGATAGGACAATTTACAATTGTACTATCAACAATTGAGATGTTGGGATGGTTTGCTTAATCCATAAAAGAGCACTTAGCGACAGTGAACACTCTTTAGTCACTGCAAGACTATGGAGTTACTTGTCCTTGATAACCTGGAAATAAAAAGTTTACATTTTGTTACCTGAATCACCCTTCCCATTTGTGAAACAAGGTGTTCTAAGAACATGACAAATAAGAAGAATGACTCTTTTTTTTTTAAATGGGCTCCTAGAACTGGTCTTCATTCATATCTTCTGCTTTTAAGTTATAATTTCATTTGATTCTAAATACACAAGGTCCATATCTGAAACAGTCATTTCAAATACAATTGGACTTGTGCTTTTTAATCATATCTGCTCTCGAGTATTGCTGAAATTCTATATGCTTGACGTTTACCTTAACTTTTTTATGGCGCTCTAAATAGGTTTGGTGTTTAGAAATGTCTTTCTTTATAGGCTAAAGTAGACATAACAAGAGGTTTTACCTTAGGTCTCAGGTTCAAGCAATGATCAGAAACACACCAAAATATGTTTGGAATGTCACAAAAATATGTTCCCCCTTTTTTGCTTAAATGACCTATATAGCTGTGAAATAATAAGTAGTCATGAGGTGAAATACTTACAAAATAGATAAATAGACTGAACTCCCAAGTAGTTTTTAGACTGTGTTAAAATATGTTTCCATACATCATTGGTCTCAGGAATCTTGTAGTCAAATCTAAATACTTTGGAAATGATTGCCTTATATATAATCACACAATCTGGTGATGATAATGACCATGAATAGTCTCCATCTTAGCATATTTTGCAGTGATTGTTTATATGTTTTAATAAACCATAAATGGCACATAGTTCTAAGTTTAGCCTCATTGGCAGCTGTAACTACTCTGGCAAAAAGCCCACTACTCTTGATCCCATGTGTCTCTTGCACTTAAAATAAAATTACTTCTAGTGGCTGAAAACAGTGTCTTTTTCAAATTATTTGGAATACTTTATTAATATGCTTGCCAGATATAGACAAACTAAAGCTTTTAATATAATTCCCAGCAAAATCTTATGGAGAAATGCCACAATGTTAGGCAACCTAACTGCATATGAATATTTCAAGTGCTTGGTCCTATTTGAGGACCTAACATATTTTCAGCCAAAATACAACTATTTAATTTAGGTTTTCTAAAGAGAAAGAAAATGTTGTTTATGCCAGGGAGAATTCCAGCACAATATTTTAGCTCATAGTTAACTATTAGAATGATAAGTGGTTTAAATATTACCAATTGGAAAGTCACAGTGTCTGTTTCTTCAGATGCCTATTAAAAGTATATGATGGATTAAGGCTCTAGTACTGTACAAGGAAGATTGGTGGGGAATTGATTTCGATATTATAAGAAATAAAATGAAGGCTTAAACTAGAAGGTCAGACATAAAAAGATGATGACAAGTATGAAATATCTTGGGGGGATAGAATCAATAGTACTTCATGATGGATTGGATATTATGATTTTTCTGGGTTAGAGTTGATTCAGGCCAGTACTTTTGTATTTTGTTCAATATTGGAACAATAAGAAATACTTATAATCTGTTCAATAGTTAATAAAAAGAGATTTACTTAGCCATAAAAAGAGATATTCAATAAGGAAAGACTTTGGAAACATGTTGAGTTGAAAGAGGGAAACTTCTTTGTCTAAGTTGCCATTGTTGCCATCCCTTATCCCAAACATCAGAGAGTAAGTAGCTCTTTGTGGCTCTCTTGTACTCAGGCAACCAAAATCTGATTTCAACAGCCTGTCTCCAGTTCCTTGAACTAATGAAGGCTTGTGGGTGGTTTGAATACTCTTTCAAGAAAAAAAAAATTAATCTATATAACCTGAAACAGGGGTGAATGAGTAAGATGTATTAAAACTATGTCCAAGATTTTGAGCACAGAAGGACTGGAAAAATGACTGGCAATAACCAAAATAAGGGAAGCAGCACCCCTGAGTTTGGTGTAAAAAAAATCTGAGGATTTGATCTAACCCTGTCACTTACTCCTTATTGATCTTGGGTATATCTGGGCCTCAGTTTGCTCATCTGTTTAATGAGGATGTTGCAGTAGATGATCTCTAAAGTTCTTTCTAGGTCTAAATGCTACAAGTCAGAAAGGAGAAAGTTTTGCTGAATTTGTTTTTAACATGTTAAGTATGAAGTGTCAGTAGCACATCAAGAAACAAATATCCATAAAGTAATCAGATCAATCAATCTGTGTCTGGAGAGTTTAGGACTAGACATACCGATTTGGCATTCATCTCTTTTAAGCTACAATCAAACCATTAGATGTGTATATGATTACTAAAGAATATAAAATAGAAAGAGGAAAGTAGTGAATATTTGAGGGTACTGGCCTTGTAGAAGGAAGAGGATCCAGCAAATGGAAGGAGAACAATCAAACAAATATAGTAGAACAACCAGGTCAAAAAGAAGAATTCAGAGTCACAGGAGTTTGGAGGAGGAAAGTTGATCAAGAAGTATTGAATGATGCAGAAAGATAAAAAGAAAAGAGAATATAAAAATGCTTTGTTAGGAGATCATTAATAACTTCCTCTCCAGTTACAATAAAGGAGTGGAGGGGGAAAGCAAATTGAGAAGAGCTAAGGAGAGAGTGGTGATGAGGAGATAGCTAATGTTTAATACTTGTTGATGAAGCCTGACAGAAAAATGAAGGAGAAGCATAAGCCACTTGTAAAGATTGTGAAAAGCTCAAAGGAAGATTTTTTTTATAGGTTAAGGAATTATTGAAACATTCTGTTGAAAAGTAAAGTCATTACTTTGTGAAAGGCACTATTGTAGGCACTGAGGCCACAATGACCAAAATAAAATAATCACTCCATTCAAAGACCTTAGATTCTACTGGGTTTGGGATAAAGGAAGCTATAGCATATACAAAGATAAGAAAAATACAAGGTAAATTTGTTGCACTGAATGGACTTGATCCAGGGAAATAGAAAACTAAGACACTAATTTTATATCACATAAATTGGGAACTTTAAAAATAACTTTTTTATTATTTCTTAAATATATCTTTTAGAACTCTGGTGAATTTACTCAGGAGGGGTTAAAAGTATAAGAGTTGAAAGCATAACACATTTATTTCCAGAGTTTTAAAAAACTTTTATATAGTGCTGTATCATGTAGAACTTATAAATAAAAATGTCAATTAGAAGGCCTTACCAGGGGAGCTGTTCAGCCTTTGTAACTATCAAACTCAGTGGTGTCTATAAACATCAGTGTATTATTAGTCCCCCTTGGTTTCATCAAAGCTTTTAGCACAATTCAAGTAATGCTTTCTAAAATCTTTCTATGTAAGATCTTTAGGACAGCTGTCTCTTCAAATTATTGTTTAACCCTTATCTAAGGAGTTTTTAAAAAGTAGGAAATTGTTTGCTTCCTGTTAAAAGAAAAACCATCATCAGTATTAACAGATGTGAGACACTGTGGTTTGTTTCTATTTCCTAGTTAGAAGCATTTTGATGCTTCTTTTGACAAAAATGTTTGTTGAACAAACAAACCATTTCTGGTTATCAAAGTAGAAAAAAAAAAGAATAAACAGTTTTATTTCCAATGAGAGAAAAATTCTAAATTATACACAGTGAAATTTTATGTTAATTAAAGTTATTATTTTAAAAACAATTCATTTATGAAAAACCTTGTTTGTGGCTATATTGACCTGATGCAGTCTTTGAAGTAAAAACTTCCCAGTATCCATAATCAAATCCATGTCACACACTTTTTTCTTCCCATTTGTAAGGTAGAAAATCTGGGACTGGATGAAATGAACTACTTGCCCTCTTCTAGGATTATAAGTATGATCTTTTAGGTTTACTTTTAATTTGCTGTGGGGTAAAAATTGGCCAAGCCATCATAGTTTAAAAACAGCTATGAACAAGAATGGCATAACACTTGTCCTTTGAAGATTCAACATCTGGACAACTAGAATTACAGTGTCCAGAACAAAACCGCAGCAGATGCCTGAGCACTAAAGAGCAAAACTCTATTTGAGAATGGGCCAGATCTTGCTGTTTTCATGCTCAAACATATCAAAGTAAAAAAATAATGTAGGTGCGAGCATTCATGAATTGTAAATATTTTAAAAATGAAGGGACAACTTGTAGTTCTATTATCTACTATAGAAAATGTAAAGAAAATAGGCTCTGAAGTAGAATAGAATATGTAACTAGAAAGAGATATTAAAAAAATAGGTATTGAATTTGTATGAGTTAGCAAGTAGTATGTGAAATAAATAATTTAAGGTGGTACTAGTAACAAAAAGTAATTTTACTTTGTTTTTAAAAATTTCTCTGAAATGCTGATTTCTTTGAGATAGCAGCTATTTTAAAATATGTATACACATTAATATCTAAGTGTGGGCTTATATGCTTGTATATGGACATATGCATGCACATCACACATCTATAGACTAGGAGCTAGAACTATGATTTTGTTGACATAAACAGGTAAGAAGGAAACTCTACAAAGTGGGTTATCACTTTCTTTGCAGTGGCAATCTTAAAGAGTTACTTTAGCACTGAGACATTAAATGACTTATTCAAAGTTATCTTGCCAATATATATCAAAGGTGGAACAAATATGAACCAACTCTTCATGGCTTTGAGCTTCTGTCTCTCTCTTTCTGTACCTTACACACACATGTGTATATGTGTGTGTGTATGTGTATGTTTTTATCATTTTTTATTCAAATGTCCCTTAATCATATAGGGATTATATAATAGGGAATTATAGGAAATGTTTAAATTATTCCACAAAAGCAAGTTAGTAGGCACCTTCACTTTATTAAATAGAAATATTACAGTAATGAAGGGTCTAAATATTATTCCTCACATCTCATACATTATTCTTTTTATCCCATTATCCAGATATTCCCTGTTGGTAAACCTTAATTGCTTCCTATGACTAAAAAAATTGAGAAATGCTAGGTATAAAGCTGAAATTTAATATTCCATTAAAATTGACAGCTACAGGTTTTGGGAGTATTAGATATGCTGCAAATATGAAGTTTTTAATAGACATAGAGGTCCAGGCCAGGAATAAAACTGGTGAGTCTTGGAAAATTCATCATTTTGTGACATTTTCCATGATAATTCAAATATTAGAGATAATTTATTACTCTATCTGTACCATAGTTGAGTCCTTGTACACTGAAACTTACATCACTTTTCCTTTTTAGACAGTCAAACCACAGGTTCTACAAAAAAAAAATGAGGACAGAAGTCCACCAAAAGCAGTGATTTATCCTCAGTTAAAAACACAGGCTACATTAAAACCACATGTTGCTAAGTGCTGGATAGCCAAGGCCAGTATTCAGAATAAAACTTAAGGCACTGAAACTTGGATAAAGGAGATGTTCTTAAACGCTCAGGTCTGTAGTACATAATAGAGGATGTTAACTAGGTTGGTCTATCAAAGGATGGTGTTAGAAACTCAGCAATCTTGAAGAAATGTTGAGGGCAGAAACTCTCTCTAATTTAGCACAGCTGCTGCTACAGAGCAGTGGCCTAGAATTTCTTAGCAGAAGCTCTATAGAATTCCTTATCTTACACAGTTGATTTAACTGTACTGATGATTTAAAAGTCCTGATACAAGGTCTCTAGAGAAGAGAGACCACTTTTGAGGAATATCCTCAACATTTGAGGAAACCTTTAAGCTCTCCTACAGCAGCTGGTGATGTTTGTCCAAACAGGGGATACAATTATTTTTAAATTATAAAATTTAAGGGAACTATATTTTATGATCCAAATCAAGTAAAATGTATTCTTGAGGTGCTAATCCTAGGACTCTAAGTTGTTGGGAGAAAGAACCAAAAAGTATTTAATTATTAGAAAAATGTTTTTTCTGGCCCTGAATGTCTCAGATAATTGCGCTGTGGTTATGTCAAAATTTTAATTTTATCAGAGGCCTAAGTGTAGCATTGATAAATAATGTAACTAATATCTTAATATATTTGAGAATAGTTCAAGATTGACAAGAAAAACTTATCTTGAATTATTTATTCCATTTGTTCCAATCAACTAAACCAGCATATCTACATAAATTTGTATGCAGTATGAAAATATGAATCTTATGCATTCCTATTTATTTACATATTGTTGCTTCAACTATTACTGATTATAAGTTCTTTGAGGATAGAAACTGTCTTTTTTATATTTGGGGAAAAATATTCTCTGTGTTTGGTAAATTGTAAGGATTTAAAAAATGGTTGTTGATTCATTGGTGTAGATCCTTAGATATTAATTTTGTGATCTTTTCATCTACTAGTTAAATTTTCCCATAATATTATATACTTTCACTGAACACATTTGTAACAATTCATTGAGAGCAGATATGTAATTTTTCTAAGAAAAGAAAAATAAAAATATGATAATAGAGTAGAAATACTTTAATACTTCAAACATTTTTAAGGGCCTCCAGGTGGTGGATAAAGTGTTGAACCTGAAGACAGAAAGACTTACCTTTCTAAATCCAAATTTGGACTAGGCACTTTTTAGTTCTGTAATTCTGGACAATTAATCTAACCCTGTTTACCTCAGTTTTTCATTTGTAATATGAACTAGAGAAAAAGATGGCAAACCACTCCAGTTTTTTTGCCAAGAAAACCCCAAATGGGGCCCCAAAGAGTTGGACATAACTGGAAAACTGAACAACAATAACAATAACAAGCTTTATTTCATAAGAGTGGATGTTCCTTTTATAGATTCAGGTGACACTCTTTCTATGATTCAGCAACTAGTCATCAAAATACTGTGGTCCCCAAATTTGTCACTCTGCAGATAATCTGGTGAGGAGTTTTTTTCAGAGTTATTTCAGATGGTCCTCGGGAAATAGTCCTTACTGAAAGCTTTGCCAGATTAATGGCAATTGCCATAGCTCTGTCACTGCTGTGCTTAGCATAGTGCTTGGCACATAGTAGGCATTTAATAAATGTTTATTGATTAATTTGTTGATTACTTTAAAAAGCTACAGTCACATCTATTCCTTGAAGGCAATGGCATAAGATTTTAGTGGAAGATGGTAAAAATAATAGTTTAAACTTATTGAAGGATTTTGGGAGAATACTTAGAATGTTTCCTAGTTATCCATATTTTTTCTTCTAAATAATTCCTTGAAGTTGGAAGAGGAAAAATAATTTTCTTTTTTTATGCCAGGCAAACTAAGGAATGAATAATTGGCATAGTGTTATACATAGCCTGAGTTCCTACTTTATTAGTATCATGGATACCTCTGTTTCTCTAGGACATTTCTTAATCCCATCTACTTTTTCATCTTTCTTCTTTAGCTTCTGGAGTGAACCTAGGGCTGTTTTATTTCTGAGCTTCCATCTGATTGGTACAGTTCATTTGGATATGTCTTTAGTCTACAGCTAGGATCTAGTTGGAGATAAGTTTGTAACTTCTATCTTTTATTAAAAGGTGTTTATCAATTCGTCACCAGAATCATAATTCACATTGCATGGTTGCCATGGTATTTATCTTTTTTCTAACTTTGCTATGGATCAAATGACTTCTCATGCTATGTGTTATAAAGAGTAAACAGTGTTGTAAATATTCAAATACAAATTAAATTCACCTTATTTGTTTTTTCTTTTAATGGGGATAAAAAGTAGATTCTACATGGGAAAATTTTATAGAAAAAAAGTTGAATATTTTCTTAACTCTAACATTGCTATGCCCTTTGCATACCAAACTCTACATTTTTAATGAGAGGCTATCATTTTTTTTTCTGTAGATGTATCAAGATGTGTGGCAGAAAGAAAATATACCCAGGAACAAGCACGGAAGGAATTTCAACAAGTTTTCATTCCAGAATGCAATGATGATGGAACATACAGCCAGGTTACAAACTTTTTTTGAGTTCTGCATCTGAACAAGTAGGGGAAGAGGCCATTGAAGAAGGGAGGGACAAGGTAGTCAAGAAGTAGATGAATGTAGTACAGGGAGTAAATTAGCCATTTGTGTTTAGTTTTTTGTTCTCTTTAAGTCATTATTTTCTTAGATAACTAACTGCACTCACAATTATTCTTGTATATATTTATTATTAAGTGGTGGGGCGCAGATTTATTGTATTAGAATTTATGTCTCATGTTGATGATGAGTGTAATATAGGCTTGCTTTCATTTTTATGATTCTCATATTAGGACATTACAGTTCTTACCTTGTCACCTTTCAGAAGGAGGAAAATCTTTTTTAAACCCTTGTTATCATTTAGAGTCACAGAATGATTGTAAAATTATATTAAATTGTCTAAGCCAATGTCTAAAATATACAAGTAAGAATTTAAGTGGCCCAGAGAGTTTAAATGACTTCTTTCAAATCATAATTGCTAATTGATGATAGAGCATATCCCAGAACTCAGGCCTACCAATACCCAATTCATTGATTCTAAAGATGATAAATTATATTTTATAATACTGATGTTTTTTTCATTATTTTAAGACCAAATAAATGAAATCTTAAGTAATATAATTTTATTGAAAATAAAAAGATGTAGACTTTTAATGTTCATTATTCAGATTGGTTCTCTAAATTTTCCATGATTTACAGAATGATTTTATTATTCATTTATACTATTTGACTGTGTAGATCTCTGTTCTTTGTGAAAGTTATAAAATATCTGAAGGAAGAAGAGGGAGGACGGCAAGAGAGGTAATTTTATGGTCCTTCAAAACACATGATGCTCATTAGATGGGGTCTTTGTAAAAACAGAACCAAGAATAGGGCTTGTATAATGAAAGAAACAAAAGGGCACTTGAGTTTTAGTCCAAGCTCACTCACCTGCACTGTATCCTTGAGCAAATTATTTAACTTTTTGGACCACAGATCCCTGTTTATTAAAAAAGGAATGGTTGGATCAGATGATCTGAAATTTCTCTTAAAGCTCAAATATTTTATGAATAGAACCATGGAGCTATTTTTCCCTTTATTATATTAATTACTATACTGTGTATATCCTAGATAAAACAACTTTTCATCTGTTAAAATGTTTTTAAAACCACATGTGCTAGAATAAGTATGGTACATCTCTCTATGATGAAATTCCATTCATTGTGCTATTTCCTGACAGGTACAATGTCACAGTTACACGGGATATTGTTGGTGTGTTACTCCCAATGGACGGCCAATCAGTGGCACTGCAGTAGCTCATAAAACACCCCGTTGTCCAGGTAGGTTTAATAAACTGGTCACACATACACGTTTATATAGTTATAGTCAACAGGGCAAAGGGCAGGAATTGAATAGTTTGTTTTTATTTTTCCTTTTGTTAGGCAAGTGAATGATATTAGAGATAGAGACTGAGTCATAAAGATGGTGGAAATGGGTTCTAGTCATCCACTGGAAAGTCTAAAAGTTTTCCTTTTTTTTTTTTTTTTTTTTCTTCTCTCTGCAGTGTAAGCTTCTCAAGGGCAGGAACTGTGTTCAATTTCTGTCTTTATATTCTCATTGTTTGGTACTGTGTTGTACATGTTATAAGCACTGAAAAATGCTTGAAAGTAATTATCTTTCTTTCTTTGGGATGGAGAGTGGGGAAACCATTTCAATTAAGAGACAACTTACCAACATTTCCTAAAGACGCTACCATCAAAGCAAAATTATGATAGATTATCATGTCAGGACTAATCTTTTTCCCCCAATGTATCTTAAAGATCATAGTCACTAGGGAAAATGACCAAATTTTACTCTTGGAGAAAATAGTTACGTATTCTGGTTTTGTGTATAAATCTTTACTAAGGAAAAGTGACTAGTTCTACATCACTCTGTTTCCAGACATTTTATTTGTGTTATTTTATTATCCATATAAAATGGTCTTGATGTACTAAAGGTAATAATGTTGGCAGAAGAATAATCCATAAACTGGTCTGTTTCCTATTACTATTTTATGGCAAATGCTATAAAAGATTCAGATCATTTTCATTTTCAAAAGGTTTTGCTATCCAACTGCAAACTCCTTTTCTGGGCCTGTCTTATCAAACATTCATGATCAACATATCAAAATCATTCAATTGGGAATTTTGGGATGGGTACATTGTACATTTTAAGAGGACTAATCAAGTCAAAAGTATATTTACAGATTATTATTCATTATGATACAAATTTATATTTTAGAACTCAGAACATTTTCTCTTCAGAGCATTAGACATTTTATAATTGTATATTCAGCTTATACTGATAGCTATCAAAAGCTTCTAAAAACTGTTAAATATAGAATGATAAAATGTACATTTATTATGTACTTGATCTAAAATATTTAAACTAATATTTATTGATTTTTTTTATATTTATTGGCTTTTATAGTTTAAAATTTAATATTCAAAATATATTATATGGTTGACAAAATGTTTTTAAAGTTAATTATGTAACATGATATAATTTAATAAAGTACAAATAAATTATTCCTTCTTCAAAATTTTTTGAAACTTTACAAACTATTATGATTTAGAAAATGCTAATTAAGTTTTCTGAATTTATTCTCTCAGAAAATGTGAGCTGTAGATTGCACAGAATGGGCTTGGAAAAAATAAATTTCCAAATTCTAATGTTTATATCCAATTGGCTTCTTCCCTCTTTATAGTTTATCTACATTAGTCTTTTCCAAACCAATTTTTTAACCAACATTTTGATGTGATGAAAAGTACTGGATTTTCCTTCACAAATTCCATCTGATTTTTTTAATGATGATTGGACAAAAAAAAAGTTGTAGTAAAATGGTTATTTATATGTTTTTGTAATTGTACACAAATAATAAAAATGCAATGGGAAATAGTAAAAAATCTGGGAAAATGGTAATGTAGAAGGATGATTGAATAAGAAATGAGATAGTGTGAAAAATAAGGCAGAACATTCTTCTGATTCAAAGATAATTGGCAAAGAATATGATGCAGAATATTCTAATCAATCTAGAAGAAAAATATTTTGAATTTGTTTTTAAAAAGAAAAATTAGGTAGAATTTGTTTTCGTTTATGATATTGTCTTTCAAAGCTGTTTAGTCTCTCTCTGAATGTTTGTTTCTTAGTATGTAGACACATTCTTAATGATGGTTTAGAAGCACTCCTTTACACCTGGTTGTTACTATTAATTTGTTCCACAAATCTCACAGAATATTTATGTGAATTTTTTTTTACCTCCAGATGTCGTTCATGTTTTAGTTTGGAAGGGGAAAAGCATTAGCAGTGGAGCAGGTGCATATACAAAGACTTCTTTTGGAAATTGCATATAAATGTGGCAAAATGTCAAAGGACTGTTAAATTTTAAAGCAGAGGAAAGAAATAGGAAAAATCTGAACACATTAAGAATATACTTCCACTTTTTATGGATATAAATGGCTCTCTTCCTTTCTTGGTACAGTGGAAAAAATGCCTCACACAGTGCCTGACCTATAGTTGGAGTTTAATAAATGCTTGTTAATTGTTTGTTTTTATTTATTTTTGTTTGTTTGTTTTTAGTCCAAAGAACCAGGTTTGAATCATGATGCTATCATTTCTTAATTGTGTGTGACCTTGGTGAGGTTCACTGGGCCTGGTTCCTCATCTGTAAGATGATCTATAATTTTGAAGACTCCTTCTAGCACTAAATCTTATAATCTTTGTTTTACATGCTCCAACATAGATAATTCAAATCAAGAGACAGAATATTTTGGTTTCAATCAAGCAAAGCACTTACTGCTTCTCAGACATTGTGCTAAGGACTGGAAATACAAAAAGAGGTTTATAAGATATGGGATATCTCTTTATAATAAAGCATTGCTAGTACCAGAAGGAATATTTTGCCAAAAGTTCAATTGAAAAATGCAAGAATTTCATCTAAAGGGCAGTCAAAATGAGCTAGCCTTTCTTCTGAAGGAGCTTTCATTCTTTGGGGGGATAGTAGTGAGAGGACAGCAATAAATATCTGAATATGTATGTAGAAAATATAAAATGAAAAAAATCCCACATTAATTTGGGGGAGGAGAGTACTAGGATGCAGAAGAGGCAGGAAAGAGCTGAATTTTGAAGGAACAAAAGATTCTAGGCAGGGGTGCTGAGGAAGGAGTGCATTCCATACAGGAGGAGCAATCAGTCAACACTATGATGTACTATTAAAATTCAAGAATTAAAATTGAAAAAAAAGGCTACAGTATTTGGTAAAAGGGAATTATTGATTTCCAGGAAGAATCACAGAACTCCAGGAATTTGAAAATTAGATAGAACCTTGGTAGTTATCTAGTCTAATCTACATATCTATATGTAGATATATAATCTATGTATCTATATCTCTAATACAATATTCTAGCAACTAGTCATCAAATCTTTGGGATTTTTAAAAGTTAAGCTATTTTTCTACTTTGGAACAATTCCAATTGCTAGGCATTTTCCCCCTACATCAAATTGAAACAGCTCTTCAAAACTTACCTCATTTATATATCAAGACAATTTTTTCCCAACACTTATCATTTTCCTTTTTTAGCATATTATCTCATATGATAGGTGTGAAGTGGTTTCTCAGAGTTGTTTTCATTTTTACAACATTTTGAATTCCAAATTTTTTTCTCTCTCCCACCCCTTTCTTTTTTCAAAGATGGTAGGCAGTTCAATATAGTTTATACATGTGCTATCATGTAAAACATATTTCCATATTAATCACAGTTGTTCAAAAAGAAACAAATCAAAAAGAAAAAAAAAACACAAGAAAGATTCTACATTCAGAGCCCATCAATTCTTTATCTGGATATATATAGCACTTTCCTTCATAAGTCCTTTGTACTTGTCTTGGATCATTGTATTGCTCAGAAGAGCTGAGTCATTGATAATGGATCATCACTTAAAGCTGCTGATACTGTGTACACTGCTTTCATAGTCCTGCTCATTTAACTTTGTATCAATTCATAAAAGTCTTTCTAGTTACAATTTTTTTCTCCAGAAGAGTTGGATTAGTTCACAACCTCACTAACAATGCATTAATTTCCCAGTTTTCCCACACTTTCCTTTTTTTTTTTTTTTTTTTTGGTCACATTAGCCAATGTGATACATGTGAAGAGGTATCTCAGAATTGTTTTAGTTTATACTTTTCAATGAGTTGTGCCTAATTTTACTTCTTAAGCAGTTGTTAATCCAAGCTATGGATTCTTCCCCCCTCCCAATTCTCTTTGTATCACTCTCATTTTTTTTTCCAAATTTTTTTCTTCTATTTCTTTTATATGATTTTTATGCTTCTTTCTTACTTCTTCTACAAGTTCTTTCTGGACTTGAGATCACTTCCAGTTTTTCTTTGGGGCTTTGCTCATAGATGTTTGGACTTTGTTGTTCTGTTGTCTTCTTCTAAGTTTGTGTCTTGATCTTCCCTGTCATCATGATCACTTTCTATGGTCAGGTTTTTGTTATTGTTTTTTGCTCATTTTAAAGAGGGGGTTTAAATTTTAAATTTGAGCTCTATTTCCAAGGTGGAAGGAATGCTTTTAGGCTTCTTGTGACACTGAATATAAGCACTGGCTGTTTACATGTTGCTGCACTGATGTTGCCCTGAGACCTAGGCAGACCCTTGTTTCTGATGATGTGCTGAGGGAGTGGGGATAAGAGATGTCTGTAGCTGTTGGAGGCTGTAGAGATCTGGTAGTCTAACTGGTGCTGAGATTTGGGGGTCCTAGTTTGTTTGTCTACTGAAGGTGTTTTTGCATTTACTTGAGGCTACATTGAAGTACATGATGGTCTGGCCTCTAGAGGCTGCCTGTTTATTTGGAGCTATACTGAGACATGGAGGAGTTTGCACTGGCAGCGGCCTGTTTGGTTAGGCACCCATAGGATTGGCATCTGCTTGTTTGCCCAGGGTTGTGCTGAAGCAAACGTTGGTCTGGTCTCTGGAGAATGCCTGTTTGCCCAAGGCTACACTGAAGCACATGGAAGTTCTGGTAGCTGGAGTCCACCACATCCAAGCTCAGGATCTCTTGCAAGTTTTCTGTCCTGGCTGTGTCTCCTTTCCTCCAACTTTTACTAAAGTGGACTACTATTACCAATCTTTCAAGTTTCCTGGGTTAAAAGATAACTTCACCCCATCTACTTGCTAGTTCTGCTGTTCCATGACAGTTTTGGAGTGCTGTTTTGTTTTTTTTTTTATTTCTGGAAAGTGAACATGGGAAAGTTACAGCAATTCACTACGTATTCCACCATCTTGGCTCCTGGAAGTAGTATCTCTGTGAAGTTTTACAATCTATGTCAAGAACTCAATATCCATTCTTCCACCTAACATTCTGCAGTGAACCTGAGCAAAGATGTTTTAGTTTTTCCCCCTTCTTTTTATTCTAACTTTAATACTCTTTATCATGTGTCTCCCTTTGGATTAGTGGGATTTTTTTGAAAGTGGTACACTTTTAGTCATAAAGTATTCCTCCACTAGCCTTTTAATAAAAATTTTGGCAAAATTAGAATTTCTATTTCCTCATTTCAGTCATGATCTCCATCACTAAATTTCATTGATATTTATTGTCACAGTTATCTTCTCCTTGTATTAAAATCTCATACTCATATTATCACATATAACCTACATAAGTGGGTGATAGACTTATCAAATAGAAGCTAAATGACCAACAATAGGAATGTAGAGAGACATTCTATCTATCTATCTGTATGTGAGAAAGAGAAAGAAAGAAAAAGTGAAAGTTTAAAAAACACTAAAGTACCTACAGTTTTCCACTTTTTATAGGAAGAAAGGCAGTGGATTTCTGAAGATAGGTAGGTGAAGGGAAAAGGGTGAATTTTATCCATGAAAGGAGGCATCTAGTGCCTCAGTGATTAGAGCCCTGGTTCTGAATCAAGAAGACCTGAATTCAAATCTGTCTTCAGACAATTTCTAGCTGTGTGATCTTGGCAAGTCTCTTAACCTTTGTTTGACTTAATCCATTGGAGAAGGAAATGGCAAACCGCTATGATATCATTGCCAAGAAAACTCTATGGAGAATATTGGCATGCTGTAGTCCACGGGGTCATGAAGAGGTGGACACGATTGAACAACAACAACAATTATCCATGAAAATGACTATCTGGTTACCCTGACATAGTGTTTTTTGGCTGACTGGGGAGTGGTATGCTATGGTGGAAAGAACATGATTTAAAGTTGGGAGACTTGAGTTTCATTTTCAGCTTCATCTCTAAGTCTTTGTGATGTCACATGAATAATTTTATGTCTTTGGGATTCATGTTTCTTAGCTTCAAAATGAGGGGTTGGATTATAGATTTACAAGCTATCTTTCAGTTTTGTGATTTTAAAATTACTTCATAGTTTTACCATATGGAGTATGCATATCATTTTCCCCTTGAGTTAGCTGGTAAAAAATATGTTTCAGATGGTAAGAGGATAGGAGTTAGGAATTACCTAATGCAATATAGATGGCTAACATTAAAAGCCGATCTTTAAAATACTTTTATTACATAAAGTGGGTCAATTAAAAATAAAATAAATCAAATGGATTTCCAAACTAAAATTTTGCTTGAGGTAAAAACCATTGAATATTTTTACTTTAGCTTTCCTTTAGCCTCTGACTCTCACAGTCAAATTGAAAGAAAAGAATTAGAATAACACTATTGAGGAAAATCAATGGATGGACTAGATGGATATAATGACACCAGCTACTTCAAACCTCTTTGATAGCTCTCCTCTGGCTAAGAACAAACAATGAATTTGCTAAAAGAGCAGAAGTTGTCTTATTCACTGGAGGGATAAAGCACTATTTATATGTTAGCTAAAGAATAGAATTCTGGGCTTAATGTTGCAAAAATCGAGAATGTGGATGGGATCGGTCATCTAAGCCTGGAAGTACCTGTATGAGAATTTCTTCTATAATAAACCTTGACAGTGTTTAAAACTAATCTTTGTTAAAAACCAAAACCAAAATTAAAAACTTAGAGTGATGGAGAAACAATATTTATATCCTAAGTCAGACCATTCTACTTTTTAAAAAATAAAACTCTGATTCCTTTTGGATATAAAATTCTCAGAGAGGAAACTTCCTTTACTGAGGCAGATTTGCAATTGTTTTGAAATTTCTAATCTTACAGAGTTGCTAGGAGTGGGGAAGAGGAATGAGAGATAGATATTTTAAGTGATTTGCTAAGGATCACTTAGCTAATACCTATCTTTCTGACTCTGAGGATGGTTATTTATTCATTGTATTTTAGGATTTCTCATTTTACATTTAGATATTTAGTGAATTATTAAGAAAATGTTAAAACTAAAAATGAGATAATATTTTTAAAACACTATGCAAATCTTAAAGCATACATAAATGCTGGTTGATGTTATTATTATTATTATTACTTCTATTCATTGGTGTTGATTCTGTCCTCTAGAACTAAGCCAAATACATCTAATTTTTCTCCCATATGACAATCTTTCACATAATTGAAGAGAATTATCACCTATCTTTCCCCCACTCCTATCTCAGGTTTCTTTTTTCTTGACCAATCATTCCGATTTCTTCAAACTACTCCAGGGTATAATTTCCAATTTGGATTTAAATGTTGTCCCAGACTCCTCCTGTTTTATAATTTCTGATTTGTTTAATCTCTTAGAATGTCAATTTCTTCTTCTATAAAATATAATTATATTTGTGCAAATTATCAAGGCTGGTATAAGGAATGTAAATTGCAAATTTTAAAGCACTTAGTAAAAGTGATTGATTATAATGAAGGTCATTGGAGCCCTCTGACACAAAATACACAGCTAAAGAAGTGTGAGAGACCAATTTATAATCGTAGAGTCAGAAGTTGATAAATTATAAAAATAATAAAGTTTTGTTCCAGGCTTTTTGTAAGTATGTCCTGATTTGGTAGAATAACCAAAGTATCCATGATAAATATCCTTTTTAAAAGAAATTAATTTGACCTTGACCTTTATCTTTCCTTCCTTTATTACTCCCATCAGCAAGTAGGACAGTCAGAAAGACTTAAAGTTGGGATGCTTAGAGAGCTTTTGGATATTCTTTTTGGGCTTGGAGAGACATTTGTCAAAGGTTATCAATGTATATTTTGTGACTATACTGGGCCAATAAACTGCCTTTGCCTGCTTGCTGAGGCTTATCTATAGAAACTTTTAATTGGTCTCCTTTTCTTAAATTTCTCTTGTTTTCAATTCATCTTATACTCAGCTACCAAAGTGACTTTCCTAAAATGTAAGTTTGACCATCACTACCAGCAGACATTTATTAAAATGAACAAATAAAATATATGCATATGTTCATATAGTATATATATGTATATGTGTATGCATATATGTGTTTATGTAATAGCTTATTTTTCCCAATTAAATGTTAAAACAATTTTATACATTTTTTAAAGATTTTGAGTTTCAAATTCTATCCCTTCCTCCATCCCTGCCTCCACTTCCTGCCTCTCCTCTCCCCTTTCCCCCATCCTGAGTCAATAAACAATCAGATATAGATTATACATGTGCAATCATGTAAAATATTTTCATATTAGTCATTTTCCAACAAGAATTTATTAAAAATTCTATGTGGCATTGCATTTAGCTTTAGGAGTACAAAGAAAGGGAAAAACAAAACTAAAACTTGCTCTCTGCTCTCAGAGGTCTTATTTTAATGAAGTAGAATGCTACCTTTATGTTTAGTGAACTCCACTATCTTTCTATTTTTTTCCAGGATACATAAAAATCTAATGCGTGCGTGTGTGTGTGTGTGTGTGTGTGTGTGTGTGTGTGTGTGTGTGTGTATGTGTGTGTGTGTGTGGGGCAGCAATGAATAGAGTGCTGGGACTCTGGTCAGGAAAACTTATCTTCTTAAATTCAAATTTGGACTTAGGAATTTAATAGCTAGCTGTGTGGCCACATATTACATGCAAGCAGCACAGTAGATAGAGCACTGAACTTAAAATCAAGAAAACATCTTCAAGAGTTCAAATCTAGTCTCAGACATTTACTAACTATATAACCCTGGTCATGTCACTTAATCCTGTTTGTCTCAGTTCCTCATCCGTAAAATAAATTGGACAAAGAAATGGCAAACCACCACAATATCTTTGCCAAGAAAACTAAAATTAGACTTATGAAGATCAGCAATGACTGAAACAGTTGAATAATGATAACAAAACAATATGTTAAATAAGCACCTAGTGTATCTGTGTTTATATATATGCCTGCATTATATGTTAATATATGTGTATGTATATATAACATGAATATTCATATACTTATTTTTATATGTAGGTGCAAATATACATACAGGTATCTGTATATTTGTAAATAGATTCATGATACACACATTTATTTATAAATATGCATTATACAATTGTATGTACACAGATATATTCATATATATGTATACATATATCTACTTATTTATGTTTGTATGTATGTACATATAGCATTAGACTGAATAAGATCTCATCTTATCCATTGAACAGCTGAATAATTAATTTATCTACTACTTTCACACCCTTATTCATAAACTTTACCTGTCTACATGGTATAGTATTCAACGATTCTTTACATGAGCCAAGAACATACTAACCTCAAGAGAAATAAAATGGTGAAATACAGCTTTAACAGTTCATTTTTTCCATCCAAATGGAAACTTTTGTACTAGCAGATGAATCAATATCAATATCTCTACATTTCTACATATTTGATTTATGTTCTTTAATCATGTTTTCCATTAAATAACAAATTTAGAGCTAGAAGGGTCCATACATTTCCAATCTCTTTTTATAGATGAAGAACTGGATCCCAGAAAGGTTAAGTAACTTTTTTTAGGAACACAGAGATAGCAGCAAATGGCATATTTGGGACATAAACCTAAGTCTTTTGTGTTTAGTTTCACTACTTTTTGCACTATCTCAAGTGATTTGTGTAAATTTAAATAAAAATGGAGGAAAAATAAGCTTTTAAAAAAAGAAAAATAAAATTTCCAAAGGAAAATAGATAGCTTGTTCTTTATTACTGGGGAATGGTTTCATCTTTTTAACCTCATTTCTTTTCTGTAACTATGTTCTGTGGCCAAGATCTTACTTCTGGCTTAAAGACAAACTGTAGTTTAAGATATTGTAAACTGAACCTTTTTGGAAATTTTTTAATAGTTTACAAATTAATGAATTTTATTGTTTAGCTCAGCAGTAATGGTGTTTTTAAGGAAATCTGAAGATACCAATACACAGAAAAAGGGAATAGAAACTCATTTTAAAAATCATAGCTAATCAGAGAGAAATGTAGTACTTAAAAAATAGACAAAATTTTATCAAACACAGTTTATAGGTAGTACATTTTTTGTGCAAGGAACACAGAATACCTCAAGTACTTTAAGTTTCTATTTTTCAAAGTATAGATGAGAAGACATTTACATTTTCTTGCTACTGTTTGTATATCTTTCCAAATTATATGTGATATCTTGAAAAATGATCCAAAATCGATTTTAATAGTTTATACTTGATAATTTCAAACTTGTCTTTTTACTTGGCATTTCAAACTTTGTATTTTGAAAACAGAAAAAGCCATCTTTCTCCTGAAATTATCCTCTCATTCCAACTTTCCTATTCCAGTCGAGGGCATAACCTCTTTCCAGCTATCCAGTTGTCATCCTTGAAGTCACTCTCAATTCAACTCTCACTTCTTCCCATATCTAATCAAGTCCTACCTCTCATATAGATTAATATAAAGGCTTACTTACTATTTTCCCTGTCTCAAATCTCTCTTCATTTCAACATTTTCTCCACTTATATACCTGAAATGTGTATCTAACCATGAATCTGCAAAATTAGTTCCAGTGTTTCCCTACGACCTCCAGGATCAACTGGTCCTCTTTCCATCCTTCCTGTTTTCTCATGCTTTATTCTCTTCCAAAATCCCTAAGATCTGATTGCTGTTCTTCATACATTACACTTATTTCACATCTGTGTGTCTTAGTGCTGAGTATTTTCCATACTTGTAATTCTCTCTTTCTGTCTCTCTTTGTCTATGTCTGTGTCTATCTGTCTGTCTGTCTCCCTCTTTTCATTCCCTCTCCCTCGCTCTTCCTCCTTTTTTTCATCATCCTCATCATCTTCTTCTCCTTTTTCTCTTCCTTCTCCTCCTCTTCTTTCTGTTTTTATTCTTCTTGTTATTTTGTTCTTCTTGTTTTTCTTTGTTCTCCTCTCTCTTTTCCTCCTCCTCCTCCTCTTCCTCTTTTATCTCTTATTTCACACACACCTCATTTTATTCTCATATCAACACTAGAAGGCGCATACTACTATTAACCCCAGTTTATCATTGAGAAAGCTGAGGCAAACAGAGGTTTAAGTGCTCAGGCTCACACAGGTAAGGCTAGATTTGAACTCAAGGCTTCTTGATTCTAGCCCCAGCATTTTATGTGTGCCAGTTATCCCATTTTACGGATTTGAAGAAATTGAGTGATAAAGTGACAGAGAGGTTAAATCATTCTCATAGAGTCACACAGTTATTAAGTATTTGGGGCAGGAATTAAATTCAAATCTTTCTGAGTGCGTCTAGCATTTTGTGTCACTATACCTAATAAAAATTCTGAGCAAATACAATCTAGACTGTGCATTTGCAAATAGGTCTATGTCAAAATTTTAATTTTTTTTTTCCAAAAAAGAATTGAAGATCTAATGGCCTTGGGTAAGACAGATTAAAAACTATTGAAGGCTCTCTGGCTCTGTCTAATGCTATTCTTAATCTCTCAGTAATAGTCTCTTAACGGTATCCTTTGTCTTTTTATAACATTTATTATTTTGTTGCATAAAATGAATTGTTTTTGAAATATTAATGGTAGTTATGTAATACTTTCTATGATTTGGGAAGAGCTTTATATAAAGAAAAAAAGGCAATATATTTTATTTTCACTGGTTGGGAAGGTAGGGACAGAGCTTAGATGTGCTGAGATATTGAATAATCTTATGTTGTTGTTAGTAGTTTTTTTGTTTTTAGTACAAATTTTAAAATGAACCCCTTAATTTAATTTTATTTTATTCCACTAAATAACCAATCAGATTTTAAACCTAGTCATTCATTTATTTTTCAAATATAAAAAATTTTTTTGTTCAATTTATGTTCAAAAATCAACACAATAGTATAAACACTGCTACTATTTTAGTGTTCCATATTATGGCTTAGCAAGATGTGATTAAATTTTCAAAATAAAGTTTCCTCATTTCAATTTAGCAAGGATAAGAATGAAATGAAAACTTTAATATTTCCCAGAACATTATTCCCTTAACTCTGAAGCTTATAAGAAATTACATTAAAAATAAAATCATTCTTCCCCCAAATTATAGCTTTTTCCATAGAATTTAGAATTAAAAGGAACCTTAGCCAATATCTAATCTAGTACCTCCATTTTCCTAAGGAGAAAATAAAATAAAAGTATAACCATATTTCCAGGTGAAGTAAGAAACATTTTACAAAAATATCTTTAATATGAAATAGCTGGTCTCTATTCAGGTGGTGCATGAATTGTTGAATTTGTTAATTATGCTCAACTCCGAAAGGATATCCATGAAACTGCAAACATGTATTTGTCTTAATGCAGTAAGACTTAAAAAGTCAGAAACATTAAAGATCTAGGAAATTAGGAATATATAATGAAAATGAGAATAAACTTGCTTAACACCTTTTTATTGCCTCTACAATATTTGCAGATGAAATTCTTAATATTCAAACAATAATAATTTTGATCTTTTAAATACTAGATTTTCCCAAAGTTAACTGCAATTTTATGTTAGCCAAAAGACATGGTTAGACCTCAAAGAAAAGTTTTTGAACTTGAAAGGAATTTCAGTTATTACAAAAGAAAATATTTTTACCATCAGTACATTGTTAAGATGCTGAGCATAGGCCTTTTCAGTCACTTAAGGTCCAGTGAAGAGGTTTGATCATTTGTAATCTGACCTAAATAAATTTAAAGTTTAATTCTTTATAGGGAATCCTATGAACTAAAATAATGATAAAAAATGAACTACTCCATATTAACTTAGGCAATTCAGATTGCACCTGGCCAGAGATCTAGCTTGGTTTTCCTTCTGCCTCTTTTTCTCTGTTTCTCTGTATCTATCTTTGTGTTTCTCAATTAACTCTATAAAAAAAGAAAGTCATTTTCATTATTATTCTTACACAACTATTTCTCTAGTGTTTTCTTTTTCCTCAAGCCTCAAATTTGACCAGTTTTAAGTTGATCTGAATGAATTTTCTTCTGAGGACAAAATTATAAATATAAATCACCTACTGTGTCCTAAACACCTATTGTGTTCCTAAATCTTAGTATAGTTTTAAGTTTTAATACATATTATTAACATGAACTGTTAACATATATTATATATAGTGTGTATGCCAGCACAATATGCATATGCATACATATACATATTTGAATGGAACATTTTTTCATTCATAATTAATTTTAAAGTATTTTCCTTGTGCTTATCAGATTAATGAAATGGATTCAAAGGTGGGTTTTTTCTGCTAATTAAAGCAAAGTGCTTTTCATTGTGAAGTGCTCTCATTTTCATCTTCAATTTTTTTTATAGATGTTATTTTGAATTTGATTTTGGGCTGTATAATTGAAGCTATCACCAGTTTATATGAATGTAATATAAAAAACCTGTTCAAGTATTCCTTACCTATATTTCTGCATGCAAATATCCTGTTTTCCATACTATTTAATTCAAAGTATTAAAAAGAGAAATGGCCTCAATTTAGAGGAACCTTTTTTACAAATAAAAAAGCTGTGAGAGACAAAGTGATTTATCGAAGGCTCTGGAGTTAGTGGCAGACTTGAAATTGGAGATCTAAATGCTTCTTCTTAGTACTTCATTTCACCTATTTGGTGGTCACTTCTCTGGCAAGTTCAACTATTTGAACACAGCCAAGAGCCAGCAATAATAACTGTTCATATTTCTATAACCCTTTAAGACTTTATAAAACATGTTTCCTTACAGCAACACTTTGAGATAGTGTAAGCTTATTATTATCATCACTATTTTGCAGACTGAGGGGGATTAAGTGAGGATCATATGCCTAGTAAATAGCAGGGCTAGGATTCAAAGCAAGATCTCCTAAATTCAAGTATTGTGATCTTTCTACTCCACCATGATACCTTGTGGAAATTAAGCAAGCAGATTGTCAAAACAAAAATTTGCACAGTATGCAACAGTTCATTGACTTTATACACAACATAATCCTTTATGTCCATACTCTGTCTATTGATTATTTTCCAGTTTATTTGATTTATGGAGTAAATCAGCAAATGGAAGAGAAAATAATAGCTGGTTATGTAGGTAGGTCTTCTAGTTGCCCCTCAAAGCAAGAATTGATAGTGGAACTTTCCACAGGGAGACTAAGCAACCATGAAAAGCAGAAAGAAAAACTCAAATAATCATAGTGATAGTTGGCATGTATATTGTGTTTGAAACTTGCAAAAATTTTCATGTCTTTTTGTTGTTTTTGTTTGTTGGTTTTTTGCAAGGCAGTTGCAAAAGTTAAAGCAATTGGGGTTAAATGACTGGCCCAGGATCACACAGCTAGTAAGTGTTAAGTATCTGAGGTTAGATTTGAATTCAGGTCTTCCTGACTCCAGGGTTGATGGTCTATCTATCTATCTAGCTACTCTTTGTAAAGAATTTTTAAAAAGTAATTTCAATTCATAACTGTTTGGCCCATTTAATTAGGAACAAAATATCCCAGTTGTTTTAATAATGCCTGAGGGCAGATGTCAGTTCAAACATTTATTGGCCACTTAGGCAAGATACTGTCTTTTTCATAGATTTTGTAGTCTAGTAAGAGGATTAAAAAAATATGAAAAAAATCTTACAATTATCATTATTATTAGTTGCTAACATTTATATAACATTATGTCCCAGGCTTTGTGTTATTTACAATTATTGTCTCACTTGATCCTTATAACAAATCTGGTGGGATTATTATCACATTTACCAATAAGGAAACTTACCAATAAGGAAACTGAGTCAAAGAGGGATTAAGTGACTTGCTCAGGATCAGCAGTTAGCAACTGTCCGAAGCTGTGTTTGAACTAAGAATTTTCTGAGGTTGGTCTTTCTCTATTAGAAAGTGAAAATAAAGTGCTTTGTGTAATTCATGAGGAAGTTAAGGATGGCTTCCTGGAGAACATGGCATTGGCTCTTGGCTTTAAAAGATGAAAAGACAGAGGAGAGGAAGGTATGATATTCAGCAACAGTACAGGCATAGAGAACAGAGGTCAGGCATAAAGGATGGAATGGAATAATAGTATGATATAAAGCCGAAAACCTAGGATTGGTGTAAGATAAGGAAGGACCTTCAATATCAGAAAACATATGTGCTCTTTATTTGGAAGGCAACAATGGGTAACTGATTTTGAACTTAATGCCACTGCCAGAACTATTTATTAGTAATACATAGCTAGTAAACAACTGGATCTGCAATCAGAACAGCTGAATTTAAATCTGGCTTTAGATACTTACTGGCTGTGTGACTTGAAATAAGTCACTTTACCTTGGTCTATTTCAACTATAAAATGGAAATAATTATATCACTTATCTCCAAGGATAGATTTTCAGGATCAAATGAGATCTATATTTGTAAAGCACCTGCCAGTGCCTGACATGATAGAAACTTAACAAATATTTATTTATTTCCTTCTTATAGAGAAAATTCACGAGGTAGTAGTGTTATGAAGTATAAATTGGGGGATTATGGGAAATAGAAATAGAAGGTCTGATTAAACGGTTAAAATATAACAGGGTAGTGGAAGTATGGACCTGTGCTGAATGATGACACATCTTGGGCATAAGATGTTTAATAAATTATATCCATTGGAATTTTTATACAACTGTTTAACACTTAAGGTGAGAGGGAAGAATTGATGATAGCAGTTATAATTATTGATATCATGACAATGACTCTAAGAATAAAATTAAAATTCAGTATATTTGAATTATCAACATTCATAATAATGATATTAATAATATAATTGTTGATATTCATAGCAATAACTCTGAGAATAAAATTAAAATTCAGCATACCCCATTTAAGAAAATACAGAAGTATATTGCTTATTTTACAAAAATAAAACATAATGTGAGTAATTGTCAACATCTCAAGGACAGCACTCTCTTATTTCTGTATTTTCTTCCAACAGAGTGCTTCACACGTAGTAAGTACTTAATTAAAATTGGTTGATTTGTTCAACTGAATTGACATATGTGAAAAATAGTCAAAATTTAAGTTTTGGTGCTTGAATAGGTCAGTTTATCTAGAAAACAGACTATTTTGAATACCTTAATCTCAATAATGCTGGATAATAAAATAACCAATAGAATGCTGTTGAAAGTCTCAGAGCAGAGGAGGGACATGAATCTAGGTTTCCTCTCCTGCATTTCAATATTTTTTATGAACAAAACTTTGAATGTCTAGATATTAGGGGTTTTTAAAATGCAAAATGCTTTTTACTTACCTTCCTTTCTCAAAATTGACCAGACAACTGAGTAATGAATAGGAGGTAGATGTTTTATCCCCAGCAACTACAGACTTTATTCTACTCATTTCCAACTATCTTGCTTGGGTGATTGTTGGGTCAGAATGTGACCACTAAGTCTAAAGAGTAAGATAGAGATTTCCCACAATTTAAATGATGCTTAGCAGTGTTTTATTCATAGCAGACACTTACCAAATTGAACATTTAGTGAATTGAATTGAAATATTTCTGGTGATACTTTTAAATAATCAACTGATAAATAAGCATTCTTAAGTACCTATAATGTGATAGACATTGTGCTTGGCATTAAGAATAAATAAGCCAAAATGAAAAATAAAACCTGCTGCCCTTAAAAATGTATTTTCTTGAAGAAGGCAATTGGCACATATGTATTTTCAAAATACCATAATAAATACAAGGCAATTATAGGGAAGGAGTTTAGGAAATAATTAGCATGAATCACCTTAATTTTTTAAAGTTTTTTTTTATAATGCTTATGGGCATTAATCACTTAACTAATTTTTCCAATGAGAGAGATCCAATAAATTTAATTTTTAGCATAGATTAGGTCAAAGAAGAAAGGAGCAGTATCCTTTTGAAATGCTGAAGATCACAGAGATTTATGAGGAATAAGCAGTAGTCTTTTGGATGGTATAATAAAGAGAAACTGAAGCTTCCAAATGAAAGTATTGTATTATTAGAATATACTGTGCCTCCTTCAAGTAAGTTTTAAAGACACTAGTAGCCAGGAATTGTAAAATGTTTCCCTACTCTGGTGAATAATCATTAAATATCTCCTAGCGATGACTACACTGTGTATTGCAGATGAACAAAGTTTTTATTTAGATTATGCTATGCTAGAGCTGATTGTTCTTTAAAGGGGTCTTTAAAGACTGTATTGCTATGGAACTATAACCTAAATTGTGCATAGTCTTAATTAACTCCAGAATACCACCATATAGTCTATACCACACAGATGTCAAAGACAAAGGAAAAGAACCCATTATATATTAAAAAAAAAAGATTCATAGTTGTATTTTTTGTTGCAGCAAAGAAAAACAAATTTAAAAGATGCCTATCAATTGGAGAATGGCTAAACTAACAATAAAATAAAGATAACTAGCATTTATATGGCTCCTACTTATGTGCCATGAACTGTGTAATCATTTTACAATTATCTCAATTTATCTTCACAGTAACTATGGAAGGTAGGTGCTACGGTTATCCAAATTTTATATTTGAGAAAACTGAGGAAGAGGTAGAATAATTTGTACAAGGTCATATAACTAGTAAGTGACTGAAGTCATATTTGAATTCAGGTCTCTCTTAACTCTGGTCCCAGTGCTCTATCTATTGCACTACTCAGCTGTCTACAAATTATAACTTGTGAATTTAGTGGAATATAATTGCAGTTTAAGAAAAAAACAAAATAATGGTTTTAGATAAACCTGTGATGTGAAGTCTAACGCAGTCCATCCTGTCTCCACTTTCAGGAAAGATGTGAACTTTAATGAGGTCCATCCAGTTCCCATTGTCAACTATAGCATACACAAAGTAAGGCAAATTTTCTGGGATTGTCTTGTTAGCATATCTAGGGCATACTCAACAGTCTCATTGTGTAGTTGCTCACATAGACATAATGTGCATGTGAGTTGCTCTTCATTAGGACCCTCCTTCATTCTTCCCTAACCCTCTACATTAAACCCTTACTTCCCTTTCCCTCTTCCCTCTGACCTTTAAAAAAACAAAAACCTTGAGTCACAGTTTGTTGGTAATTTAGTTTGATTTTGCCTATGAGTCTTTTCATGACAATAAAAGGCCCTTGTGACTATGATAATGCCTAATGTGAATTTTTCACATTCTGAATCACTCTTCCACAATGTGTTATTTCATCACTGGGAAGATTTGTATCAAATGTATCAAATTTAACTGAGTTAAAATCCATATTATACCTGTCAGTATGTTTATCTACTTAAGATAACCAAACTAGGTTGGTTTATTTACTTCTTCCATGTTGCTGGGTAAATCAGATTGTCACAGAATTGAACCCAAAGGTACATGAGAAGTAGACTACATGCATAATCCCAAATGTATAATCAGAGTTAAGTGGGAAGAACTAGAGGAAAAATTATATTACTAAAATAATGTAAAGGGAAATAGTTTGAAATATTTAAAAACGCTTATGAATGCATTGACAAATCATGGATTCAGAAAATTAAAGGTGAAATACTCTTTTGGAAAAGAGATAAGGGACTAGAAGTGAAGGATGAGATGTTTTCTGAAATGGTCAGTGTGTGGATTTGTTTTTCCTTGACTGTTCTTATTTGTTACAAGGAAATGATTTTATTTAGAAATGGCGGGAGTGGGATACAAATATGATTCAAAAACAAAAACACAAAAGCATAAATAAAGCATTTAAAATACATAGAAAGAGCTGAAGTTCAGAAAAAGTGAGTAGGATAATTTTGTACTATTAAATTTAATTTAATAGATTAAAAACCAAACCATTCAAAATAATTCTCATTTTAATATACAGCCCTCTTTTTTATTTTACTATTTAAATGTTTGTTTTTTGTTGATATTTCCTGTTCATTTTAAAAATACCTGCACATGTACCTATATTTATATGAATACACATGCATGAATCTGTACATATGCATACATACATTTATATATGCAATGCATACAAACACATATATGTATGCAAAGAATCTTGAGACTGCAAGTCTTTTTCATATATACAATATATGTATACATAATCCTTCATATACATACACAGTCTTTCTTCATATATATATATATGTATAATAGTCCTTCATATATATATATATATATATATATATATATATATACACACACACACATATACGTATACACATATAAATATACACGCACAAATATGAGTATAGTCTTTCTTCATATATACCCAAGTATATCTGAATAAAAAAGACTTTTCAATCTGAAGATTTTGTCTGAATCTTGAATTTGACATCTAGATATGTGTCCATAGGCAAGTCACTTAATGTTTCTCAGTTCTCATATATGAAAGTGGGACTATAATATAAATTCTTTCTGGAGCCTATACTATCTCAGAATTGCTGGGGTCAATGAAATCTGTCAGTCCTAAAGTACTAAGAAAATAAGTGTTATTCTCTATACATGTGATTAACAGAGATTAATAATATATTTGATTTCTGAGAGTTTTCTTAATGAAACTAACTTTGGTTTATGATTTAACTTTGCTTTCAAATTATCTTATGACTCCCCTTCTCACAGAATCCTAGGATATTAGAACTCATAAAAACCTTAGATGTTATCCAGGCCAATTTTAACTCCCTTGTTTTACAAAGAAAAAAACCCAAGGCTCAAGGATCATGAAGCTAGTTAATGACACAGCTGGAACTAAAACCTAACACTACTAACTCCCCTTAGATTGTTCTTTTACAAACCTCATGGGACTCTTCTGTTGAGCCCTGGACAAGAATAGCAGAGGCAAAATTGATTTTTACATCCTTATTCTAGAGATTTACCCTTACTCCCTAGACTCCCTAGAAAAGAAGAAAGACTTCCTTTCTTATATGTCTCCTTTCAAGCAAGGGTTGTGATCACATCTGTATGGCTTCGAACAAAGATTAAGATGAATTTGAGCTTTAGGATTATGAATATAGTCTACTTTTCATATAACCTTTGGGTTCAATTCTGGGGCAATTTGATTTGCCCAGCAAGATGAAAGAAATAACTAAACCAATGTAAGTCCAGTTATTTTCAATAGAGAGCTACACTGATAGGTAGAAGTTGGATATTTTAATTCAATTCAATTTATATAACATTAAAAAAAACCTACTGTGTATTAGGCACTGGGCATTCAAAGACAAAAGAGAAAAAACGTTTCTGCCATCAAGGAGCTCATATTTCTTCTTGGAAGTTGCAGAAGGGGTAAGGAGCATTAAATTTCTATAATACTCCAGAGAATCTGGAAATCTCATCAATGTGACTGTTCCCTCCAAGGATGTACTGTTGATCACAGTCTGTCCATCCTTGCCCATGCTATGTGAGTTTTGCTCTTGGCCTCCCATAAGCTCTGTCTGAAGAGTTAGGACGTATCCACCCATCAGTTTGGCTGCTCTCCTCTGGCTCTCTTGACACATTAAGGAAAGAATGGGACAATTTGGCTGTCAGTAACTTATCCATTGCTCTTGTTATGTGAGTGGTCCATGTGTATGATAACATCCTTTCCACTGTGGTCCTAATGTAATGTTAGAGGTCTGCTCACAACCAGATAATTAAATGCAAGACAATTTGAAGAAGAACAACATTAACAACTGTGTGATCAGGCAAGGATTGTAATGGAGAATGTCACCTAAGTTGAGATACCTGCTTTCAGGTTGTCTAGTGTTAACTATGATGTTTGCAAAAATTAAAAAAAAAAAAATGGTTCACTGAACATAGTAAGTACATAGCCCTTCGGGGCCTGTGGGCATATTTTGCCAAAGAAAAGCCATCTGGCATTATAAATCTGTCCCAGAGACTTAAGAATTCCAGAGATGGATAAATCACCACAGACTGGCTTGTTTAACTTTGTGCTGATGGATCGATCAATCCAGCATGTTAAACAAGTGCTTAGCGCAAAGATCTGACCTCATTAAATGCACTCATTTCTCCTTTAGCAGTCAGTATCACAGATCTTTCTTTTCTTATTTATTTTTAAAGTGCATTTAGAGCTTGTGAAACAAGACATTTTTAGACCACCAACTCATTTAGCATAATGCTATGTATTTCATGGGGGTTGGCTTTGGCACCATCTTGCAACTACTAGACGTGGGTTGATTTGAAACAATTATTCTTAGAAATGAGAGACTTAATAGCTCATTATTCTTCCCTAAACTGTAGCATCCCCCCCCCCATTATATGTTTTGTGGTTTCCTTCACAAGCAATACATATACTAATTGCTGAAAAGGCTATTCTTAAAAAAAAAATAAGATTTAAATTTAGGGAAATTTCACAGAATCTCAGACTGAAGGAAGTAGAATTATGGATCTTTAGGAAGAGGAATATGAGTGATATTTTTAAAGAACTTTATTATAGGAATAATTATCAGGTCCTGTTTCAAGCAATATTTTAATTAACCTGGGGGCATATGCATATGTTCATCAGCTTATAAAATCTTCCTTGTTCTACTTCACATTCACTAGTGTCTTATCTCTTTTTTTCCCACAATCTCTAGGCTCTTTTCCTACTTTAAAAACAAGATTCTTGACTATGACAAACATACTGCAATGTTATCCCACAAACACAAATTTCCCTGAAAATATAGAAAGAAAAGAAAAAATAGTATTAAATTGCTTTTCATTCCTGGGCACATTTCAGTTTGCATGCTTGAGTTATACTGCTGAGAATAAGGTTAAGCTATTTTCCATCTTCCCTGAAGACAGACTTAGCAAAAATGGACTTTCATTGGGAAACTGGGAAGCAGAAAGAAAGAGTTCTTTTCTGCCTAGCGGCAATGGGATTGACTAAATGACTTCTCAGCAAATCTTTCATCTGTACCATAAGATAAATTACATATTGAACATCTTAATTGCCTGCTTATTTAGGGAAGTTCTGGAGTCTTCTTTCCTACATTTAAAGACTAGACTATTACTTTTTAAAAAATCTGGAATGATTCAAGTTATCATGATAATGAATAGATAATGCTGATTTTTTTTTTTTTTTTTTTTTTGCTTCTGTTCTTTGGAATTAGCAGGCATTTTGGAAAGAGTCAGCTCATGTAATTTTGAATCCTGGCTCTGATATTTCACTGTGTGACCAAAGGCAAGTCACTTAACATTTTGTCACCTCAACTTCCTCATTGTTAAAATTAAGTGATCTGACTTAATACATTCTAAGGTCCCTTCAAATTTCTTGGAATAATATCTTTTCTTTTCTTTGACTATGCAATGAAATAAACTTTTTCTATTATATAATTCTCACGCCCAACAAAAACCTATTAGTTGTCTATCCTTTCATTTAGATCTAATTTCTTTGGGTCTTCTGCTTCTATTAATAGTGAAAACATTAATAGAGATATTGTTTAGCCTTTTCAGACATTGATCCATTCAGTAACTGTTAGGTAAAGGTCAAACATTAAGAAAATGGATAATTCAGGTAATATTTGCATATGATTTAACTATTATATGATCTTTAGACTCTTTTACCTTATTCTACCACTATTCTACCATAATTACAATGGTGGCCATATCATGGCATGCGACTGAATAGATTAGTATACATATTATGAGCAGACATGATAGATAGACAATGACCTGAGAATAGACTGGAATGAAAAAAAAGACCAGGGGACTTGGCTCAAGGGACATTTGCAGTATATTTAATGATCTCCAAAGGCTAGCTATTATAAATACTAATGTGGTGATGCTATGTGGCTATGAATGTCACCATAACTCAGGAGAATGACAATTGCAGATTATCCAAAGAACAAACACAGATATATGACAGGTTTAAGTGTCCGACATCATATTGCCAAATATGATTGATTTCCTAAAAGTAGCATAGACCAGTAGTTCTCAAACTGTGATCCACAGAATCCTGGAGGTCTCTGAAACCCTTTCCGAGGGCCTACCTTTAAAGTTAGATTCTATTTCTAATATAGTAAATATCCATAAATATAACCCACATAAACAAAATTTTTGACAGATTCTCAATAATTTTAATAGTATAAAAATAATGAGAACAAAATTTTGAAAATAAATGGCACAGAAGATGTCATCAAAGACTTTCATAATTAGAAAAGAAAATGGACTGATCACATAGCAAGAATAAGAGGTCATAGTTGAATAACTATGAATATACATGAAATGATAAAGGACTTAAGAAGACCTGCCATTTTATAAATGAATCTAAGGAATTTGTAAGAAGAGAAGCTGTAAGATGAGCTCTGATCTGTTGCAGTGGAAGAAGTACCTAAGTTGATAAGATCTTACATCAATAGAAGATTGATTTAAATCAAGACTGCTTAAAATGAGAAAGTTGGACTAGTGAAAATTTTATATTTCTGTAATAATTATATTGGTTAACTTTGAGAAAAGAACTATAACTGGGAAGTATAGTTAGATAATACTCAAAGCCTTGTATTTTGATCTCTGCCCTTATCGAATTTTTTTTTAATTAAAAAATATATATCTTTCACCTGATTTAATTTTCACTTGAATGTAGGAAATGCTTATAAACAGCCTAATAGTTATTATTGTCATGATTATTCATGTAACATATTTTTTCAATACATATAAATATGTGTTGCATGAATATATTCAGAAATATTATTAAAGTGCTTATTATTTGTTTCAGCTGTGGTTGTAAGAAATGGAAAATGCCACTTGGGTTATAGCAGGAAGTCACATTTTAAGATGATAGAAATAAACTGATGACTAAATAATTTAAATGTTTAAAATAACTCTGGATTTTTGTAAGAAATTATATACATATATATATATAGTAGAAACAAAAAAACTTATGAGATCACATACTGAGAATATTAGTTGTATATTTCATGGGAAAAATACAGACGTGTAGACCACTGTTTTGACTTGGAAATGCAGTGACAGTAAAGGTTAGGACAGCTAAGTGGTTAGGGTTAGTCATTGTTTAAATATTGTTCTAAAACTGAGCAAACCATGAAAAATCATATTAAAATTTCCTTTGACAAAACCAGCACATCCAACTTTTTAAAGGTCATCTATATAACATTGCCTCAAGCTAAGACTGTTGGTAATACAAAATAATTAGCCTCCACCTAAGCACTGTAAAATAATGTTATAAGTTATCCAATAATAATAATATAATAATAACAAAAATAATAACTTATCCAAGATACAAAAGGAATAATAGTATGTATATTTCAAAAAAGAAAGTGATAAATCAACCACTTTGCTTTAAAATGTCTTCAAATTTTTCATGTTTATTCTTTTTGCTGATTTCTCCATAGTGGTAACATTGAGGTCACAAATATAGATGCTATAAAAGCAAAAAAGTAACAATGATAAATGGTTAGTCCATCAAACATATGTGAAACCGAAGGGTACTATGAAGAGAAATCAACAATCTATGAGTCAGTCTCTTATTCCATTCCATTAATGCCTGGAATATGGCAAAATTTTTGCTCTCCATCTTCTTTCTAAAATAATTTGGTTACTTTATACTTTATATTTGCATCTTTCTTCTCTTCAGTTATGATGGTGGGTATTTAGCTCTAATATTGTTCCAATAAATGTCCACTTGAGTGAGGGAATTATCTAGTTTCTAAGTCAAATGGGATGGGGAGTTAGGAGGGTCTCACATCTGTAACTATTCTTCTAAAATGTCACTATTTCCTATTATCCTTCATTACCAAGGATGACTTATTTACAAGCAGATAAATTATGGAAGTAGTCTCAGTAAGCCCTCCTGAAATTATAAAATCTATAATTTTAAATACATTTTAAACAACACAATGGCTTATAAATCTTTTGCTTTTAGATCATTGACATTTTCAACATATCTTCTCTCCTTTCCCTTTAAAACAACAATTTCTTATAACAACATGGAGCACTCTGTTAAGCTAACTTCCCCAACTGTGGCACTGGACAATTAGGTCTCAAGAAAAAATGGCTAGTATTATAATCATGGTTCTAAGTATAACCCTATAGGTTACTAGCATCCTAACATTGTAGCTTATGAACTCCTATTGCCATGTAATAATCAGGCAGTAGACTCAATTAGTTTTCTTTCTTTACAAAAAACATTGAGTCAAATACTATCAACAATCATAAGATATTCCCTTCAAAATCTTAGGAGGACTCTTCTTCCAATACTCATAGAGTCTGTGGGAAGAAGAATACACACAATGTAAATTATAAAGTTAAGGCATATATGTAGGGAACACAAGGTAACTCATAACTCTAGAGCTGCAGAGCCTAGGTATATTTTCTTTCTCTGGAAGGCCCACATGAAGTTCTCTGTGGATTGTAACCTTGATGTTGGATGTTGTTATTGTTTGTACTTCGTTCTCAGCACCCTGAAGACCAGGTTGCTTTCAGATCTCAGCATCTCAGTTGTATGGATTAATATGTATTAGTTAAGTTGCTCAGATTCAGAACCGGCTTCTCACTTGACTTAGTTGTTGTTGCTTTGGATAGGGTAGATTGTTCTGACTGTGGGCTGAGCTGAGTAGGTCTCTCTCTTCCACTAGGCATCTCCTGCCAATATGAGCTGGACGGATCATCCAGCCCTGTGCTTTTCACATTGGACTTAACATTTCTGCTAGAGAGTGTTATCTCCTAGACTCCATAGGCTTGTTCTTCAATAAGCTGGTTATTATAGTGCTTTAAAAAAATAAAATAAGAAAATTGGAGTATGACTATTCTTATCAGACAAGACAAATTCCTTAGTTTAAGATTGACGAAAGTCATTTCTCTTTGACTTCTTAAAGTTTCTAGGTAAGAGAGGAGAGATGTGTGATCTTTCCTGTTCAACAATTCTTCATGGTTCAGAAGTGAAATCTCAATTAAGTAAAATCCTTTTTCTTATGGTATTCAGTCTGATTACACTTTCCAGATTCTTATTAGGTCATATGTGGGTGAGTGGCTAGGCATTAAAGTAATAGAGTTCTGTGCTCTGGGGCAAATTAATGATCTCAATAGTCTTTGCAGATGGAATTGAGCTATTAAAAACTAATGTCTTTTTCAGGGTGTAAAATGTTTCCCTGGCATCTAAAAGGTCTTCACTTTGATATTTCACTGTGTGACTTGATATCCTCTGACTTTTAGTTTCAACAGAGATATTTTTTAAAAATAATAAAAAAAGAATACTAAAAAGTAGTTCAGGGTAATTTACTAAAACATGGAAATAAGCTGACATAAGCAGTGTTCTATACCCAGTTACTCAACTCTGCAAAGTAACAAGAAACTTGCCTACTTCTCCTCTTGGAATGTCAGCATTGCTCATTATAATTTTGTAGCATTCAGATTCAAAGGTTTTATTTTTTATAATATGCTTTAAAAGAAGAAACATTTGGATGTTTCAAATATTAATCAATTTAAGATATAAGCATTCTTCCAGTCAAAGGGATGTTTAGAATACTATGCTCTTCTATGAAACAGGATACAGTTAATTATATTTTATAATAAAATAGTTCACACCTATATAATGTTTTATGGCTATAAGATACTTAATATATTTGTATTTTTTGATTGTTACAATTCTGTATAGTATTATTATAAATGTTTTCAATCCATTTTTACAAACGAGGAACAAGCTCAGAGAGATTAAAGAATTTCCCAAAGGTCACAAACCAAATGTCAAAAGCAGAATCTGACCTCAAGTTTTTTGACTCTCCCACATCCAGTGTTCTTTCTTTTACGACACATTTCCTATCATAACAACATAACAAAACCAAAGAGAATATACCATGTTACTAGAATTTCTTGTCACTATTTCCTGAAGACAAATGCTATATAAAATATATATAAAGGGATCTTTTTGCTTTTGTCACTTATCATTGAGGCTTTGAATATAGAAAGAAAAAAAATGGGAATTTCTCTACCATAATTCTGAGATTTTAAACAAAAATCTACATAAATATTATATAAAATAAAAGCTATAGAAGGCCAAAAATGTGAAAATATCAAAAGTTTCAAAAATTAGTAAATAGTTGGGCACAGAAAAGCATAAATAGAGTCTAAAAGTTGCAAGACATGCCACATCTATACTAAGATACTTATTTCTCTCAATTTATTTTTTTAGGTTCTATTACTGAAAAATTGCCTCAACGAGAGGGCACAGGGAAAACAGGTAAATGTCTTTAAATTATGTTGGAAATATTATATATGCATTATTATCCTAAAGAAAAGTTTCTTTGGAAATTTATTAGAAGCCATAAGCTAAATGTAATGTTTAAAAATACATTTAACTAAAAGCTGAATGGAGTTTTTATTGTTCTTATTAAATTTCTACATTTCACCTTATGCTTAAGGCAACTTGCCTATAGTGTAGGGCAGTACATTAAAATCCAAAATACTTTATAATTACAACATGCATTTTAAAAAGTGTTTTCAGAGATTTTGTAATTTATGTAGGTTTCCTAGATGAATATTTATTCTCAGTGTATTCCAAATATCCAAGCAAAATCTTGTTCTTGGTAGCTTTTCAATCTTGAATTATCTTGACAGTTATAGCCTGGTAAATATTACCTGCAATCTTGAATTATCTTGATAGTTATATCCTGGTAAATATTACCTGCTACCATACTACTCACTCAACTAACTATCTTTAATCCTGGTTTCCTTTTCTTTTTCTTTTTCTTCTCTAGTACCTTACCACTTTCAAGTGTTTTAACTCTCTCTTGGTTTAATACATTTTTCTTCTTCTTGTTGTTGTTCTTATTCTTCTATTTTATTATAATTATTAAAGACAAGCAGAAATAAGGCTTTAATATAGAGGACCATTACAGCTTCCAATACAAAACAACAACAACAACAACAATAACAACAACAACAACAACAACAACAACAACAACACATAGTATCCTTAAACCCAGAGTAGGCCAAAAAGCAATTTGAAAGGCAATGGATTTTAGTTTAATACAAAAGCAAAGAAGTACCTTCATTACAAGAATAAATTGAAACTATCACTATATTTTATTAGGGAAATAGAAAGGAACAAAAATTTGTTAAATGCATACTAAGTTCCAGGAACTGTGCTTTACAGATATTATCTAATTTCATTTTCACAGCAAGCCTGGGATTTATGTTCCTCATTTTACAATTGAGAAAATTGAGAAAGACAAATGTTAAGTACTTGCCTGTAGTCACACAATTAGTAAATGTCTGAGCTCAGATTTAAACTCAGGTCTTCCTGATTCCAGGTCCATTTTTGTCCATTTGTATGATCAAGATGGCTCATTAAACAAATATTCTTTTTCCACTGAAGATTGGAGTAGAATTTTATAGCTAATTATAATTTGTGTGAAGGTGTAAGTTAGGTGAAGAAAGTACTTCCTAGTAGAGAGAGATGAATAATTTATACCTTCACTCCTTACCCAGTCTGCTCATTCTACTGATTGAGAGATGCCAAAATGAGAGTCTCACAAGCTGAGGGACCCTGAATACAGTATGGATTACATGGTTAAGTAATTTGGTTTTAGTGAGTTGTGAAATATTTTTAGCAACATCCAGTTAATCACCAAGATTTTATTAAAATATACCAAGCACTGTGCTAAATAATAGGGATTTCTACTCCTCTGCCCCTCCTCAAAAAAAAAGGCAAAAACAATGTGTTCTCAAGGAGCTCCCACTTCAGTGGGGAAGACAAAATGCAAAGAACTAGGCATACATGCATATAAGATGTCAATGGAAAGTATCTCTAAAGGAAAGCAATAGCATTGGGATGAGGAAGGCCCTAATGGATTGGCAGGCTAAGCTTCTTGTAGATGGGATTTGAGCAGTCTGAAAAAAATAGCAACTACAGAACAATAACCTATAGTGGGGATTTATGATGAAAAAAGCAGATCTGCTTTATAATTTGGGGGTAAAGGGCACTGAGAAGTTAAGTAATTTACCCAGGATCATTAGGGAACTAGAGATACCTCTTAAACTCTTGTCTTTCATATTTAATCTAGTTAACTATCCACTCACTACATCATCCTGGCTGTCTCAAACCTCTTCACCCTTATTTTATACATGGGATGTATAAAAATTATTGAAAAAAAATTATATATATCTATTGTGTTATGTGTTTAATACAGAAAATTATTATAAAAATAAGGAATAGGAATATATGCAATGAAAAAGAATGTTAGGTTGCAGGGCAAGAGTCAGCAAACTGTATTCATAGAGTCAAGGAAGGAAGGAAACAGGCATTCATTATATGCCCAATATTAAGTGTTAAGTGCTATATAATTATTATCTCATTATTTATTATTATCTCATTAATTATTATCTCATTTAGTCTTCACAGCAATCTTGGGATTGTGGATGTTATGATGATCCCAATTTTACAGTTGAGGAAACAGAGTTAGACAGAGGTTAAGTAACTTGGATCATCCTGACTGAAGTCCCAATGCTGTATCTGCTATGTAACTTAGCTTCCTGGTAAAGAGAAAAATAAGGGGAAATCCTGAGTGAAAGAGAGTTCATTTAGTCATTAACTAAATATATACTTAGTAGTTTTTTATGTAAAATGCCTGAGGGTTCCAATGAGTAAGCTCAATGTGAGTCAACAGTATAAGACATTCTGAGGAGCCACAGTGAACTTAGATTGCTTTAAGAAAGGCAAAAGGGTACTGACGATGTTAGTCTTGCTATACATAAGGTGTCATGGTTGGACATTTTGGTAGGGTTATGTTTAGCTCTTGGTATATTTTCATAAAGAATTACTAAGGAATAGAATGTCCATAGGATGCCAACCAGAATAATGAGTTTACTTAAGCAAATAAGAATATTTACCTTGCAGGAGAGATTTGGGGAGAAAATGGGAAAGGCAAAGTAAAGATAATTATATTAAGATATTGGAAGGAACTAGGAGTGATGAATAATACTTTCAAAGAACAAAATTAAGGCCCATATGGAACAGATACTTAATAATAGTTAAATTAATTACTATTAATTATCTAGTTAACATTCGAGCTGTCCCCAAATAGGACAGGCTTTATTAGGAGGTTATGAGTTCCCCTCGCTAATGATCTTCAAGCAAAGAAGGTTCTTGTATAAGTGGTAGATGTATCTAATGACCTCAAGGGATTCTGTGATATTTAGGCCAAATGTTGAATTTTTATTTGAAAAATATAGGAATGATAATGGTCCCTTACCATTATCTTAGGGTATTTTTATATCTACTGAATTGTGTAGATGAGGACAGTTTCTCCATTTCCTTCTACAACATGAAAGAGCCTAAATTATATAACACCATCAGTTTTATATTATATAGCTAGACTATTATTAATTCTTCGTTCACTCTCAGAAGTAAAATCTTCTGTATATAATTATTTTCTAGCCAGCATTATATCAAGACTTTTCTTTTCTCTCTACATCTTGATCACTTTAAAAAACATATTGACATTTAAATCTATCCTCAGAATGAGGAATAATTTAATTAATGGAACAAAACAGCCTCTTTGCCTCTCCTCTACAATCCTTTAAATTATTTATCTCAGTGTTCAAGTTATAAGATTAAATGCATAAATGTTGAGTAAAACAATGTCATTCTTTCTTATTTCTCTCTGATTATCTTTCAAATTTTTCTATATATGTTGTTGTTGTTTTCTGGATGAAATTGGACAAGCTTTCTGAGGTTTTTCATTCATACTCAGTTTATGACAAATGGTGTTAAAAACTTGGTTAAAAAACACCCGCTAGGTCGATGTATTACATGATAGCACAGAAACCTATTTAAAAATTTCAAATAAGCCTGCACCCACTAAGCAAATAACATTTAATTCAATGCATGTATCTTTTAAAATATTTTATCTAATTCCACTTTAAACAGGTGTGGATTGAGTCAATGGTAGGTGTCAGGCTTTGTTAATTTCACCTGTGTTTAGGTGATTGGTCCATTTCCAAATGACTCTCTGAGGCCCAATGTGCTGAGAAATAATATTTCCCATATGCAACACACTTTTCTTGCCAGTGACTGATAAAATTGGAGTCAGTGTAAATGATTTATCCTTTTACTTTTTACCATTCTTTTCACCTATAATTACATTAGCTGGACATAGCATACCCTACTAATGCTTTTCATTTTTCTCTGTTTTTCTTTCCTTCTTTAGCCATATTCTGACCCTTTACTTCTCCTCTCCCTTCCCTGCCCTGATACTTAATGAGTTCTTTTAAAATCTCAGTTATTAAACCAGCCCTATAATTAACATAAACTCTATTTTAAGTTTCCAGACAGGCTGAGAAATTATTTTAGGTAAATTCACTTTGCACTAAATTATTTTTAGGACAAATTATTCTTAGAATGATTCCATAACCACTCAAAACAATTTGGCTTAACCATCCACATATGAAAACAAACAAACAAACATGAATGAAGAATGTCTATTGCTCAGATTTTGACATGCAAGTCAATGAACAACATAGCTCTTGCCTGTCAGTATGTATGAGTGTATGTGTGTGTCTATGTATGTATATATATACATATATTTATTTATCTTTATATATATATATATATATATATATATATATATATATATATATATATATATATATATATATATATATATATATATATATATATATATATCCAACCCAATTTCTTCCTTCTACTCTGTTCCAGGCCCAGCATCTATAATATTTATTCAAAGTAAACATGTTAATAGATTAATTTAATTAGTTCATTATAATAATCTGGGCAATATGCATTGTTCATCCAATTTGTTTTTCCAGTGTGTAGGGTTTGATTAGTTACTGAAGATATATAGCATTCCTGGGAGGCAACATGGGCCATTAGACTTGGAGTTATGAAAGCTAGATTTGAATCCCTGCTCTGAAAATATTTATTTTCTATGTAGTTTAACAAAAGTCCCGTTACTATCTTCAGCTTTTGTTTCCTTATCTCTAAAATGAGGGGGCTGTACTAAATGGTTTTTGAAATCATTTCCAACTCTAGATCTAAGATCTATTGAACTTTAAGATCTTTTTAACATTCTGTGGCATTAAACTGGTAGTCTAAAGACCTGGGTTCTAGTCCTAGTTTTCCTACTACTAATCAGATGCATGACTCTCTGCATTTTCTGTTTCTGGACTTCTGTTTCCTCATCAATAAAATGGGAGGTTTGAGCTAAATGATTGCTAAGGTACCTTCCAGATATGAAATTCTATAACTAAAGTTGAAAGTTAGCATGAGAAAATAACTAAAAGCAATAGGTGAAATTGGCAAAGATGTAGATAGAGGGTGGAGGTAAGAAAATGTTTCAAACATTTAATTATCCAAAACTGGAATGGGGTTCTGAGAGAAGCAGTAATGATCCCTTCAGTTCAAACAAAGATTAAATAACTACTTATCAGATGTGTTGAAGAAGGGATTCCTTGTTTGAGTTTAAGTTGTATCAGATGATCCTAACATTTTGGTAGTTCTCAAAAGTATTTATTTGAAACATGGAAAGACCTAGAGCAGAGAAGATAGAAGATGAAGATTTTGTTTCACAAAGCTAAATCTCCTGGTGTCATAGCTAGCTCATTAAGAAAATGGGAGACTTCTCAACCCAATGCAGTGGATATTTTTAAATTATCTTCTTCATCTTCCTGAGCAAATATTAATTCAAATGCTATGTGAACATAGTGGCATATTAAAACACTTGCAAACAGGGTTATATTGAAGAAAGGAACAAATTCCTTTTTCTGAGATCACTTCTAATTCTAGGAGAGACCCACATAGAGCAGAGGAACAACAGAACATGGGATGCCAAACAAAAGAGTATTTTTTTAAATTTAACCCTAATATGGATAACATTTAAGTCTTATATGTTTTCATTTTTCTGCTATTTTTCATTCTTTTTCCAAATCATTTTTGCTAAGATACACACATATATGTAAATATATATATATATATATATATATATATATATATATATATATATATATATATATATATATATATATATAACTGATCTTAAAAAGAAGAGAAATATTTCAAATACAGAGTGAAAAAATAGGCTATCAAAAAAAAGGATGACTTGGGAAGAAGAAAAATATATATAAAATAAAGAACTGAACTCAGTTTGTCCCTACTGGGTAATATGGAAATGGCAGAGAAACACATTACCATCAATCTATGTTCTCTCAAAAATTGCATTGCTGTAATTGCAATTGCAATCCTGAATTGTCTTGAATTTTTTTTTTTGTTTGTGCACTTCAGGGGAAAAAAAATCCAAATATTTGCTGACTTCACTTTTAGCTTATAGCAAAAATAGAAAGAAATTTGTTTAATTGAACTCATTCTATATCACTTTTAAATGTCTTCTCTTTTTTTTTAAAAAAAGTGTTTTTTCTCTCAAACTCTAATTCTTAAAAGAAGATGAAACAAATGATGCCTGGGTCCTCTTGAAGAAAAACTCTCAAAAGAAAAAGTGACTGTTATTGTAGTGTAGTTCACACCATTAAAAAAAAAAAAAAAATATATATATATATATATATATATATATATATATATATATATATATATATATATATATATACTTCACATAGAACTATGATGTATAATTCAGTTTTAAGATCTGGATTGGCTTAAAATATACACATTTATTTGAAAGTTTATAATTTTATTCCTTTGATCTCCAATCTTTCATTTAATTAATTAATAAAGGAACTTAACCACCTAAAGCAAATGATATGCCCCCACTACTAAAAAAAAAAAAAAAACAACAATAACATTTTTGTGCCTCTTTTACAGTGAGTAATAAGTAGAAAAACTAAGTGTGGATAAAATCTGGTACAACAATAATTCACTTAATAGCTCTTTAATCTGTATCACTCACTTATGAAAACAGTGAGAGTATCAAATATATTGAGTTTGGCATCAAATAGCTCAATCTTTTATTTAAAGCTTTCTGTTGGATTAAATTAACTGAATCTTCTATCTTGCATTGTCTTCTCTTTTGCTAGTCTTTCTTTTACTTACATCTCCATATTTTTATCCTCTTTAAATACTAGTTCTTGATCAAAATCAAAATCCAATATTCAATTCCCCCTCCCCCATTCCCCATCTCCTTGAGAGTAGGAAACATATCAAATCAGTGTTCAATTAATATGATGATTTACTGTCCTTATTAAATGAAACCACAGCTTCGGGGAAAACTTTGTAAAGTGTGTGTTTTTTAAAACTGAAGTAAAGTGTGTAATATATTGTTTTTGTTAACCTTTGGGGGCTATGAACAGATCATTAGCATTAATCATATATGCACACTTATTTAACTTACTCTCATAATTGTAGTCTCCTTGCAAATCTTTTCCATTCTGAATTCAGATGATGCCTCAGCTCCTGCATTGGAGACTCAGCCTCAAGGTGATGAAGAGGGTGAGTATATTTTAGAAATAGTCAGAAGATATCAGATAGTGAGTATTTAATGATAGAAGATGGGAGAGAGACAGAATACTGGAGAGTTAGAGTGGGCAAAATCATGGGAATTGAGAAAATTAAACCTTAGCCCAAGCCCTACTAATTCTAGAGATTATATTGGTCATTTGCCAATTTTATGATGGAAGTTCTGTCATTTTTCCATAAGATGAGGGCCAAGTGACTTTCAATATTGACTGTTGGAAACATTTGGTCTGAATGCTTTCATACAGAAGTAAACTAAATTCACTTTTATTAAACTTTTAAGACAAATGATGAAGGCAGCCTTTGGCTAAAGCTTATGAACTGGAAAGTTGTATTTTGGTTTCCACATGCCTTTTAATAATTAATATATTTATGTTTTTAAAACAAACCATAATTCTTGACATATTTCCTGTATATATTTCATCTTTTTATAAGTAGTCATTATAATCACAAATTTCTTATCCCTTCTCACTAATGGAGTTTTATTTTGGCACTTCTCTATTTGTAATTTATGATTAAGTTACCAGGTAGTTCTATTTAAAGAACAATTTATTCAATGGTAATTATTGCAAATGTGACATACTTTGAGTAGTCTTATAGTCTTATTTTTTAAATCATATTTTACTTTAAATATGAAAAGATTGCTTTAATTTAAGGAAACTACAATGATCCTTTTGACAATGAAAACTTGGGGATATAGACAACTCTTATCAATAGATCTGTTTTGTATGATCAGGGTTTTATCTTAAAGTGGAGCACACTGCTATTCAGAGACTTGCAATTGCATGGAGAAAGGACAAGAAATAGATATGCTGCTAACTACAAGCTGAATTATTTCAATGTCACTTATATCTCCTATTTTTAATCATTTATTTTTTAAGCATGTGCAATCACTTTAGCAATTACAAAAGAATTTAAAATATCTCTATTTTCTACATTAATATTTAAATATTAGAACATAAACTGAAGCAATGCCTACTTGCTGCATTTAAAATGTCATTTTCCTCTTATTTTGCTTAATTTCCTAGATATTGCTTCTCGTTATCCCACATTGTGGACTGAACAAGTCAAGAGTCGACAGAATAAAACCAATAAGAATTCAGGTAAGATAACAATCTCAGGTTCTTGGTAAACATGTTATCAGAAGGCAAAAAGTTTTATAAAATATGTTTTAATTTAATAATGGCATTGGCTCTTGACATAGCCATAAAAAATTGGCTACTCTGGCCTTACTTCTCTCCACAAGTCATTAAACTCTAGTAACTGTCTTTTGGTTTAGTTGCACATTGTTTTCAGAGAGGCTGGGGTATGTAAAAGGATATGACTAGGGGAGGGAGAAGCAACAATGATCCTTACCTCAAAGCCACTATAAGCAGGCCACGTTTATTATCTTACAGTCTGTATTTTTTGTTAACTAATCGATGATATGAACCATCTTATACCTATTTGAAATATCCAAGGATAAGGTCTAATAAGACATTGTCATACAACTTACCATTTAAGAATTTGGTATAAAAGGTTATAATTTAATTGGCATTATACCATTTCAATGATATTTAGTTTAAATATTTTTCTTTCTATTAAATTTCATTATTTAGAAAATTTAATAATTTCTAAGTCTCTTCCCAATTAGCTAGGGAGTATAAAAATTAAGATATTTAAACATTGGATGGAGTGATTTTTTTAAACCAAAATAGCTAATTTCAAATGATAGCCCAATGCCAAAAAAACTGGTAAGTTCATTAAAAAAGGCAAAATGAGTCAGTTTTTTAGTGTACCAAAGTGCTTATTTTAGTATTGCATAGGAATGCCCACAGGGTAGAAATAAGTACTTAATTTTCAGTGATTGCTTGGAATTACTTTTGTGAAAAATGACTCTTTTCTTAATTACCACTTAGCTTCTTGGTTAGATATCTTTATGAATGTTTTCTTGGTCACTGGAATGAAATTTGTCTACAATTCCATTTGAAAATAGTGATCATTATACATTCAAGACTTCAGCTACTGTAAGGACTCCAATTCAGTAATGACACAAATCCAGTATAATTCAAAAAAGAGGGATTGGAAGCATCCCTTTCAGACAATAGTCTGAAAGCCTTCATGTGACCTTTGGTTATGTTTTTCTTCTGAACATTCTTTGAAAGTAAAAACAAATGAATAAAATTAAAAATAATTTAAAGGAGCAGTTGAATTTCCAAAAACCATTAAAGAGTAATAGAGGAAATGGAGAGAAATATTCAAAGGTCAAGCAGAATATATTGGTTCCCTTTCTTTTTTGAGTCTAGGAAGTGTCAACAACCTTTGAGATTCTTTTGGATTAAAAAAAAAAAAAGCAAGAATGTTAGAATTGAGACTTCATTTATGTCAAGATCTTTGAACTGAACTGATTCAATTGGAAATTTTGTTATTAGTTTGTACAGCTGTTAAAAACAAAACAAAGGAAAGCAAAACAAAACAAACAAACAAAGAAAAAAAAGTTCATGGAGGAAAACTGATGGCTTCTGGATGGAGTTATTCCCTCTAGAAGGATGATAAGATTACATCCATGTTTGAGGACAAAGACTTTTATTTTTGTATTTGCATTCCCTATACCTTGTATACTGCTTGGCACATAGTTAAGAAGTAAATACTTTTTGATTGATGAATACATTAATTGATTAGCAATATTGTTTATTAGCCATTTAATATATATTGTGGGTTAGTGCTAAAACACAAAGACAAACATGAAAGTTTCTGCCTTTCAAGGTATGAGAACACCAACATCAACCATGATGGCCATGATCATGGGGGAACTAATATCAGTGATATATTGGCAAAAAATAATACATTGTATCCTTATGCAGTGGAATAGCTCCCTAGATTTATATCCTGGGAAGTGCTTTAATACAAAACATCATTACTTGGGCTCTTTCCTTAGTGAAGTAACTTGGGATAATCACCCAATTGTGCCCAATATGTCATTTTACAATTAAGAACACCAAATTATTTGATCAAATAAAAGGCTAGACATGTAGGTGCTTGGTAAATATTGTCTTGATAGTGAAGATGGATCACCATGATGGTAAGGTGATAATGGTGATAATAAACTTTATGGTAAATTCATCTACCTTGCTTCAAAGCAGAAATCAAACTTCCTCCATCAATAAATTTTAATCGTAAGCTGGTCAAGTGGTTTGCATAGAAAATGATAAAATTATCAAACAGATGTGAATGCATAAAAGTGGCAGAAATATTCTTGTGTAAGTGAAAAGAAATAGTAGAGCTGGTCAAGGTTAAATCTAAAGACCTAAATATTTTGATGACTATGGTACATTGGAAAGAAACATTTGATCTGATGTCACAGGATCCAGGTTTAAATTCTCTTTTTGATACTTTTTGACCTTGGGTACCTCACTTAACCTTTCTGGATTTAGTTTCCACTTTTATGAAATGAAGGGATTAGCCTAGCTGGCCTTTAAGATTCTATCTGAGATCTATGATTTTTTCAGTTACTTTTTTTTCCCTCTTCCAAAATATATTGTGTTTAACTTTATCTGTTAGAATGCTATATTTATTTTTCAGTGTGATAAGAACACATTGTGATGCCTCAATGATTTTTTTTATCCCATTGAAGGACTATTTTTTATAAAAGTTTTTTATTTTCAAAATATATGCATGGATAATTTTTCAACATTGACCCTTGTAAAACCTTGTATTCCAAATGTTTCCCCCTCCCTCTTCCCCTTTCCCCTAGATGCATGCCTCAATAGTTAAGAGGAAAAAAATAAACAAAAGACTTGTTGATTATAGCAACAATGGTTACATTAAAATTTTGCATTGCAAAAGCTAGAAAACTTATGAGGTTAACTTTCCATTACCTTTAACATGTATGATGAAGATTATGAGTAAGAAACACAAAGAAATACCCTATGATTAATCACAATTATAGCAGTTTTTAGTGATAAAGACACTAGAAGGAAGGTCTTTTAAATCTCAACAATCCTTTTCTTGATTCTTGGAAATGTTCTTAATTTCCAATTCCCCATATGTTAAACTTTTTTAATAGTATGACTTTGAATCAATGTTTCATGCATGTACAGATGAAATAAATCATCTGAGCCAAAATTGGTCCCAGAGAATTGTGAATTCCATTGATGTTAGTGAATTCCTGATAAATGAAGTCTACTAGCCATGACTGTCATGAAAGATGAGTCAGACTAAGTATAATGATAGTCAGATAAGCAGGTTATAAGCTGAATAGAAGGGATTTGGTAAAATCCCTCTGAAATACCTTCAGTCATTATTGGAGTCTCAGATCAAGATTGAAGATTTTCAAATTATGCCTCTTTATAACTGTTCCTCTCTCCTTTTTACTTTTCTTTCTGAACTGAGAACTGAGAATTGAGAAAACTATTGTTTGGAATGGAAAAGGCACTATGCCATAGGTTTAACCATTTATCTTGAATGAGAGATATAAAAAATTCAGCTTTATTTTTGTAAGGTTGATTAAGATATGGTTGTTACATGCTGTCTACTCTGTTGTATTTTTGTAAGGTTGATTAAGATATGATTGTTATATGCTTCTCTGTTGTATAAATATTTATCTCAGTGGCTGGTTTTGACTATATTATGTTCTTGCTCTGTGCATTCCAATGGCTCTCCACTACCTCTAGGGTGAAGCAGAAAGTCCTCTGATTGTTATGTAAAGCTCTTCATAACCTGGACTCTTCCTCCATTTCCAGTCTCTTATACCTCACTCTCCAGCACAGAAATGGTGATTGAACTCTACTGGTCAACCTTACTTGGATATCTAATTCTATCAACTCTGTTCTTTGTACTTTTGCAGTAAAAATCTACCAGGTCTGTAATATTTTCTCTCTTAGTCTCTGCTTTTTATTTCCTCAGTTTCTTCCAAGTTTTGACCCAAAACCCACTGCAGAAGACTTCTTCCACTTCCTATCCTCGCTTTTACTAATTTTTTTTTTTTTTTTTTTGCTAAGGCAGTTGGGGGTTAAGTGACTTGTCCAGGGTCACACAGCTAGGATGTGTTAAGTGTCTGAGCTCATATTTGAACTCAGGTCCTCCTGACTTCAGGCTGGTGCTCTACCTACCACGCCACCTAGCTGCCCCTGCTAATACTTTAGAAAAAAAAATTTAACTACTTTCATGTATTATTGAATATATCTTGAATATATGTAGTCACATAATGTCTACTCCATTGGAATGAGAGCTCCTTGAAAGCTGGAACTGTTTTTCTTTTTTCTTTTATTCCCTGTACTTATCACAGTGCATGGCACATAGTAAGTGTTTATAAACAAATGCATGTTCACTAAGTTCTTTGGTCTAATATTAATTAAGGTTTGAGGTTTTATGCAAAAATGTCCTCATATTTGTTAAAAATTATCTTGAATGTGATTAAGCCTTTTAAATTTAATTTCTGTATTTTACACAGATTTATTCAGAGATGACTTTTGTATTATTTTTATCAGATTTACTTGTTTAAAAGTTTGCTATGGTAAAAGCACTAAGACTTTTGGAACACTATATATATATATATATATATTTATTTATATTTATACATATGCATATATGCAGATAATGTATATATACATAAAAGTTTGCTGTGGTGAAAGTTCTAGGAATTTTGTACATATATACATATAAGTATATATTATATGGACAATATATATTTTACATAAATGTTTGCTGTTGTAAAAGCACTAAAACTTTTGGAATAACTATATAAACAAATACATATATATGTGCATATATATATATACACAAATAAGTATATAAATTGAATTTTATAAATGACATATCTTGTAAAAAATATCACTGGAAAAGTCAATCCTTTTGAAAGCATACACCATTGTGTATTGGGAAATACTATGTGTTTGGTTAGATTAAGGACCAGAGACACACAGAACAAGCACATTTTTGTGCTACATCCTTCAGTGGATTTTACCAGATTCGTAGGCCTCTAAATGACCTGCCAATTATAATTAACCAATAAAAAGAGTACAGACTTTCAGTATTTGGTGGTACTGAAAATAATGTCTCAGGAAATTCCAGTTTACATCAGCTACCCTACACTATAATTTGATTTAAATCAGCTTAAATGAGTTGAGCACAAAGAGATGACATTGAGGAGATTTACAGATGCAGGGCATGAAATTACTGGATTATATTTACGTACTACATACTGGTTGCCCTGATACATGTTCATTCTGTCAGGCTGAAGAAAGTCATAACTAGCTGGCATCCTAAAAGGCCCTGACACCGTACCATTTACTTCATTAACTTCTGACAATGAAATGTTAAGTTGTGGCAAGAATCACATGATACATGCTGTTGCTGGGGTCTTCAGAAGTTTTAGACATCAAAATATTGTCATGGCTCTTGAATTTTTACATTGTTGATTTTTTGGAAGATGTTTGACTTTATAAACATCCTTGGTAGCACATTTATTTAATAAAACATAAATAGTTTGGGATCTATTCAATGTTTTTTGTCTTCCTTTTTTTTCTTCCTTTCAGCATTCTTCTCTACTCTTTTATACAAAAGCCAAAATTGGTAATTCATTTTTCCTCTCGTGGTGTTCCTTTATAGCAGTTAAAAATAGCATATTTTCCAGGAATTTGTGACCAAAATATATAGCCTTCCATGCTACTGCTTAAATATTAAAATATTAAAAGAAGTATCATTTCTTTCTTTACCAAATAAATTGAATACAGTTGTTATATATACTGTGATGGGAAGGGTCAAAATATGCTTTCAGTAACAATATTGAAGTAGAAAAGGGAAGAAAAATCCATTTCCCAATCCATGAAAAAAGAAAAAAAGCTAACATTTATCCAGTGCTTACTATGCTCAAGGCACTTTAAAATTATTATCTCTTTTGATTTTTGCAGTAATGCTAAGAATTAGGGGCTATTATTATCTTTATTTTATAGATGAAGCCACAGAAGGAAACAGAAGCTAAATATCTTGCCCAGAGTTGCATAGCTAGTAAATGTCTGAGGTCAAATTTGAACTCAGGTTTTCCTGACTCCAATCCACCACTGTGATACCTAGCTGCCCCTAATTCTAATTCACAAAAATTTAAGGTGGTAATGGAAATTAACAGGGAGAGATCAAGCTAAGTATACTTAACTTTTAAAGTCCTTGGGATAAAATGATTATCCTCACTGTATATATTATGGTTAATAACTTTAGTATTGTGAGTTCTGGATTCCAGAGCTCCTGGGTGACAGTGAGGAAAAACATGATTTAAGTAGAAAATGAGAGTGTCTGATTGTGATAGTATTTGATTGTGTAGTTAGTAGCTGGATACAATATTGAAATGACTTCTCTAGAGAATATATCTTGAACACAGATGATCTTATGTTCCTAATGCAGAAAGTTTCTCCTTTTTTTTCTCTTTTTTTGTAACTGGGATATCCAATTTGCTCCCCTCTATTTGAAACTTAAGAATTTTCAGATCTCTTTTTTGCAGTTCTGAATAAAAACAATAAAAGCTCATTCAATCTATGTCTCTTTTTCTTAGGTTAGGAACCTTTTACAGAAGAACAATTTGGAGGATAACAATCTTGTAATGTAGTCTATAGATTTCATTTGATAAGTTTTGATATCAGCATGCTTAGGTGTGGTCTAAGTGCTAGGGATTTGTTCCTGAGAAGCTTATGTTGCCTTGGCGTTGGAGTACCTATGTATAAATCTTGGTTTTGTCATATATAATTTTTGGGTCAAAGTATGTTACTTTTCATCCCAGTCTCCTCTTCTCTAAAGAGAAGTTGAACTAGGTGGCTTCTAAGATCCCTACAAGCTCTGAAGTCTTGATCTTATCAACCATTAGCATAATGAGTTTGTTAAATTAGCTAATTTACAACTGAAAGAGTTGGACCTAAAGCTATAAGATTTGGAAAAATAATTGGGCTGAGAAAGGAGGAAAAGGAAAGCATGGCTGCAATGGAAAAATAGACAGGGACCTTTAAGGCTTGGAAGTGTAGCTTCGAAGTTTAGGGATGTGCTTTTTTCTGCCAGTAAATTATGAATGAAAAAGTTGAAAGCTCTAAACTTGAGCCAGATCTTTTGCTCGTTCAGGCTAGTAATGACACGTCAGAATGTCTGAGGTTGAAGCCCAGCTGTTATTCTAACCCTCAGTTTCCTTGTCTGTAAACTGAGATTCATTTTAAGTGAATTCCAAGGTTCCTTACAACTCTAAATTTCGATCTATGTACAACCCACAGAGTTTATAGAATTTCAGAATTGAAAGGGATATAAGTAACCATATAATCCAAACTATACCTGCAAGCCATCTCAATAACATGCACAACAAATAACCATATGGTTTTTTTCTTGAAGATTTTTCATAAGGGGAAAGCCACTGTCTTCTTTAGGTTACCATCCATTTTTAAATAATTCTAATTATTCATAAGTTTTTCTTTACCTCAAATCTGAATTTGTTTCTTTGTAACCTCCATTTAATACTTCTAGTTTTGCTTTTTGTGGCCAAGGACATTTCTTTTTTCTTTGCCAAAGAAAATGTTCTTTCATATGAAAACAGCAAGATTCAATGAGATTTGAAACTCAGTATAAATAAGGACATAATAAGACACCATGACCTGGTCATGATGAATTCATATATCTTTAGGCCCAGAAAAACTACAACCTATGGCACTGAAAGACATGACCAGTGTAATTGCTTAGCTACTATCAATGATCTTTGAAAAATGAGTTGATGGAAAGTACAGAAGGTACAGAAGGCATAGAAAAGTGACCTTGGGCTTGTTATAAGGAGGAAGTAGTTCACAAGTATCATCCCAAGGTGGAATGGGCTACACAGGAAGGACTGGGCTCTACCTCACTGGAGATTGCCAAGTAAAGTACAGTAGACCATTTGTTGGGTTTAGAAGGGGACTCTAGTGCAGATATGGATTAAGTAAATACCTTCTGATCTTTCTTCTCATCTTTCTTTAGATTCTGGGATTGCATTTTAGACTGCTTCTGTCAGTTCTTTCTCTCAAACAAATTTGGAAAAGACATGAATTACATACAGATGACAGCCTACATTTTTTGTTACTATATTGCACATAAAATTCATACTAGCTGAACATCTTATTCTTGTTCAAGATCAACTCCTATTAGATGAAGAGTTGAATGCTCTCCTCTATGCTCAGAATGCTTTCAGGGTTTCTCCCAATTTCTGTTACAAACTAATCTAGACTATCAAAGAAATGGGTGGGATATTTTTGTTTGTTTGTTTCTTTGGTAGGCTTATTAATGCCACCACAAAATAGCAAATTTCTTCTGCAAAGTCCATACCCCATAAGTGGATTCTATACACTAACAATAAGATATTATGTATACAGTGGAGATATGAAAAAAACCACCCTTCAAAGCACACAGAGGGGGTTCTTCATAAAGAAAGAGAAAGAACTCCAACTCAAATAATAGTTACGGAGTTATAGTTTCCAATTGTAATCACTGGCCATGGCGATGTGGCTTACAAAAATAAGAGAACTGAGCAAATGGAAAGACTATTAATGTAAGGCTAATGTTGGGAAAATGAAGAAAAAAAAAACAGATGGCTTGAGTTAATTGGAATCTTAAACTGATACTATAGATACTTCTAATTGTGATTATGTTTTGCTAATTATGTTGCCTCATACCCATTATATAGCATAATCCTGAGCTTTTGCACACTTTTCCTATTTGACAGAGCTCTTTATGTAAGGTGTCATATTTACCTCTATTTTTAAAATAATTAACCAAATTCCTTTTGAGATTATATTATGAGCAGATAAAAAACTTGTAGAAGCATACTTCATCTCAAGATCTGATTTAATCATTCACCAATTATATGCCAATATACAGCTGTTTGCTAGTCATCATACAAAATATTCACCAGGCATATAAAACTCAGTGCCATTGCATCAAAGACTTTGTAGTTTTGTTTGAGAAATATTTGTAGTAGTATTTATTAAAGACTTTATAGCATTTATTTAGGTACCAAAATTTCCCAACATCTTATAATTGGGCAGGAATAAAAGAACCATGTAAAATAGGCAATGAATGGCAATTCAGAGTGCAAAATTGCACTCTTAGATAATATATGAAATGATTTTCCCATTAGAATCTAAGTTACAAGGCAGCTAGATGGCACAGGGGATAGAGTACCAGCCCTGGAGTCAGGAGGACCTGAGTTCAAATTTGACTTCAGACATGAACATTTCCTAGCTGTGTGACCCTGGGCAAGTCATTTAACTCCAATTGCCTCAGACACACACAGAAAGAATATGAGGAGACTCTTTTCACTTTTTTCTTGTATTACCAGCCCTTTAGCACAGAGCTTGACCTATAGTAAACATATAATAAATGGTATTGACCAACTAACAGCATGCAATAGGAGTGCAGGGAAGGGAAAGAAAAACATTGCAGAGAGCAGTTGAGTTCATGGAAAAGAAGTGCCATAAGCTAGACTGTGATAGAAGGGTGGCACTTGAAGAGTGAAGAGGTATTCTTATCAATGATATATAGATTCAGTATGAAGTCAAACACGAGAACATTGGAACTAAGAATTCCTATTTCTGAGAATTTTGTTGATAATGAACCTTATTTTGGGGGAGTTATATCTTATTGCTTAGTTATGTGCATGGAAAGAGTTCAATAAAATAAAATGGTAGATTCAATGGACATACATTTGAAAAATCCTTAACTTCCAAAGAATGAATATGGTATTTGTGAAAAAACAGGGTCAATACCTTTTGACCTCCAGGGTCAATTTCAAATAAGAAGATTCACTAGCCAGATTCCTGGTATTGCCTAGATTCATTGGTTTTTCATTTCTACCATGTGGGGCTCAAAAGAGAAATTTTTTCCTAAATTCTACATCTTTGGCATCATCACGTTTCTCCTACTTTTTTTTTCTTTGAATCTATTCTTTCCCCTATAGTATTTGTAGGCAGTTCAAGTATTGAACTAATCTTTTTATTTTTAAGTTTTCATTTATTTTCTTTTCCTGATTTTTTTTTCTATTTAATAGGGTTTTTTGATTGAATATAAAGATAATTTTCAACATTCATTTTTGTAAGTTTTTAAGTTCCAAAGCTTTCTTACTCTCTTCTTTCTGTCCATCATCCCCAAGACAGAAAGCAATCTCCTATAGATTATACATGTATAATCATGCTAAACATTTCCATATCAGCCACATTGTAAAAGGAGAATCAGAACAAAAGTGAAGATCATTAGAAAGAAAAAAACAAAAAAACAAATTTTTAAAAAGGGAAAAAACTATGCTTCAATCTGCATTCAGTTTCTATAGTTCTTTCTCTGGATTTGGATGGCATTTTCTATCACTATCTTTTTAAAATTGTCTTGGATCATTGTATGCTGAGAAGAGCTAAATTTATGATAGTTGAACATCATACAATGTTGCTGTTCACAATATTCTCCTGGTTCTGCTCAGCACTTCTTCATTCAGCATCAATTCATATAAGTCTTTCCAAGTTTTTCTGAAACCCACTTGTTCTTCATTTCTCATAGAAAAATAGTATTCTGTTACATTCAAATACCACACGATATTCATTCCCTGACTGATGGGCATCCCCTTAATTTCTAATTCTTTGCCACTATACAAAGAGCCACTATAAATATTTTTGTACATGTGGGTCCCTTTGCCTTGTTTATGAGCTCTTTGGGATACATACTTAATAGAAGTATTGCTATATCAAAGGATACATACAGTTTTACAATCCTTTGGGCATAATTCCAAATTGTTCTCCAGAATGATTGGATCAGTTCACAACTCCAGATTTAGTGTCCTAGTTCTCCCACATCTCCTCCAATATTTATCCTTTTCTTTTTCATCATTTTAGCTAATCTTACAGATGGGAGGTGGTACCTTAGAGTCATTTTAATTTGCATGTCTCTAATCAATAAAATTTAGAGCATTTTTTCATATGACTATAGATAACTAATTTTTTATTTGAAAACTGCATTGAACTAATCTTTTTTAAAAGTATGAAGAAATTTGATGATACAAATTATATGTAGTAGAGCTAGAATATAAGTAAATTCTCTTCTTATTCAGTAGTTTAGTCTATTTTACAGGTTTTATAGGATGTAGAGCTAGAAGAAAACTTACCCCTGGGTAAATCAAGGCCCAGAGAATCTGAATGACACACCCAAGGTAATAATCAATCAAATCAAGAAGTGTAAACTGTGCTATATAGTAGTGATTCTCCTTTGTAGTTTTTTTTTTTTTTTTTAATAATCTACAATTTCCTCTTCATTATTCTTTCTTATTTAACCTACTCCTACTCTGCTCTAAACTTCCCCTGCCCGATCCCCATCCACATCCTTCAAACCTATCACATATTTTCTTTCAGGTCCCTAAATTTCTGGAGAAGGAAAAAAAAGGTCTTTTTATCTAAAAGCAAAATTAATCTAAAAGCATAAGTATTTCCAATATTCTTTGCTTAGGGAGTCTAACTGCCATTCTCCTTGGCTATTGAGTACCCATTATTTTACTAGTTTCTCTGAGGCAGATAAAAATAAATAGTTAAAATTTTAACTCAAATTTATTATTATATACTCTGGGAAGTTACTTAGCATGGGCCCCAAGGGAATGGGGACTGTGATGAGTGTGTACAAATGAGGAGCATCTTTGTGCCATTCACCTGTTGAGTACAAGATACCTATGGAACAATTCATTTGAGATGTCCCAAAGACAGGTGGTGATGTGTGATTATAGCTCACAAGAGAGGCTAGTGGTGTGTGTGTATGTGTGTGTGTGTGTGTGTGTGTGTGTGTGTGTGTGTGTGTGTGTGTGTGTGTGTGTGAAGGAAAGGACACCTCAGTACATTTAGGGAAATACTAGATAAGAATACCATGGAGTGGTCAGACAGATAGGAAGAAAATGAAGATAACAATGTCATTAAAACTTGGAGAACAGAAGGTGGCCAAAAGTGTCAAGTCCTCAGGAAAAAAAAATACTTATTTTACAAATGAGGAAGTCACATATATATAGGTGATAGAGTAAATAGAATCCTGTATTTGGATTTTTAAAAGATTACTTTAGGTCCTTAGACATTTACTAGCTGTGTGACTCTTTGTGAGTCATTTTATTCTATTAACCTCTTCTGCAAAATGGTGATAATAAAATTAACTTCATAGGGTTGTTGTGAGGACAAAATGGTACAGTATATGTAAAGTGTGTTTAAAGCTGAAAGCACACTATAAACCTTAGCTATTGTTATCTTTATTGGTGATCTCTTCAGCTACCACAGATTCAATTGTATTTTTTAATGCAGATGACTCCCAGATGTATCTATCCAACTCTAGTCTGTCTCCTGAGTTACAATTTCATATCACGGATGTTTTGAACTGGGTGTTCTAGATATCTCAAAATAAACATACTCAAGACAGAATTAATTATCTTCTCTCTCTCCAAAACTTACCTGTGGCAACCACGTTAGTACTCTGGATACCTTAAAATCAGCTGGACTCAGGATAAGCAAAAGTCTTTATTCTTGGTCTTTGGTGGTAGAAGTGAAGAGAGTGAATTCATAAGATCTCCCGACCTCACCTCTTTGTCTCTCTCACAGAAGTGACCCTGGATAGTCTCACTGCACCTCCTAGTCCCTCCCACAATTGGGCCAGCACAAGATAGTGGAAAGGGCCATTTTCCAAGCATATTCTTATAGAGTATTGTCCAATGGGTAATTAGCCTCAAGTGCTTGATTGTTCTACCCTAGTGCATTGACTCAAGAGTTTCAGCCCCTTACACTTACTCATCTTCTGACTTCTCTATTACTGTTAAGGGAACTACTATCTTTCCAGTTATTCAGGTTTGCAACCTCTGTGTCATCCATAATGCCTTAACCTCATATGTCAATTAATGAACAAGTACCCATTTGCTTACTATGTTCCAGGCATTATGCTAAGCACTGGGGGATATAAAGAGAAGCAAAAACACATTCTGCCCTCAAGAAACTCATTTTCATTTGGGAAGGGGGAGACTAAAACGTATAAATAACTACATCCAACATGCATATGACAAATGAAAAATAATCTCAGGTTAAGCACAAGCCTCACTTATCTATTTAGTTGCCAAATCTTACCATTATTTTCTTTCAACAATCTCTCCATTCTGTTTATATAACACTGTTCTAAATCCCACTTAATCTCGAATCCAGACTATTATAATAGCCTGCAAATTAGTTCCCTACCACATTCCAATCTCTATCCTCTCCAGCTCTATGTTCTCCTATCCATCTGCTATACAAATGTCAAAGTGATTTTCCTAAATCATAAGTCACACCTCTATTCAATAAATTCTCGTGGCTTCTTGTTATTTCCATGATCAAAGATAAACCTCTTTGTTTGACTTTGAAAGCCCTTCGAAACCTGGCTCCTTGCTGTTTTTTCTCATTTTCTTATATATTTCAACCCTTCAAGCCTTACACATACTAGCCAATTTATTATTTCTCACACATGACATTTCTTGCTCTGTTTGGGAAGTCCTGGGAACAAGTACAGGCTGGTAAATGGTCATTTATCCCACTTCTCATCCAGTAAAAAGCCTGTAGTGATGAGTCTATATGGAACATGTTCCAAGATGAGAGATAGGATTGCCAGAACTGAAAGGGATTGTCCAGCTCCCTGGTGCGTCAGGTCAAGTGGTGGGTTCAAAAGCAGTTTTCCAGGCTATGGTTTCCCTCTTCTCTCTTATTTTCCCACCTTCTTCCAGTGAACTTTCTCTATGCAACAGAATTCTTACTAACTGATTGATGATCTTGATGCCAAAAGCTTCTCTTTAGAATTAGAACAATTCTAATAATTAATGATCCTTTCAGAGTTCCCTTTTAGCTATTTTCTTGCTTGGTATTAATCTAGTTGCACAAGGCCTATGGAATAAGATCCATATTCAGTTTTCTAAAATATAGGTTGGTAAAAACACATATTTTTCTCCATTTTTATAAAAGAGTTAGAGGCTGTTTTCTTTTAATGGTTTGGAAATATCTGGTAAATAGGCAAAAATAAAACAGTATAATCATTCTTTGATAAACATTTTTAAAGTGCGGTAATGAATCTTACATATTTCAGTTTTCATCTTGTATTTACTTTGGAGGATTTTTTTTTTCCATAGGCCATAACTATGTGTACAACTACCACCCAATGATTCCATCTCAATCTTAAGGGGCTCAGGCAGTGAAAGAACCCTAAAAGATTAAACTGGGAGTCAACATACTGTACTGTTCTACTTTTAGTGTCCATGGGTTCAACCAGAGGTCTTTAGAGATTATCATCACAACCTTTAGGATATCATAAAACACTATTTTCATGCTACATCCACTTAAGCTAAACCCTAAACTTTTAGAAGTTTCCTAAATACTGTTGATTAGCTCTGTGAGAATTGATTGCACATGTGACTGGTCTTGAGGAAAGGTCAAGATGACAAAGAGAAAAAAGCATAAGCCATATATATAATGTTTAACAAATATTTAATGAATGGCTAGTTAGCAAGGGTGACAGACCCTATCAGCATCTTCTTGTTTTTGTTTTCTTATGTCATAATGTATGAGGAAAAAGGAAGAAAAAGTTAGGATTGTGGTTTGATTTGAGATAAGGAACTCCCAATAAAGAAGGATATCATTGAAGATCTATATTAGCTCTGCAACTTTTACTTTTAAAAAGTTACTAATTCCTAAGAATTTCAGGGAATTGCCACTTTAAAAGCCATTATGTGTTCATTTAAGCCAGGACTGTAATTTCAATTCAATTCAATAAATACTTATTAATACTTACTTATGTCCCAGGCCTTGTGCTAAGCTTTAGGGATATGAAAAAGAAAGGAGCCCACAAGAAGTTTAAAATCTAAAGGGAGAAGGCAATACATAAAAGGAAACTGAAAAGAGAGATAGGCAAGTTACCAGGGATCATCCTTAGATAGGGATCTGCTTATGGGGCAATGATGGCAACTAAGTTGTGCAGTAGATAAAGCAGAGGGTCTGGAATTGAGAAGATCTGAGATCAATACTGGCTTAAGATATTTACTAGCTATGTGACTCTGTGCAAGTGACTTATCTCTTCTTGCTGTAGCCTCCTAAGCTATAAAAAATGGTGATAATAACATCACCTATCTAACAGGATTGTGAAAAACAAATGAAATATTTACTAAGCACTTGACATAATACCTGATACATAATAGGTGTTATATAAAAGGGATTTTCCTTTCCTATTCTCTTCCTTGGAGTCAAAACTAAGCGAGCTAGTGATGGAACATAGAATTATCTGAAAAGTTCTGAGTCCTCTAAAAAAGAAGCCTTTGGGGCTTTAATAGTTTACTTTCCAACTCTCCAATCAAAAAGAAGAGGCAACTGAGGGAGCTAAAATGTTGAGTATCAAAAGCTGAGCCATTCTGCATGGGATGAAATTTCAGTTTATGCAAAGGGAGGCAGGGTGTCCTTTGGAGTTGAAACTATACAGAGTAGGGGCAGCTAGATGGCGAAGTGCATAGAATACTAGCCTTGAATTCAGGAGGACCGGAGTTCAAATCTGGTCTCAGATACTTAACACTTCCTAGTTGTGTAACCCTGGGCAAGTCACTTAACCCCAGCCTCAGGAAAAAAGAAAAAGAAAAAAGAAACTATGCAGAGTCATTGCTAAATTCAAGACTTAACCTCAAGTTTTACGATTCTAAAGAAATACAAATATCCTTTCTGGAAAAAAAAAGGGGGGGGGGCAGGCAACTTTAAAGACATTCCCAGTCATATTCTATCAGGTTTTAGAAAGAAGTTAAGAATGTAAATAAAATCCAACCAATTATAAATTATATAATACTTATGTATGTAAAACTATAAATAAATAAAATCAGCAATGTAAGGAAAATAACAGGTACTTTAAAATCATAAAATTTTAAACTTAATGCTAATTATGTTTTTATTTCCATTTTTTATTTCTGTATCTGTTTTCTTTCTAATGGAAAAATTAGAAGAGTTCTTAAAACCCATCCACTCCAAGTTCTTCTTTTTACATATAACATGGGGTAAAGTGTTCCTCATTTCAGTTTATATAATCAAGAAAAGTAAGAGTTATATAACCAAGATAAGGAAATATAAATATGCTAGTAAATAATAAAGAAAAATATATGCATATACAAACACATACACATACATCCTATGAGGCCATCATTAAATAATACAAAGTTCTGATTGAATTGAAAGGGTTGCTTAGACTTAGCTGACCAAAGATTAGCACTACCTCCTACAATCCTTTAAAAAATGATAATCTGGAGCAATCAAAACACATCGAAGGCAGGAAGCCATTTTGTGGTGTGTGACTCTTGAATCTTCAGCAGAGGGAAATTATTGGGTAAGGAAGAGATCAGCTGTGGAAAGAAACAAACCTAAGGAGTCCAACTGAGCAACTCATCCAGCAGAGATACTGTGCCTCGGAGGGAAAAGGGTAAGGACAACACAAGAGAAGGGTCACTAAGACCTTGCAATCCTGGAGTCGCATCTTGGTGTCTTGTTTATAAGTGTTCTTTACATGTTTGCCTCAATTCAATGTGTTTTAAATTAATCTCATTCTTCATACTGATGATATCTATGTATATCATATGTGTGTGTGAGAATCCATCCCCAATTTGTGGGGAGTTCTGTTGTATGCCATTGTTCTTACTATATTAGTAAATGCCTTTATTTTGAAGAAATTGTGATGGCTAGCTGATTTATAATGGTAATTATACCAGTAGGAGCTCATGAGCCTCAGTTTTAGGAGTTTGGCTTCCTAGATCAGCATATTTTCCTGTAACCTCCAAGAATCATCAGCTCTCTAAGGGATCAACCTATACATGTATGAGTTTGGGAATATAAACCCAGATGGGTTATTAAATACAGATGAGGAAGCTGAAGCCCAGCATTAAGTAGGTTGCTTAATTCAATAAACATTTAATAAATACCTATTTTGTGCCAGGCACTGGGCCAAGCAAATAGTAGTTGTCCTATTCAAGGTAATTTTAGAGGTTTTTATCTTTAAAAAGTAAAATTTCTGTATGCAACATGATTTGTAAAACAGGCCACAGCACAATTTCCTGTCCTTTTTATCTTGAAGATGATTTAAAGAAACAAAATCATACAGGACTTTAAGGGATCTGCCTCACTTTGATGATAGAACTAAGTGCTATGCCTATCCTTTATAATCTATGTGATCTCAGACAAATTAGTTAATCTTCCTGGGCTCCAATTTTTCTCATCTATAGAATGAAGAGTTGGACCATATGTCTGTTTAGTTCTTTCCTAGCAGCACATCTCTGATCCATCCTATGTCACAATAGTATACTTGGGATGACTTGCCCAGGACCTTGCTAGGCGTGGGGAAGAGGATAAAAAGAATTGAGCTTTTCTCTAGGACCAGGCTAACATGCTGACATTTTTCAAACTGCTGTCTGCCTCAGTAAATGTAAGCTTTAATTATCTAGAATGGATTGGTTTGTTTGAAGTGTGCCATAACTTGAATTCCCCCTTCCCCCTTCTATTGGAAATACAATGTTGTTGAAAAACAGCTGCAGTGTATAGAAACACGCTTATTATTATTAACTTTTAAAATCATTCAGTTGTTCTGAAGGGCTGAATTGCCTTGCCTTCCCCTCCCCCAAAGTAGTTTTCCACCACAGCAAAGGTCACAATACTTTTGACATCAAAAGTGCTTGTGGTAAAGGAGCCTGTGCCAACCAGAACTTAAACCTTCTGATCAGGGCTGGAAAACTGGTCAGAAGCAGCTTCCGACCAACCATTCCATCAAAGCCTGGACAGTAAGTTGGGCAGTGTGAGCCATTGGCAGAAGGTCTAAAGAGTCACTAGCAGGTATTTGCATGTGGCTTTGACTTCTCTTTTCAGAAAACCAAAAAGCAGTTTGGTCAGTGCTGACCTGGAAAAATTAGATTTTATTTCACCATTTATTTTAAATTGTAAATTAGTGATGGGGCTAGTGTCTCTCTCTCTCTCTCTCTCTCTGTGTAGGGGTGTGGAATATGCATGGAGAGTCTGTTTTTTCTCTCTTATCCATGACTTTTCCAAAAGCCATGTATTATGAGCCAGAAGATAAACCTTTCCAGACCTCCCCAGAGCTCCTACGTATCTTCCATTGCAGGCTGCTTGGGTACGCTCCTTAGAGTTTGGTCCTATCTTTGATAATCCCCTTGTTTTACAAGTTTTTCATTTATCTTCTTTTTGATTTTGCATATTAGCCCCAGAATGCCCCAGTTTTGACATCTCTAAAACTTTCCTCCCACTAAAGATTAAAAAAATAATAATGATCCTTCCTCCCCAAACCATTAAAAATGGTTCTGTTTTACATCCAAGAAGATATCCTTTATGCTCAGGATGTTCCACAGTTTTATTGGACCCCCTCAGTGAAAATATTTTTCTGCTTTATGCAAGATTGATAATTTTGTTTTATTGTGCATACTAAAATGGGCGCCAAAAGATAATAATCTTCCCTTGAACTACTTTAAATCAGAGTATATTGTATCTCATAAAAATGAAAAAGTCAAATCTTCTATTTCAGTTTAATTTTTTTTATATCCCCCATCTTACTTCCTAATTATAAACTTGTATAATAGAAATGCTGCTAAGTTTCATAACTCCAAATTACATGCTAGGATGTACATGTCTGGTTTGTTACAATGAAAGTTGGAAACCAAATTAATACATATATCATTTAAATAGGTTTATAAATATATCTTTTCTAGATATCAATCACAATTAATTTTATTTTTTTTTCTTAATTTTTATGTGTTTTTAAAATATTAAGCAGTTTCACTCTTTCTAGTCTTAATGACTCATTCAAACTTGTAGCCAAGTAATAGAAATACAATATCCAATTATAAAACTCCAGGTCAAATAAAGATGGCAAATAATATTCAATTTTGTTTAAAATACACAAATGAACAAAATGTACTTTTGTTTGTTTTTTGGTGTCAGTATTATAAAGGTACCTTTGAATGAGCTTTGTATTTTATAAAATATTCTTTGCATATTTTTATTCACATTCTCTGATCTAGGATCATAGAATCAGTGATTACGACTAGAGAGTACCTTGGGAATCCTCTAATATGGATCCTTATTTTAGAGGAGGAGTTTGTAATTTATACAATCCTACAGGAAATACTGTGTCTCTCTGTCTAGATCTTTCATACGTATAGTCTCTCTTTTTTAATAGAAAATTTAAAAAAAGATATAGTAGTAGTTTGCTAAGAACAAACTCCTAACTCTGTGCTTTAGTTGAGTCACCATAAAAGAAGTGACAAAAGTTAAAAATAAGTTCTTTAAAACTCAAATTATTTCATAAGGATTTTTGTCCTACTTTTCTGAAAGAATAGATTTTGAATGATAATAAAGAATTAAATTATTTCTACAGCTAACAAACAACAAAATTCCTTAAGAAACTGTTCTGCCACTGTTTATGCTGGATAAAACTTCTTAGATGTAGTATAGATGAGGTTCAAATTTTAAGTAAGAGTTGAATTACATGATGTGTAAGCTGCATTCAACTTTAAGACTCTATGTAATAATTCTAGATAGACATAGATGTAGTAAATTACATGTTATAAATTATATGTGGATATATACATATGTAGTGTGTATATATTTTAATTATTTTATAGAACCTCTTTCTCTAGATAGCTATATATATATACATAAATGCAAACATCAGGAGGACCCACTGGTATTCTCTCTGTCTCTGTCTCTCTTCTCTCTCTCTTTTTTTTTTCTCTCTATATTGTTCTAGATTAGGTTTTCTATCTCATCTAGGCTAGATGTTCAATGACCATAGATGCTTTGATCTGCTCCATTTCTGATCTGAGTCTATTCATTCCTCTTTAGGCAACTTGATAACCTTCCATTCCCAAGCTCATGTGGGCTTAGTGCGCACATTAGACTGGCTTAGCTCACTGGAGCTCAGAATCTCTCTAGTGATCCACCAATCTCAGCTTCCCAGGTAATTCAGATTATAGCTATGTGCTACCATGATCAGTACAATTGATAATTTGCCTATGCCTTTGCTATTGCAAGGTAATGGTATATGAAAACCTTTCTGTAATATGCTGAAATAGTATAGTATTTATTTAAGTACCTATTTAGATATAAATTTAAGCAATAAGATACATGGAAAACATTTGGAAAAATATTTCTAGTACAGACATTACTTCTTATACTACTACAAATCTCTTTGTAAGTTCCTTCTTTAGAGAGAGATTCTGATGCGAAACATTACCTTCAAAGATCTAGGCTTATATATGGCAGACTAGAATTTCTATGAGGATACAGCAAAGTGGTGATCCAGAGAGAAAATAAATGAACATATTTTGTAAGAACACAGATGTGAGACTTAAAGTGGTTATTGTTATTGTATCACTTCTCTGGTGTATGTTTAATAGAGGGACAAGCCCTGTTGCTTTCTAGATTATGTGAGTACTTTGAGTTCTGGTTTATGTTGCATGGTGTGGGTGGAAGAAGCAAGTCAGAGTAGGAAGAAAGTGAATTGATTCCTATCATACTTAGATCCATAGATATAGCTTCCATTTAGTAAAATGGTTTTAAGAAACAACAATAATAAATAATAATCATCATTAGATAGTATTTCAAGGTTTGCAAAGCATTTTATATATGTACATGTACATATACATATATCTGGCTATGTGTGTCTAAAATCTCATTTGTTTTTCAACCACTCTATGAGGTAGATGCTATTATACCTCTGTTTTATATAGGGGAGAATATTGATGGTGACAGAAGTCAAATAACTTATCTAGGGTTCCATTGCCAATAAGTAGCTGAGGAAAAATTTGAACTCAGGTCTGTTCTATGAAGCCCAATATTCTATTCCTCTAAACTGCAAAGCTGCCTGAGGGGAGACTATCACTGTCTGTGGAATTTCCCACTAACCAAGGTCATTAATCCTACTTATTCTAAAAATAAAGCTCTTTGTTAGAGTAGCAAATGTAAAATTAATTGCTTGTCATCAAATGTAATCTACTTAGATCAGCCTGGAAGATTATGAACTGCACAAACATTTGGTAGAATATTTTCTCTAGTTTTGTTTAATGTGTGCAAACTTAAGAGTAAAAGTTTGAAAGCCCCAACACTGGGAATAAAAGTCTTGTTACTTTCAAAGTCTTCATACACAGGCTAAATTTGAATTATTTCTAATAGGAAAGAATGTAAAAATCAGACATTATACTGAGTTTGTCATACAAATGCAAAGTAGACCCTGCCTGTAAAGAGCTTATATTCCATATAATGGCAGTGTTGTAATTAATATAAAAAGAAGAGATAAAATGATAGAACTGGAAGAGAGTTTGGAGATCTAGTTCATCCTTTGTCTAAAGCATAAATCTCTTGGATAGCCATGGTATCTTGCTTTTTCAAGGCCAGTGTTTGGGAATTCATCACCTCCTGAAGTAACATCATATTTTGAGGGAGTTCTAATTTTTCCTCCTTATTAAGTCTGTTCCTTAAGCCTAAGTCTAGTCCTTAGTATTACTTTCCTCATTTATAAAATAAATTGGCTGAACTTTTCAGTTCAAAATTTATTTTAACCAGTAATAGAGATAGCTAACTAGCACAGATCTTCTAGTGCTGGATTTCGAATCAGAAAGACCTGAATACAAATGTTGCCTCAGTAATTGTTAGCTGTGTGACTGAGCAAGTCACTTAACTTTTCACCCTCAAAATCCTCATCTGTAAAATGGGTTACTAACAGAATGTATCTCACTGGACTGCTGTGAGGATCAAGTCAAATTAACATTTGTAATATACTTTGTAAATCTCAGTCACACAGCTAACAATTACTGAGGCAACATTTGTATTCAGGTCTTTCTGATTCGAAATCCAGCACTAGAAGATCTGTGCTAGTTAGCTATCTCTATTACTGGTTAAAATAAATTTTGAACTGAATAGTTCAGCCAATTTATTTTATAAATGAGGAAAGTAATACTAAGAGAACTTAAATGACTCAGTCAATAAGAAATAAGTAGCAGAAGTTTTTTGCAAACCTAAGTTTTCTTACTCCAAGTCCAATGCCCTTTTCACTTACTCTGATTGGAAGCAGAGTGCGTGGAATTGGGGGCAGAAAGTATGGAAGATTGACTTAACAGTGACTTCTCAATTTAAAGATACCATTCTTCCTTTTCATATCTGAGAATAAAAAAAAAATCTAATAGGACAGAAATAACTTTGATTTTCTTTCCTATTGTTTTCCTATTAGTTAGAAAACCAAAAGTGGGACTGACATTATCCACAAAGAAAGAGGCTTTTAAAAATGACTCACAAAGAAAAAGTAAAATTAGATTCCCCACCCTTATCCATATGGGCAGCAGAAGGAGTTATTTGCCAATGGATAACTATTCTAAATGCATCACTCTTTCTAAATAGCCATTCTTTACCAACCATGGACAAATAATTTATAATGAATGTAATTTATAAAAAAAAAAGTTTTACCAGTCTATACAAAGTATAATTATACAATATTTTTTTAAGTGGACAAGTGTAGTAAAATGAAATTGTCATTTTGTACTACTTACACAGTAGAAACCCCTGGTGGATGTACAATTCTTTGTAGGATTTAATATAGTAATACTAATAACTAGCATTTACGTAGTATTTTAAGGTTTGTAAAACATTTTACAAATTACCTCATTTGATCTTCACAACCACTTAAGATGGGTGTTATTTTACAGAAAGAGACTTAGACTTATAGAGGTCAAATAACTTCTCCAGAATTACACAAACTAGTGAATAACTATGGAAGGACATAAACTCAGCTTTCTGATTACTTGTACAGAATAGGGCTCCTATCTTTTGCAACTACTATAATAAGTGACATGGTACCATAGGGGCTCAAAAGAATTAATAAGTTTCCTAAAGGTTATTATATTTTATATAAGGTATCACCTATATAAGGGAGAATAGAATTGTAAAGGGAAAAATGCTTTTGATTTAAAAGCTCTTATTAGAGACATTCCATTTGTTTACCTTGAATGCCAGATTTCACAGTTTTCTATTTTTGTAGGTAAAATCCCCTTTTTTCTTTAACCTTTTCTCATAATAATGATTACATTTCCCCCTTAATCTGCCTGTTTTCTTGAGTTATGTTCCAAATAAATATTAATAATGCAGCATTTCCTTCTATGTTTCCTGAAATGAACATAGAATTAAGTGTTCATTGCAAAAATACACTAAGCTATTGTATTACAGCAGAAACAACAGAGATAGTGGTCAATAATTTAAAATGAGTCAATCCTGGAGTAAGTTTTGATTGAATGCAGTGATTGAAATATTGATATAAACTCCTTTATACAATATTCAGGCTCTGTATACCTACATGAAATGTTTGTTTAAATTAATTATTCAGGCAAGTCAATCTCTTTAAAATAATTTTCACATGAAATATTTTTTTAAACTTTTTATTTTCAAAAAATATGCATGCATTATTTTTTTAACATTGACAGTTGCATAGCCTTGTGTTCCAAATTTTCCCCTCCTCCCCCCACCCTCTCTCCTAGATAGTAAGCAATCCAATATTTGCTATACAATTTTCAATATATGTAAACACATTTATACAATTATCTTTTTTTTATAATATTATCCCTTGTATTCATTTTTCCAAATTATCTCCCCTCCCTCCACTCCCTCCCCCCGATGACAGGTAATCCCATACATTTTACATCACATGAAATATTTTAAAAATTCACATCAGACCATTCAGGTAAGCAATTGCTTCAATTTTCCAGGTCACTGTTTGGAGTGTGTATATATGTGTATGTGTGTGTAGTCAATATAATAATTCAGTTCACATTTTAAAAACTGTGTAATTCCTGTGATAGCCCTAAGATGATCCTGTGATCACTCCTGCCACAATGATTACTCCTATTTGACTTCCATATGACAATCACACATCTGTCACGTATCCATACATATTTATAACACAATATGTCTTGATGACATATTGTTTTGTAATTTATTTCCTGCTTGTGCTTTCTGGGTTCCTCAACCTGATAGTTTGTGTTCTTGACCTGAATTCAAATTTTATTTAAGAGCAGAGACCTTACTTTTTATTTTATTAGTCAATCCATCAGTTAGCTAGCATTTAATTAAGTACTTGTCATGTGCTAGTATACAAGGCACCACATTAAACATTGGGGATACAAAGAAGGAGGAAAACAAAAACAAAAAATAAGAACCAAAGAACATAATCCCCATCTTAGGAAACTCAAAGTTTAATGGGAACCAATTAGCATTAGTGTCTCTATAATATATTAACAGGAAATCGCTTACTGTTTAGAATCTTAACTAGATTTTTATCTATAGTTCATGTGGGTATGAAACACATAGTATTTATACAATTGTTTGGTGGGAAGAGAACACATTTACTGAAGATATCAACCATAGTTATCTTTAGTTTTAATTGATCTGTCAAATCTTTCAGAATGTTTTATATTTTGACAGTGTTTCTGTATTAATGTAAGTTTTCTATCTAAGGATGTATTTTAAATATTGAAGGCACTGATTGAATCTGGAAGAAAAGAGAGAACATCTGGTATAACCTCATTATGTAGATGAGGAAATTGATGGAGAGACACATTAACATACAGAGACAGCTAGAGAAACAGAAAGAGAAAGAAGGAAACAGAGAAAGAGAGAGACAGAGACAGAGGCAGAGAGACACAGAGATAGAGACAGAGAAATAATGATTTGCCTAAGAAAACAGGGTTAGTTAGTGGCAGAGTCAGATTCTAATTCAGATCCTGAGACCAAATTTAGTTGTTTTTTTTTTCCACTGAGTCATCGTAGATGACCCCAAATCTTTTCAAATCAAACATTAAAAATCTGAGCAACTCTACATAAAACAATTTTAAGATTTTCAAATGATCTGTATCTTGCCACTAGAACCTGATGGCTCTGGAGGGGAAAGTGAGGCAAGTAATCTTGCAGGTCACCTTCTTCACTTAAATCCAGTTCACTTGGCATGTGATGGCACTACTCCCTGATGGCAAGGTACTCTTCAAGAATGAAGGAAAAACAACAATGAATCTGTTGTAGGGGGGAAATTGATTAGAGATAAAAAGTTGTACTTGGCCCTCATTTTTCTGAGATGGCTCACATTTATGTTAGGTGAGGCTAATTAATATACAGTGATATGGCTACCATGAGTAAATACACACACACACACACACACACACACACACACACACACACACACACACAATATGGTATTGGGCGAGTCATTTCTGACTTATTTTTCTAATCTATAAAATGTGGGACTTGGACTGTATTGCCTCTAATATCTCTTCCAAACTCTAAATCTACCATCTTTGAACTTAGCTTCTTAGGATCTATTAAGTTGCATTGAAGAAGAGCTCCTAGACTTAGTCTTCTTTTGAAAGTTGAGTTTTTGGTACAATTTTTCTTCTGCAAGATTTTTAGTACCTCATGGTTCCAGGACTTTATGGTTTTCAATGGCTCAATAGAAAACCATTTATAGCTTTGCAAAGCTAACCATTATGGTCACCATCTCTATGCATGCCTGGATCTACTCACCATTGGCTTCATCCCAAGGTTATTCTCACTCTTAAACCCTGTTCGGCAAGGAAAAAAGTCTGGAGTACAATGAAGAAATGCAGAGTAAAAGGGAGGTCACATATTGGATAGTCACATATGATACCTGTGATTTTTCACTAGAATTTGATAAAAATCAGATTTGAGTTATGATGGAATTTTGCCAACATTCATTTTAAGATCTTAAAACTTTGCTTAGGGAAAAATTAAGAATTTCTTTCCAAAATATGTTGTTGTTTTTTAAAGGCTAGATAGCATTTTATAAAAAAAAATACTTGTTTTTAATTCATGGAAACTATCTTTCATTTTCATGAAAACAAGCCAAATGAAGTTAATTTCAACTGAGAAATTATTTCATCTATTTTATGAAACCACAGAAATGTGTTTTGCCACTTTTTCCTGCTGTGACTCTTTTATAGTCTTAATGCCATGAAAATGTGGTCCCTTGTGCTGTTAATAAACAGCATTGATACTATATTTAATAAATGAAAACTTTTATGCAATTTCTGAATAAAAACAGGGCTTTTAAAAGGGTCGTTTAAGTTATGATGACAATTCTCTATGCTATACTGTACTATGTGTTCATAAATCAGTTATATAAATGCTTGCATTCATAAAAGAAAATTGAGGCTATATTGATTTTCACACTTCAACTCTTTTTTTGGTACTACACATAGCTTTAGATAAACCAAGCCATATCAAAGTACTCACATAGGCTCTTAAATCTTTTCTTTTGAAGAATATTGTAAGAAGGTGACAACAAAATGAACAAGTGATTCCAGGCACTTTCTTTTACTATTTAACCCTTGATTGAGAATGCAAAAGAACACTCTTTATACTCATCAACTTGACCATTAAAACTTTTAGAAGCAAAACTTGGGAATAAAATTTTCCAAGATTAGGCTCAACTAACAGACATTTTTTTTTTCTGTTGTTTGGAAACTTGGAAGTAGATTTGTTTATCTTTTTTATTGTGACTGGATCATGACAAAAAATGAATGCTTTCCTCATTTTAGACAGAGAGGACTTTAACAAAAGAGGGAAAAATGCTAAAAACTTGATGGGGAAAGATTTTTTTATTTGAGAGATTTTTTAATTTTAAACAATCCAAAGAATTTTTTCATGGGCACTAAAACATGTTGTTTCATATTTTAGTTGCATTTTCAGTTTAAGTTAAAATTAGTTTCAACCAAGTGTTATGAAGTTCTAAATGGACTAGGAATGCACCCCCCACCTCTTTTGTAAATAAAGAAGCATTTATATAGCATTCATTACTGGATTGTTTGACTTACTGTAGGTTTCTTGAGACCATCAAGTCTTCACTTCTTTTTGCATCTTTTCTTCTGCATTTTCCATATGGTATAAGGCAGTGGCAGGCATATGAGAAAGGCCTACCAAAATATATACTTATTGAATAAAGAAGTTTTCATTATCCTGAAACAGAATTAAAATAATTATTGATTTTTATTAAATAAAAAAACTTCTAAAAACTCATAATGTTTGTCACTGAGACTTCTGGTGCCCTTTCCATTGTGCCATCTAGCTGCCCCAATTTATTTTATTTTTAATCAATGTAATAAAACTAGCATGATGATTTTCCAAGAGAAACTTTTTAAAAAATAAAATGCTATTATTTGGAAACACATACACAATAACTGCCTTGAAATGTTTGAAGGGTTTTCATGTGGAATAAGGTTTGGACTTATTGTAATCTAATCTGAATGATCCAATTTGAATATTTCAGTAATATTATTAGTTGATGTTGAATACTGTGTTTTTATATTTTTGGGATGTCCAATATTGGAACTGAGTATTTAGAAAATATTTCTAATAGATAATTTTTATGTTATCATTGATGAAAATATATCACATGTGCATGTTTTCCCATTTATACAAAAAAGCAAACATATATAGCAAGGTCTTTTGATGTGAATGTTTTCACTCCTTTCCTGACTGTCTGGCAAATAGATGTCATAAGAAAGTAAACAAATAGCTTATGTGGATATTTTGGTGATACTGAACAATTAAGCTACCAGATCCTTATTAAACAAGAGTATCTTTTTAACACTTGTGTTTTGCTATTGCTACTCTAAGGTTACCATTTTTTCCCTGTTATTTGGAAATAGATTTGTTTATTTTATTATAACTTAATCATGACAAAAATGAATGTTTTCCTCATTTTAGGACAAAAAAGACTTTAACATTTCTCAGTAGAATCATAATTCCAAGTGACTCCAGTGAGAGCATGTATGCATGGTATCAGTAGAATGAACATATTACAAAGGGTGACTTACAAAGGTCAAATAGATGCATCTTACTAAGGAAGTCCTGAAAAAGTTAGTACTATATGGTCTTCATAGTCTCTTTCAGCTTTATATTTTTATCCGAGAAGAGACTAAAGAGTTTGACCTGAAGGCTCACTTATGTCAGTAATTTCTGATTACACTTGTAGTGGGTTGCTGTCCTTTGTTCTCAAAAAGGACAAAAATGACATCATTATGTTAGAGTTGAGTTACAATGTTTCTGATTATGGCTGATCTGAGCAATACAAGCTTGGAATGCTATGCTATGGGTCAGATACAAATAGTCCCTACAAACATTTGGGGTAGCTTCTTTGATTTTGCACATCTCATGTTTCTTTTGGGCTAATTCAATTCTGCTTTGCTCACATAGCACCTTCTCTGATGAGGGCACACCATGCTGGATGGTCTTGTGCCTGTGTCTCCCATGTCATATAATCAATTTTAAAGTTCTTAAGAAAGACCTCTAGAGTAGCCTTGTATCTCATTTTCTGACAACTTGTTAGTACTTGTCCTGGAAGATGCTTTTTTAATGGATTCTTGTGACTTCTTTTCTCCAATCTGTGCTTGGGTCCTTTAGAAGTCAAGTAATTGTTCTGAAATACTTTGCAGTATTCTTTCCATTCTTTCATTGAATGTTCTTAACTCTTTGGAAGACTAAAGCTGAGTACTTTTGGTATTCATGCTAAGTAGCCATAATCAAGTTTTGCTTATGTCAGAATTTTGTAATTGGAGAGGGGGTGTTCTCATATCCTACAATTGGATAGTATGAACTTCCACAGTTATGAAGTTATATTTTGTTTTCATCAAAACCTGTGATTTCTTTGGAATAGGAAACTTCCAGTTGAAGAAATCCTCTCAATGCAAATCAGAAATTGTTTCACAATCTAGGGTCTTTAGAATTTAAATTTTCCCAGAATCACCCAGCAAGTGTATGTCAGAGATGGGACTTGAACCCAATTTTCATGAACTGCAGTTTTCTTATCTGTAAAATGAAAAGGTTGCAGTAGATTCCTCAATTCAAATCTTTCCAGCTCCAAAACAATTGTTTTATGACTGAGACCTTAGAAATACTGTGGATGTATTCATAGTTTTGCGTCATTGTGAACTGAAGAATTGATAGCATCCAATTTTCAATTTTATTGTATAAAAATATAATGATTCTTTATTCATTCTAATAACTGTGTTGCATTTGTAATTCAAATTTATTTTATGAAATTTATTTTTATAATTTCATTTTCATTCGTCAAGATAAAGTCCCAACAAATCCTGGAATTTTTTCTTTTTCTTTTCTTTTCTTGGGTTTCTTTTCTTTTTTTTTCGATTAATTACTATGAAACATTGGCCCCTATTTAAATAGATTCACTTCAAATTGACTTTTTCTGCTACCAATTATCCTCAGATAACAAGGACCTCCTGGGTCTCCTTATATTTAATTTTCTTTGTTTGCTGAAGGGTTGCTTTGTGAATGTTCAACTGAACTAAAAAAAAATGCTGCATTAAAACAATATATCTTTTGCAGAGACTAAAGTTGAATGCTAATGTTAAGAAAGTACTTTTGAAATGTTTAATGGACCAGTTTTTCTCACTGAAATAGACCATTGCATACATCCATTCCATACCTCTCCCTCTTAACCTCCAATAGATATATTATCCAGACAAAAAAGGTTTTGTATATATAGAACTACAAAATTTATCAATTTGACATGAACATTTACATATTGAGTTCAGTTAAGTAATCCATTCTTTTAACTTTAAGATTCACAAAACAAAAACAACAATAGCAAAAAATAGACGGTCTTCTGAAGCACCAGAATAATAGGACTTTGTTGATTTTGTTATTACTTAGCTCTTCACAGATCAGTTAATTCAGCAAGCAACTAAATAGCCTCATTTTATAAAGACAGAAACAAATTTGTAAGAACTATATTTATGTGACCATCACTTCTGTTGTCAATGGGGTCTTTTAAATATTGTCTGAATTAGTATGGTTATACTTATCACACATTTACAGTCAGAGAACATGAAAAGGGACTAGGCCATTGTGAAGAATGGTCAGATTATTTTGAATGCCATGACTTTTTCCTTTCTTTTTAAAGTTGAAGTAGGTTAAGGAAGTGAGATTAAGATAAATCTAAACATTTGAATCATTTTAACTACTATAATAATTCCAACTTCAAAAAAAAATTATTTTCTTATTTAAAAAAAATCTTCATGTAAATGTACATGAACTGAAGTGGGCAGTAGAATCAGTGAGCCAGATCAATGAGACCTGGATGAAATTGATATTGTGACAAATATTGATTTAGCCACAGTATCTAATCTCACTTATGCTTACCCTTTCATATGATAAGCAATATGATGACACAATAATGACATAGTGGGATCTAAGAACTTGGGACTGACATCTTGAAACTCTGCCAGTTATGTATCAGCTAGATTGGGAAATGAACTATATATTATTAAGATTTTTTAACATGAGGATTATAACTTTCCACTCTTTTGAAAATGGACATATTTTGGAAAGGCATTAAAGAAAATTTGTGGTTGAAAAATGCCCAAGAAAATATCTTGAATTAGCAAGATTTGAAATCTAACATTGCTTTTATTATAGTGACAACAACAATAATAGCTAGCATTTGTATGGTGCTTAACATTTACAATAAATTTTATGTACTGCATTTCACTTGATCTTCACAATAATTGTCAAAGGCATAATACAGGCATAATTAACCATATTTTGCCAATGGAGAAACTGATGATCAGAGAGGTTATATAACTTGCGCTGGTCACATAGCTACTAAATATATGAGACATAATTAAGATTCAGATTTTTCCTGATAACTAGGTGAACTTTCTTTCTGCTCTAAATAAATGAATCAAAATAATTTCTTATGTATTATGCTAAGGAATGGAGATACAAATGTAAAAGGCAGTTCCTTTTTTCAAAGACCTCACATTCTAAGAAGAGATAACTTATAGAAGGTTCTAACTTCAATTTAGATAATAGCAAAGTACTGTGTTCCTTAGGCTGTAGTAAAGCTGACAGCAATGCAATCTTTAATATCATTTCCATTGGCAAAATCATACCCCCTTTTCAAAGTTTGAACCATATAATAATGTGATGGATTTGGGGGCCAAGACCATTCTTTTCAGGTCTTTAGTATATGTAGCTGTTGAGGAAGACTGAGGAGGACTGGGTTGTCATACAAGCAAAAGTGGTTTTCAGGTCTCCTCTATAGAGGATTTATGTCCTAGAATGATGACTTTGCATTCTGGGCTAGAAAGAGAACCAGTAGTTGAGGAGTAAAAGAATTGCTACTCCCCGCATTCTTGGGTTTATGTGTCCAATGTTAGGCAGTTAGTGAGTAAGTCATTTAATATAGAAAGTTAGTCCATTCTTCATAATAATTGTTCCCCTTAATTGTTTCCTCTAAGCTTTTGGGACCCAGCTGGAACCAACACCTATGTTCTAGGGGTCCCAAGATTCTTGGGTTCAAAGTTCTGCTCTATGTCCTTTGAGTTCTGATAAGAATTAATGGATGAGGTTTGACTTGTGCCTCCTATCTCTCCCTCCGGACAACTTTTGCTATTTAAATTAACCTGGATTGTTTGTTTCATGGTTTGTAATTTAGCCTGTGGTTATTGGTGGGGATGACTGGGGACTTCTTTCAAGTTACCACTTACCCCGATAATTCTGAGGCTGGTTGGAAGTAGGGCTGGTATCCAAAGCAATTCCAATAGAATCTGGACAAAAAATGCCATATGTATCCAGAAAAAAGAACTATGGAGACTGAATGTAAATCAACACATGCTAGGTTCACTTTTTTCTGTTTTTTTTTTTTTTTTTTTTTTTTTTTTTTAATTTCTCCCATGGTTTTTCCTTTTTTACTTTGATTTTTCTCCCCCAACATAATTAATAAAGCAATGTGTATTAAAGATGAATTAATTAAAATAAAATACAATACTAAAATATTTAAATAAAGGAAGTAGGACCAATGGTCTGGAGGGCCTTGTTGAACCCCTCCAGGGCCCTAATATTGCTGGCAGTTGATATTGCTGATTAGTTAGTAAGGTGGTCTCTCCCCTGTGATAGCTCCCTTCAGTGTTGACCAAAGGTTTTTGGATTGCCTCATTCTATAGTTAAAAGACATTGAGAGATCTAATGGAAGTTTGGCAGGTTGGAATAGCATTCTAGGTATAAGAACTAGCACAAGTAAAGACATGGAGAAAGTTAATCAGTGTAAGTCATGTTTGTAGGATTCTGAATTGACTGAGTGTGTGGCATAAGGGTTGTATAGAGAAATTTTGGAAAATAAAATCTGGATCTGAAAGATGTAAGCAAAACTTCTACAAATATTGCTTGCCCAAATTTTATTTTATTTTATTTTATTTTTTATTTATGGTTGAACAGTCTACTGTGTGACAAAAAACAGATTGAATCTCTCTCTAAGTGCTAGGCTTTAATTTTAAACCACTGTGATCTCTTAAAAAATTTACATTTCTCATTGTAGTTCCACTTATTAACTAGCAGGCTGACTCTCTTCTTTCCAAATCAAAACAAACCCTACCCACCCCTTCCACCCCCCAAAGTAATATATGGATAGTGAGCAAGATGGAGAACAACAGAACTCTCTTTGCATAAACTGTAATAAAAATATTTCCTTATTAGGTGACAATGCTGGTGTTGCAGTTTCCTGTGATGTTGGTTATCTGCAAAAGTTAAATATTTAGAATCTGTTTTATTTGAGTGGTTCTGCCAAAAACAGGCCTTTAGGTTCTCTGCCTTGTCTGAGAGGCTTTAAAACTAAGCATTATGATTCTGAGGTCTGGGATGGGAGTAGAGAAGAATGAAAACATTTGTGGATAATATATTGTTTAAAAAAGAAAACTAGCCCTTGAAATATATTCCTTACACTAACTGTTCCCTAAAATATTTTCTTAGATTTTTTCCCCTATTGATTAACATTTCTATGATAATTTAAACATTCTTAAAATAGTCAAGTTCCCTGAAAGGGCACTCCTCTTATATTAGATATCCTAGAAAAACAAAACATAAAAGAAAATTTGGTGTGAACTCTTTAATGTTAAAATTTAATCAGAGCAAGAAGACCTGCAGCCTTCTTGAGTCTATCTATCCTCATATCCTTGAAGAGCAGGAGCTTACATACAACTTTTCAGTAAAGTGGTAATAGCCTCACTTAAGTGGGATGTGGGCATGCTATTAATAAGCCAAATCTGACCATTATGGGTGACAAGAAAAATTTTTACTGGTTTCCTCAGACTCAAAGGAGATGAAGTTCTTTCAGAAGTTCCGTTGCCCTCATTGAGTTCAAAGGTATAGCCAAGCCAAGGGTCTGGCTTTACTGTGAAAATCAAAACACAAGCGGATTCATTTGAACCAACAATAAACATGTGAAAAATAAACCTAGTAAAACAATATTGCTGAAGCTAAAAGGAAAGCATCCCAAGACATTCCAGCTAACTTGCTCTTGGCTCTTTTTTATGCATGGACACAGAGATCAGCCAATTTCAGTTACTCCTCTGTAATCTTACTCAAAATTTACCTACCTCTCTAATTAAGATGACCAGTTTCCTTTGTGATTACTCAGTTTATGAGGTCATGGTTCTATTCATAGGACTCTATTTTAGCATTTTTAAAATATATTTTAGTGCTTGAAAAACTGAAGTGATTTAAGGTCTTAAAACTCCTATTTGTTTCCATACCCTAAAACTGGACTGCTGATAAAATTGACAAATGCCATATGACAATCACTTGAAGGAACTGGACAATTTAGCCTGTAGAAGACATATCTCAAGGCTGCCTTATATAGCAGAGATTCAACCTGGTCATTTTGACTTCAGAGGGGCAGAACTAGATTCAATGGAGGGGGAGTTGCAAAAAAGACCATATTTGCCTTGATGTCAGGAAAAGCATGCTAATAATTAGAACTGCTCACAAATGGGACAAAGAAATATGAAGTCTGAAGAGATGGTCTTCCCTGCCCTTCCTCTTGTCCCTTCAGAAGTCTTCAAGCAAAAGCTGAACAACTCTTTTTCTGAGTAGATTATGGAAGTTTACTTTTGTGTAGGTATTGGAGTGGATGGTTCTTTCCAATTCTCAATTTTTTTTTTTGATTTTGTGAAATATTTATGGAATGCCTATTCCTACATGGACATTTTGCATTTCTATTGGTCCTCTATTTGAGGGTGGGGAAAGTTCTCATTTGTTCAAGACAAAATCTATATTCTTCAAGATTTTATAATGTAGAGAGAAAAGACAAAACAATATGAAGTATATATATATATATACTCCAAAATATTAAGTGATGAATGAGTTTTATGGACAGAAAAAGAATGCTGTATTTGAAATAAAATAATCTGGGTTGAATCTTATTCTATATGTGACCTTGGGTAGATCTCTTCAATTTTCTTGGCGATATTTTCTTTATCTAGAACATGAGGAGTTGGATTAAATGGCCTCTATAGTTCTTTGCAACTTGAAATCTGTGAGTTCATTTGATCCAGATTTGCAACCTAGGAGTCATCAAGGATTCCTCACTATCTCTTATCCACTACATCCAAGATATTGCCAAGCGTTACAGATTTTAACTTTGTAACATTTCTTGAGATTTGCTTCTCCCTTCTGATACTTCCAGTTTTCTAGTACAGCACTCATACCTAGACTTTTGCAATAACATTGTTGCCTCCCCCAAGTATCTCATCATTCCAATCCATCTTCCGTTCTACCTCTCTAATGATTTTCCTAAAGCATAGATCCTACAAAATCCCATTTGGCATTCAAAATTGCATTTTGTTTCTCATAATGATCTTTGTAGAAGGATGCTACTGTCAACACTATTCTGGCTTAATGAAATCAGAGATTAAGTGATTTATTTAGGATCACACAGCAAAGGAATATATGAGTTAGGATTTGAATTCAGGTGTTCCTGACTTCAGATTCCATACTCTTTTCTATTATGCTACCTAACTATGTGTCAGCTAAGGCAGTAAAACAAAGTTTTACAGAGCAGATGAAATGGAAAGTACATAAAGTCTTCTTTGCTAGAAGATATAAATCTGCCGTGTATCTCTCACTTCTAATGATTTGATATTTAGCCTAATCTTCACAATGCCTTGAAATCTCTTTTGCCTTAGCTATAGACATAGTCCTGGTTTGAGGACAAGAGATGGTTGGAAAATGACATCATTTTTCAAACTGATCAGTTGGTGACTAAAGTAAATGTTAAGAATGTTAGAACCTCAGACTTTCTTTGATAAGTGACTGATATGGGAATGTTTTATATGATTGCACATGTTTAATCCATATCAAATTGTTTAGCATTTCAGGGAAAAGATAGAGGAGGAAGGGATAGAATTTGGAATTCAAAATAGAAAAAAAAAGAATATTAAAATTATTTTTGCATGTAATTGGAGGAAAGTTAAATATTATTTTAAAAGGGGAGGAAAGAATATTAGAACTTGGAGGGATTTTAAAGATCAGTTTATCTAGTCTACTTATTTTGTAAAGGAAACAAAAAAGGCCCAGGCAATTAAGGAGATACACAATTACTTGAATGTTAAGCCCAGAACTAGAATCTGTTTCTCTTAACTCTTAATTTAAATCTCTTCCCCAAATATGGTTTCATTTGTCCCTGCCTAGTTGAGCTCTTTAATGATTTTTCATAAGTAAATGTCTTTATCATCCTATGACTTAAGTAAACTTGTCATTCAACCAATGCCAATAACTCTTTCTTAATTTTTTCATTCCTTACAAGCATTTTGATTAAAAAAAAATTATAACCTAACATTTTCCAAATACAGTAATTGCTCAAGTAGTCACATGCCTATAGTCTTCTTGATGAGTTTGCAATGTGACTTTGTTATTGCTCCTTGTGGGAAAGAAGTCTCTGCACTGGTTCTGTTAGTGAAGTGAATCCTAGATTTCAATCCTTTTTAAACATTTTATTATTAATGACATTATTTCTTCCTTTTAGATACTTTAAGATTTGGGGATTTTGAAATTTTACTTATAGAAATTTTAAGAGTCTTCAGATATAAGAATTTATAAGTAAAATAAATTTCTTCTAAACTACTTTAAAACAATAGTACAACAAATCCACTTATCTTATATGTTGGCCTGCTTTTCTGAGAACTCCAAAGATCTGTACTTATTTTCATTCTTTACCATCAACAATGTATTTATCTAGTATATATTTAATTAATGGTACTCTAATGTAGATCCTTTCCCCTCTTTCAATTATAAAATTTGGATCAATTCTGTGAGCTCATCAGTGTGGAGAGCTCCCAGGGTGAAAAAGAAAATTTTTATGTGATTTATACTCACTGAGAATTGCCTAGGATACTGAGATTATGACTAGTTTAGTACTACACAGCCAATATATAACAGAGAAAAAGCATAAACTTAGCTTTTTCTGACTCTTGAATCATATTTTTTATGAAATTGTAAATCTTGCTGTTTTCATATGTCACAGAGATATGAAGAATTCTTCAAGTTGCTCCTCATATCAGAGGATGTACAGAACATGCACAGATATTTTTTGCCTGATCCCACATGATTATGTGGAATCTTTGGGAGCCTATTTCGGATCATTCATAACTCAAGGGTTTGTAATAGGAGATGACAAAGAGTCTACTCATTGAAATCATGGATGACAGAAAGTTGACTCTGAAGACTCTTTCTTGATATACTGGAAAGACAGAGAATATTTTCACATGATTTATACAGCTTATCAAGAAGGGGAAATCTGAACAGGAGCTATTTTCCTGTCTCACTAAGGACCCAGCTGGTTACATAGTTGTTGTTCATTGTGTAAAGTGTTAAAGAAGGTGATGATTATGATGATAATAGGTATGATATATCATGCATAAGGTCAAAGAGCTTGTAAAACAGTCCCACATGTATCTCATCTATATAAAGATAGCACTGTCATAATGGAAAGGACAATGAATTTGGAGTCATGAAGATTTGGGTTCACATCTATATCAAACCTTAATCAACTTTATGAATCTAGACAAATCCTATAACCTTTCTGAACCTCAGTTTGATGAGCCTCTATTAAATGATTATGATAGTAGCATATACTTCACAAAGTTATGAGGAGGACCTGTGAGAGTATTGAAAGTTCTTGAATGGCCCTAAGGTATTCTGGTTTCCTATTTCTTCAGAATTCTTTGATTCTGGTTTCTGATTGGTGACTTTTGTCTTATCTAATCTCATAATCAATTAATCATTGCTAATCTAATCTTGGCCTACCATATCAATTCTCCAGTTGCTCTCAATAATTTTGTCACAAAAGAGAGATGTCTTGTTGAATGGCTGGGGGATGATCAAAAACTGGTATTGTGGACTAGTTGGTATTGTATGTTATTGAAACAAGAGCCCTTAGTTCTAATAAAGTTGCATTTTTTAAACAAGTCTACTAATAACTCTGGCCTTGAATAATGAGGTTCCTAGACTGAATTATTTCTAGAGTCCTTTCTAGCTCTAAAGTTTCTTTATTTAAGTCAAGGGAAGGACCAAAAACTAGAATTTTCCCTAGTATTAAAAGACCATATGGTCAAAGCCTATTTTTTAGCTTGAGAAAATTTAGAAAGCTTTAGAGGAAGCACTTCCAAAATATTTCATGCCTAGAGAAGGAGGCATAGTTGGATTATCAGGATAGATTCATATTAGCTAAATAGGAAAGTTTATAGAAAATAGATCTATGATGTTGGTGAGTTAAAATAAATTAGTCAAGGATCTTGAAAACCATGAAGAGAAGGTTATATCTGATCCAAAAAGAAAAAGGAAACTAGTTTTTCTGAGTATATTAATAGTTCTGGTGGAATCTTGACAAAATGACTTATAGTAACAGAAATTGGATCCAAAGGGACAAAATCTTGCATTAGGCAGAGTCAGATGTTATAAAATGAGGAAGGCAAGAATAATTTATCATTTTTATATATATATATATACATATATATATACATATATATATATGTATATATGTAGTGATTATTTCTTTGAGATAGCCTGGTCATCTCTTTGCCTAAGAGATGAGAAAAGATTTGAAAATATAAATGAGGACTCAGATTAAGTGCCTACTATGTGCAAACTATTATGCTAAGTCCTGAAGAAGTAAAGACAAAAGCAAAAGTCTTTGCCATAAAGTTCTATTAGTTAATTCAGTTTCTCAATATAGAAGATCTTATCCAAAAAGAAAGTTATTACATGTTTTATCTGTGCAATTCCAACTTCTTTCATGCCTCCATCCCATAAGAACAAGGAAGTCACAAACCCCCCTGCAGTAGAATAAGGTTACTAGGATATATTAATGTGAAACTGAATGTAGAAGTGCAAAGGAGAGAAATAAAGGTGATGCTGTTTCTCCAAATTTAAGGACAGTCATTCATTCAACTTTATTTACTTTATTAAATTTTCTCACTTTATACCTCCTGTATGCACTATGCTAAATGCTAGGGATACAAAGAATTGTAAAAACTAGCCTCTGCTCTATAGAGTTCACCATCTAATGGGGGAGACAGCTACGCACAAACAAAATGTAGACAAGATAAATTGCACATAATCTTGCAGGGCAGGAGCTGAGATTAAGGAAGACTGGAAAAGCTTCTTTCAAAAGGAAGATGTTAAATTTAGATTTACAGAAGTTAAGAAGTCAAGAGATGGAAAGAAGAGAGAGAGCATTTCAGCCTTGAGGGAAACTTCATCCAGGGAAAGCTTTCACAGTTGTGAAATGGAGTTTCAAGTGAATGCAACATTAAAGAATTCAAACTCCCTGGATCATAGAGCCCATAGGAGAAAGTAAGGTGTAAGAAGATTGGAAAGGGTTTTACAGATTTGATAACAAAAAATAAGAAAGAATTCACTATTTGAGTTTTCAACATGCTTGTTAATTAATTCAATAAATATTTATTAAATGACTATTACATACCAGACAACATTCTAGGTGCTAGTGTTAATAAAAGGGAAAAATAAAACGTACTCAACCCTGGCTGGAGTCACATTATAATGGGTGCTAAAAATCCAAGCTAAAATCCAATTATTGTTTGTCCTAATGGTAAGATGAAACTCCTGTTATTTCAGGATCATGATCAAACTTGTGTGGTTTAAGAGTATCAATTTGGTGGCTATGTGTGGAGAATAAATTTAAGAAAGGAAAAGCTAATGGTATAAAGACAAATTTGGCAGCTTTCACAATTGTATAAGCAAGCAGTAACAAGGACCTGGATTAGGATAGTGACCCCAAAATAAAGAAAAAGAACCAGAGCAAAAAATATTCTAGAGATTTTGGCGGGACATGAAGTGAAATTGTCCTGCAGACTTCTAATGATTTAAGAGGGAAGAAAACGTGGGAGATCAGGGCCAAAGATGCAGATTTGTAAATCATTCACAAACAGATAATTATTGAAACCATTCAAGGAGCTGAGACCTGAAATTATTTCAATTTGCCCAGATGAAAATGGGGCCTGACTAATTTTTTTCCAGGAAAAGTCCTCAAATTTGTATATCAATGTAGAAATAATATGTGTATATATGATCACATTATAGCTAAGCTATGGAAAACAAATGTCTGGAGAAGGAAGATTTCAGTGCATGCAGGCATGATCAGTATTTTCTTTCTGTGGAAACTGAATCTGCCATGTGAAACATTTAAACTACTTTCTTCTGATTAATGTATTTTCTTATGCAAAAAGGAGATTCCCTGTCAAAGCAATTAATCAATCATGACTGATTCTTGTAAATAGCAAGCTATTATCCATGGAAATGATTGGTTAAACATAGAATGTCAAAAACTCTGGGTTAGATTATTAACCTCCATAAGTTAATAGCTAGCATTGTTTGTAGTATTTTTTCTTTCTGGCATAGGCAAATTTTAAAACCATATGTTAGAGCAATTTCGTACATTTTTGCCCCTTCATGGTCAAAGTTCAACTATACAATAATTTCTGAATATTCTGAACCCAAATTTAGTTTTTTAATGAACATAAATATGTGAAAATTTATATTTCATTTTAAATATAATTTTTATTTTTTCAAACTAGGTGAAGGGGCAGATCAATTCTCCAAGAGCCTCCATAGCTGTGAATTATAACATCTGAAGGAGTTGCAAAGCAGCCTTTACTGTTACAGGTGTTGCTTGTGGAGTAGGAATGAAATAAATTGGAGGCAGAGGGAAGAGGAGAGAGGTCAGACAAGGCAACTGCCTCTCATTGGGGAGGTCAGAGAATACAACTGCCTCTCAGTCTTCTTATATCATCATCATCTTCTCACATGAAGAGATCCATTCTATAGGTCTGAGTTAGACCTCTAGCAACCCCTGGCAGGTGGCTCCCATATTACAAGTTACATGTCTTTATGTACACCAAATTTTCTCCAAGGTTCTTCACTGAACATCATTACTATTCTCAGAAGGAGAATTTCCCAAGTTGTCCCATGTGTAGAATTCTATCAGCTAAACACAATGATAGATTCTGTACAAGTTTACAAGGACTGGGCCCATTTACCAGTCCTGAATTACATACAAATTACAACCTATTGCAACTTTTTCACTCCATGTGCCATTTTCCCGTTCCAAGTCACTTCCAGTCATTTTGACTTATATCGTTTCCTCTGGTCTCTAATGACTCCAGAGGAGAAAGTAAGGTTGATGACTTTGTACAGTTCTTTCTTGCTTGCTTAAATGCAATTCACTTGCAAGTCAAGACATCACTTCCCTGTTGGACTTGGTCTTCTTTGGAGGGAAAAAAAAAAAAGGATGAGCAATAAATAATCCATTTTTACCCTTAGCCTCCCTAAATTCTTCAGAGGCTCTAAACAATGTGCTATGGACCTTCTTGAACTTTTCTGTTTTATGCTTCCAAAATGCATTTATCTTTTCATTATATTTTCATAATAATTCTATGATGTAGATTGTTAAGCTCTTCTTGTCAACTTTTGACAAATAAGGGAAACAGATTCAAGAGTTAAGTCATTTTGTCACAGTCAGACCTCTAGATAGAAACAGAGCTCATACTGGCACCATTGTTTCCTTACTCAATCTGATGCACTTCCTACTGTAATGCAGTGCCTCCTATAAAAAACAACAAAATTAGTACAGGTAGCCTTTTAAAAATGCATATATAACCAGTTAAAGTGATCAGGAAAGAAACAAAACTGAAGGAGGAAAAGTGATTGGAAATAATAGTCAAAAGAATAATTTTTCATATATCATCAGTCTGGTGATACATAAGAGTAACTGGAAGAAAATATTACTATAGCTAATGTATAAATTGGAATTTTTAAAAGATTCATTTGGTTTTTGATTACTTTGTATGTGAACAATAATTTCATAGAATCACAGAATTCAAGAGTTGGAAGTTCTGAATAGGAGGTCTATTCCAAACTGTACCTTAAAAAAGAATGCTTCTCATTAATAAAAATTATCTTATAAACTTAGCCATTGAATCTCTGTTTTTTTTTTCCTTCTTTCCATATTCATTTCTTTAAGAAGCTTTAAAATAAATTAAAAAAAAAACTGGTTTTCAAATACTACTTGTCTGTGATTTGTTCCCTAAATCCAGATCTCTAAACCTCTAGACACTTAATTTTGATTACACATTTCCAATTTTCAATAGTACAAATCCTTTCACATATCCTATCTGAGATACCTCATCTAAAATTGTTATCTACAATGTAGCTCAGATATTTCTTTGCTTTTCCATTGCATGTTATTTTTATGTATCTCTCTTGTTGATTTTTGCAAGCTAAGAATCCTGTATATAAAGTAAAAACCTTTTATTAATTAGGTTTACAGATTGTACCAGAGAGTAACTGAAAAAAAAATCATTTCTTATCCTTTCATCATCTTAATCATGACATGTCCTACACAGAGGAAAAACTGTTTTGAAATTAGAGTTAAAGCAATGGATAGTATATGTAGTGAGAGTCAAATGATTATCAAATATTTATTATATTTCTATTATTTTGCTGTTTAGTTATTTTTCAATTGTGCTGACTCTTGTTGATCCCATTTAGGGTTTTTGTGGCAGAGATAATGGAGTGCTTTATCATTTCCTTCTTCAGCTTATTTTTATGAATGAGGAAACTGAGGCAAACAGAGTTAAGTGAATTGACCAGGATCACATAGTTAATTGTCTGAGGTCAGATTTGAACTAAGGAACATGAGATTTTCTAATTCCAGGTCTAGAATCTACTTTGCCACTATGCTATCTCTGTTTCTGTTTAGTGTTATGTCAAAGGTAACTGTTACTTTTGGCTTAAATGGGAGAGAAGAGGAAGAATATGGACTTGTTATTTTATTGGTATAAGACACTGCTGGTAAAGTATCTCCCTCTAAGTCAGCTTATATTCTCAGAAAGTTTTCTTGGGGACTGACAGGTTGTATGACTTGTCTGGGTTATAGTCAGAGGAAAAAGTTGGATTCAAATTTTCCTAGTTCCAAGGCCGTTTTTATCCAGTGTGTCATGTTTCATCTCTTTGTATAAGTTTTGAAACAGAGGAGGTAAATTGCAGAAGCCTTTCCAAAACTGCTGCATAGATGCAATGTGTCCTTGGACAAGTCCACATTAAATGCACTTCTGTGGCAAGGTAATCGATTGTAAGCCCACTTCACTTATCACATGACTGAAAACAGACCAAGTGAGCACCAAAGCAAACCGATATGTTTTCCAGGAGTGCATAAGCTTGAAAAACAATCCATCATTAGGATGAATGGAAGAGAAGACTGATTTGTTTTAGGTTCTCACTAGCAAATAATTGGATATTTAATAATATATTAACTACTTCAAGATATTTTAAAATTGTGTTGTCTCTTAAAATCCTATAAGCAAAATTAGGGCTTTTTCCAAAGGCATTTTACTATGTGAAAATAGCTTATATGTTATTTTCAAGATATAGATCAAAAGAATAGCACTATTAATATTGAATGCCCATGGAGAGGGATAAGTCCTTTAGAATATCTGGAATCTAAGAAGGCCCAGTTCTGCTATTCACAAACTATGTAGGGAAAAAAATAACCATTTCTTTCATAGGGGAATTTATGATAGTTTCTGATGAAATTGAGTATGATTGTTCAAGAAGTACAATAGTTCTTTTTTTAGTTATTGAAAATAAGTCTTAAGATTTAGAAAATGGGTATATTTGTAAATTCTATAAGACAGTCACAGTGATCTTCCTAATATACAGATCTGACCATATATATGATATTCAATAAATTCCAATGGCTCTCTATTATTTCCATGATGAAATCTAAAGTATTCTTTTTGACTTTTAAAACCAGTCATAACATGTCCTACCCCAACTTTTTCAGTATTATATCTTATTGCCCTCTACATCAATCAGACATTGACTGCATATGATCTATTATTAGCACTGTGCTAATCTCTGGGGATACTAGAAGAGGCAAAGAAAAAGCAAAACAAAACAACCTCTGCCCTAAAAAAGCTTACAATTCAATTAAGAAAACAAGCAAACATGAACAAATAGGTATTTTATTATAAAGGAAATATAGAAAATTTAAAACTCTAGAATTAAGGGGATTTGGGAAAGAATTTGCGTGAAAGATGGGATTTATTGTTATTGTTCAGTCATTTCAAACTTGCTTGACTCTTCATTACCCCATTTGGAATTTTCTTGGCAAAAATACTGGAATGATTTGCCATTTTCTTTTCTAACTCATTTTTCAGGTAAGGCAACTGAGACAAAAAGGGTTAAATGACTTGCCCAGGGTCACACAGCTAATAAGGTCTGAGGCCAGATTTGAACTTAACTGCCTCATTTCAGACCCACTGCTTTATCCATTGAGTCACTTATAACTTACTCAAATGCTAGTTGACTAACTGACTAACAAATGAAGAACTGGGTTAGGTAAATTCTAAGATTCCTATCAGCTCTAAATTCTACATTTCTACAAATTCTAATTCAACTGATATAACAAATTAATTTCAGAATCTATTATGAATAAATGATGAAAAGGTAACAGGTCAGAATTACTCCATAGACAGACTCCTAAAATTTTTAACAGTCTTAAATAATCCCTTCTTTATTTCTTATATAAAATTGTTTCCTCACTTGTAGAAATTTTATTTGCCAAAATTAATGTTGGTGTTCTGGGTTGAGGTTGAAAGGATTCAGAAAACTCAGAAATACTTCATCCTTACTCTATTTCTTTTTCTAATTATACTTTAAGCCACATAGAATTGTCATGTTAGGGTGTGGGGATTTTGATGATTCTAGGATTTGAACTGGCTTAACTGTCTCTACATCTGATAGAAATCTAGGTGGTATAATGGATACAGTATTAGCCTTGCAACTAAAAATACCTAAGCTCAAATCTTGCCTCAGATACTTACTACCTGTGTGAATGTGGCCAAGTCATTTAAATTAAATCAACTTTGGTTTCCTCATGTTTAAAATGAGGATAATAATAAAACCTAATTCACAGGGCTTTTGTGAGTATCAAATGGGATAACATGTGCAGTATTTGGAAAACCTTAAAATTCTATAGAAAGATTAATATTATTAGTTATTCCTTAAAGATTTTTAGATGAAATACATTGATGCCTTTATTCTAATGCCTAATCCTCACCCTCCCTTAGATTATACCATAGCCAGAAATAAATTTTAATCTTTGTTAAGAAAATAACATTTCCCAGTCCTTATGTTAACACAACTCTTGAATTACTAAAAATGGCATATTGAGAATATATGCTAGGGTTGGTGTACCTTTAATCACTCCAGAATCATGCTTGGATCTTCTCCTCATTTCTATCTCCTGGCTCTCCTGGCTTCCTTAAATTTTTAATAATTAAATATTATTATTAATATTAAATAAGTATTAATGTTATTTATATTATGTAATTATATATATATGCATATATATATGTCATATTTGTATCTAGTAGTATGCAAGTGGTATTCTACATGGAACTCCTTGAGAGCAGAACTATTTGTTAACTTTTCTTCACATCTCTCTTAACATAGTGCCTGGCACATAGTAGATAATAATAAATGTTTATTGATTGACTAAAAATACCCATAATCACTATCAAAAGTCTAATACTGTACAAAAAGTAAGTTAAAGATACTTTTTCTTGTCCTTTTAACCTTTACAAACTAAGAATTGGGATTGAATTATTATCTACTCTTTCTGGTATTAGCAGAAAGGTAGTAACTAGAAGGGGCAGCAGCTATGGGGGAACAAAAGCTACTGAAGATATAAAGGTTCATTTTTTGACTTAGTTTCTTTTCTTTGATATTTCTCAGACCATCTTGTTTTCACATTTGTACTTTTGGAATTTCCAAAGTCTGTCCCTCATTGTGTTAGGTGTGTGTTTGTGATATCTGTAAGTGTAAGGGGAGACATGTCTGGATGAAAAAGATGTGGGTGGTGGGAATGTTGGTTTTTACCAGTATAATCCAGCCAAGTGAACCAACTACAAACACAAAAGGATAGGAATAGAACTTGTGATTTCACTGTTAGTGGAAACTCTCAGAGAAAGAAAATCTTTCTACCAGTGCAACTTGTCTTTTTCTTTACATTTTATAGTCCTGGAGAATTGTTATAAGACTAAGAGATTCAGTGTTTTTTCCTTAGGGTCAGAGAGCCAAATGTGCATTAGATAACAGGATTTGAACCCAGGATTTCTTGGCTTTAAGACTAGCTTTCTATTCACTGTAAGATGGTTTCCTCTAAATATAAACATAAAGGTAAAGTAGATGGAGGAAAAAATTGTTTGCCTCATTTTATGTAGTGAAAGTTTTTTCTGGAAAGCTCCATGTAAAATGACTTTTATAAGTCCAGATAATTTTCTTCATTGAATTACATAAGAAGTTCTTATTTTCTTCTGGACTTGCAATTACTCTACATATGTTGTTCTATCTCTCTGTTTAATAATCAGTTACCAATATATGAATAACTCATTACCCTTGAGGGAACTACTCTTTAAAGAGATTCATTTCAAATTGAAGAGCCTTATCCTTCTAAAGCCATATCTTTATTGGAGGAGGTAGCATTGGAGTGGAGGAAGGTACCTGAGATAGTTTCACATATTATGGTCTGTGCTGTTTGTGGTTGCCAGGTGTTCAAAGTAGTGGCTTAGGAGATATTTTTTATTTCTTTCTCTCTCATATTACAATGGCTAATCTCCATGATGGGAATGCCCTCACCACTTACTTCTGCCCCTTAGAGTTTCTAATGGCCTTCAACACTTAGTTCTAGTGCCCCTTAGGGAAAAACAAAATCACCTTATATCTATTTTATAAATATGGGTGTGTATGTATATGAATGTGTTGTCTTCCCTAACAGAATATAAACTCCTTGAGGGTAGGGAACACTGTTTTCCTTTAAATCTTCACTCTAGCAGAGTGTCTTAGCATATAGATGTTTAATAAATGCTTGTTGATTGATTTGAAAGAGCAATATATTTTGTATGAATAGACATGAACGCAAGTTCCAACTCTGCTATTTGTTACCCTTGTGATTTTACCTCTCTGACCTCAACTTCCTCATACCTTTTTTCTCTGCTTGAAGTCACTTCATTTTTCATATTACTTTCCTCTGTCTTCTTTATTGTGTGCTATGTACCTACTTTTTACATGCTGTGAAGTTAATTCTGTGTTCATTTTCTTGTTTACTTCAGCATCATCATGTGATCAAGAACATCAGTCTGCATTAGAAGAAGCCAAACAGCCTAAAAATGACAATGTGGTTATTCCTGAGTGTGCTCATGGTGGTCTCTACAAACCTGTGCAGTGTCATCCCTCCACAGGATATTGTTGGTGTGTCCTAGTAGACACAGGACGCCCCATTCCTGGTACTTCCACAAGGTAAAGGATTGTGATATTAAATTTTTTCAAGAAGTTACAAAGTAACGGCATCATTATTATTATATATTATTATTGTATTATTATATCATAATAGCTGATATAATATAATTTTTACATTGCATGACATATAAAGCTGGCCTTGGAGTTAAAAGAATGTGAATTTTAGTCACAGGTCAAAGTGTAACTTTGTTACACTTTGTAATAAAGTGATGAATCTGTTAAGACAAATCTGTTTAGCAAGATTAAGTGAAGTGACCTGTACAAATAGGTGCTTTATGAATGCATCATTCTTCTTAATCTCTCATAGATGTAAAGCATATACTGACTCTGTAATCCTGTGCAAAGCACTTAATCTCTTGGTATTCAGGTAACTTTCTAAGACGATAAATGGAGCTATGATTTGGGCAGCTGTGGGTGGAGAGATTTTGGGGAGAGAAAACTTAAGATAAGAATATCAATAGGAAAATTGCTGGAATAATCCAGGCAAGAGATGATGAGGGACTGAACTAGGATGCTGGATGAATGGAAATGAAGGGCCTTATGTGAGGAGTGTTGTAGGAATGGTGTGGCTCAATAGTAAACTGGATATGTGAAGAAAGGGAGAGTGAGGAACTAAAGATGAATGAGAAGTTGTTAATTTGAGTGATTAAAAGGGTGACTATTCCCTCTACAAAAACAGGGAAATTGGGGAGAGGGATCATAAAGCAAGCCAAAATCTGCTTCTTCCCAATTTCCATCTATTGCTACTAAATGTTCTTTATGGGACCAAGCAAAACCATTCTAATACCTCTTACATAGGACAATGCTTCAGGTACTGAAAGATACCTATCATATCTCTTCTGGTTCTTGCCTTTTCCAGGTTAAACAATCCCAATTCTTATAAAACAGCTTAGTTTAGCATTAGCATTCTTAATTGCCTTCTCAAGACTCACTGTTGACTCAAACCAAGCATGAAAACCACTAAAATGTAAGGATTTACATTTATCCCTCCTAAATTTCATGTTCATGGTTTTGGCTCAGTGTTCTTGTTCTTATTTCTGTCAGTCAGTGTGTTAATTATCCCTTCAACTTTATGTCATTGTGAATCTGATATGCAAACCATCTATGGTGTTATTCAAATTCAAAGGTCAGTAAAATGGTTTTTACACATAGATACTCCATGAATGCTTCATTCTTCTTAATCTCTCATAGATGAAGATAGTTTATACATTTATCTAGACTTATAAATACATTTATGTCTACTGTCTTAAACACCAGCTATGACATTTCCATTATATCTTTCCATTGATTTATATGTGTTACCTCCTGAAATTCTGAAAGACTTTCTCCTTGCAGATTGACTATTTTTAACTAGGTAAAATAGGCCATTCTTTGCTTCACTTCTTACCTATCCTTAATCACAAAATGCCTCAGTCAAACTGAGACCTGTTAAAGACCTTAACTCCCACTGCATCCAGAACTATTTCCAATAGTTCTAATCTACATCTTGCCACTGGACCAGTTGGCTCTCCAGGAGAAAATGAGGCTAGTGACATTGCACAGCCCATCCTCACTTAAATCCAACTCACTTACATGTCATAGCATCACCTCCCTGATATCATGGTTTCAAGAATGAAGGACAAACAACAGCAGTATGTTGACCTAATTAAGATCCTGCTAAATGCCTCACTGTAGTTTGCAAGTGACTCTAAGCACTCAAAGGCTACCCTACTAGAATAGAAGCTCTAACTATCTCTAATCAACTAATCATTCTCATTAATCGGTCATATTGCTTTCATCCGAGGACCAGATTCACTCTTTATTAAATGGTCAGTAGATAGTGGATTAGCATTTTTTGGCCTAAGCACTTTATAAACTTAACTACTAATATATGGAAGAGACCACAATTGGCAAGGGAATGGCCATATTGATGAAAAATTCCAGATCCTCAAAATATTTAAATATGATACTAAGAAGGTTGAAGCTGGAAGTAAGTTAGCCCAGCTTCTTAAGTCAGCAGTACAGATAGCCAGCTGATAATGTATTATAAGGCTCAACCCTAAATTGTCTGCAGTCTTGACTACTTCTTCAGCCCATTTTAGCAGTCTCCATGGAGAAATAAAGAAATAAAATATCCTTATAAATATGTTATTAATAGAAGTATATAGTTTACTCATTTTGGCCAAACTGGATAGATGACAGAGAATCCTGAAGTGTGTAGAATAGATGCAGGCTGCACTAATATCAGATTCCCAAAGAAGCTATTTTGTTTCTGTGAGGGCATCAAAGGAACTAGCTGTAAACCACTGCAGTCCAACCATCAGTTCTTTCAAGGTTTTGGTATAAGATCTTTTTTAGTTTTATTTTTGTTGTTGTTTTTATCCCTGTGCAATAATGTATATGGGGAATAGTTTTCTAAGAAACCCTTCATCTCTAGGAAGCAATATTTCTGTGTTTTTAAACATAATTTGTTTCTTGAATATTTAAGTGGGATGTAATGGTTTCATATATTTGAGACAGAACCAGCTGCAGGATCAGGGTACAAACACATATGCTATAGCAGAAGTAAAATACTATTGACCGACCATCTGCTTCAACCAATGGAAATCCATGAGTTGTCTAATCCTTAGACATGAGACTGGTTCTGAAGTCATGAGATCAGCATCTGTAATCTTATCTCTAAACCTGGAAACATAATGGTTTTGCAGCACAAGCCTTTTTCTTCTATGCTAAGTTTTTTTTCTTATGTCTATACTGTGTCCAGTTTTCAGGAATAGAAAAGTGCCAGAGACCTTCCTACAGTACTACAGCTAACTCAGGGAACATCTCCCATTCTCCCTTTGTCAACTGAGAACAAGAACATTTGATTTTCTAAATAGTTACTCTATGAGTGGCTAGATTTAAGCTGTTCTTCCTTAATCTTTCTTTCTTTCTTTCTTTCTTATTTTCTTTCTCTTCCTTCCTTTCTTTCTTCCTTCCTTTCTTTCTCTTTCTTTCTTTCTTCCTTCCTTTCTTTCTCTCTTTCTTTCTTTCTTTCTTTCTTTCTTTCTTTCTTTCTTTCTTTCTTTCTTTCTTTCTTTCTTTCTTTCTTTCTTTCTTTCTTTCTTTCTTTCTTTCTTTCTTTCTTTCTTTCTTTCTTTCTTTCTTTCTTTCTTTCTTTCTTTCTTTCTTTCTTTCTTTCTTTCTTCCTTTCTTTCTTCCTTCCTTTCTTTCTTTCTTTCTTTCTTTCTTTCTTTCTTCTTTCTTTCTTTCTTTCTTTCTTTCTTTCTTTCTTTCTTTCTTTCTTTCTTTCTTTCTTTCTTTCTTTCTTTCTTTCTTTCTTTCTTTCTTTCTTTCTTTCTTTCTTTCTTTCTTCCTTCCTTCCTTCCTTCCTTCCTTCCTTCCTTTCTTTCTTCCTTCTTTCTTTCTTTCTTTCTTCCTTCCTTCCTTTCTTTCTTTCTTTCTTTCTTTCTTTCTTTCTTTCTTTCTTTCTTTCTTTCTTTCTTTCTTTCTTTCTTTCTTTCTTTCTTTCTTTCTTTCTTTCTTCCTTTCTTTCTTTCTTTGTTTCTTTCATCTCAGGATCAGATTCATTTGATTTGACTGCTGCTCATATTTTTACTATATGGCATTGAGTCCAGCTTTCTTGTTCTCTTCTGTATTCATATTTGGGATCTTTTTCACTTTAATTGTTTCCTTCAATCAAAAATGGCAACTGACCCAGCTTTAGGATAGGTTAATCAAATGTGAATTCTTTTTTGGCTTTCTTCTTCCCAGGTCCGTCTCTGATCCTATATTCTCCAAGTTTCAAAATGAGCCTTCTTAAAGTCTCAGGGGAAACAAAACTATATTATGAAGACATCTTATCTTTTGGGTTTGCCTTTTGATGATGGACTGAACATTTCTGTCTTTCCTACTGATTCTCCCTACAGCCAGTTGTTTTTGTTCCCTTTATTTGGAAAATACCTTATATAATTTTACATGTATTTTGTATTCACTCATCTGTGGGCATGCCTTTTTTTTCCCTAGAGTACAACTTCTTTGAGAATAGGGGCAATTATATACTTGTCTTTGAATAAAAAATACATAGTTCTATTCTAAGGACATAGTGGGGCATAGTACTTAATAAATTAAATTAAAGAAAAAGTAAAATTCAAACAAGGAAATCAGTAAGACCTTAAAAATGTGAAAGCTAGCTCTCTCTTTTCTTCCATATAAGGATATAGGAAAATTAAGATGATATAATTTAGAGATAAGAAGTTTGGAGAGATCATCTAGTTTTACCTTCTCATAAGGAAGAAGCATGGTCAGGGAGATAAAGTGATTTGGATAAAATCACACAGGTAATAAGTCACATAGCTGGAATTTGAATTCAAATCCCTGACATTAGAACATCTACTACCCAATAAATCGAAAAATATCACCTTTGTTTTATAAGTCAAATGCTAGAGAAATGAAGAATTAAAAAAAAGGCAGTCAGTACATTCTAGCATTCTTTTCCATTCAAAATATTCAGGTGAAATGATCACCAAGAAACGAAGGCAGTGGCTTTAGCACTTGTTTGTTTGTGTTTATGTACTTCACACATAAAACATTCAGCAAAATATTTTGAACATAGTAGATGCTTAGCAAATTTTCTTGATTGATTATTGATTGATTGGGAAATAAGACTTTTAGTTATGTTTTCCAAAACTGCTTAAAAGCCTGGGACAGGATTCCTGTATAATACCACTCTGTTTTAACTAGAGAATAGATCATAGAGAAAAAAGTTTCAGTTCTGCATACTAATTATAGAGGGAAAATTGTTGAAGTGGGATATCAGATTAATCAAGGACCAGGCTAGTTGCCAGGTACTACATTAGCATGTAAAACTTAGAGACTTCTCTTTCACTCTTTTCTTGGCTGATGGAAGAGTTCATCCATCAGCTATCAGAATCCCAACCATTCTAACCTCTTGATCAAAGCAGCTTCTATTTCTGATTCCATAGGGTGCCTTTCTCACTTGTGATGCATGCATAACCTCTTAAGCATGAAATTACATTGCACCTTGGCAGAAAGCATGGTTATCTGATGGGCAACTGGACAATCCAGAAATTTTCACTTTGTCATGTACAAATAGGCTAAAACAAACAGCAAGAAATGAGGTAGGGTGGGGGAGAATTCAATTTTGAGTTTCTTTTCAATAAATCAAAATAGCCATGTACTATATTTTGGGGGTAGGTACCACATTTGGATTATAATAATTACTTGATAATGTTTTTAACCAAAGGTGTGATTTAATTAGGCAATTAAATAGGCAATTTAGAAATGCAACATCATATATTTGGACATCAGTGTTACAGTTTACTCATAAGTTTTTCCTGTCACTATACTTGGAAAAGTACCAGAAAGTATTTGAATAGATGGCTAAATTCCAATCCACAGATTGTCTAATTTAAGATATTCACAATACAAAGATCAAGATTATTACAACTTCTCTCCCTATCAGCCATGAAAATATTAAAAGTAATGGACACCCATGAGCCCCAATGTTGTCCTCATACCTATTTGATATCAGTGCTTTAATTTTTCAAAGCTATGTAATAGCATATAATACTGCGGTACTTTTCTTTGATGTGGGCTTGTGAGAAGATGCTTTTTCAAAGTACTGGAGTGGTTTGGCCTCTGTTGGGAATTCCATCATTAGTGCTTTCTAGGCATCGTTCCACCTCATTAATTAATCATCTGTCCATGGTAATGGCAACCTCCTGTCCTTTTGTAGCTCACATTTCTTGGATTGTTCCTTGTAAAGCAAGTCTGAATCTCACAGCTGGTCACAGGGAGCAAGGTTCAATATGGATATCCAATCTGTCCCCAACTGGTACTTATCTTTCTTGCTTCTCCTTCTTGCTTCTAATTGAGCTTTTCAATTTTGAGACTGTCTAGGGCTCACAGAGAATTAAATATGGGTAAGAAGATGTAGAAACCTAGTATCCCCTTTAATGATTAGCTTCTTTTAAATAGCTTCGTGGTAAACTTTCTTTTTTCTCCTGTTCCCTATGTGTCTTAGTATTCTAATAGGAGCAGAAGGCACCCTGGTAAGAAGTGCATTTGTACATACAATTTTCACATCATGGATATGTTTCTTTGTCTTACAGTATTGAACATTACCAGATTTCAAAAGAATATAAAGTTAATGGGCATTTGATTAAAATTTGATAGCTTAAATGTCTGCTTGAGTATGTCAGAGACACTTTAATTTCAAAACTAACATTTCCAAAAGGCATATTAAATTATTACTCACAAAGTTGGACTAAGTGAATGGCTGTTATGTTTTCTAATATCAAAGAGGCCATTCAGGGTGTGAGGGTAAGGGAGACAGTGAACAAATTTCACTCATTACATCACAATCCACAGAAAGAGTCCCTCATAGAATTAGCCAGAATTATCATGGGGATGTAAGAACACTTAAAGGCAATCCCTTAGGAAAGAAGATTATTTTCCTTTCCTATGATATAATGGAAAAGAACATTATGGAGGAATATAAACTTAAGATGATCCCTAGTGGAGTAAAATCTCTTATACTCTATACATGTGCCCAATGTAAATCAGTACAATGAGAAAGATAAGGTGAGAAATCACATTTCAATATCCCAGCTATGAGTTGTTATAGATTGTTATGGCCCAGTGAACTAGAAATAACAGAGAAAATAAATGGTATCTAAAGAAAATAGGACATAATTATCAAGCCCATGAGAGGGTCAACCCAGACATGCATAAGTCCATCAGTAAAACATACAGATTGGAGATGTTTCACAGATTTATTTCATTAGAGGTTAGCAGATTTGGATGAAAGTTAAACTTTAAAACTGTACTATTATTACCTACTCTGATAACACACCAAAGAAACTGTTTATTAAGTCTTTCTAGAGCCTCATGATCAAAAACCTGTAAGATCTTCCATTTCATCATGTCTTCTTTGATGAGTATAAACCTTGGAAGTTCATGCTACCAGCATGGAGAATTCGAATTTATATCTTTTTTTTTTTTTTCCACTCCACCAGTCAAAAAATATTAAGTACTTACTACGTGCCAGACACTGTACTAAGTGCAAAGAGATACAGTAAAAGTACACATAGTCTGTGCTCTTAAAGGAGCTCACATTTTAATGAGAGAGACAGCATGCAAACACTTAGTGTATGGTATATTCAGAGTGAATGGAAGGACACCTCCTTCATCACATTCCTTATTTCTTACATTTCCATTCATGGAGCCACATCATTTATTGTTATAATTCTGTCCATTAGGGTGAAGTATCAGATCTAAGAAATAGAGAGCCAAATGCCAAATCCTTTTAAAGTAATATGAGAGGAAGGTGTTCTGAATATAATAACCAATCTTTAGTGAGACACTGGGTTTCAAAGTATTGCCAAGAGCAAATAGACAGTGTATTGCCTTCTTACTTTTTGGGTTCAACAGACTTACCACAATTAAATTTTCTCCAAAGAATTCAGGTAATAAATCATGGGCACTGTAACATGAGAACCAAGTGTCATAGCATGTGCTGAGAGCCAAATAAGTGTACACGTTAAGTGTGATCATGTGAGACCTAGATGGAGGCATATTTTAAACTCTAAAGTGTTTTTTTTTTTTTTCTTTCTTGCCTCCCTCACCCCCATTTCTCCCCTCTTGTAGGTATGAACAGCCGAAATGTGATAACACAGCCAGGGCTCACCCAACCAAAACAAAGGATTTGTACAAGGGCCGCCAACTCCAAGGTGAGTGTAATAGATGGGTTTTGGCTGGAGTACATTTGTTACCACATTTGGATTCAAGGCTGGTTTGTGACGGGAAGGAATTCATCCAAATCTGTCTCCCAAAGGGGTTGGACATTATTAAGCTGATTGGCTAGTGAAGCAATTCTGAATCTCTACTGAAAGAGAGCCTTGAATTCACCCAGACATGCACAAGGCCATCAGTACAACATAGAGATTGGAGATGTTTCACAGATTTATTTCACTTGAGGTTAGCAGATTTGGATGACGCTTCAACTTTAAGAGTAAAACATTTGAAAAAATAATAATCTAAGTGCAAAATCATACTCTAAATACAGTGTGCTTTGGATCTTTTTAGAGAAAAGACATGTGTGTGCACATACACAAATACAACCAAAGAATCCATTATTTATTTTGCTAATATGAGAATGGTAATTCAAATATTATTTTCTGGCTTAAAAAAACTTAACTAAAGTTTCAAGTGATTGACATTAAATAAAATATGACTTAGACCTATCTGCATATTAAATGAGTCTAATTACAAGGTACAATTTGAGATGAAATATAAACAGTGAATATAAATTCATAATTTTTACATATATATACTTGAAAAGACACTTTATGAATTCTGTCTTTTTGTAAAAGCAAATATTGTACTCTATGATACACCAAAAATGATTGCTGTGACATCTACACTTTTGGTACAAAAGAAGTGGAAAATTATTTTGGAACCAACATTGGTACAATTTATGGAAGGGTTGGAGAGAAGCTTTGTGTTCATGGAGCAAAAGCATTCTGGGGAAAACTATTTAATTGAGTCATTCAACAAACAAAGTCTATTAGAGGCAGAATTTTCAAGAGATAATGAAAAGGTGGAATTAAGAGGAGTTGTTAATATGGATGTGAGAGAGAATGAAAAGTCACAGATGACATGTAGGTTGTAAACCTGGAAGTTTGGGAGGAAGATGTAACTATAAGGAGGAAGCTTGGAAGAGGGCAGAGTTTGGGGGGGGAATGATGAATTCAGTTTTAGGCCTACTGAGTTTAAGATCTATTAGATAAGAAGGTCAAAATGTGTAATAGGCAGTTGAAGATTTGAGATTTAGGAATTAGGAGTGATAAGGGCTGGACACAGTAAATCTGAGAATCTTCCCTGTAGATATAATCATTAAATTCACAGAAGTTAATGAGATTGCCAAACTGTCTAGAGAACTGTCTAGAGAAATAAGAAATAAAAAAAGGACAGAACCTCAGGGAACACCTGCAATTAGAGGGTGCAAACTAGATGAAGATTCAACAAAGAAGATCAAAATGGAGCAATAAAACCGAAATGAAGAGAATTTAGAAAGAAGACAGGATTAAGAAGAGTGATTGGCAATGACAAAAGAATTATAATCCTTCTAGAAGCAGATCACTGAAATCAAATGGTGAGTTAGATTAGGATTCCAGATTTACTATTGAAAAGGGTGACAGAGGTCATTGACTTTAACTTTTCATTTTGGAGAGACTTTAAAAGACTGGTTCAATGTCATACAAATATTTTTGTCAGGATTTTAATCAAAAACCTGACTCCAAATACAATATTTTTTCAAATGGAATATCTTGCCTCTAAATAAATAAGATTCTCTACAACTAGGCAAATTAGTCTTTCAAAAATAATTCCAACATTGTATAGCTATGAAGTCAGAGACTGCAAAAAAATGCTTTTTAAAAAGCATTCCTTTTTACAATTTCCTAGAATACTTTATCTAGATTTCTTTTGACGTCATCAGATATACTTATATTCTGATTTATACTGATCTTCTCCTGTCCCTCTCCTCAGATATAATGTAACCTATTTTTGTTCAGAAATAGTCATTTTTATCTTTTAACTACAAGCACATAGCACATAGCTTTCCACATAGTCTTTTATAAATATATGTGGATGAATGAATTTTAAAATGCCATAAGGGGAAAAAAAAAAAAAAAAGGCTTAGGCCTAAACTATTCTATTTGTCTTGTGAGAATTTTTTTTTTCAGGAATTTGCCTTTATTCTATGTAATGTTCTTCTTTAAAGATGTAATTTTTTCTGAAAGCAGGTTTCCTGGGGGGCTTCTGGAAGCAGCCTTAAAACTGGGAATTGGGAGCAGTTCAATAATCACCTCAAATTCAGCCAGGAGTTAAAGTCCAAATCCTTTACTGTCTCTTTCCAAATCTTATCTTCTTCACTTGGGGCTCAGCTAGTTTTCTGGAGGCCTTAGGTTTCAGGCAGGACAGCCTGCCACCACTTCTCTGTCTTCCTTCATTCTGCCTGGCTTGTGAATCTCTTCTACTGAATCCTGGCTCTGAATCTCTAAAGTGTATCCTGGTTGAGGCTCCTAGCTTATATATGCTCTTTTATAGGTGTGAACTCTAATAAATACTAAGTACATCTAGAGAACTGTTAAGCACCCTGCTAAACAACCATTGTCTCTATCAATTCCACTGACTTAGCACCTGGTAAGAATTCTAACAATTCTATAGTTTTTAGAGAAGTTTTTTTTTCTTTTAATTTATGAAGCTTTTTAATTTAAGGATTAGAGTATTTTTTTTAAAAAAAAAAAAGATATACAATTAAGAGAGAATTTTCCTAGTCATAAAATGAGTGCCTCTTTTCTTTCCTCACTTTTCTTGCTTTTTGTCTTTGCTCTCTTTCTCTTTCTTTCCTTCCTTCTCTTTCTAATCTCCTCCTAGTGGTGCTCCATTCTCTTCCTCTGTCATCTTTATTCCTTTCCTGATTCTCACATCTTCATCTCCCTTTTTGTCTCTAAATTTATTTTCTTTATTTGATCCCCTTCTCATCCCTTTCCTTCCTAATCTAAAATGTTATATCTATAAAATGTTGATTTCATGTGATCTCTCTATTATGTGAAGTAATTTAACATCATTAAATTCAGCCTTTTCCATTTGCATTCTTTCCCTTCAGACAGCCCTTAGTTTTTCAATACTTTATGCTTATTTGAATTTTCAAGAATTTGTTTAAGTAAGAAAGGGAATTTATGTTTTAGGTATATGAATTAGATAAATTAGTTTGATTTCCTCATAAACTTAAAGGCAGGGGGTGATTTGCATTTTGTCACATGGATATATTGCAATTAAGAGAGAACTTAATTTTGCACTTTTGAACAAAACAGATGTTTCCTAAAAATACAGATATGCTCAGATGGGGAGGAGGCTTTCTGAAGAAATAAGGCTTGTTGTTGCAGTATATAATTTTTATTGGCTTAAGTGATTATTGATCCAGAAATGTGATCCTTGTTAAAATTTTGAGAGAAATTTCCCATTCCATATGTAATATTTTTGCCAGTGAAAAGAAAAAAATGATCTTTGCTAATTAAAGTTCTATAACATATATAAATCTTATATGATTATATAATATATTATTTATAATATATAATAATAATATAATATATAATTATATAATACTTATAGAATTTAGATGGCTTTTGCTCTCAAAGAAATGATTTGAAGAGAGACCTGGTTTCAAAGGATTAATCAGTCCTTCAAATATTAGTATCGAATAAAAAGGAAATCACATAGGAACAATGCAATGGTTATCACTAGGATCTGACATTTATCTTTCAATTGCAAGAAATATGATGCAGACTTAATATATTGAGATATTTACTTATATGACATGACTTGTTACATTATGAAGAAATGGGGAATGTTATGAATTATTTTACTGCCTAATAATCCATTTCTTTTGTATTCAGCAGCCTGGGAACCCCAAGTCCCAAACTAAGAGGGATGTTCACTTTGAGAAAGTGAATACTTTCTCATTTGATACTAAGCATAAGTAGTAGCCTTAAATGAGATGAAAATTCATCTGAAAGGACTTCTGGTGATTTTCATTGCTTCCCTGCATTTCTATATTTCCATTTCACTGTTAGCCTTAGGATGTAGATGAGAGATATGATTCTCCTGTGTAGTACTATATATGTAGGTAGAAGAGATATGTTAACTTACATTAAGATAATTATCCTTATTTTTAACTTTCTCTAAAAATGACTTGCATATAGGCTGAATCAGTAACTTGGCACTCTCTTACATTACCTGCAGCTGGATATGGTTAACTGTAACTATAAGATCAACACAACAACTATACTGATACATTATCTCTACTACACTATTTTAATAACCCTTGAAAAGTCAGAATATTATATATTCATGAAACAATAAAATTACCCCATTTTATCCTTTGGTAAGGGTGATGTATCATGAAATTCTTTGAGATGGAATATGAAGACTTTGGTTTTTACATTGGTATTATTAAAGAAAAAGGATGACTCCATTGCTCTCTTCTATTCCTACTTGAGACTGATGTTCTATTCTTTTGTTTTAAACAGAAGATAACATCTTTTTCAAGGAAAATGCAGATATTCTCATTCTTTTTTTTTTCCTGAGGCAATTGGGGTCAAGTGACTTGCCCAGGGTCACACAGCTAGGGTTTGTTAAATGTCTGAGTTCAAATTTGAACTCAGGTCTTCCTGCTTTCAGGGGTAGTTCTCTTTCCATTGCACCACCTAGCTGCCCCTAGATATTTTTCATATTTTTCTTAAGCTCTGTCTTGCTTTTGAACTGTCTGGAAAACTGAGGGAACAAAAATAGGACATTCTCTTTCTAAAAATTGAATTTTCAGGCATGGACATTGATATTTTTCATAACTTTATAGATTTTGGTTTTTGAAGCTAAGATATATAAAGTCATTCATTTCCCCCTAGGCATTATGCAAATAATGTGACTAGTTATCAATAAGTTAACATTAGAGGCTGAACTTGTAGGCACTTTAAATCATCATTTTAAATAGAATTCTTATATATGGGAATGATAATACTCAGATTTTAGTAACATAATTAGCATTTCCTAAGCACTTAGAATATGCCAGAAACTAGGCTAAATCACTGGAGATGTAAAAGGCAAAAAAGGCAAAAAAAAAAAAAAGTCAGATGCTTTTATATACAAATAAAATTACTATACTAGCACATTTTAATTTCTGTTTTAGCAGTGTATTATGTAGAAAATGATAAATCATTTATACCAAAATTCAAAGAAATGTGATCAGGTGGTTTCTCACTAACTCATTTCTACTTACTTACTTTAGAGAAACAAGATAGAGACTAGACCTGCAATTTCATTTTTAAGGGGAACCCTTCAATGAGTAAAGGATTTCTACCAAAGCAGGTCTCCACTTTCTCTGCAATTTTTAGTATTAGTGTTCCCTAGAAAAGAAATGTTGGATATTTGTATAACTCTTCCAGGTACAAATTGAGCCAGATTAAATGTAATTGGGAAAAAATAAAATACAATAGAATACAGATAATGTAAAAATGTGTCTTTCTAAGTTAATATACTATCCATAAGGATCTGGACATTCAGATAGTAAGTAGGAGAGATAGGTATCAAAATCAGTTCAAATAGCTCCAATTCTAGGGATGTTTCTATATTTCTTTTCAGGAAAAAAGGATTTTAACTTTTTATTCCATTAATTTAATTTTTTTTCATAAGGGAAGGTCTAGAGCTGTAAAATAGATAATAAAAGAGCACTACATCCATGCAAGTATATCCCTGGAATGAATAACACACAAAAAAAACTTCATGCTTCATGCATTTCCTTATAGATAGTGGGTATTTAGTAAATATTTATGAAATCAATAAGCATTTATTAAATACCTAATATGTTAAATGCATAATACTATGAGCTGGACATACAAAGAAATGTCAAAAACATTCTATGCCCACAGGGAATTATTAAATCCTTTATGATGGTTCCATTAGGGTTTAATAAGTTCCTTAGGGACTTATCTTTTCACCTCTTTTCTTTGAAGTCATAGTTAAGTATGAGTGGTTATATGATGGTTGGGGAATTGTCTCCCTCATGAAACTGTGAGCTCCATGAAGTTAGGGACTGAGTTTTTGCCTTTCTTTTTATTCCTAACATTTAGCACAGTAGTTAGTGCTTAATAAATGCTTATTGACAAATGGACTGAGTGACTTGTATTTACCTATGCTAGTTTCTTATGGTTTAAAGCCTGGCTTCTTTCAGACTTAATTCTTTCTTAAATGGTCCCAACACCTTTTCCTTTTGAAATAATTAAATAAAACATATATATGTTTATAAAATATTAATGCATGAATATATTTAATTTAGAAATTAAATTCATTTTTATACATAAAGTATATAAAATGTTTTCAAAGAAAATCAATAGTTGTTTCATACACTAAGTAATCTGTATTAAACAGTTTAAGCTAATCCATTGACAAAATATGCCTCATAGGAAAAAAAAATTCCCTGCTAATTATTTTATATATATATATATATATATATATATATATATGGAAACCCACTATTTCAGATGTCATGCCTATAATTGTGTCAAAAACAGAAATGGTCGTTTAAGTTGTAATCAGTAACAATTAGCAACCAGTATTAAAACATCAGATGTTGTTAATATTGTGTTTCCTGGATTTTAGATGTGCTCTTCAGAAATAGCTCTTCTACAAGTTTTTCAAGTCATAGAGACAGTCAGAAAAGTCTCGCAAGAACTAGAAGAATTAAGCCACATTCTGCCCGTAATAAGAAAAAATATATATATATTACTGTTAAACTATCCTAACAAAGATGCTGTTACCTCACTCATACCTTTAATGAAAGCCAGAGTTCTGAGGCAGCAAGAAATCATACTATGCTAACTGTGGAAAGGTCAGCTTATGTCTGTAATTGTAGATGTTTGTGAATTGTCCTGGTCATAAGCACTTAGTCACTTTGATTATTTGGAGATAATTATCCTTATTAGGAAAAAAAAATGCATCTTAAAATAATTGTCTCATGAACTTCTTCTCAGTGAGGAGAATGATTCCAAAGTAACACAGCTAGAAGTTGGTTAAGTGTCTACTTCCGATCATATTAGGCTAATGAGTTTTCTTCTTAAAGGGCCAAATTTCCATTTTCTATTGCTTTTCTTCAGACTAGGGAGGATACTCTGTTTTCCAAGTTAATCTGGCAATATGTTCAGAAAGAAATCGCCCACAGCTCACTTTTTCTTTTTTGGCTGCCAAATATTTATTCACATCATATGTAGAGGAGTCAACAATTTTTTTCCATCTTACACCAAATTGACAGTAAATGATGATCTGATCTTTGGAGGCCAACATTTTACATATGGGAAGAAAGATCCTGTCTAATGGGTTTCATATTGAAGAACAGATCATTTACTCTGTTTCTCGAAGCCTGTTCTTCTACACTTTAACTTTCCTATGGACACTATCATCTGTTCCCAAGAGAACTCACAACATTGAAATGTATAGATATAACAGCAGATAGCAATTAACTCTTGATTTACTGAAATATATTGAAGTCCTATCTCCTCAAATTTACTTTTTCCTTTCATCTTTACATGAAGAAATCATAAAAAGATAACTTTTCCTTGCTTACAAATCAGTGTTTGTCAAATATATTGCACACTTCTCTTGTTATAAATTAAGCATGTCAAACCATGTTTTTTTCTCTTGCTTTCTGGTTAAAGCAGATAATTATTTACATCACTATTTTGAATATCAATTGACTCCAACTAGATAATAACTTGAAGGGTTAACACACAAGGCTTTGTACTAATTAAGGGATGATTGAATTTCTAACATAGGAAGGAAGCCTTATTTTTCTCCCATTAAAACAGAAGTTTTTATCCATTTTGATGACTGGAGGACTCCTTTAGCAATCCAAGGATATTCATGAATCTCCCTTCAGAATAATGTTTTTAAATATGGAATAAAATATATGGCATTGCAAAGGAAACTAATTATGTTGAATTGTAATTCTCAAAATATTTTTTTTAAGTCATGGACCCCAGATTAAGAACTTAAAAGGAGAATCAAGTTCATTATTTGTATTAAAAATTAACATTCTTATTTAACATGTATTAGTCAACCTGCCATCTGGGGGAAGAGGGGGGGAGGAGGGGAAAAGTTGGAACAAAAGGTTTTGCAATTGTCAATGCTAAAAAAATTACCTATGCATATATCTTGTAAATAAAAAGCTATAAAAAAAATTAACATTCTTGCCTCACATTAAAAGGCTTATAGACTAACAATGTGACTTGAGACAGTGATGCCACCAGCATCATATCTCTATTCTTCTCTGCTTCTTTTTAACTCATAAGAATAGGCTAGTCAGATAAAGGAACAATAGCAGAGGTTCACAGAGCTGTATTTGACTTTTGGAACTGTCAAGAGTTGAGCTCAATTAGCCAATCTTAGTTCTCCTTGGGATAATTTAGAAAAACCCTCCACAAAACAACCACCAGACAATTCTTAACATAGTGTTAATATGCAAGATCCAGACATTTATCTGACTATTTAATAATGAAGTTAAAATTAGATTAATTTGTTCTGGTTTGAATTTTTTTGGCTTACCAGATGATTCATAGTGACAAATATAACTGGAGGATGTTGATTCCCCCTTGCCTCCCCCATCTCAAACTCTGTAGTACAATCCAAAGTAGGCAGCACTAAGTGATATCACTAGAGAAATAGATATTCAAATCAACTTTTTTTTTGGCCTTTTAACTCATCTTACTCTGAAATTACTGAAAGGAAAGAGGAGGTTTCTTTTTTAGCTATTATTAGTTACTGATCTTTATATATCTATATGTATATAAATATACATATATAATATATATTATACAATAATATTAATATGCTATGTTATACTATATGATGTATATGATTGGTGTAATAATAATAAATATAATAAAATATATCATGTTATTATACAATTAGAACCCTTACTCTTTTTAAAGATATCAGATTTTGGATAATCCTCAGAGAGATGAATTAATTTGAACCAGGCTTGATTGCTACTCAGTGAAAGATTGGAGGTGATAAAAGAAGTATTCACATGTAATTCTCAGACTTCCAATAGAGTCCCTGAAGGAGTAACATGCTTTCAGGTATCCTTGTAAGCCCTCTTACATTGCAATAATCCCTTCCAGTAACATTTCTCTTCCACCCATAATCATTATAACATCTGCATGGCTCAATTAGTAGTGCTAGATCTTCCTCATCCTCTTTTTTTTTTTTTTTTAAAGTTTAGACCCTGAATATATTCAGCTTTTCATCCCTCTCAGAAGGAAAATTATATTTGAACAATTTAACTTTAAAATCTAATAAGCAGTCAGGACTCAATGGCTTCCTTAGAAACAACAACAAAAACTTGAAATTTGATGAAATAATCCTGTAATAAATAAATTCTAGTTTCTTAGAATACTAGTAGGCAATTTCAGGTTTAAAAAAGTGAACAAAAGTGAAATGCTAAAAGTTCCTCTTTAAAATTTTAATATAATACATCAGTAGTCTTCTACCTACTTTCAATATTAATTAGTCTCTTTTCTAGCAGCACAAATGGATACTTTAGTTGCCCCAGGCATAGTTTAAGATGATTTCCCATGAGACAATTGGATCCTGAATAAAATACCAGATTGATTTATGCAAAGAATTCTGTGTCACCTAAGAAAAAAATTCACTATTTACTTTTACTCTAAAATGAAATTAATAGCCAGTTTAAGAGTTTACTCTGTAGTCTTAGAGGTTCTTTTCAAAGTCATAATATGAGAATAATCTGAGATGGCAATATTTCATCAATTAATGTTTCCAACTCCTGCCTAGTCCTACCCTCAGAGCAAATACTGAGTTCACAGATATATTATTAGTCTGCAAAAGTTTAGTCTGGGTAAGAGAACAGACTGTTCTGTTTCAGTTTGGGATGTGTAACCCTCAAAGGTACTATTAATGTGGATGGCACAATTCTTTCTAAATGGTGCTGGCAATGGGGAGCGTTTATTACTTCATTGCTTTCACTAATAAATGTTCTTGAATTTAAGCACTGTATATGTGTGTGTATAATTATAAATAGTTACATATATATGTATATATGCGACTTACTAAGGGAAGAAGCAAGCTTTAAAAAATTAACCCAAAAAATATAAAATCATGATATGAGTTTATGTTATTGTAAGTGTTTTAAAGATAACATTTTTTCTTTGAGTAGAAGTACAACTGGAAAAGTGAAGTACCTCTAGAGTAATGATTAATTACTAAGCCTCTGTCAGAAGTGGACAATTTGAAGAACAAGTAGTAGTGTAGTAGTAGTGTGCCCCAAAGTTTAGCTCTGGATTTCATGTGATTTAGTATTTTAACAAAAAAAAAAAATCTGAGTGATGAACTTAGAACATATTCATTAAATAGGCAGATGCATGACATTACTAACATTTTAGAAGAAAAAACAAGAATCAAAATCACAGACCCTTTTTAGAAAATAGTATGATGTGAAAACAAAGATATTGGACTAAGGGATGAAGAGGCCTTGATCTTTGAGGCCTGCTCTCAGTTTTGCTATCATTTACTTGATCTTAAGCAAGTCTCTTTATCTTGCTGTTTCCTCTTCACCAAAATGAGGTTAGAATAAATGAAGTCTCAGGTGTCTTGAAACTCTAAAGTCTAGAATTCTACTTTGACAAATGAAAGATGTGGCATCTCAAAACCAGCTTTAATGAGTATATATGAAAGTATCCTTAAGTATAACAATTAAATGAGTAGTAGACTAAATTTTTATCACAGAGATTTTACAACCTAGATGACCTAAGAGAAAAGGGAAGAAAAAAGTAGAAGTAGGACTCTTACATGTTAGGAAGAATAAAGGCCATAAAACCAACTCCATATAATTTGTAAAACCTCCTTGATATCCCAATAACAGTGATATAGCTAATTTATGGGAAGTTACAGTCAAGGTAATGGAAAAAGTCCTAGGATTCATAATGAAACAACAGTTAGATATGGAGTTCATCTTACTATACTATTGCAAAAAAAGGGGGGGAGCAGGCTACTGTGTTGTAGCAATAATGTGCAAGAAATAAAAAGTGATAATTCTGTTATATTTAACAAAATATTGTCAGATTTTTATTAGTGTATTTGGTTCAACAGCTTTTTTCCCCTTTCAGTCAACTTATTAGGGGATATGGAAAAATTGGAGAAATTCCAGAGGAGATTGATAGGAATTGCTAATGAGTTAGAAAATTGGACCAATGGGGAAAGGTCATAGGAGTTAACATTTTTCAGTAAGTTAAAATTAAAGGGCAAGTGAATAACTTTATACAGTTTTATCAAATATTTTTGTAGGGAATGTGTTAGAAATTGTTCTTGATATCTTATGGTGGAAATAATGCTGACTTTGGAGTCCCAGGACTTACATTTTTCCAAATTTTAGTTTTCTTACATGTGAAACAAAATAATTAAATTTAAAAGATTTCCAAGATCTATTTTAGCTCTAGATTGGCAACCTCTTATGAATCTCCCAAAGAGACTTGAGTTAGATCTAAGGAAACACTGTGCTACCAAGGGATGTTAGAGAATCTTTGTGGAAATATTTAAGAATTTTTTAAAAATTTGTTTTAAATGTTCTTTATGTCTAGTAGTTAAGAGGTACATGAATGGATTTCTTGTGTTTCTTTTCACTAAATATTTGAGAATGCTGATTTCTTTCCTTTTTAAAAAATTAATAATTAATTAATTTAATTTTTACAAAAATTTTATGCATAGGTAATTTTCCAGCATTGACAATTACAAAACCTTTTGTTTCAACTTTTCCCCTCCTTCCCCCTACCCCTTCTCCTAGATGGCAGGTTGACCAACACATGTTAAATATGTTAAAGTATAACTTAAATACAATATATGTATACATGTCCAAACAGTTGTTTTGCTGTACAAAAAGAATCAAATTTTGAAATAGTGTACAATTAGCCTGCGAAGGAAATCAAAAATGTAGCCAGACAAAAATATAGGGATTGGGAATTCTATGTAGTGTTTAATAGTCAACTCCCAGAATCACTGGCTGTAGCTGGTTCAGTTCATTACTGCTCTGTTGGAACTGCTTTGGTTCATCTCATTGTTGGAGAGGGCCTCATCCATCAGAAATGATCATTTGTAATGTTCTTGAATTGTGAGGGTCCGGTCGTCTGCTCAATTATAATACTTCTCTGGGAGTAGATCTGTAAAATCTTTTCCTCTGTGCGCAGGTTTCTTGGGAGCTCTGAATCTCCTCCAGCTCTTGTCCTTTCTCAAATCAGACTGGTCTCCTTTCAGCCTGCCTGGCGTCAAAACTCTATCGCAAAGAGTCGATTCTCTCAGACCCAATGCTGCCCTTCTTTTATCCTCCCAGAGAATGGGCGTGGGATAATGCAAGGGCTTCTGGGAAACAATACTTCAACCAATGAACTTGTTCCTCTTAGAATTCCTAAGGTATAAACTCCCTTTAAAGGCCTGAACCAAAGGTCTGAGCCAGAGAACTGTCAAGTCAACCTGAATTCTCACCTTGTAATTGTCCAGGCAACCTGAATTCTCATCTTGTCACTGTCCAGACAACCTGAGTTCTCTCCTGGTAATCCTAGCAATCATTATATAATATAGTTGTTGAAGTATATAATGATCTCCTGGTCCTGCTCATTTCACTCAGCATCAGTTCATGTAAGTCTCTCCAAGCCTTTCAGAAATCATCCTCTTGGTCATTTCTTACAGAACAATAATATTCCATAATATTCATATGCCATAATTTATTCAGCCGTTCTCCAACTGATGGACATCCACTCAATTTCCAGTTTCTAGACACTACAAAGAGGGCTGCCACAAACATTCTTGCACATACAGGTCCCTTTACCTTCTTTAAAATCTCTCTGGGATATAAGTCCAGTAGTAACACTGCTAGAACAAAGGGTATGCACAGTTTCATAACTCTTTAAGCATAGTTCCAAATTGCTCTCCAGAATGGCTGGATATATTCACAATTCCACCAACAATGTATCAGTGTCCCAGTTTTCCCACATCCCCTCCAACATTATGTATTATATTTCCCTATCATTCTAGTCAATCTCAGAGTTGGGTTAATTTGCATTTCTCTGATTAATAATGACTTGGAGCATCTTTTCATATGGCTAGAAATAATTTCAATTTCTTCATCTGAGAATTGTCTGTTCATATCCTTTGCCAATCTATCAATTGGAGAATGGCTTGATTTCTTATAAATTAGAGTCAATTCTCTATATATTTTGGAAATGAGGCCTTTATCAGAACCTTTGACTGTGAAAATGTTTTCCCAGTTTATTACTTCCCTTCTGATCTTTTCTGCATTAGTTTTGTTTGCACAAAACCTTTTGTAACTTGATTTAATCAAATTTTTCTATTTTGTGATCAATAATGACCTCTAGTTCTTCTTTGGTCATAAATTCCTTCCTTTTCCAGAGGTCTGAGAGGTAAACTATCCTATGCTCTTCTAATTAATTTATAGTATCATTCTTTATGCCTAGATCATGAACTCATTTTGACCCGATCTTGGTGTATGGTGTTAAGTGTGGGTCAATGCCATACTAATGTTTCTGCCATACTAATTTCCAATTTTCCCAGCAATTTTTGTCAAACAGTGAGTTCTTTTTTTTTTTTTTTTTTTAGAATTTTTTTCCACAGTATATATGCATGAGTAATTTTTTTATAATATTATCCCTTGTATTCATTTTTCCAAATTATCCCCCCCTCCCTCCACTCCCTCCCCCCGATGACAGGCAATCCCATACATTTTACATGTGTTACAATAAAACCTAGATACAATATATGTGGGTAAATACCATTTTCTTGTTGCACATTAAGTATTCGATTCCGAAGGTATAAGTAACCTGGGTAGATAGACAGTAGTGCTAACAATTTACATTCACTTCCCAGTGTTCCTTCTCTGGGTATAGTTATTTCTGTCCATCATTGATCAACTGGAAGTGAGTTGGATCTTCTTTATGTTGAAGATATCCACTTCCATCAGAATACCTCTTCATACAGCATTGAAGTATACAGCGATCTTCTGGTTCTATTCATTTCACTCAGCATCAGTTGATTTAAGTCTCTCCAAGCCTCTCTGTATTCCTCCTGCTGGTCGTTTCTTACAGAGCAATAATATCCCATAACCTTCATATACCATAATTTACCCAACCATTCTCCAATTGATGGACATCCATTCAACTTCCAGTTTCTAGCTACAACAAAAAGAGCTGCCACAAACATTTTGGCACATACAGGTCCCTTTCCGCTCTTTAGTATTTCTTTGGGATATAAGCCCAATAGCAGCAATGCTGGGTCAAAGGGTATGCACAGTTTGATAACTTTTTGGGCATAGTTCCAAATTGCTCTCCATAATGGCTGGATTCTTTCACAACTCCACCAACAATGTATCAGTGTCCCAGTTTTCCCACATCCCCTCCAACATCCATCATTATTTGTTCTGTCATCTTAGCCAATCTGACAGATGTGTAGTGGTATCTCAGAGTTGTCTTAATTTGCATTTCTCTGATCAGTAGTGATTTGGAAGACTCTTTCATGTGAGTGGATATAGTTTCAATTTCATCATCTGAGAATTGTCTGTTCATATCCTTTGACCATTTATCAATTGGAGAATGGTTTGATTTCTTATAAATTAGGGTCAGTTCTCTTTATATTTTGGAAATTAGATCTTTGTCAGAACCTTTAACTTTAAAAATATTTTCCCAATTTGTTACTTCCCTTCTAATCTTGTTTGCATTAGTATTGTTTGTACAGTTTTAATTTGATGTAATCAAAATCTTCTATTTTGTGATCAATAATGATCTATAGTTCTCCTCTGGTCATAAATTCCTTCCTCCTCCACAGGTCTGAGAGGTAGACTATTTTCCAAACAGTGAGTTCTTATCCCAAAAGCTGGGGTCTTTGGATTTGTCAAACACTAGATTATTGAAGTTATTGGCTGTTTTTTCCTTTGAACCTAACTTATTCCACTGAACAACTAGTCTATTTCTTTCCTTTTTTATTGAAGGATTAGAAATCTGAAATTAAGAGGAAGCCCATCATTTGGGAAGGGCTGAACAAACTGTGATATGTGAGTAATGAAATACTATACTATACAGTGGTATAAGAAATGATGAGCAGGATGCTCTCAGAAAAAAACCTGGAAAGGCTTCCATGTGGGACAGTTGGTGGCGCAGTGGATAGAACACCAACCTAAAGTCAGGAGGACCTGAGCTTAAATCTGGCCTCAGACACTTAACACTTCTTTGCTGTGTGTCCCTGGGCAAATCACTTAACCCCAATTGTGTCAGGAAAAAAAAAAAGACATCCATGAGCTCATGCAAAGTGGAATGTACTAAGTAAAATGTAACAGCAATATTGTAAGATTATCAATTATGGATAACTTGGCTATTCTCTGCAATATAATGATCCAAGACCATTCTGAAGGATTCATCATGAAAAAATGCGCTACCTATACCCAGAGGAAGATCTGATTGTGTCTGAATACACACTGAAGTATACTTTTTAAATGTTATTTTCCTTGAGGGATTTTTTTGGGGAGATAGAGGAAGATGTGAGAAAACTGATTTTCTTTATTGATAAATTAAAAGAGAAATGTTATCAACAACATCTCCCTTAAATGACAATTATAATGCTTATGAATCATCTAAACTGCCATAGAGTTGAGATTAATGGGAGCATAGTGATAATTCTGATACTTGCATAGATTTGCAGTGGTTACAATATATACTTCATCCACCCACTGCTTTGACAAAGTCTGACCAATCTTTTTCTTGGGCTCATTGCTTTGATTTGAATAGAAGGGACTGCTGACAAGATGGACACCTAGATAGTGCAATGAATAGAGTGCTCAGCCTGGAATTCAGGAGGAAGACCTGAGTTCAGATCAAGCCTCAAACATTTACTAGTTGTGTGATCCTGGGCAAGTCACTTAACCCTTTTTTTCTTAGTTCCTCATCTCTAAAATGAGCTGGAGATGAAAATGACAAACTACTCTATGATCTTTGCCAAGAAAACTCAAAAATGGTCAGACACAACTGAAGTAATTCAATAATAACTGACAAAGTGTCTTCCACCCTTTAAGTTGGAATTATTTACAATCCAGTATCAACTATTTCATGATACAACATTATACAGATAAAGGGAAATGAACATAGTGAAGGAATATTCAGGGGACCAATATGACTAAAGCAGAGGGAAAATGTTTATGTGTGTGCATATGTGTGTGCCATATATATGGCACTCACATATGCACACTATATATATATATATATATTAAGGTTAGCTAATTGTTCACAGAAGTATTAACTCTTGTTAATAGGTAATGGGTAAAAAATGGTGAACTATTGGGAAATTTGCAGGTCACCAAAGGAAAAAGGCTATATATATTTTTTCAATAGTTTAAAGTTATTTAAAATTTTAACATAGAAATATGTTTATTGGAAAATATTATTATAGTACAACAAGATGGATCTGGAAATAATTGAATAATTGGACTCCCAAATTTTCATTAATTGTTTAATATTGACGTAATACATTCCACTTTGCATGAGCTCATGGAAGTTTTTTCCGGGTTTTTCTGAGAGCATCCTGCTCATCATTTCTTTTTATCATATTGGATTGAAAAAAAAATGTCAAATTCATGAGCACAAGATTAATAGAGCCAACATTTATGCAGTACTTATCATGTGCCAGGCACTATGCTATATACTTTATTATCTTTATTATCTCATTTAGTCCTCACCACAACCCTAGGAGTTAGATGCTTATTATCCTCCTTTTATAGAAGAAACTAGTATCTGAGTCAGAATTTGAATTTTAGTCTTCCTAATTTCAGGCCCTGTGCTCTATCTGCTATGAAACCTAACTCTCAATCATTCAATCACTCAACATAAATATATTTGTTAAATACTTATTATAGGCCAGGCATTGTACTAGATATTGGGAATACAAAAATAGGAAACAACAATAACAGTTCCTGATTTTAAGAAGTTTACATTCTAATAGAAAAGACAATATGTATATGTATATACACATATATACAAGAAGATACAGAATATATGTAATATAGATGTTAAGTAACTTTAGAAAGAATGACACTGAGATCAAGGGTACATGTAAAAAGCCTTCTAAAGGTGATGGCTCTTGAGTACTATATACAATTTGACTTCATTTGGCTTCATTTGGAAATATGTGCACATTTTAGAATTTTATTTAACACATGAAAAAATATCTACTTAAAGACAAAAATGGAAGGCTCTTAAAACTTCTTTATTTTAGTTATATAAACTTCTACTGTGTTTCATTTTAAAGTCTGCTCCTAACTATTGGGTGTACTTTCAAAATAACAAAATGGAAGTAAAACTATCTCTAACTTAGACTTTCAGTATTATTAATTCAGACTGATTTTCCCCACAGCAAATGAGACTTTACTATTACCATGACTAAAATACAATTAATGCAAGAATCTTTTAATTCACTTTATAGAATTGTTTTTTTTTTTTTTTTTTTTTTTAATAGATCAAATAGGCATAAAAGCCTAGCATTATAGAAGTGGAGGGAAATTTGGAAGGTCATTTAGGGTTGCTAGTTTTCTAAACCACACCTAAGCTGCACCAGAAGATGAGAAACTCTCTGTGGTTTAAGACTTCCAGGGAAAGAAATTTCTCAGTCTTCTGCAGTAATCTATTTTAGCTCTTAGTGACTAGAAAGTTCTTTATACCTCACTTTTTTCCCTTTTCTTTTGGCATCCTCAGTGCTAGGACACTTTCTTGCTTATTTATTGGGTAAGCTATATTCTTAATATTACTTTTCTTATTCTGTTTTCATTATAAATGAGAAAAGATAGCACTTAATACTCTGCATACAAATTTTGTTTGTAGTTATAAAGAATTATTTGATCCAATTTTTAAAACTATGTATTTTATATTTCCCAAGAAAGAAGAGTATAAACTCCCGAAGGACAATCAACAAACATTCAGTATATTGAAAAGATTGTACTATGACTTGTGCATGTTGTCATATTATTTCATCATTTAGTTGTTTATTCACTTGACAATTAGTTTTTGAGCACTTAAAGCTGCTTTGGTGATATAAAAAAATGAATAGACCTGCCCTCCTGGAAAGTTTACAATTCTGTTGTCCTTAGTGCAATGCTAAAAGTGATAAAAGTCACATTTCAGATAAATAAGCTTAGGAAAGGAGAGAATAGACTATAATTAAATATTCATTCTACATCAGAAAGTACTGTTGTGGTCTAATTCTTGAAAGATATTTTCCAGAATTTGTTCCTGTTTCGTTGCTATCTCACTCACTCACAGCCCAGATAGCTGAACTTTCCGAATTAGTGGTCTGTGGGCAATGTCTACTCAATTGTACATTCCGAAATGTTTGGGAGTGAAAGTGAAAAATCACTTCTCCACTTGAAACTCCAAGGGGGATTGAGACAAGTGAAATCCATTTATCTAAGTTGGATATTGGCCAGAACACTAGAGTTGATACTTCTAGAGTGGAAGCAGAACTAATGAGAAGGGAACAGCTGATAGCAAAAATTGAGTTACTTTTTCAAGATAACTTAATTCTATAAGAATTTAATTGTGCACACTGATGTATACCTAATATCCTAGGGTTCAGACTGTATTTCAAGCTACATCAACTCTCCTACTTGACCAGCTGATGGTAGTGAGGCTTTCACAAGCTTGTTTATAATGAACAACAGGCGACCATAGCAAATTCTAGTATGTTTTCCCTGCAGGGATATGCCAACATGCTTAAGTTTTCCTTAACTCTCTCTGGGCTTGTCATTTGTTTTTCTTAACTCTCTCTGGGCTTGTCATTTCAAGGGCAAAGTTTCAGAAAAATCCATCGTTCCTCCTTCCCCCATCCATCTTTCTTTGACAGAGAAGGATTAACTGACTGTATTTCAGATGCTAATTAGCTTGCAGAATGTCTTGAAGTAAATTGTTGGAAAGCTAGATTTAAAGTTTTGCTTTCCCTCTCATTCTCCCTTTCCAATCTACTTGTGCTCTCTCTTTTCAAAGTCAATCATCACAGAATCTGATTCACTATTGTGGTATGCTATTCTAATCAGAGATTCCTTAAAATCAATATTTATGAAAAGTTAATCTGGGAATTTTTGGAGAAGCATGAATTGTGCACAGTGTAATATGATTGAACCCTTTGGCAGGCTTTAATTATGCTATTGTAATCACCATTTTATTTTTTACCACCTTAATGTAAATTAAATTTCTTGCAAGCTTTATAGAAAACAAAAAAACCAAAAAAACCTTGTGTTTTAGTGAGAAAAACCCAGAAGTAGTCAAATCCATGTATTAAAATACAACAGTATAGGAGTCGTATCTAGGAACTTTCAAATAAAGGGTATATAGAGTATTATAGGAACTGTTGTTATCTAATGAATACTTTTGCATTCTGATAGACTATCTTCCCTTCTTAGTAGGGGCAACAAACTCTAAGAGTTAGGAGGATGTATCACTGGTTTGCTAAAGATGGAGGAAGCTTTGCCAATACCCCCTTTTTATTCTTGGGTCCTGCATATTTTCATACTTGCTACCAAATAAAATCATGCAGTACTCTACTATGTCATTGCTAACTAATCAATCATCATGGCACTTCTACAGATGGAATATGTATCCTTCACACATGGAACAACTGAAACAAAGAAAAGATAAGACATTCACCTAGCAACATGTTGTTGACAGATTGAAACAGAATTGCACTCCAACCCCCCTTTGTTCTGAATAATAGAACTGAGGGATCACTGATTGGCTATATTCAAATACCAAGAAAGGCCATTAAATGGAGACTGATAAATGATAGATTTCCAATTCTTTGGAGAAGAAAAAAAGGAGAAATGGGTAGAGGAGAAGTTAGGTTAAATAAAGGATAGACTTGCTAGTCTTGATGGCTGTTGAACACTGTTAATGTATTACCCAATGAAGTTGCCATATATTTTCTAACTACCTTTAGTAATAAGGTTCATTGTCATAATTATTTGTGTAGAGAGAGATTTGGATGCAGGAAAGTCTAAAGACTTAGGTGTAGGCAAAATTTCATTTAAAGTATTTTTTTAATAGTACTGATACTTCCCTTCTTTGCTTTCTTAATCATCACCTTCTATTCCTTGTGGCCAAAATATCAAGACTGGAGTCTGCCTCTGAAGTATAAATGGTCTAAAATTAAGGAAGGCCAAGAAATAGAATACAAACTTTCTACTCAGAAGCATTTCCTTAGAACATTTTCACAAAAATGTCTCAATAAAGGCATCTTAAAGGAAAGAGGTCACCTGAAAATTCTGTAGGAATTATTTGAAGATCAGAGTACAAATTCAATCCTCAAATGAAAAGATTATAGAGAGGAAAATGAATCAATTTTTTGTTTTGATCTTTTCTCTTGTATAATAGAAAGAACAATACAATGATACAATAGAGCAATTGTAAAGTAAATGCTCCTAACATCGAGGTGGCATAGTGCAGAGAGTACTGAACTGAGGGAAGACCAACTGAATTCAAAATCAGCTTCAGATACTTACTGGTTGTGAGACCATATACAAATTACTTAACCTTTGTCTCACTTTCCTCATCTGTAAATTAGGAGTAATGACAGACCTACTTCCCAGAAGATGGGACCTATTTCCCAAGATAAATAACCTTTAAATTATTATAACATTGTTGTCAGTTATTATTTTAATATGAAAGTTTTGATTAGATGTTTGATGATGTCCTTTATAGCTTTAGATCAATCATCCTTGATTAATTAAAATTAATTAATTAAAAATACATGATAATGTAGTCCTCATTTTCAACATACATTTACTAATCTTAGAAGTTTACATTTAATGAAAGTTAAACTCAATTAAAAAACACAAGAGACTTATAGGAAAGCCTTTAGCTCCCATGGATGCCTACTGGGCATTTTATTCTCTGGTTCCATTTAGGTTTTAAATTAATAAAATAATGCATTATCTTCATTATATAAATACATACAAAATAAAATATGTATATTATATATATATATTCAAAAATAGACACGTGATTTTTATTTTTAAATTCATATATATATTTTAAAACAAAAGACAAAAAATTCTGTCATTGAAATGAAAAAATAAAATAATTTTTTGTCTTTCTCCTTTTCAAATGGATGTCTTGTTGTGAAAGCCAAAGCCCAATCACTTCAATCTTATTCTAGTCAAAAGTGTTTGTACCTCATTTATATTGCAATATGAGGAATTATATGAGAAAATATGTAATTTCTCCATTGTAATTTCTCAGTTTGGTAACTCATTGTCCTGCATTTGACCTGTAGTTTTGGTCAAAGTTTTTATCTAAGGGTTTTACATTCCATCTACCTCAAAATGCTATGCATTCTTGTACTTGGACAACCATATCTTTCAGGTTTCTTGCATAAGATCAGTTTTAAGTAAAGGTTCTGGCCTCAGAAGACAGCAAATTCTGAGAAAAGACAGTGTTAAGAGCTTCATGTCTTTTACTGTGGTCACTGCTGAAGTTCTTTGTGTAATAACAATAATTTGTTCTAAAATATTCTATCCATTAAATCTTTGATAAATGGAATAGCTGATCAACTTCTATTTCTATTAAAATATGCCAGTTAAAATATAGCTGAACTTTCTTTTCAGTGGCTTGATATTTGAATGATTTTAATTTTTGCTTATAAAATTCCTTCTCTACCATAATTTGTCACTTTGACAGAGAAAACTAAATATGTTGTGCCTTTAGCAAAAGTCACAGGTAAATAAGAATTACTTGATTCTTATTTCAGTCTGTGTATTTAGGCTATATTTGAGTGATGCAGTGTGATGGCTAGGAAATGTAATTTATCTTTATAAAAAAATGACAGTTAATTTGAATCTTTACCAACTACAGAAATTGTCCATTTGGAATTAGGATGTAGACTTGGAATTGACGTCAGTCTTATTGAAGATTATGGTTTATTGAGACCCTCATGTCCCATCACTCAGAATGATTTCATTGATTATCTGCTGTATAAAGAACATTTCACAAGTATAGAAAGTTAAAGGAAGGAAATTGGAAGCATAGTCCCTGTACTCAATCAGCTTCCAAATTGATGAGAAAGATAGGAAAATAACATTTAAACATATGACTGTTTCAATATTTCAATGTTTTGATGAAACTATGATCTCATTGGTATGTAGTCTTTTCATTGCTTCAGACTGCAATACAATACATTTTATCCTGTGTTATTCTAACTGAAGTCCTCTCATAAGTGCTCCAGAGAACACCTACTCTACTCTTATTTCCAAGATGACTTTCTTTACTCTTTTTAAAATTTCATAGGTAAAAATTTTTTTTAATTTCACACTGTTCATCAATAACTTCTCATTTGAACAATATGATTGGACTGCCTCCTTTTCTTAGCATATTTTCCTTCTTATTTTCTTATCATTTCTTATGTACAATTTACTATTGGTAATACATTATAGCCTACATATGCCCACCATATGCTTCTTTTGATCTTTGGGTATGATTACAAAGTAATACTGACAGAAATTTATATTCAAAAGGTTTAAGACATTCCACATACATTTTCTAATTTGACCAAGCAGTGTGACTTTCTTTTAAACATATTAGAATGCATTTCTTTAGAATGTTAGAACCATAATGGCTCTCATCCACTCCAAGCCTTATGCTTTACTGATATTAAAATGGAAATATGGAGGGGAAAAGTGATTTGCTCAACACACACATTCAAAAAGAATTGTGTCCTTCTAAATAAGTCCCCTTATTTTCATTCCTAGAGGACTGCCAATTTATCAAAATAATTTTTAAAACTTCTCTTCAGAATTGGCTTCATTAGATGCAGAAGAGCCATTTTATTATCCTCAAAAGATAAATAGTAAATTATGGACCTTTGAGGATAGAAATGAATTTTGGAAGCAGCAAAAGCACATTTCCTAGGAGTTACATTTGAAGAATAAAATAGGCTTTTAAAAAATACATAGAGGGGCACTAGATGGTACAGTGGATAAAGCACCAGCCCTGCAGTTGGGAGAACTTGAGTTCAAATCTAGCTTCAAACATTTAACATTTCCTGGCTATATGACACTGGGCAAGACACTTAACCCTGATTGCCCACACACACACACACACACACACACACACACACACACAAGTTTTAAAAACTCTATAAATTTTTCTTGAGAATAAGGAATGATGATTTAAAAATAATAATTTATGTGTTTGTGTCATGTATACCTTCTTTGAAAGCTATCCTAGTATTATTGGAATAAACTTCTTAATATATCAAGTTTGAAAGAGATAGCACTGTTGCAAAAGTCCAAGAGGAATAGTTAAAATAAATCCCTTGACTTTATATACATCTTGCATATGAAAAATCTAAATAAAAAATCTACTCCTTGTTATTTCACAATTCATGGTGTGCTATTATGATCCATGGCAACAATGTGATAAAGTCTAATTTCTCTTTATGTTTCCTAGTTTTCAAGGTTTCAACCTTCTGCATTTGCAGTTTTTCTTATTTTTTTAGTGAGAAAGTCTTTGACATATCCAGCTGCCTTGTAAACATTGTAGATCTTCCTATTAATTCAATCAAAAAAAGATTTTTTGATTGAAATAAAAAAATAGTTTTCACAGATTGATTGTATTAGTCAGTTTGATCCCCTAACATGAGATAATTCTTTGTCACAGCACTATACAGCATTTAAAGACTTCCCTAATTAAAGGGATACCTAGATTTTTAGAAAGTTATTTTTCACACTGCATCAAGATCTGTCTCTCTGCAACTTTTACCCACTTTTACCACTCATTCTAGGTAATTCTTCCAGAGAAAAATGGAATGAGCCTAATCTATCTTCTACTTTATAGTTCTTCAGATATTTGACATCAGTCATGTGTTTAATCATGCCCACTATGAAGATTTTTTTTGTACTGCTTTCAACTTTAATTCTTTGTAAATTTTGTTATGAGTCATAGGCAATACCAGCAGAATATCAGAATTTATAAAGATAGGTCATTATTTTAAAAAATCTAATGGTATTGTAACATTTCCCAAAAGTCAATCCAACCCTTAACCTGACATTTCTATCTGGGCCACAAATTAGAGTCTATTTTGTCTATTCATCATATCCACTCAAGATTATATATTTATAAGATATACATATATGCATATATACATATGAATGTATACACACAGAGTGTCCCACTTAAAACTGCATTAAAACTTTTAGGATACCCTATACATTATAACATTGTATTGTATCATATTGTAAACTATACATATATATGTATATATGTATGCATATGTTTACACACATATATGTACATATATACATACATGTGTGTACCCTAGAGAGGCAAAGATACAAAAGAAGTATCTCATATATACTAAAACATTTATAGCAGCATTTTGCTAACATGAATTGAAGGGGGGAAAAAAACACTTCAGAGGATATTCCCATTAAATGGGGAATGGCTAACTAAATTATAGTACCAGAATATGTTAAAGTATTATTGTACCATAGGAAAAGATGGCTGGCTGTGATGAATATAGAAAATCCTGCAAACATTTATATGAATTAGTATAAAATAAAATAAGCAGAATCAAGATGACAATGACTACAAAAGTGCAAATGGAATGAACAACAAAGTATAAACTGAATGTTTGCAATTATATTGGCCAACCTTTTCTCCAAAGAAGAACTATGAGAATATATTTATTTCTGCTTTGCAGAACTGGGAGATTGTTATTGAGGAGACTATGCCTACGAACTCAGCTGATATATTGGTTAGTTTTGTTGATTTTTTTTTTCATTAACTTCTTTTGTTTTTTTCTTCTTTCTTATAAAAGTATCAGCTTTTTGTGGGTGGCTTTCCCTATCTTTCTCTGTTCTTCCACAGAGAAACACATTAGGAAATAAAGATAACATAAAACAAAAAATATCAATTAAATTTTAAGTAAGTGTTCAAGACAAACAACAAAAATATTGGGTAGATCAATTTTAAATTTGGCAACAATCAGATGTTATTTAATCCAGTTCCTATCTGAAATATGTTTGTTGCAAACAAACAGAATTTATAGCTTATTTATGCTGATGCCATTCTCTTGCTTTTCCAAATGTTTGAATAAATTACACGATTTTCCATGAGAATTCAGTGATTAAAAATTTCAACAAGTATTTATTAATCCTTAACCTACTACATTCAATACAATGGTTTTTGTACTAAAATTTAGTGGACTCTAATGTCTCTGAAGGAGAGAATGAGACTGATGACTTTATACTTGCCTCATTTAAATCCAATTCTCTGCAAGTCAAGACATCATCCTGTTAGTATCATTAGTCCTCTTACAGAACAAAGCTTGAACAACACACTTTCCTAGCTCTAATAAATTATTTTTGCTCCTATGTGCACATGCATGCATGCAGGCACACACACATGAACACACATGTACTTGCATGCACATGAACACACAGTAATTTTATGCTAACAGAACCCAACTATAATAGAATTTTAGTATATAGGATCTCTCTTTATATGCTTCAAGTTGTATATTATGATCAATTATTACCTCTCCAACCCTCTCATATACTTATAAATTACATCTTCTAACACCTGATCTGTAGTATTCAACTAGTGGCTCTGTTCTTTACATCTGTTCCTATATCTTTATTTAGTATAAGTTTTGTGTCCCTTCCAATGAAATATCATAGTTCTGGCCTTTATACCACTAACTCCTCCCATTCATCATTTAACTGCCCATTTTTCTTTAAAACATAATACACAAGGCTTTAATCAAAATGAAAGAAAACCCAAAGCAGATCAATTAAAGTGTATCTAGGGCTTTCATTTTTAGTTCCCCACATCAATCCTTCAAACAGAAATTAGAGGAAAAACTTTAAAAAAATTATCCTGAGCAGCTAGAAGGGTTTTTACCCTAAGTTTTTCTCTACATTCATATCTGTCTTGGTGGATTGGTTTCTATTAGTTTCTCCTAAAGGCAACCCCAGTTGCAAGAACATTATAGCTGTAGACATGATTTCAGGACCCGACAATTTGTCCCTGATATCACTGTTTCTCCTTCTTGCTTCTGGTAAGTGCATTTAATTTCTAGTCCTTCAATATGATGAAAATTTGAAAGAGTTCCTTCCCACTTCAGGTCCCTGACTCACTTTTATTAGTAAAACAGGCAGAAGTATAAATCTTATCTCTCTCTCTGTGTGTGTGTGTGTGTGTGTGTGTGTGTGTGTGTGTGTGTGTGTGTGTGTGTGTGTGTGCTTGGAGCTCAACGAAGAAGGATCTAGTCTCTTATTCTACTGAGAAAATTGATATTACTTGAACTCCCTTTTCTCTATCTCAAAAACCTTGCACATTATCTGTTCATTTACCCATCCAGCCTCAGATAATGAGGTGGTCTTCTCCTTGTCAAGACTTTATATATGCCTTCCTGTCTTTTCCAGTGTATCAAAAGAGAGTGTAGAAAACTCTTTTGAGAAGACAGTGCAAGATTATCTACCTAATAATTTCACTGTCCTGTTCCATCTTCTCTTTCTATACTCTCTTTTGGTGATCTGATAAGCTCTCATATCTAGACAGATGATTCACAAATCCAACACGTCCCTTCCCTGAATTTCCATTCTGAATCACTACATAATTGCTATTTAAACATTTCCAACTGGGTGTTCCAGAGTTAACTCAAACTCAACATGTCCCAAATGATCCTTACCCATTTCCAAATTTCTTGATGTCTTTTGAAAACACCACCCTTCTTCCAGTCTCTCTGTTTCTTAACTTTGATATTATTCTCAATTTCTAACCTTCCCTCCCTCCATACATCGAAGAAGTTGCCAAATCTTGCAGTTTCTATCTTTCCAACTTTTTTTTTTGCATTTATCTCCTTTCTTTAATCATATATCTATCATCTTACTTAGGCCATTATCATTTCTTCCCTAGTATATAGTAATAACATCTTAATTTATCTCCTCAAGCAAAGTCAACATGTTTTGCTTTAAATATAGATGTGATTATTGTTTCTCTATAAATTTCAGTAGTTTTTTTTTTTTTTTACTTTTAGAATAAAATGTAAATTCCTCTTTCATTTTAAAAGCCCTTTACATATTGACCCCAACCTCTTTCTAGTCTTATCTTTATTCCCATGCCTTCACTCTTTGGCCCTTTAAATTAATCTTCTTGCTATCTATACCTTATATGGAGTGATACATTTCTTTTCCCTATACCTTTGGAGTGGTCATCTCCCAAGCCTGGAATTTACTCCTTCCTATCTATAAGTAATATCATCCCTCACTTCCTTCAAGACACACTTGATGCATCATTTAAACCACCATGCATTTTAAAACCTTAGATTTATTTTGTATGTATTTATTCTGTACATATTGATAAGTATATATCTTGTCTCCCTTTATAGAATAGTATTTCTTTGAAAGTAGAGATACTGATAAGCTATTTATATTCCCAGTGTCTAGAACAATGTATTTCCCCTCATTTTTTAATCCTACATTTTAATATATTACACTACAATAGCTTTTGGGGGTAAATTTATATATTTTTGTTATTTTATTTTAAAGATGAAAAAATAATTTAAAAGGCAAATCTAATAACACTGTATTAGATTATTTATTTTAGAAATATATCTCTTATGTTGGACTACAATTTGAGGTTTTTTTCTTAATAAAAATAATAATAAATATTGCCTGATTAGTTGTTCTGGGTTTTGAGCCTTGTAGAAATGAATATCAGTGTGTGTGTGTGTGTGTGTGTGTGTGTGTGTGTGTGTGTGTGTGTATAACCATATATATCCCCATCTAAATTCTGCACTACATGCCAATTTCTTGCAAAATAGATAAAATAAAAAAATATTAATAAAATTGTTTATTTCTGATTTTTTTTTTTTCTGTATACTTGAATTACCAGTGAAGTGATACTGAATTTTTTTGTCAAGACAGTTTTTAAATCAGTTTTGTCCCCAGGTGTTCTCCTCCTTAGTTTTTTTTTTCTCTTAGAAGGAATAAAAAGCAATTTGATAAATGTGACAAACCAGCAGGATGAGGAGCAAGGAATTTCCCCCTGTCAGCTCCCAGACATTTCAGGGTTATAGTAACACCTCTACTTCCAAAGACTCTGTGTTTATTTACTGCCCTGAAGGAGTGATATATCAGCAGGTAATCCAGCACTCCAGAAGGATTAATTTACCTCACCTGTTAGTTAATAGTTTAATCCCCTTCAAGTAACACACCCTCTGTGAATCACAATAGCATTCTATCCCGGAGAGGAAAAGAAAAATCAAAGGGATCACAGATTGAGAGTTGGAATGGATTTTTACATGTGGATCATCTAATCCAACTTCCTTATTTGATAAAGAAGGAAACTGAAGCCCAGAAAGGTGAAATTATTTATCCAGAGTCACATGGAAAACCAGTGGAAAAGCTAGGATTTAAGCATGTCATTTGACTCCAAAATTACCCTTCCTCCCACACCACTTTATTATGCTTATTCCTTAATGTTAGAGGAAAATTAAAAATAATCTAGTCCAATCCCCTGTTTGAAAATAAGAAAACAATGATCCAAAGAAAGAAAATGATTTGACCATGGTATTATTATTATTATTATTGATTACAAGCATATCTAGGATACAAACTAGTTCTTCTGGTTCAAAGTTCAGCTTTCTTAGTTCTTGACCTCTTACAGCGTTAACTTTGGTTTCTTTCCCTCAGTTATTCTTCTCTTCCCCCCAATCTCTGAGCCTATCCCTAAAAATTCAAATTCCAGGCCCAAAATTAAATTGGACAAGAGTATCCCTTCCAACTCTCCTATCTTTTCCATAAACTTACCTTTCACCTTATGTCCTTCTTTGCCTCTTTGATGTCTCCATGCCTCCCCTAAAAGAAAGCTTTATTTCATTTTTGACCCTGCAACTTATTTTATGACTAATCAATAAAGTTAACTTCCTTTTGAAATTTTGAAATTCTTTTGTGAATGCATTTATGTTATATGTGAAGAGAGTAAGAGGCAGGCTGAGAAAATTTTTCGTAGTTCACCATGATATCCCCAGGCCTGCTCAAATAATTACTATATTACAAATGTACCCAACCCCATTCTCTGATCCCAGTATAAAATGCAGTTCAGCCTCAGGGGGCATGAAAGTCAAGTTTTGAGTACAGAGAAAAACACACAGGCAAGTTCTGGATTTTCTCTCCCTTTGCAGCAACAAGCTTTTCAGAGGAAGAAGTGATTCCTCCTGTTTATACGTGCAGCAATGTGTCAGACACTTTCTTGGAGCACTGGAGTAGGGATATTGGTTGTTTATTCATGTTCTATAGGAAACCAAGATAATTCAGAAGATGATGAACCAGTTTTTCTCACTCATAGAGCTGTCTAATTAAGGTGGGGGTGGCAGGGTAGAAGGAGAAGTCTGTCATTTCAGCAAAGAGAAAAAATAATTCTACTAACCTCACTAGAGGCAATGGATCATCCATCCAAAATGAAACAAAATTCCTCATGTATGAAGGAGACACTGATTAAAAATATTCTTTACTAAGAGATATGAAAGGGTCATTCTTCTGAAACCTGGGGAAACAGATCCTGTATGTGGTCTCTTGGTTCATAACCAGGATTTTTGAATTCATGTGGAAATTTTGGCTGTGAGATAATTTATTTATCTATTATTCAATTATCCAAACATATTATGTGAATTTTCTTCCTCATATTTCAGCTTGTTCTCTTGGTTTCAAACAAACCAATCCTGAATCAAATTTCAAAGGGAAAATATCCAGTTGTGAAAACAAGGGAACAGTTCTAAGTTTTAAGTCAGAGAACATGGGTTTGAATGTAACCTCTAGCGATATTTAAACCTGTATTACTTTGGACTAGTCAATTCACCACTCTGAATCCCAGTTTCCTTACTTGTTAAATGAGGAAGTTGTACCAGATAGCCCCTAAGGTCCCTTCCAGGTCTAAAGCCATGATAGCAAGAATTCAGAAACATAATGTACTACTCATTCCTTTCTCTCCCCTCCCTTTTAAGAAATGATTAGACTTGTGCAAAACTTCTACATGTGAAACTCAGATTACTTGACATATTCCAGAAACAGTCCCTAAAGTCTGCTACCCAGCTGTATTTTTTATGTGTTCTATTAAAGAATCAAAATGGACAGAGTTAATGAGAAGATTGAAGCTTTTTTTTTTTTTTTTTTTTTTTTTTTTTTTTTTTTTTTCATAAATGTAGAGGTAGCTGTTCTGGTCTTTTCAGTGGTGGCTACAACATTTCACTGCAGTGAAAATAAACTCTTGATTACACTGAGGGGAACTGGAATCCCCTTCCCTACCACAGTTACTTTTTTTTTTTTTTTTTTTTTTTTTTTTGTCATAGCCCTGTCACCTTTAACAAGTCATGACACCACCTGCCTTGATTTAACTTTCAAAATAGAAAAGGGATAAAGGCTAAAGTGATTTCCAGTTACAGTGAAATCAAACAGAGGCAAATGGTATGCAATACAAGGGCAGAGTAAGAGAATGTGGAATGGGATAGGGTTTAAGACCATGTTACATGGGGTACAAGGGAAAAATTAAACAATTTAGACTCTCAATCTGTCATTCATTGTGTTTACCATCAGCCACCAAGATGACTAATTCATAACTCCCCTTCACCAGTCTTCTAGGTCTAAAAGTTGATTTGTCATTGCCTAACCCCATCTAAGAAGAGAAAGAGAGAGGGAATGGTAGAGTCTTGGCTCACCCTGGGTTTTCAGAACCATGGTAACAATTATCTTAGTACCTTTGGGCAATACATGTGGTGAAACTGCCAAGGTAAAGATAGAAGAGCAGCTTTATTCAAGTAGATCTGTCATTATTTTAAGGAAACAAGCCCCAAACATAAAAAGCTCTTGGAAATCAAATAGCAAAAGTCAATTACCTTGTGAGGAAAGAACTTAGAATCACATTGTAAGTATTTCCTCAATACTCCATGGTGGAGAATCGAGGATTGTTGGGTCACTGGAAATGAATCTCATAAATTAGCATATTCTTTGAAAGAGAAGCAAAAGGATGAATAAAACTGAAGCATATATTAAATATACAATTTCTCTAATAAAGACCAAATTAATGTTTCTTGTTTACTGGTGTATTTTGAAACTTATTTCCTCCTAATAAGTATTTTAAGCATCAAAATATGTATCCCTTGTTATACAGAAAGACCAAAGAGAACATTTGTGGGAGACTGGAAAACTTCTTCATAGGGTGCAAAAGGGAAACCTAAACTGGAGTTTTAAGAAACTTTCATGATTTGAAAGCACACTAACTATATACAAATTGTGTTCAATTTAACTGGCAATTTTGGTTGTGTGATATCTGTTTTCATAAGTTCCTATTCTTTTTATTCACTGAATAGAATTAGAGTTTTCAGAATATTGCCTAGAAGCATATGGTGGTTGCAATTAGAGTGCCAAGTTGGGATTCCACTGATTAGGATTATGGGCATTTTGTAAATAGCCTTTGAAGATGATCAATTGAGGTCACTAAGAGTGCTTTTTATAATCATGTTTATTGATGAAAAACAGTATTTATTACTACTCCTCTGGCCACCCTGATGAGTAGGAGAGTAAGTGACTTTTGGTCTTAGGTTATCCAAAACAATTTCCCTGCTAACCTTGAACCTAACAACTTTTAAAAAGGACATTCTAATTTTCTTAAACAAAGCATCAGTTTCTTTTTTGCTCCTTGATGATATGATGCTGGCTCAGATTTCACATTCTCATAGTGACCATAAAGTATATTAACCCCTCTAACTATAGGCTTAATTATCTCTCCCCCCCCCCAAAAAAAAATTCTCTGACATGTTCTTGATTGGCTTGTAGTTGTAGCTTCTGCCCTTCTTTTGACTCCTCCCTTTTAAATACCCGGCAGAAAATGAAGCCACAAGACACTCATTTATCACTTGTCTCCACAACCAGTTCATTGCCCTCTCAGCACTCTGTGTGTTTATAAAAGTGGCTTAAAGGGCTCCACACATTGTATTGTCCAAAGACTGTGGCTGTTCTGTCCCGTGTGGGCTGTGTGTGTGCTTTGAGTTTTGGAGGATTTAATTAAGTCAGTCTGTTGTCATCTGGAAATTTTTAATCCAGAAGGGATTACTGTAAACAAATCATTTGGCTGCAGTTACAATAAGAAAAAAATCCCTAGAGCTATATATTAACTCCCTATATTTAACAACCCTCCCTTTTTTGCATAGCCCTGGGAAACGTCAGAGTAGCAGGAGATGAAATTGATTGTTCAAGCCCTTTATTAAACCGACACACTTCTAAGCTGACAGCTGAATCTGAAGGGAAAAAAAGAGATGAATAGAAATTATAGTAAAAGGGCACATAAGATCCAGAAGCTGTGTTTTTACTTATATTTCCCAACATATTTAATGAATGAATTATTAAACAGCATTATATAAACTATGGTTTTAAAGTACTGCTGAAGGGCAGGCATTTTCCAATGTTTATAAAAACAGGTTTTGATCATCTTTACTTGTATTGATTTCTAGAATTCAATAATTAATTTGTTTGGCATAGGCAGGTAGCTTGTGAAACAAACACCATTTTAGGAGCTAGAAGAATAAAACACATCTTTCTCCAGTGAAAGCTTATTTTGTAGAATTCTTCAGTAGCATGTATTTGAAGTAGGGGATTGGTTACCTTGATAAAAAGGTATGAAAAAGCTTTATTGTCACAAAATCTTATTCATAACCACCTGTGGTGTGTAGATTAAACAAATTTTGTGTTCATTTGTTCATTTTAAAGTCCCTTTTAAAAAATGAACATGATATGTGGGAATGAATGGTGGCAAGGAGAAATTTTATCCTCCTCTTCTTGGTCTGAGTCTCTGAAATAAAAGAAGGCTAATCTCAAGTGCAATCATCCCCATAACCTATAGAAAACAATCCTATACATATACCTATACTATATATTTTGAGGAGGTTAGTGTGGTTCAAGAATATAACATTTAATAATACAGTTTTATTTTCTGAAAGGCACAGTTATGTTTATAGTACTCATCTATCCACATTTACCATCACTCAGACCCATACAATGCCACTATTGGGACTTCTAAATCTTTCTAGTTCAAACCACATTGGAACAAGAATATCCTTCAAAACATACCCAATAATTAGTTAGCAAACCTTTCTTTCTGTCAATATAGGAAATATGGATAGTTAGACATGACTTGTTTTGACAAAATCATGATGATACTTTCTTTATCAAGTTCTTTTCTAGATGCTCACTATAAATCCAACTAAGAGTTTTGTGATGATTCTAAGTAATACTCACTGATGCAAAGTTTAACTTCATTTTCTTCACTTTTTTTGGAGAAAACTGAAACATTTGCTTCACTCCAACTTGGAGATGCCTTATCCATTGTCCAAGATCTTTCAGAAATTACTAGTGACAGCTTACTTCCCACTGCCAAGTTCATTCAGTGCCGTTTAATGTAATTATCCTGATCTGATGGTTTGAAATGAATCCTTACAAATAGACGCAACACTTTATACTTGCACAGTGCTCATGCAGTTCCCAAAGGGTTTTCACATGTCACTGCTGCATTTGATCCTCTAAACAGCCCTGTAGGATAATCAGGGTAGGCATTATTATTCCCAATTTAAATAAAGAAAAAGAGTGAATTGCTGACTTACTTAGCTAAAAAGTGGCAGTCAGGAAAGCCCAGTGGTGGTGTGGAAGGAGAGTTAACTAGAACTCATGGGACCTCTGTTTAAATCACAGTATTGCCACTAACCACCTTTTACATGTCAATCTCTGGACCTCAGTTTTCTCATTCATAACATGAGGTAATGAACTTGGTTCTCTATGAGGCTGCCCATACCTCTAAAAGTTTGATCTTATGTACTTAAACTCACATCTTCCAGTTGCAAGTTTAGAGTTCTTTCTAAAATATTGTACCACACTATTAACTTTGAAGAAATTGACATGTATTTTTGTGGACATAGTGTAGTTTTAGATTGATGTTATGACCTATGGATCAGACTGTAATATACCTTACAGAAATATCCTAGGAATTCAGGAAAGGGGGAGAGCACTGGGGACTGGCATAGCTAGAGCTTGCTTCAAAAAGAATAAGATTGAACTAAGCAAAAAGGAAAATCTGTGAGGAAAATGAGAACAAGGGTATGTTCATTATTCCATCATTGAATTCACTTGCTCTATGCCAAAGTAATTATAGAAAGGATAAAATGATTTCATAGAATGTTAGATCTTTTAAATAAATCCTCACTTGTATTCATTTAGCCTTCTTTTTTCACTTCATTTAGAAAAAATGGCTAGAGAACATGTTTTTAATCTAGAATGGATAAAGATTTTCTTTTTCTTTCCTCATATTTAGGCCTTTAATTCAATCAAAATTGACCTGTTTTAAAAGTATTAAGGCAAAGAAACTATAACTTCCAAACTTTACCTTTTTGATTTGGTCATTATTAAAAGCCACCAGACACTTTAGTAAATCTCCTTTAAAACAATGTGGAAAGTGGTGTATTGATTTCAGGGAGCAGAAGAATGAGTAGTGGAAGGTAGAAAAGAAACAATTATTTTCTTTCCTCAAAGGGGAAAAGGGAAATTGGGAACTAAGGAACTTAAAGAGAGAGAGAGAGGAAGTTATGGCAACAAGAAAAACTAGTTTTAATGCTATCCATCTTTGACCATCAGTCTATATTGAATTAGTGGAGTATGGCACTAAATTTTCTATTGGTCGCATTATATTGAGATGGGAATCATACTAGAGACTTATTTCCAATAAACTAATTAGAATCTTTATTTTGAATCCATTTCAAAATCACAATTCATACAAATTACAAATAAATAATGTTTTCCATATATGTTTTTAATTTATGTTATAAATTTGAGATAACTTGAGATTCATTATCTAAAATTATATGAATTGAGTTATTGATATTACTGACAGTTTTCAAGTTATTTGCAGAATTGATAATGTGGTCTTTATCCTGGGGCTACTATAAATCTATCTGTAGTGGTATGCTTTGATATTTTGAAGTTTGTATTGTATTGAATGATATTATCCTATAAAAACAAGGGATTATCTGATAATTTCTTATTATGACTGTTCACTAGACTTTTAACATGAACAATTTTTTCTATGCTTTAACTACAGTTGGATTATGTTGCCTCTTAAGGTTGCTGGAGGTTCTCAAATGCTATGTCTGTAGGGCACAAACTTTGATGAGTGTTAACCAAAGTAGAAAGCTTTTGAGGATTATTTGAGCCATGGATCATTTATTTAAAGACTGCAGATTAGCTTTATTAATTTTAGAGATTCATTAAAGAAACTATCAAAGACATTACTAAATGACAGAGACATGATCTGTATTGATGAAAACATACCTACTTTTGTAAAATTCACAAATTTATGTAGTTCTTAATTATCTCCCTCTAACAGCATTAAAATTGCTTCCAAAAACTTTATGGTTTGCAATAGGATAACTGTTTCAGATAAGAGAATCATCTTATCCAGTCACAAGGTGTTAAGTAGCCATTTAATAATGACTTAATAGCTAAATTTAGTTTCAGACCAATAACTCTCTTTGCTTCCTTAGCTCCAGAAGCTGTCTTTAAAGAAAGTAACAATTATCAAACCACACTTAGGGAACAAGTTCATTTGTGGTGGGCCCAAGTTAAATTACCAAACTAACACTGACTTTTTTTCCCCTTTGATGAGAATTTAGTTTAAAAAAATATTTTTTAAAAAAAGAAATACTAAAGTTTATTCAAAGGATTTTTTCCTTCATAATTTAGTGCTTGTGTTTGAACCCTTCTATGATCAACCGTGATTTCAGAGAACCAAAGTTATATCAAAAACAAACAAACAAAAAACCAAACCCAATAGTTCTCATGGAAATATATATTTCATGACATATTTAGTAGTTTCTATTAAGTACTTGAAATTTGAAAAACTTGTGTTAATGGAATTCTTTGAGGTTTCAAACCCAGAGGGATAGGATTATAAAACCCATCCCCAATGTTTTCCATGAATAATTATCTCTAATTCTTCCCTTTCAACTACTGTGGTTTTCATGTGTCATTTTCAAATTTGATTTGGATATGTTTTGATGACACCTTTTATATTCTTGACCTTCTATTTTAATCACTTGTTCATTCATCTGTTCATTCATTTACACATCTATCCTTGCATACATTTCAAATATTTACTTCTTTTAGAAGTATACAGCAATTCCTTCTGAGTCTCTTTTGCTAGAACATCATCTAAAACATTCTTCTTCAGTGTGTAATCCCAAAGATTCTGCTTTACATTCTTTTCTCCATCTATACTTTCATCCTATCAAGGTTGCCACCTTCATTTTTTCCCTGTCATACCATTATATAACCTCAGAGTCATTTTTAGCTCTTCACTTCTCCCTTACATATCAAATAATTTCCTCTTTATCATATTTATCCCCTTCTCTTTATTTACCTAGTTATCAAAATTATTCAGATCTTTCTCACATCTTTCATTTAAATTACCAGATTTAATTTTCTTTCCTTTCTAATTCATCTTCCACATAGATGTCAACATGCTATTTTTAAATCCTAGGTTTGTCATGTCATTCACATAATCAACAAATTCCAATGGTTCACTGTCATCTCTATGATCAAACACTAACTCTGTTGGCATTTAATAACCCGAATGACTTGGTTTCAGTTTACTTTTCCAGAATGTCTACCTTCTTTCCCATACTCTATAAGGTAGACAAGTAGTGAAATGTATAGAAATCTGGGTCAAGATTTGTATCAGATATAACTTTGTGGCCCTGGGCAAGTCATTTAATGTCTCCCAACCTCAATTTTCTCCAGTGTAAAATTTGAATAACAATATCACCTATCTCAGTGAGGATCATTTGATATGCCATATGTAAAACATCTTTAATCTTAAAGTACTTTATAAATGCTAGCTATTATTAATTAATGCAAGAATAAAGTGGCACAGAGATTTGAGAATGGAACTTGGAATCAGGAAGACTGCTCTTCATGAGTTCAAATCTGGCCTCAGACACATACTAGTTGTGTGACCCTGAGCATGCCATCTAACCCTGTTTACCTCAGTTTCTCATGTATAAAGTGAACAGAAATAGGAAATGACAAACTACTCAAGTATCTCAGCCAATAGAATATCAAAAGAGGGTCATCGGGAGGTAGACATGACTAAAATGACTGAACAACATCAATATAGTCCTTCCATGCTAGCCCTCTTTCTTTTACTCACATATGACTTTCAATTTCCCTTTTCCAAATTATTGCACAGGCTGTTCCTCCTTCTTGGAATATATCAACTTTTCATTTCCACTTCTTAACATTCATATGTTCCCTCAAGATTCAACTCAAATGCCCCAATCTTATGTATGTCCTGCTTACACATCTTCCTAGGTTCAAGTGCCCCATCCTATAATGTCTGGGTTAGCTCCCAGGAAGGCCTCAGGATCAGCCAGAGTAGGATAAATCAAAGTCCTTGGTCTTTAAGGGGAGAAGTGAAGGAGGCAGGTAAGCTGCCATGAGGCTTGCCAAAGATGTAGCCTGGATTCTGGAATCCATAGTCTCCAGCCTCTCTCCTCCTCATCCTGCCAGCAAGTGACCCTGACTTCTCTCCCTCAGTCCTCCAATTCTTGCCTACTATTACCTCACCACCAAGCATTCAATAATTCAATAAAGCCCCAATAATGAGGAGAGCCATCATCTAAATATATGCTTATAGAGGATTATCTCACATGGGATAGGTAATTAGCCTTAAGGGCTCTCATCTGATTCAAGCACACCTTTTTCAGAGTTTCAGCCCTCTACATCACCCATCAAAAAAAAAAAAAAAAAAAAAAAAAAAAAAAAAAGATTCTTGGATCTCAAAGTGTATTTACTATTGAGAAATGCAGGGAAGAATTCATTCATTGGGATAGGGATGTAAGCAAAAGTATAAAAGTAAGAAAGTAAAGGATGTCTTTATGTGACAGTAGGCAGTTTTGCTTGGTTTTAATTCAGTTTAGCAAGGCCCAAGTCTCAAAAAAGTCTTAATAATATTCTCCAAATTAAAAACCCTCAGTAAACAAGAATATTTAAAAATGAATAGTAATGATCAGTTTCTCCTCATCTTCTTGATGGTACAAAGATGTATCTGAAAACATTTAATTCATATCAAAAGAGATCATAAGCCCATGTTGCTTAATATAATCTATTATGTATATTTAATTACATACATTTAATTGAATCCTGTGTAATACCCCCTCTGATCCCATTCTTTCAATCCTAATTTGTACTAGAATAGTGGGTCCCTAAGGCCCTTAATGTTCTGGGTATAACCTTGGTAGATAGTGGTAGCTAAGTAAATAGACTGTGGAGCCAGGGGTCAAGAGGATCTTAGTTCAAATTTGACCTCTGACACTTACTGTGTGAACTTGAAGAAGTTAAATTGTGTTTTCCTCATAGCCCTCATTTACAAAATAAGAATAATAGTAGCAGAACTTGCCCCTCAGGTTGGTTGTGAAATGATAAATATAATGACCTAATAAATGTAATATTTTTAATATTTGTAAAGTTATAAATTATAAAGTCCTTAGTTCTATGTGTATGGTTCACAGTAATACACACTATAGAATGTTAATTGTTGCATGGTGATAATGATGATGAGAAGGAGCAGCACCATTGCTTACAAAACTCTCTCCAAGATGCCCCCTTGTAGTGTCTAAGCAGTTTATAATAATTAGTTTTTAGAAAAAAAATTTACAAATAAAATTATAGTAAGGACAGAAATACAAAAAAACATTGCCCTCTCAAAACAAAATAAAACAAAACAACAACAACAAAAAAAAAAAAACAAAGGGGCATATTTTCCACGTGATACACACTAGGCTCCTGGGGAAAGTAAGTTTAAAATTAAAAGAGGCTGGTAGAAAAGACTCCTGGAACCCCAACCCAGGGAAAACATTCTCTTTTCTATGCATGTACTCCCAGATCTCTGGGCAGAGTTGGCTCAAATTTTAAGCACAAAAATACTGAAGCTCATGGCCCTTCAATCACTCAGAATCAGAAAATGGCTTTCCAAAGTTTTTCATATTGGATTAGCAATAAGCAAAGACTATCCCCATGCTGTCTGTAATTTACCAGGAAGGGTAAATTTGCACATTCTTGAAAGTCCTTCAATGGCCACTATCTCATCACACTCATAAAATAGGATTGTTCTTCTTTGGTTTCTTCTTTTGGTTGATGCAAATCATTTTCCATGAATTAAGCTGGTAGACTGTAAATTGGCAGATATTTGAAAACCATAATTACATTGGACATTTATCGGTGAACTACTATGTGGTGCTTAAAACATGTAGAATATCACAGTAATGGCTCTTCTTTGAATTTTCTGCCTATAGTATTTGTCTTAATTCTAAGGCACAGCAGAGAAGTTTAAGAGCTGTCAGCTTAAATTCTGATTTTTCTTGCTTTTAAAATGTGTGTGGCTTTCAGTCAGTGCCTAAGCATTATTTCAACATGAGTTTATTGTGGTTTAATAAAGTATATTATATTATATTTGGCTCAAGGGATCCATTCCATTCAGATGCCAATTTTCATATGCTCAGGGAAAAAAATTAGTTTTGCAGCATAGACCAATCACTCCTTCAAGTACTTTTAAGTGATGTAGATAAATTAGGGCAAACTGTCATTTAAAGAATAAATAAACTAAGTCTAATAAAAATGCAACATGGTAAAAGTTGGTCAAAAATGACTTCACAAGCTCTATATTAGTTTTGCCAATAAAGTTACTCCCTCTGAGCCTCCAATGGTTCAAATCATTATTCAATTAAAGAACAACCAGCCAATCAATCAAAACAAATATTTGTCTAGTGCTTATGATGTGTCCAGCAATCCTGTGGGGATTTAATGGGGAGAAATACAAGACAGGATCTCTACCTTCAACAATAAATTCAGTTAGCTGGAGAGATGAGGAATATAGAGCATAAAGTCAGTATGAATTTCAGCAGATGATTGAGAATGGAATTATAATATTGCTATTACTGTGCATATCAGAGGAAACAAATTACCCTCCCCCTAATTAAAACAGAGGGGTAAGCAGGATTCCATCTTATTGGGTTTCAATGTTCATAAATGTTTAGTAGTACTGTACTAGGCCATGTCTGTCAACATTTTCATTTTACAAGTCTTCACTTTTATCAGTGCTTTAAAATGATTCTGCATTTTTGGCAGAAACTATAATCTCAAACTCATCTGCCTGGAGCTAGTTTGCTCTAAAGTGCAAATCTAATTACCAAATTGAATTTTTATTGGGTTAATTAATTTTTTTTGTCTAGACTTCTTTAGGTCCATTCTTCTGAAGGGTTCACAGGGGTAAGTGTACAAATACATTTGACAATTGGTGTTCTTTAAAAAAAAAATGTCCTTCCAATTTAAAAATAGCTTCATGTGGAAATGAATTTTGTTTGGAAAATAATTTAATAGGAAACATAGTTTACTTAAGATCAATGGATATTTAGTGCAGTGCTCTAAAAGCAGGTGCTATGAATCAGAGCAATTGAATTTTTTTCTTCCTTCCTTCCTTCCTTCCTTCCTTCCTTTCTTTCTTTCTTCCTTCCTTCCTTCCTTCCTTCCTTCCTTCCTTCCTTCCTTCCTTCCTTCCTTCCTTCCTTCCTTCCTTCCTTCCTTCCTTCCTTCCTTCCTTCCTTCCTTCCTTCCTTCCTTCTTTCTTTCTTTCTTTCTTTCTTTCTTTCTTTCTTTCTTTCTTTCTTTCTTTCTTTCTTTCTTTCTTTCTTTCTTTCTTTCTTTCTTTCTTTCTTTCTTTCTTTCTTTCTTTCTTTCTTTCTTTCTTTTATTAAAGCTTTTTATTTACAAAACATATGCATGGTTAATTTTTCAACATTGACCCTTACAAAACCTTTTGTTCCAAATTTTCCCTTTTTTCCCCCATTCCCTCCCCTAGATGTCAATACATGTTAAATATATTAAAATATATGTTAAATCCAATATATGTATACATATTTATGCAGTTATCTTGCTGCACCTTGAAAAATCAGATCAAAAAGGAAGAAAAAAACTGCAAAAGAAAACAAAATGCAAGCAAACAATAATAGAGAGAATGAGAATGCTATATTGTGGTCCACACAGTTCCCACGGTCCTCTCTCTGAGTGTAGATGGCTCTCTTCATCACTGAACAAGTGGAACTGATTTGAATCATCTCATTGTTGAAAAGAACCATGTCCATTAGAATTGATAGTCATATAGTCTTATGGCCATATAATGATCTGGTTCTGCTCATTTCACTTAGTATCAGTTCATGTAAGTTTCTCCAGGCCTCTCTGAAATCATTCTGCTGGTTGTTTCTTAAGGAACAATAATTTAATCCCATAACATTCATATACTATAATTTATTCAGCCATTTTCCAATTGATGGGCATCCATCCACTCAGTTTCCAGTTTCTTGCCACTACAAAAAAGGCTGCTACAAACATTTTTTGCACATGTGGGTCTCTTTCCCTTCTTTAAGATCTCTTTGGGATACAAGCCCATTAGAAACATTACTGAATCAAAGGGTATGCATAGTTTGATAACTTTTTAATCATAGTTCCAAATGAGCTCCAGATCCAAATGAGGATTTTATATGAGACATCAATCACTTAATTTCTCAGTCTTACTTTCCGTATCTGGGTTTAGACTAGATCCTTAAGATTCCTTCCAATTACATAATTTGAGTCTAAAAAAATTTAATGAAAACAATACTCCCTTGTGTATATTATTTCCTTTATAATATATATTAGACAAATAGCCAGGATAAAAACATTTTTGGAATTGGATTTAAATATTGAAAAATAATCAATAAAATTACTTCTCCTCTAACTACTTTGGTGAAAAACATGTATGCAAAAATAACCATAATTTTCAGGTGTCAACATTAGTAATTATCCCACTGAGATTGAACAGAATGGTAAACATATCATGGGAGAGCAGATGTGGTGCAATTGATAGAATCAGGATCACTTAATTGGGACTTAGGGATTCCCAAGATAGAAGGCTTTTTGATTTTCCAAAAATAATAGATAGGTTAGTGAGTTTTGACCATGAGGTCCTCTCTAGATCACATATTATATTTTATCTTGTATATTGTTGCATATTGGCATTTCTTGGTCAAAAGTCCCCTCTACCCTACCATTAATAATGAATTTGCTTCCTTTGGATGAAATCAATTGACTAATATGCAAATCATCTTTTTTGTTTGGATGCTTACTACATTTAAGGGGAAGTATTTAGGATATATAATGATTATATTAAATAGATAAAATCACATTTAAATAGGGCAATCCTAATGTATCTTTTGAGTTTATTATTCATTGTTCTCTAATGTGTCATGAGTGTGGCTAGGTGGTACAGTGGATGGAGCCTTAGACTTGTAATCAGAAAAAACTCATCTTCATGAATTCAAATTCAACCTCATACACTTACTAACTGTATGACCCTGGGCAAGTCATTTAACTCCATTTGCCTCGGTCTCCTCATTTGTAAAATGAGCTGAAGAAAGAAATGGCAAACCACTCCAGTATCTTTGCCAAGAAAACCCCAAATGGGGTGACCAAGAGTTGGACACAATCGAAAACAACAATATGTCATGGTGGAAAGAGGGCCAGGTTTAAATCAAATTTAGAATTTTGGATGCAAAATCAACGTTGGGCAGGAAAATGGGCTTCAGGTTCCTCAATACAATGGCAAATGAAAAACAATTCCTACCCACATAAAGATTATATTCTATTGGGGATATGATGGGGGTGGAATGAGGAAAAACCCAAAAGAAGAGCTTTTTTTAATGCAAAAACTCTATTTGCCTCAATCAAGTAATTTATGAATTATAGTATGCCCAAATTATAATATCTAAGCTTATGAAACCAATTTCTCAAAAAAATTTTTCAGCACCGGATTACTTTTATATTCTAGTACTCCTGAACAAAAACTCTTTTTTGAAGCTTTCCTTGAATCTTCTTTTCACAAAGAACATCTTTTCTGTACATCTTTTCTCAAGGTTAATTGAAAACATTAAGATTTGTTGGAAACACAGTGGAAAGATGCTTCAGTTTGGGGTAGCCACCATATTATCTTAACTCAATTCTAACTTGTTTGTGGGTTCTCATAATCAGAGATTTGTTTCTTTCTTTTTTAGCTAACCTACTATTTCCTTGCCCAGAATCCACTCCTTACTGGCTCTTTCTTTCTCAAGGTGGTCTTTTAGAAAGGATAAAAGATAAAAGTACCATACCATATGGTATTCAATTTCATGCTTCTGGAAGTTCCCTGCTAAATATGTCCCTAGGAAATATGGGAAGGACTGATGGAAATTCATAAAATCAGATTCTGATTTAGAAGCCATCTCTGAGGAAATATAGTTCAATCCATACCTAAATAGTAATCTCCTCTGCAACATGCCTGATAAAAGCATATCTAACCTAACTCAGAAGACCTTTCATAAAAAGGAATTCCTTAAGTCCTGAAGTACCCATTTTAATTTTAGGCATTATGAATTGATTAAAGGAAGCCATTATTATTCATATGTAGCTAATATATGTCTCTGCAGCTTCTATATATTGCTTCTAGCTCTCTTTATTAAATTCAAATAGAACAAATCTGATATCTTTTCCACATGACAGTTTATATATATATATATATTATATATGCATATATATAATATATATAGTTGTCAGACAGTGTTATTTGTTTAGTTGTTTTCAATTATAGCCTACTTTTCATGATCCCTTTTGGGGTTTCCTTGGCAAAGATATTAGAATGGTTTGTCATTTCCTTTAGCTCATTTTACAGATTAGGAAACTGAGATAAATAGGGTTAAATGACTTGCCTAAGGTCATGCAGCTGGAAAGTGTCCAAGGTCATACTTAAATTCAGATCTTTCTTACTCTGGGTCTGGCCACTCCATCTACTGCAGCACCTAGTAATTCTAAGACAGTAATGTGCTAAGAAATATTTAACAACCATGGGGAATAGAGAGGAAGGTTCTAGCAACCATTTTAAGCTTAATTTGCATTATTAATACTTCTTTCATCAGTTTATTTCATTATTTTAATTAATTAATTTATTTTTTTGCTTAGGCAATTGGGGTTAAGTGATTTTCCCAGGGTCATACAGCCAGGAAGTGTTAAGTGTCTAAGACCATATTTGAATTCTGGTTCTCCTGATTTCAGGGCTGGTGCTCTATCTACTTCATCACTTGGCTGCCCCATCAATTACTTAATTCTAAGCAATTAATAAAACAATAAATCAAGCCATTATTTATAGTATGCTTATATGTGAGGTATAAATGCTCACCCTGGAATTTTAACAATTGGCTCTCACAATCCAGTTAGAACTGGCTCCAGCACACTGCTGCATGTTAGTTTACTATTGGAAAGAATGGTGAAGATTTAAGGGAACAGCAGGCTTTAAACTGCCTTGCAAAATTTCAGAGGCCATAGATTTTTTGTAATGGTCAAGAAAATGTTTAGTTTGCAAATACCATGTAGCTGTAAGACATGAAAACCAGAGTATTTGCTTTCTACCTTTTAAATCCACCTGGTATTCAAAATAACAATTTAAAAAGATTCAGCATTAGGACACAGAGATGAGTTAGTAAGACAAGAAAATAGGAATTTCTTTAAAATCTGACAATGTTTTTAAATTTAAGGTTGAAGTTTATCTGCTTTGGCTATGTTAGTTTTCTCTCTCACTTTCATTAGAGAGCATAAAAACAATCCAAACAGAAAGAGGGTTGGTCGATGGAATATTATTTCCTGAGAAATATAACATGGTCTATTTGCATACAGATAAGGGATATGTGTGTGTGTGTGTATGTATGTGTGTGTATGGTATGTGTGTTCATGCATATATGGGTACTTGACCTCAGTAGAAAACTTGAGTAGAACAAAACAAACAACTTTGTAAAAGAACAGTCATGAAACTAAGGCCTTAGTGTCATTATCCTGAAGAATGCTGAGGACAGTCAAGATTTCTAACTACAGACTATTCCTTATTTAGATTCAGCCAGACCTTCATGTCTCATTAATCAAACTGTCAGCTGAATGCTGTGTCCACAGTTTTTGGCTGCTAGTAGTAATGCCTAGATGTACAAATGACAAGTTGCTTAAAAAACTTTCAAATTGTAGCAGACCCCCTGGTCAGTAAAGCCTCATATTTTTTGTGCTAACCAAATTTTACCTCTAGTTTACCATTGTAACTTTGTATCTGTCCTTTATAACAAACAAAAACTGTATTATGCTATTACATTTATATAAAAGACCAGTTATCCTAAAAAAAAAAAAAAAGATGTGGAATTAGCATTTTGAGATTACATACTTAAATTAACCTAATTTCATTAGATTGAAAACTCCTAAGAAGCTGGGAATGTCTTTTGGTTTTCTTTGTAACTCCATAGTTCCTGGCACATGATAGTTGCTGAATAAATGTAGACTGATTAAAATTATACAAATTCAGAAGTATATCAAGATATGAATCCTCTTTCTCTCCTAAGGCTTTAAAAATACAAATAATTAGGCAGGTAAGTCACTTTACATAAGCTCACACCCCATTTCTAACATTTATCTGATATATTGTCTAGGTAACTTTTCTCATTCTTCTTGGGTTTTCTCTTATATAAAAATATATAATATTTTATATTTTGTTATATTAATATAATATATAATATCACATTATGAATTAATATAAAACATACAAATATAATGTTATATTATAATCAGATAGTTTTATATATTATATTAATATATAATATAAAATATAAAACTACCTGATTATATTATATATTAAATATTAAGATACAACATAATATATAAAATTTTCTGGTTCACAGGGATGTTGTAAGAATAAGGCTGGGCTCTCTATTCTTTCTCTCCTCACGCATCTTATCAATTTTCAAATTTTATTTCTTCTATATTTCATAGTACTTCTCATATCTGTCTACTTCTCATCACTTATTCTGTCACCATCCTGATGGTCAGGGCTTCATTCCTCTTGCTTGAATCATGGTAGATTCATTGATTTCTCTGCCTCAGTCACTGTCCTAATCAATTCTTCACTGTCAAGGTGATGTTCCCAAAGTAGAGTTCTGTCTGTGTCACCTTCCTGCTCTCAATTACTTCTAGGATTAATTTTCTTTTGAAATTTAAATTTAAAACCCTTTTTAAAAGTTTAAAGCTCTTTATGATTTGTCTTCAAACTATATATCTACAGTTTTATTCCATTATCTTGTGTTCTATACCCTACATATCAATCTATTTTGTCTTTGTTGCTTCTTAAACTGTGCCATTCTATCTGGAGATGGAACACTCATTTTCTACCTCTTCCTCTTCAAATTATTATTTCTCTTCAATTATTACTATTTCTATGTATTCTCAAAAATGTCTGATTCAATTATCTTTTTGTTGTCTCAGAAGCATGGTAAGGTTGAAAGTGTTTGACTCTGGGATCAATGGACATGGGGGCACATCCTGACTGATATATTCCTCTGATTTCAGTTTACTTAAATGCATTGTGATTGTAAAGACATCATTTTCATTTTTGAAATGCTGCTGCAAGAACTGTCAGTTCAGACTCTTCTACCATAAGTGTAATCTTTTCATCCTAGCATAGTCAGACATAAAATGAGCATGGCAACCTGATTCTCATTAGTTGTATTTAACTAATTTTTATGAATCTTTTTTATAAGCTTCTCCTATCTGGAACTGAAGTTTTATTTGCTCTATGTCATACCACTGAAGTCTTCAACCAGATATCACTGAAGTAGAGAGTTAGCCAAGGTTCTCAAACTCTGTGGTAGCTTTACTTTAATACTTGCAAGTTCTAGCAAGCTGAAAACCCTCATATGGATTGCATGTATGTCAGCTGAGGCCCAACCTAGTTAATTTCAGAGTAGTGTATCACCACTTTGCCAACAGGTTAATGGATTATTTGGACACAGTATCTCTCACAGACCACATATTAGGTTTTACAAAATGCTACAAATATTGTATCTCATTTTGTCTTTTTAGTTTCCCTATCAGGTACTTGCCTCCTCATTTTTGTTTGCTTTGTGTCTTCTCTTGATAGAATTGAAATATATTTCTTATTAGAAATAAAAATATTAGAAGAAAAAAGTGCAAAGGATTTATGTGTGCAAAATATGTCATGGGATTATGTATTTAAAATGGTTATCTGACTTGTCTCTTGTCTTTATTTCTTTTGTTATTGTTGTTCAGTAATTTCAGTCACTTCCAAATCTTTGGGACCTCATTTGGGATTTCCTTGGCAAACATACTGGAATGTTTTGCTGTTTCCTTACCCCACTTGACCAATGAATATTAGAGTCTTATGATTTTATTCCCACATCATATCTCTTTCACATCAATATCATCACCTCATGACAAATAAGTACCAAAGTCTTATTGATTTTCTTTCTGCATCATATCTTACATCAGTATTATCACCCTATAAACAATGAATATCCAAGTCTTATTGATTTTATTTTTACAACATCTCACATCAATATTATCATCCCAAACACTTAGCCCTATTTTAGGTTCTCATTATTTCGATCTAAAACTGTGATAATGTCCTTCTAGTTGGCATCTCTGTTTTTAGTCTTGGATCTCTCCCCCCATTCTTCAAATAACTGTCTAAATATTTCCCCTAAAACACATCTGATTATGTCACTCCTTTACTCAATAATGTTTAGTATCTCCCCATTGCTTATTAGATGAAATAAAAATTCCATTGCTCAGCATTTGAGATTTTCCACCATCTTTGTCCTGCCTATATTTCCAGGTTTATTTCATCCCATTCCCTTCATGACCTCTAGTCTACACTGGTCTGCTATTTGCTAAACTCTGTATACCATGTTCCATATCCGTGCACTTAGTTCAAGTCATCTTGTTTGCCTGGAGAATCTTCATTCCAAAACTATTGTCTTCCTTCAAGGTTTAGTTCAGGTGTCATCTCTCTTTTGAAGCTGGTCTGGATCTATGCATTTGTTATTACTTTCTCCTTCCCTCTTTAATTTTTCTTGTATGTGTGTTATTTTAATTCAGGCTGATAGGCATTTATTAAACATATAAGGTGCTGGAGAGTCAAAGATATAAGTTAAACAATTTTAGATCCTTAAAGAGGATTTACATTTTACTTTACATTGCATTTTACTTTAAGCAAAGTTGAGGGAAGAGAAAAAAGGAACAACCTATTTATAGAAAATTAAATACAAGATGCATATGTAGATTATATTGATTTAAATATATTTGCTCTATGAGAGTTCTTATCCAATATGAAAAAAACTTGCTAACAATAGATGGTATTCCAAAACATACAATGGAAATGTAAGGTAGAATGGATTAGAGAAATGAGAAGGTATAGAGTCAACATGGATATATATATGTAAGGGAGCAAGAAAGGCCTGGGAAGTAAACTTTGGCTTAGGTTTATGTGACATAGAATCAGAGTAGTTCTTAATGATACTATAGGATATCAGGTTATCATAGAAGTGATGATCATGTTGATTTGATTTTCAATCTTTGAGCAAAGAAGGAGATTTAGGAAAGATTTCAGTAATCTGGGGTTGGTAGAGTTTGTGGTCCTGATTGGTTACTAAAAGGTGAAGCTAAATTGCAGTTCCAAGTCTGACCCAAAGTTTGTTTTAATCTGTTCTAAATTCCTTCCACCTCCTGACAGAGGTGTTAATAGAATTTTTAGTTCAGAATTAGTGCTGCAGGACAATTTTTAAGTTCTGTCTGGCTCTTCTCTCAAGAAACTATTTTTGAGGACAGGGATTGCTTTATTTTTGTTTTATTCTCAACACTTTGCTAATGATTGCATATAAGAGGTTTGTAATTTGTTGAATTGTTTGTTTGTTGAATTGAATTATTTGAATCAAATTATTTGAATATGTAAGAAAAAAGGGGGTAGAGAAAAAGATTGAATTAAATTGAATTGATTGAATCCTAAATTTTGTCTTTGATTATGAGGATTCATTTTCTATACTGAGGAAATTAATGAAATCATTGCCAGTTGTCCACCTCACTTTGTGATATATTGCTATATCTGAGTATTGATATTGATACTTCTAAAGTATAAAAATTTAATAGGGAAGTATTCCAACATAAATTGAGTGGAGTAAGCTTAGGAAAGAGCTTTTATCATACAATGAAATAGGTGGCATTCATTGTATCAATTTGTACATTGAAAGAAAAAAAGAAGAAAAACTTCATAAGCAGCTAAACTTCTTGTGAACAGGGAAAGAGCATGCATGGCAGAATAGAAAGAATTCTGACTTTACATTTAAAATACCTATATTCACTTTTCTCTTATACTAACTACTCAGTATTTTTCTTTGTAGGTTGGAGGGGCTATACTAGATAATCTCTGACATCCCTTTTAGACAAATGATTCTATGGAGTAGAGATTCTATAGCTTGAACTGTTTGATTGATAAATTGATTTGATTGATATTTAATAAAGGTATTTTGATGATGATGATGATCCAACTATTTACCCCCAAAACCAGGATTTGAGATTGATATATTATGAAATTCAGTGATATACTGATTAAGACCTGTCCAAAGACTTTATAGATATTTAATAGCTCCAATACAGTAGACAAGTCGGCAAGCCTCATTCTCTGAGCTTTTACTTTCTCATCTATAGAATGGGGATAATCATAGCATCTGCCTTATAGGGTTGCTGTGAGAATCAATTGAAATAATATATGTAAAGTACTTTGTAAAACTTAGCCATACCAGATGTTTCAAGTCTTAGTGCATTTTTAAACTTTACTAGATTAAAACCACATTAAGAATTTTGTATTAATGCAAGTTGTTATTATATGTATGCCACCTGTGTATATTTTAGGAATCAATTCATAGACATACTGATTATTAGAATTGGAAGGAAATGTATACAGCTTTTCTTGGTTTAATTTTTGTTTTTATATTCCTTCACATAGGACTTACCATTTAATAAGTGCTTTTAAAATGCTTTTTGATTGACTGATGATGATCAAATCCAACTAGTACATTTTATAGTTGAGAAAAGTAAGGCTTGGAGTGGTTAGTAACAAAATAACAGCTCATTGGGAGTCAATCCAAGATTAGAATCTAAATATGTCTTTATCTTCAAACTAAGTTATTCCCTTTTTCAGTGTTCCATCTATCTTTTATAAAGCTTCTTCAACCTTGGAGGACCTCACAAAGTCCTTTCTCCCTTCTTTCTACAAGTAGATCTTTTTTTTTTGGTTTCTTAGCAGCCTGTCAGGACATAGTAACAGGACAGGTCATACATATATTATATATTTTAAATGAGCCTCTTGAGTTTCCAACTAAAGTGAGGTGTTTGTGTATGTTCCTGTCATGCGTGGTATGTATTTGTTGGTCTAAGGTTTCTAAAGCCTATTCTGTGTTTGAATGGAGAACATACTTGTGGGTAAAAGTATCCCTAAAGTAAACACTTAATTTTGTGTTACATCTCTGAACCTGCAGGGTAACACCATGTGGTTTCAACTCCAACCCTTTAACAACAAATTATTTATGTAAGCTGTCAAAGCCACACAATATAGGCAGTTGGACAAAACGAAATTAGAGGAAGCGGGAGGCAAGGGAGAACTATCAGCTTTTCAACCTGGACTAACCCTTACTTCACTACATACTGCCATGTGTATGAATTATTCATTACATAAGACCTAAGTGGCTCAGACCTACCTTTTTATCCACAGCATGGTTTGTGGCATGGTTGAAAGGTCCAAAAGAGTTGTGCCATCTTGATAACACCTGCCAAGAACAAAGGGTTCACTATTTCTCAAGGCCATGTACCTGTAACTGCACCTATGTACATGCCCACTGAAGTTATGACTTGTCAGAAGCTGAATATTTTCTCTGTGTTTGAACAGTAACTATTTTGTGGCTTCTCATTTTCCCTTAAGCCATTGAGTTAGTCATGAAAATTTCTACAGGAGCTAGCTGTTGGGTTTTAATAGCAGTATTTCATGGTAGGTTTTCTGACCTACTATAATCACTTTCTATGTACTAAAATCTTAACTTTTCCCTCTAAAAGTACACAATATTATTTCTTTTTATTTTAAATTTAGCCAGTTAATCAATAAGCATTTATTAAATACATATCATATGCCAGACACCATGCAAAGTGATGGGGACACACAAGGAAAAAAGGTCTTTGTCCTCAAGGAATTTTCATTCTATTGAAGGAGAGACAACATGCAATAACTAGATCTATGCCAGATGTATAAACAACAAATGGGAGGCAATCTGAGAGGGAGAAATCATTAAAAATGACTTTCCTTTGGTCTACCTCTACTTTTTTTTTTTTTTTTAACCTTGAGGCACTTAGCTTTTAAATGATCATATACACAGCTTTCCTCCCCATCTATTAAGAGGCAGTTGAGTTGTATACTAGAAAAAGTGATAAGCCAGGACTCAGAAAGACCAGAGTTCAAATCCACCCTCAGATACTTATTACCTGTGTGATCCTTGCCAATTTACTTAACCCTGCTTGCTTTTGTTTCCTCATCTATAAAATGAACTAGAAAAAAAGAAATGACAAACTGCCTTAGTATCATTGGAAAGAAAACCCCAAAATGGATCACTGAAGAGTCAGGCACTGCTGAAAAAATGATTGAACAATATTGCAACAAAATGATTATTCTCTTCCCTGATCTCTTCCTCCTTCCCCCTCCTTCTTCCCTTTCAGAACTGCCATTAAGATTAGATTTGTTTTCCTTGGCCCTGTGAGGGCTAAATTATGGTGACTGTTCAGGAGAGGTAGTTTTTAGGCTTTGGCTAACAATTAGACCCATACAAGAGAGGCATGGGCTATCTCAAGAAGTAGTGAGCTGCCTGCCCATGGCTCACTTAAGTAAGTGGTGGCTGGATGTTGTAAAGAAGATTCCTGCTGAATTCAGAATGAATAAGATAACCTGAGGAGTTGCTTCCAGTCTTGAGACTGTGTGATTACTAATGAATAATTACTAAGAATTAATGAATCTAATGCTGTTGAATGTATTGAAATTCACACAATTCAAAGCTACAGTTATATAAAGCATGGGAAATGTTTCCCAGTGCAATGGAAATATGCAGATCAATTCAAAGAAAATGACCACTTTGGAAAATTCATTGTTCACTTTAATGGGAACCTAGTTGGAATAGTCTTAAGGGGTAGCTTTAAAAAGTTCAAGTATCTTAAGATATTAAGGCCGTCTAAGATGGGCCAAAGTGGCATACCCATGTATTTTACTTTATGACTTCTTATGATTTGGGCTTAGAGATAGACTGCCTTGCAGAGTTCCCCTCATCTGTCTTCCATTCATCATCAATATTTATGAATCACTTACTATATTTTAGAACATGTGTTAGGACTCACAGATATAAGGACAAAGAATGAAATAAACTGTATTTCCCTATAGGCCATTAAATTTCCTTGTTCCATTTCTTTTGTTAAGATAGATCTCACCTATTTGAGTGGCAGGGTTGGTATTATATTGACAAAGAGGAAGGTACCATTTTATAGAAGTATAGAACCAAAAAGGCATTTTAAGAAGTTTTTGATGTACCACTAATAAGTTTTCAAGATACCAAAAATATCCATGTTATTTCTTTCCAAGAAAGATATTTCATTGTATACATGTGCCAATAGATAACTTATCTCCTCCCTTTACATAAAGACTAGGTAGCAATGTCATCATGTCTATGTTCTCTGTGATAATAATCAGTCTTTTCCAGATGTGTTCAAAAGAAAAGAGCATTACCTCCCCCTTGTCCTCTCAATCTCCACTCCCATTCCATTCTTACTGAAGATTCACATCTGTTTTCTGATATGGGAAGTTAATGAAGTAGAACTGGCTTAAATACATTCTTTTTATATACAATAATAAAGGAAAAGTCCCAAGTGTCAAAGAGAAATTTATAAGAAACAGGGTACTTTTAACTGCATAAACATGTTTTTCTTCAGAATCTAGCGCTATATTACAGAATAAAAAAAACCCGAAGTCATTCTTATTTTATCAAGGCTCAGAAAATGATAGTCTCACATTCTAAATGGGGTCTTATTTCCTCATTTCCTCAAGGGTCCATTGAGAAATAATTTTCTAAAATAGAACTTTCTAATCTTGGATAATTCTTTCTTTTGCTTAAGGGATCACTGGGAAATATAATGGGATTATTAATCCCCATTGATGTCCAGAGCTTTTCCCCTTAAACCTTCATACATTGCTCTCTTTTTTTTTTTTTTCTATATTGGAGAGACTCCAGAGTAATTGGGGTCCCTTGAATGATTTTCTAAGACTTTTCCACCCCTTTTAAAAATTAATTTTTCACAGAGAAGAAGTTAGCCTGTCAGCAGCTATGTGTTTGTCATCTTCATTCTTATTACCAAAGAACATCAGCATTCTGAAGCTAGAGTAGTCTCAGAATTTCAATAATCTCTCCGTCAAGAATGAGATAAAGACCTTATTTATTTAGACTAGTAACTTCAAACTAATAGACCTCTGAGCCTTAAATTTAACACAGTAAGGCCTGACTAGAATTTTAGGAATTAATAAATAAGTGGAAAAGAAGATGTGTTATCATTAAATCTTTCCAAATCTATAGAATCATACAAAGGAGGTACCACTGAAAACTGACAGATGTATTCATTTGTAAAGAGAGATGATAGGAAAGACTTTATTTTTTTTTCCTTCACAATCAGGGTGTCCAATTCTTTGTAAACTTCAAAAGAAGAAAGTAACAAGATGAAACTGTGATGATGTGGCATGTCTGTAAATATTCAAAATAACTCAAAGGAATGAACAAATTTTCAAACATTTGTCTTTAAAAACAAAGAAAGAAACAAAAAAAGCCACAAAACCCCAATAATTATAATAACTGGGCATGTAAATTTAAAAGAAACTTGAAAAGGGGTTCATTGAGAATCTCCAATTGAGCAACAAATTAGAAATCATGAAAATCAAAGGTGAAATTCATGATTGGAAGTTTAAAAAAAAACACAACCTGCTGAAGTAATAAATAAATCTAGGAGTTGGTTTTATGGGAGTGGGGAACAAGACAGATGGGCTATTGTCTAATTTAATTAAAAAATAAAGAAGAAAATCAAATGTCCAGTATTAATGAAAAGGATGAAATTACCACCAATGAAGAAATTAAAGCAATCATTATGAAATAATTTGCCCAATTCTATGCTAATAAGTATGATAATCTGACCAAAATTAATGAATATTTGTGAAAATATAAATTACCTTGAATAACAGTTCAGAAGGCAGAAAGCCTAGATGACTCAATCTTAGAGAAAAAAAAATTTGAACAAGCCATTCATGAACTCCCTAGGAAAATATCACCAGGACCTGATGAGTTCACAAGTGAATTCTGCCAAACATGTAATGAATTAATTTCAATACTATAGAAACTATTTGAAAAACAGGTGAAAAAGAAATCTTACCAAATTTACTTCATGCACAGATATGTTGCTGATACCTAAACCAGGAATAGCGAAAACAGAGAAAGAAACTTATAGATCAATTTCCCTATTGATATTAATGCAAAAATTTTGAACAAATTACTAGTAAGATGAGTATGGCAACATATCACCAGAATTACACATCACAACTAAGCAGGATTTATAACAGAAATGCAGGATTGATTCAATATCAGGAAAAACATCATCATAATTGGCTGTATCAAAAATAAAACCCACAAAAATAATATAATTATCTCAAAAATGCTATAAAAGCTCTTGAAAAAACACAGCATTCATTCCTATTAAAAAAAAAAAAAAACCACTGGAAAGAATAGAAATAAGAGAGAGTTCCTTAAAATGATAAGCAATGTCTATCTAAAATCATCAACAAGTATTTTCTCTAAGGGAAATAAGTTAGAAGCCTTCCCAATAGAATCAGAGATGAAATAAGGAAGTCCATTATAAACTTTATTTTTTTTTAGTATAATGCTAAAAATGTTAGCTATAACAATAAGAGATGAAAAAAATTGAAGGAATTAGATTAAGCAAATTATATGACAATATACTTAGAGAACTGTAGAGAACTAAAACAATTACTTTAAATGATTAACACATTTGCAGGATAGAAAAAAAAATCCACCTAACTCATTGTTATTTTTTTATATGACCAACAAAGTCCAGCAGCAAAAGATATTTAAAAAGTTCTATTTACAACAACTGGAAACATTATAAAATACTTAGGAATCTGCCTGCCAAAACAAATACAGGAACTATGTGAACACGATTACAAAACACTTTTTATACAAATAAAGTGAAATCTAAACAATTGGGAAAATAGTAATTGCTAATGGATAGATTAAGCCAATATAATAAAAATGATAGTTCTGACTAAATTAATACATGTATTCAGTGCCATGCCAATCAAACTGTCAGAAGTTATCTGATAGAACTAGAAAAAATAACAACATAATTCATCTGGAAGAAAAAAAATAGATCAAATATATCAAAGGAATTAATAAAAAAACATACAAAAGGAAGATAGCCCAGCAATACTTGATCTCAAACTATATTATAAAGCAGTAGTTAGCAAAACTATCTGGTACTGGCTAAGAAATAGAATGGTAGAACAGTGAAATAGATTTGGTAATATGACATGGTAGTCAATGACCATAGTAATCTAATATTTGGTAAACCCAAAGACCCTAGCTTTTGGAATAAGAACTTATTGTTTGACAAAAATTGCTGGAAAAAGTAGAAAACAAACAACGTATGGGCCAGCATCTCACACTACCCAGAGAAGGTAAAAATGGGTATATAATTTTGACATAAAGAGTGACACCATAATCACTTAGAAAAGCAAGGAATAGTCTACTGTCAGACCTATGGGGAGAGGAAGAATTCATAACCAAACAAGAGATAACATTAGAAAATGCAAAACAGATAATTTTCATTATGTCAAACTAAAAGGTTTTTGTACAAACAAAACCAAAGCAGCCAAGATTAGAAGATAGCAGAAATCTTGGAAACTATCTTTATATAGTTTACATATAAGGGCTTTATTTCTCAAATAGATAGTGCACTGAGTCAAATTTATAAGACTAAAAGCCACGCCCCAATTGATAAATGATCAAAAGGTGTGAACAAGCAATTTTCAGATGAAGAAATCAAAGTTATCTATAGGCATATGATGAAGTACTCTAAATTGCTTTTAATTAGAGAAATGAAAATTAAAACAATTCTACCATACCACCTCACATCTATCAGATTCCCAATATGACAGAAAAGGAAAGTATAAATGGTGAAGAAATTGTGAGAAAAATGGGACACTGTTACATTGTTGGTAATGCTGTGAACTGATCAAAACATTTTGAAGAACAATTTGGAACTGTGCTCAAAGGGCAACAAAAAACTGTGCATAATCTTTAACATAGCAATATACTAGTAGATCTATATCCCAAAAAGATCACAAAAAAGAAAATAATTTATAATTTGTAATATTATTTATTACAAAAATTACAAAATAATTTATAAAAACTCTTTGTGATGACAAAGAATTGAAAACTGATGGGATGCTCATCATTTGCGGAATGAATGAACAAGCTTTGGTTTATGAATGTAATGGAAAATTGCTGCGCAAAAAAAACCGATGAACATGCAGATTTCAGAAAAACTTGGAAAGATTTATACAAATTTGTGCAAAGTGAAATAAGCAAACCAGGAAAAACAATGCACACATTATCAACAACATTGCATAATGATAAGCAAAGCATGATTCAGCTCCTCTTAGTAATACATGATCCAAGACAAGTAAAAAGAAGGAATCACAAAGGAAAATTCTATTCAGTAAAGAACTGAGGGACTCTGAATGTAGATTGAAACATATTTTTCACTTATTTTATACTTTCTTATGTTTTTTGATCTTTCTTCTTTTACAACTATGACTAATATGGAGCTATAGCAGGTGTTTAAATTATACTAAACTGTTTACAATGTTTAGAAGAAGTGAGGGGAAAGAAGGAGAGGAAAATTTGGAACTCAAAATCTTTTTTTTTTCATTTTCTTTTTTATACTTTTTTATTTTTCCAAATACATGCAAAAATAGTTTTCAATATTGACCTTTGCAAAACCTTTTGTTCTGAATTTTTCTTCCTCCCTCCTTCCCCATTCCTTCCATAGAGAGCAAGCAATCCAATGTAGGTTAAAACATGTGCAATTTTTCTAAACTTATGTCTGCATTTGTCATGCTGCACAAGAATAATCAGGGTGAAAGGAAAAATGAGGGAAAAAATAAGCAAACAAACAACTGACAACAACAATAATAACAAAAAGTCAAAATACTATGCTTTGATTAACATTCAGTTTCCATGGTTCTTTCTTTTCATGAGGATAATACTTTCCATCACATGTCTATGGAATTGCCTTGATTCACTTCATTGTTAAAAAGGACCAGGTACATCACAATTGATCATTATAGTGTTACTGTGTACAATGTTCTCTTGGTTTTGCTCACTTCACTAAGCATCAGTTCATGTAATTTTTTCTGAAATCAACCTGTTCATCATTTCTTAGAGAATGACATTCCATTATATTCATATACCATAACTTGTTCAGCCATCCCCCAACTGATGGGTATCCACTGAATTTTCAGCTCCTTGCCACTAAAAAAGGGATGCTATAAACATTTTTGCACACTTAGATCCTTTCTCTTTTTTTTAAACACTTTGGGATACAGATTCAGTAGAGACACCGTTGGGTCAAAGGGTATGCAAAATTTGATAGCATAATGGAACTCAATGTCTTGTAAAAATGAATGCTAAAAGTTTTCTTGACACATAATTAAGGAAAAATAAAATTCTATTTAAGAATGGTTTTTACACTTAAAAAAAATTAAAGCCCCACAATAAAAAGGGGGAAAATATAAACAGTCCACAGCAGTATAACAAAGTGAAACTTGTTTTCACAATGGATGGAGAGATAGAAGTATAGAAGGAAGGAAGGATGAAATGAAGGTTGGAAGGATGGAAAGTAGGAAGGATGAAAAGAAAGAAGAAAGGAAGGAAGGAAGGAAAGAAGGAAGGAAAGAAAGGAGTCACAAAGAATCAAACATTACTGAAAAAAAAAAGACTCAACAACAATAGCCATCCCCATTTTGCAGTTAAGGAAACTGAGGCAGAAAGAAGTAAAATGATTTGACCACGGTCATACAACTAGTGTCCAAGACTAGATTTGAACTTACATCTTTCTTACTTGAAGCCAAGCACTCTTATCTATCGTACTATCTAGCTGTCTCGTGTAATCATATTTTTAAATATAAAAAGATATATATATATATATATACATACATACATATATATTTAAAATTTTAGGTTGTCCTGGAGCCAAGAAGAATGAATTCCTGACCAGTGTTCTGGATGCTTTGTCCACTGATATGGTACATGCTGTTTCTGATCCTTCCTCCTCATCAAGCAGGTAAATTGTACTTCATTTTAAAGGGATTTGAAATGAACATTTCAGGATTGCTACCAAAACTGACACAATAGTATTATATAATTGGGCTTAACTGATACTCATGGAAAAGATGTTTTTTGCATCAAAATATGAAACATGTCTTCCCCTAGAAACATAGATTCTAGAGGAAGGGAATGATATCTATAGGTACTTTATTCAATAATAGGTTATATGATCTTGAGCAAATCATTCAGTGATGCTCTAGGCATTTACTTATAATAACTACAAAACAATAAGTTGAATATAAGGTCATGACCTATGTTCTTTGAAATCAGAAGTTTGGTCGTATTTGTACAACCTATCCCAAACCCATTCCTTCAAGTACTTTTTGTAATAAGGCTGAAAGTGAAAATATTGTTTATGATAGAAAAAAATCCTCCAAAAGAAATATTACATGTTTTATTCAGAAATGTAGGTTCTGCCCAGAACTCTTGGAATTGTCTGATTGAATTTTAGCAATTATTAATTAGAATACTGAATTTACAATTCTTAGTTCTTTTTTCTTTTGAAATACCTAGTCATATTGTTTTTTTCTGCATTATTTTGACCAGTTCTTCAAATCTATTGCCAAAAAACATGAAACAGTTTTTGTTTTACTTGAAATTTCCTTCTACCAGTCTAATAAGGACATTTTTTTTCTGGGGCTCATTTCTGTACCCTAAGGATAATCAAAAGAGAATCATTGATTTCCCAACATTGGCACAATTATGACATTAACCATCATTCTTTTTTTTTTTCCTGAGAAGTAATAAATATTTCCCCCTATATTTTCAGGATTAATTCTCAACTTATATTATCTAGGATATTGTTATAATAATTTTCCCCAAAACTTAGTTTAGTTCTTTTGTTCTACTGAAAGGAAGGAGGAAAACAAACCAGCCTTTATTAAGGACTTATCATGTGCTTGTCAGGCATAGTACCAAACAAATAAGTAAAAAGAAAGATAGTTATTATCCTCAAGGAGCTTACAATTATAATGGTTGGGTTGAAGTGGAGAAGACACCCAAAAGGGAACTAAAGAACATACTAAGGGAAGGAAAAGAAGGTATCTGCAAGGGTATGATTATGAAGTCTGGAAGCCAAGAACAAGGCCTGGAAGGGAATTGAGGGTCAGCCTGAGTCCCTCCACAAAATTGAGGTCCCAGGAGAAACTAACCAATGGAAGAAAGGGGTAGACCTGATAGAGAAATATTTCAGATTGTGAAGGCTACAGGGATGGTTAGATATTCCAGGGTAAAGAAAACCTAGCTCCGAGGGAAGTTACTACAGAATGAAACATTGGAAATGGTTTTAAAGTCCAAAATCCAGTAATGTGACTGGACAGGAATAAATCTAAGAATTTTATTTTTGACTTCCGGCCAAGATGGCAGCGTGGAGGCAGACAGCTGCTTGAGCTCCTCATTTTCTCTCAGAACTTACTTCATGACAAGCCTCAGACTTAATGCTTGACCCAGAAAGAAATCCACAAATAATCACCAAGAGAAGACATCCTTGAAAGTCGCCAGAAAAGGTCTGTGTTTGCTCGGGGGAGGTTCAATCAGACTGGGCACAGACTGAGGGCAGGCAAGCCAGAGCAAGACAGACAGTTCACACAGCTCAGACAGGAGGGGGAGGGGTACGATCTCTGCCGTTTCTGCAAAAAGACTTTTTCCCCAGAGTGGATACTCTGTCTTGGCAGCAAGCTAGGATCAGCTGAGAGGGTGTAAACACCGGAGGTGAAGATTAAAACCCCTGGAAAGCCAGCATCTCTCGGAAGCCGGCCACCCCCAACCCCCACCTGGACTGACTCAGTGCGTTCTCAGAGCCTCAGAGTACAGACTCAGTACAGTCATTGCTGTTCTGTTAGTGGCTCTCTGCTGCCCTACCCCCAGTCTGTAGAGGAAATCCATTAACACCATCCAGCCCCAGCCCCCACAAAACAGACCAATTGTTTCTCTTGTCAATTTGTTTTCTTCTATTCCTACTCTGACAAAATGAACAAAAAATTCAAAAGGGATCTAACCATTGACAGCTTTTGTATGGAGAGAGAGCAGACTTCAAACAATGAGGAGACTAAAAATAGACTGTCCCCAGATGAATCCCCTAAGAGGGATATGAGCTGCTCCTCAATACAAAAGAATCTCATAGAGGAAATCAAAAAGGCTCTCACAAGAGAGCTGGAAGAGAAATGGGAAAAGGAAAGGGAAGCTTGGCAAGAGAGCCTGGAGAAGTCATCCCATGCATTCAAAGACAGAGTGGATAAAGAAATCAAATCATTGAGAAACAAGATTAGTGAACTGGAAAAGGTAAACAACTCCAAGGAAAACAGGATTAGTGAGCTGGAAAAAGAAAACAGCTCTCTAAAAAATAAAATGGATAAAATGGAAAAAAATTCCATAGAAGATAAAAACTCAATTAGACAATTACAAAGAGATATAAAAAAAGTGAGTGAAGAAAATACATCATTGAAAATTAGACTGGAACAAGGAGAAACCAAGAGGTAGTCAAGCAAAACCAGAGAAATGAAACAATCGAAAAGAATGTCAAGTACCTTACTAGAAAGACAACAGACCTAGAAAACAGATCCAGGAGAGACAATTTGAGAATAATTGGACTCCCTGAAAAATGTGAGGAAAAAAAGAGCTTGGACACCATTTTCGAGGAAATTATCAAAGAGAACTGGCCAGACATTCTGGAAACAGAGGGTAAAATAGACATTGAAAAAATTCATCGATCACTTACTGAAAGGGACCTTAAAATCAAAACGCCAAGAAATATAGTGGCCAAGTTCAAGAACCATCAGACAAAGGAAAAGATATTGGAAGCTGCTAGAAAAAAGCAATTCAGATATGGAGGATCCACAATTAGGATAACCCAGGATCTAGCAGCGTCCACATTAAAAGAATGCAGGGCCTGGAACATAATATTCCGAAAGGCTAAGGAACTTGGTATGCAGCCAAGAATAACTTACCCAGCAATAATGAGCATCATTTTCCAGGGAAGAAGATGGACAATTAACAAAATAAATGAATTCCATCTATTTTTGATGAAAAAACCAGACCTACATAAAAGGTTTGATCTTCAAATACAGAACTCAAGAGATTTCTAAAAAGATTAAAAAAAAAAAAAAAAAAAAGAAATCTTGAGAACTATACTTCTGCCAAAAAATATGTAAAGAACATATGTACAATTTGTCTTAGAAACTAGAAGTGGAAAGGAAATTATATCATAAAAAAGTGTAAAGTGGTGATACAACATCTCATGAAGAGGCAAAGGTAACCTATTATATCTGAGAGAAAGAAAGGAGGGAGATGAACATAGTGTGTATCAATAGACATATTCGATTTATGGTGAAACTTCTACTTCATTGAAAAGTGAAAGGGAAGGAGTAAGCTAAGGGGAAGGGAATACAGAAATTTTGAAAAAAAGGGGTAAAATAAGGGGAGGATCTTTAAGGTGGGGGAGGGATCCTAAAAAGGGAGGGCTGTGAAAAGCAAGTGGTGTTCACCAGTTTAATACTGGGTAGGGGGGTAAGAGGGAAGGAAAGGGGAAAAGCATAAGCAGGGGTTAGTAGGATGGCAAGCAATATAGAATTAGTCCTTCTAACCATAAATGTGAATGGGGCAAACTGCCTCATAAAGAGGAAGCAGTTAGCAGACTGGATTAAAAATCAGAATCCTACTATATGTTGTTTACAGGAAACACACCTGAAACAGGGTGATACATTCAAACTAAAAGTAAAAGGGTGGAGCAGAATCTATTATGCTTCAGGCAAAACCAAAAAAGCAGGAGTAGCCATCCTCATCTCAGATCAAGCAAAAACAAAATTTGATCTAATTAAAAGAGATAAGGAAGGGCATTATATCCTGCTAAAGGGCAGCATCAATAATGAAGCAGTATCAATATTAAACATATATGCACCAAGTGGTGCAGCATCTAAATTCTTAAAAGAGAAATTAAGAGAGCTGCAAGAGGAAATAGATAGCAAAACTATAATAGTGGGAGATCTCAACCTTGCACTCTCAGAATTAGATAAATCAAACCACAAAATAAATAAGAAAGAAGTCAAAGAGGTAAATAGAATACTAGAAAAGTTTGATATCATAGATCTTTGGCGAAAGCTAAATGGAGACAGAAAGGAATATACTTTCTTCTCAGCAATTCATGGAACCTATACAAAAACTGATCATATACTAGGGCATAAAAACCTCAAAATCAAATGCAGTAAGGCAGAAATAGTAAATGCATCCTTTTCAGACCATAATGCAATCAAAATAACATTTAATAAAAAGCCAGGGAAAAATAGACCAAAAAATAATTGGAAACTAAATAATCTTATACTAAAGAATGATTGGGTAAAACAGCAAATCATAGACATAATTAATAACTTCACCCAAGAAAATGACAATAATGAGACATCATACCAAAATGTGTGGGATACAGCCAAAGCAGTAATAAGGGGAAATTTTATATCTCTACAGGCCTACTTGCATAAAATAGAGAAAGAGAAGGTCAATGAATTGGGCTTACAACTAAAATTGCTAGAAAAGGAACAAATTAAAAACCCACAGACAAACACAAAACTTGAAATTCAAAAAATAAAAAATGAGAATAATAAAATTGAAAGTAAAAAAACTATTGAATTAATTAATAAAACAAAGAGTTGGTTCTATGAAAAAACCAACAAAATAGACAAACCCTTAGTAAACCTGATTAAAAAAAGGAAAGAGAAAAAGCAAATTGTTAGTCCTTGAAAATGAAAAGGGTGAACTCACCACTAATGAAGAGGAAATTAGAACAATAGTTAGGAGCTATTTTGCTCAACTTTATGCCGATAAATTCGATAACTTTAATGAAATGGAAGAATACCTTCAAAAATATAGCTTGCCCAGATTAACAGAGGAAGAAGTAAATAGTCTAAATAGTCCCATCTCAGAAAAAGAAATAGACCAAGCTATTAACCAACTTCCTAAGAAAAAGTCCCCAGGACCAGATGGATTTACAGGTGAATTCTACCAAACATTTAAAGAACAACTAACTCCAATGCTATGTAAACTATTTGAAAAAATAGGGATTGAAGGAGTCCTACCAAATTCCTTCTATGACACAGACATGGTAATGATACCCAAACCAGGTAGATCGAAAACCAGGTAGAAAGAAAACTATAGACCAATTTCCTTAATGAATATTGATGCTAAAATCTTAAATAAGATATTAGCAAATAGACTTCAGAAAATCATCCCAGGATAATACACTATGACCAAGTGGGATTTATACCAGGAATGCAGGGCTGGTTTAATATTAGGAAAACTATTAGTATAATTGACCATATTAATAATCAAATTAATAAAAACCATATGATCATCTCAATACATGCAGATAAAGCATTTGATAAAATCCAACATCCATTCCTACTAAAAATGCTTGAGAGTATAGGAATAAATGGACTATTCCTTAAAATAATAAGGAGCATATATTTAAAACCTTCAGTAAACATCATATGTAATGGCGATAAACTAGAACCTTTCCCTATAAGATCAGGAGTGAAACAAGGTTGCCCACTATCACCATTACTTTTCAATATAGTACTAGAAACTCTAGCCTCGGCAATAAGAGCCGAGAAAGAGATTCAAGGAATTAGAGTAGGAAATGAGGAAATCAAATTATCACTTTTTGCAGATGACATGATGGTATACTTAGAGAACCCCAAAGACTCTGCTAAAAAGCTACTAGGAATAATTCAGAATTTTAGCAAAGTTGCAGGATACAAAATAAATCCACATAAATCCTCAGCATTTTTATACATTAACAACACAATCCAACAGCAAGAGATACAAAGATAAATTCCATTCAAAATAACGGTTGATAGTATAAAATATTTGGGAATATATCTACCAAAGGAGAGTCAGGAATTATATGAGCAAAATTACAAAACACTTGCCACAAAAATAAAGTCAGATTTAAATAATTGGAAAAGACATTCAGTGCTCTTGTATAGGCCGAGCGAATATAATTAAGATGACAATACTCCCTAAACTAATCTATTTATTTAGTGCTATACCAATCAGACTTCCAAGAAACTATTTAAATAACCTAGAAAAAATAACAACAGAATTCATATGGAACAACAAAAGGTCGAGAATTTCAAGGGAAGTAATGAAAAAAAAAAATTAAGTGAAGGTGGTCTAGCTGTACCTGATCTAGAACTGTATTATAAAGCAACAGTCACCAAAACCATTTGGTATTGGCTAAGAAATAGACTAGTTGATCAGTGGCATAGGTTAGGTTCACAGGGCAAGATAGTGAATAAAAATAGCAATCTAGTGTTTGACAAACCCAAAGATCCCAAATTTGGGGATAAGAATTCATTATTTGACAAAAACTGCTGGGAAAACTGGAAATTAGTATGGCAGAAACTAGGCATGGACCCACATTTAACACCACATACTAAGGTTAGATCAAAATGGGTCCAAGATTTAGGCATAAAGAATGAAATCATAAATAAATTGGAGGAACATGGGATGGTTTACCTCTCAGACTTGTGGAGGAGGAAGGAGTTTGTGTCCAAGGGAGAACTAGAGAGCATTATTGATCACAAAATAGAACATTTTGATTACACCAAATTAAAAAGTTTCTGCACAAACACAACTAATGCAAACAAGATTAGAAGGGAAGTAACAAATTGGGAAAACATTTTTACAGTTAAAGGTTCTGATAAAGGCTTCATCTCCAAAATATACAGAGAATTGACTTTAATTTATAGGAAATCAAGCTATTCTCCAATTGATAAATGGTCAAAGGATATGAACAGACAATTTTCAGATGATGAAATTAAAACTATTTCCACTCATATGAAAGAGTTTTCCAAATCACTATTGATCAGAGAAATGCAAATTAAGACAACTCTGAGATATCATTACACACCTGTCAGTTTGGCTAAGATGACAGGAACAAATAATGATGAATGTTGGAGGGGCTGTGGAAAAACTGGGACACTGATGCATTGTTGGTGGAGTTGTGAAAGAATCCAACCATTCTGGAGAGCAATCTGGAATTATGCCCAAAAAGTTATCAAAATGTGCATACCCTTTGACCCAGCCATACTACTACTGGGCTTATATCCCAAGGAAATACTAAAGAAGGGAAAGGGACCTGTATGTGCCAAAATGTTTGTGGCAGCCCTTTTCATAGTGGCTAGAAGCTGGAAGATGAATGGATGTCCATCAATTGGAGAATGGTTGGGTAAATTATGGTATATGAATGTTATGGAATATTATTGTTCTGTAAGAAATGACCAACAGGAGAAATACAGAGAGGCTTGGAGAGACATCAACTGATGCTAAGTGAAACGAGCAGAACCAGAAGATCATTATACACTTCAACAATGATACTGTACGAGGATGTATGCTGATGGAAGTGGATTTCTTCAACATAGAGAAGAGCTAATCCAATTCCAATTGATTAATGATGGACAGAATCAGCTACATCCAGAAAAGGAACACTGGGAAATGAGTGTAAACTGTTATTTTTACCTTCTGAATCCAATTCTTCCTGTGCAACAAGAAATTCGGTTCTACACACATATATTGTATCTAGAATATACTGTAATATATTTAACATGTATAAGACTGCCTGCCATCTGGGGGAGGGGGTTGGGGGATGAAGGGAAAAAATCTGAATAGAAGTAAGTGCAAGGGATAATGTTGTAAAAAATTACCCATGCATATGTGCTGTCAAAAAAAAAGTTATAATTATAAAATAAAATAAAAATTAAATTAAAAAAAAAGAATTATATTTTCTCTCAGTTAAAAAATCTCTGTTATAGTAAATTAAGAGTAAGACATGAAAAGAAAAGGATTAGCAGCTGTTATGGAAATTTTCTTTTAGCTGAGGCGAACCAACACATCTTAGTAAAATAAGGATCAAAAATTCTTAGATTTATGTTTCATGTTGTGGGAACATTTTTTTCCTGGAAAAAATAATTATCACTTACAAAATTTCTTCCTCAAATGCAGAAAGCAATAAATTAATTGCCAGGTGAGAGTACTCTTTACAAGTTTTAGGAAAGTAATTAGCATCGGAGAATTTCCTGAGGAATTTAACATACATAAATTTGATTTTGAAACTAGTCAATCTAGTGGATCTTAACAAAACTAACAGAAATTTCCCAACCCTACTGAATGATAAGCTGTTTTACTCATATACATATATATAATATACATATCATATATATATGTATAATTATCTTTTTATCTCTCTCTATATATATATCTATAGTGAAATAGTTATGTGATAAATGGAGAATAGTCTACATTGCCAATTCATTTCAATTCACTAGCCACTTATTTTGGTTCTATTCTATGCAGTGTACATGTTAAGTGTTGGAAATTGAAAGACAGGGATAAAAAAAAAAAAAAAAAACAGGCCCTGTCCTCAAAAAGCATGCACTTTGCTTTTTCACATATTCAAATCAGTGAAAAAATTCATTTTGTCATTCAATCCCTCCTGAAAAGGTTTGCATTTCATAACATTGCATAAGTCTCCTGATTTAAGGAGATGTTACTGCCCAAAAAAGTAGCAAATTAAAGATTCCCTTCCTCCCCACAAATATAAACATGTACATACATAAACCCCTCTTAGAAATAACTTAACACCAGAATAGCACCAATGAGTTAAGTGCAAATTGAACTAGAAGCTGTTGGATCTCCTGTATGAATTGGAATATCTTCTTGAATTAACTATAAATATGATTATGTTATTTACAATTTGATCATTACTGGAGGCAGCTAGGTGGCGCAGTGGATAGAGCACCAGCCTTGAATTCAGGAGGACTGGAGTTCAAATCTGGTCTCAGACACTTAACACGTCCTAGCTGTGTGACCCTAGGCAAGTCACTTAACCCCAGCCTCAGGGGAAAACAAAAAACAAACAAACAAACAAAAAAAAAAACAATTTGATCATTACCAAAGACAACACCTGACTTTTACTAAATCAACAATATCTTAGAATACTTGAATAATTTAGGAAGCTATATGGACAACTTTTTGACAAAATAAATTGGTAAATTTTGACAAAATACAAAAAAAAAAAATTGTGTTTTTCTAAAACCTTAGAAAAAGGCAATTTTTTTCCTAAAGCAAATATGTGAGAACTCAATCATTACAACCAAAAATCTAGGCAGAAACCATTGCTGAGCATGTTGGTAGATTTTGTCTGTGCTTTTGGAAAAGAGAACAATATATAACTAGGAAGAATAAGGTTGATGAACTAATGTCTTAGATTTATGTATTGTTCTGTAATACTTAAGATAATTCAAATTTAAATTATCATTATTTGCAACCATTTTCCCTTCTTCAATTAGACCTCAAGTTCCCTAAGAACAGGAGTTAAGTGGTATTTCTTTTATGTCCCTTAGCAGGAGACACAGAATAGATAAACATGTTAAATAACCAATATAGCCTTTCTTCAATGTTATATAAACAAATGAATTTCAAGAAAATCTCATACTTTGTTTTCATTTCAGACTTTCAGAACCTGATCCCAGTCATACTCTAGAAGAGAGAGTGGTCCATTGGTATTTCAAGCTACTTGATAAGAACTCTAGTGGTGACATCGGCAAGAAGGAAATTAAACCCTTTAAGAGATTCCTTCGAAAAAAGTCCAAACCCAAGAAGTGTGTTAAGAAATTTGTTGAGTATTGTGATGTGAATAATGACAAATCCATCTCTGTTCAAGAGTTAATGGGCTGCCTTGGTGTTACAAAAGAAGAAGGTAAAGCAAATACAAAGAAACGTCATAGTAAGAACCTTTTCTAACTTCTTAAATCTTTGAATTAAAGTCAAACTTTGGCATATCTTAGATTTTCTTTTTAGATTTTACAATTGCTTCTACTGCACAAAACATCCAAGAGTTTTAGAACAGAAGAGTTATTTTTTGCATGAGCTTCTTAAGTCAATCATTAGTCACTAGGATAGTGGTTCCTATTAGGGATAAAAAAAAGTTTAAGAAGATAGAGTTTACATTGTTTCTACATTGTTTCCCTAAAATCAGATCATGGATAGGAGAAAGAAATCTTTATTCCATTAAAAAAAATGTTTTGCCTCCAGTTCCCTAAAAGGCTTATCTGAAAAGAATCAGAAGCATTTTATGGACCTTGCATTTCTGGGTTATAGTAACACTGAGAAATTTTGGGATATTGTCCTAATTATGGAGACTTACTCTGGAGACAGACATAGGAAGGAGTTCTATGTTCAGGTAGGATAAGGACTTCTCTGGGGTCAAAAATGCTGCTGGTGGTGATAAATTTTTGGAAACATCAACTCATAGAACAAAGAAAGATAAAAAGTGTTCCCAAATCCTGTGCAGATACTTTCCCTTTTTCAATGACAATGGAGAAGCAAAAAAGAAGGTAGAAGATGCTATATAATAATTTTAAAAATTAGTCAGTAGTTGATTTGCTTATATTACTGATTTAGCTATTAGTATTCTAAATATGAACTCCTTTGTTGATGACAAACTGTACGAGGGACTAAATCTTCTCATTTTTACTGTATAGGAAACCAGGAATCTAAAGGAGAAATGTTGTAAATAATGTTAGTGGAGAAGTATATAAGTGGAGTGGGGATGAAGGCAGTATGGGTTGCAAGATTAGTGGGACAGCTTGTACACTCTACTGGTATCTGAGTAGTATGAATGGAATGTGAGGAATACCACAAATTGCTAAGTGGACTTGTTCATGCAAATTGATGGGAGGACCCAGATTAGAGTTATAGAACAAAGGCAGGTGTGAATAGATTATAATTCTTATGACTGAGGCAAAAACCTACATCCCCAACATTATAGATCTGTTATATTAACATTATTGGAGAGATCTGAATATGTTGGCAAAAGAGAAAAAAAAATCAGTGGGGAGGGAGAGAATGAAGATGCAAGACAGCTATTTTTTCCACAACATAGATATTTTTATGAATACTTATTATACTAATACATTAAATTTTATCTTGTTGATGTAAACACAAACTTAATATATGATAGGATGATATTCTATTAAATGAAATCATTATATTTCTGAAAAGTTAGGAGTTACTTGGATCATATGTTGATGGGAATTAGCATTCTACAAGATAGGAGATCTGAGGATTGCTATCAACTTTATTTGTATATGAACATATTCTTATATGATAAGTCCTAATACATAATCATTTCTTAACAGACATTTCTTTCAGAATTTCAGTTAAAAATAGTCTGAGAGCAATTGTCTATATTTTAAGAATAGTTTCTGTGTTCAACTTGAGTTTTCATTTGAGTTAAACAAATTTGAAATTGAAAGGGCCCTATCTTCGACTTTTTGGGGACTCAGAGACAAAAATAAAATAGTCCCTGTTATTACAGAGTATCCATTCTCCTAAGGGTAGAGGTGGAGACAATATGTGCTCAAATAAGCAACTATGAGGTATGTGAAAAAAAGAGGTATAATAGTGACAGCTATTGAAGAAATCAGCAAAGGCCTTATGTAGGGAAAACTACATTCTGAGCAGTTCTTTAAAGGAAGTTAGGGTGCTAGAAAGCAGAGATGAGGACTGGATATATCCAAGATAGGGAGGATCTTTTTTTTTTTTTTTTTTTCCTTGTGTGAAAAAGCATGATGGTTGGGACTAAAATGCTATATATGGGAAACAGCTGACTGTACTCTTTAACTAGAGAAAAAGAATATAGAGAGAAAGTGTTATGAAATAAGGCTGGAAAAAATAAGGATGCCCAAATTAGATTACTTAGGACTTTAATGATCCAGCTGGAGATTTTGCTTTTTTATCCCAAAAGCAATAAGAACATATTGAGGATTAGGGGTGAGGTTATAAAATAATCAAATCTATGTTTTAAGAATATAACCTTGTGAAGAATAAATTGGAGAGGAGAAATAAATGGTAGCAGAAAGACCAATGAGGAAGCTATTGCAATAGTTTGAAGGGAGCAGTGATAAAAGTCTACATCAAGATATGAAAATGGAGATGAATGTGAAACATGTTGTAAAGTTAGAATGCTAGTAAAGACTGTAGTCAAGGTACTTTTCTGAAGTTGGACTATAATATGTGAAATGAAATATAATTTGAAATGCTTATTTTTCTTTCAGCTCCTAAAGTCAATTCCGAAAGTACTTCTAACAGGCAGGTATGTGTAATATCCTATTAGGATTATTAAAATTCCATAGGCAGAATATATAAGTATGTACTGAATATATATTCACTCATTTTAGTCATATTCAATTCTTCTTGACCTCATTTGGGATTTTATGGGAAAAAGATAGAAATAGTTTGTTTTATCTCCCCAGCTTATTTTACAAATAAGGAAATTGAGGCAAATGGGGTTACATGACTTGACCAAGGTCATGAACCTAGTAAGTGTTTGAGACTGGATTTGAATTCACTTCTTCCTGAACTGCTGGTTTGGCATTCTATTTGCTGTACCATCTAGTTACCTTATATAGAATATATAGTTGTATATGGAATATCTATATATGTGCATATATGTATATAGTTGTTTGTATATATACTAACATATCTATGTAGATATAGTATATATCCACAGATATAGTACATTAGATATCTATATCAATCTTTGTATGTATATATATCATAATGCAAATCTATGAAATAAAGACACAATTGTCATAAGTCTTTTTTCCCTTTCCCTCTTTTGCTCAAATCTAGAGTATTTGCTAAAAGAAAAACATAGGTTGAATCATTTCTCTATCTCAAAAGGTCAGGGCAAATTTCCCTCCCTCACTTCTAGTCAATTTGTTGTTTACTTTGTCTCTTTCCTAGTTTGATGTTCCCTACAAAATTCCTAAAACAAATTCTGCTTTTGTTATGATTTTTAAATGGCTTGGCTGAAGCTTAAAACCATTTCACAGAATAAGATTTGTGATAAGTTTTTCTTTGCTTAGCAAATATTTATGGTTTTAACTTTTAAAATCCCTCCACAAAACACTTACACTTTAAAAATGGGTTGGCATAAAAACAATTTAGAAAACTGAAACTCCTCAAATTTTCAATCAAGGGCACACATACACTAGATTCAATTACACTTGAATAGTCAGTTGAAAATACTGCCCATTATTCTGCTAAGAATGTTTTCTTACAAACACCCACACATTTTAAAGGTTTTTTTTTTTTTTTGACACTATTACTATAAAACAGAATTTTGTAGTTAAAATTTTCTGGGTGAGCTACTAATGACATTTATGTAGTATAATAAGAAAACAAGTGTAAATATTCCTTCTGAGGAAAAAAAGATAATGGGAGGCACTATACAAGAAGATGCACTTCTTATCTAGCATTTAATCAGAAAAAAAAATCCTAAAGATGACTCATCTAAACCCTCTACTCTGTTCTCTTCTTCTTTTCTATTTGAAATTTGTATTTGATTAGAGCAATGTCATCTACTGTCCAAAGAAAAAAGTAGATTTCAAAATGATTGCACCTTTCTGCGTATCTAGTGTACTGAAGTGCATATTTGTTCTATTAATTTAACTTCACCAGTTTCTTAATAAAATCAAATAGTTCTGATTTTAAAGATACTTGGAACACTGTTTTTAAGTAAATCAAATTGAATAACATAAAAAGTTGTATTATTTCTGCAGGATTTTTAACCTATTTTTGTGTCTTGGTTTCCTTTGGCAGTCTTGTAAAGACTGTGGACCTTCTTTTCAGATTCATGTTTTGTAATGAAAAAATCTATTATCAAAATGTATTTCTTTAAAAGTTCATGAATATCAGTTTATAACTAAACTGTCTTAGAGCAATAAAATACCAAGCTGTAGAGGATCAAATATATATATACACATATACATATATGTACATATATATTTATAATTTCTAAGGAATTATAAATTCTTATATAATAGAAAATGGATATATTATTTCACAAATTAGTCATAAATATTTCTGAATATAGTCATTTAAATAAAATTTCCCATTCTTTCTTTAATAGAGCATGGTCAATAAAAATATTCCTCAGTTTTTGTCTTTACTCTCTACTCTCTCTATATATATTTAAAATATTAATAATTGAAAAATGCTGAGCCAGTTGGATCTTTTCTCCTTTTCTCTGGCAGCCTGCCTTTACAAAAGGAGTGAAAAGTAGAAACACAGTCAGTGCCACAAGACTTTGTGTGTGTGTAGGGGGGGGAAGGTTATATATGTATATAAAATTTAGTTAACTGAATTATACAGTCATCAAACTTATGACCATAGGTTTATTAGCACCTTTGTCCTAAATGAATGAGCTGGAAGAGGGGGAAATGATGTATACCAGGGAAATACCAATGAGTTTTTCTGGGGGAGAGTTAATAAAAACACATTCTTCAGTTGAAACTAATATTTTTGTAAAATCTTTCCCAAAAGGAGCATGATATTTTAAAAGGGAAATCAATATCTTTAACTTTATAATCTTTCCTTCTCCTTGAAATAATATTTATCTTCTTGACTGATTATTTTTCCATTTTACACATTGAGTATTTGAGTAAACTCAATATCTTGTTGGTTGATATCTTTAATTTGAAATGTATTTGGGAGTTGAAAGGGGAGACAAGGATTATGAAATGGAAAATTTGATATCTACACAGAATGTTGACTATTAATTGCTATTGAACTTACTGATTATTTTAGCAACCAGGCTTTCATTACTTTGAGATCAATTTGAATCTACTGGGATTTTTCTCTTTTAATTGGTGAAAATGAATGGAAACTGATTAATTTTTAAAGATTTAAAAGAAAAATAATTATATTCTTATATAAATACATATGTTATTTTTTTACATATATGATTAAATCTGACCTTATAAAATACCTTTTTCTCTTTTCAGCCAAAGAAGCAAGGATGAATGGCTATCATAGCAAGGCAGATCTTCGACATGTGGGAGATTCCCTCACCAAAAGGCAATTAAGAAAAAAAAACAACCATAGTATTTGCACTTTGTACTTTAAATGTAAATTCACTTTGTAGAAATGAGATATTTAAGCAGACTTTTAATCTGTGAAAATGGAATGGCTAGTTTCAAAAAAATTAATCACATACAATGTATGTGTCTTCTTTTGACCTTTGAAATCTGTACTTGGTGGAGATGTATTAAGTTTGCATTTGAACTTTTTTTTTTTTAATTTTAAAGCATTTTTCTGCAAACATTAATGTAGTAGATACCATCTTATTATAGTAGGTTATTTTGGTTCTAATACCATGCCTCTTTTTCTAACCAGTACAGTCATTTAACATAGTTATGCTGACAATTTGCTTTATTGAAATCTACTGTACTCATAATATTCTTGAATCAGTGTTGGAAGCTTTAGGTTTCCAAAGAAAGTTTGTAAAATACAGCTGACTCAGCTTTGCAGTTACTAAGAATGGATTTGTAGTATAGGGAAGGGTTTTGTTTTGCTTTCCAGAGATCATGCTCATGCAGTGAGCTATGCAACCACTACAGGATTCAAACAACTACATTTAGTACTCTTGTAGGAAAATACATTTTTCTAAACATTTGCTATGCACCTTCCATTGTAATCATTTGCTTAAGTTTTGCCTTTGGCTCCAATTAGTCATGCAGCAAACTGAGAGAGAGTGAGGTGAATTGGAGTGTCACTCAGAGTTGGTCCTGCCAAACCCTAGAGCATGTTCCTACTGCTGTCAGGACTAGGCAATAAAGAGGTAGATTTATTCAGGATAGTAAATCTAATTATGGAGAGACAAGGCAGGCTAAACATGCTTGTCTGTCTTGATTTTCCTTTACACCTGGCAGAATCTTCTTCTACCTGAGGCTGCCCTCAGGTCCACTGGAAGGTAAAGCTATCACCTGAATAAATGGTGAACAGTTGCTTCCATGAGACATAGCCAGCCAATGTCAGCTGTGCTTCAGCCATTGGCCTTGGAAGTCAAGGAATTCTGATAGTCTTTCTGACCTCCCCTCTCATACTTCCAAGAATGCCTCCATGGAGGAAGAATATGCAGGTGAGCTAAGAATTTTGTGTCTAATGGGATCCTGAGAGAAAAGATTCTGGAGTTGAATACCTATAGGGTGTATGTAGCAGAAATGTCAAACATCTGTTGGCATCTTCAAACCTGGCAGGAGGTTTGGAGGAAATTTTGCTGCATTCCAAAAACATGAATTTGGGGCATGACATGCAAGAAATGAATAACAGTTAGTTGTGATGCTTTCTAGGCTTGGACTTCTGGTTGGGAAAAATCTTTATGGCAAATCAAATACTCATGGAAAAGAACTTGTATGAATATATTTAAAATTTGCAAAAATTGGATTGTAAACATTGGAGCAACAGTTAAAAAGTACAAATGTGTTTCATCTTTGTTTAAAGAAAAAGTTTAATCCAAAATTTATTTGGTAATCTTTCATATTGTTAAACTTTGAATTTAATCTTCTTTTTAGATTAAAACACAATATGCTATCAAAGCTGTTTCTTTGTCTTTTATTCTAATAAATTTGAGCAACTATGATGTTTTTGTTAAAGTGTGCAATATAACTAAGATACTACACATATAGTCTTATAAATAGAGGAATCAATTAAGCAAGCTATCAGTCCACCAATAAAGATGTACTGAGAATTGCTATGTGTTTGACAGAGTTGAGCACCTTGGGACATGCAAAAATATATAAAGGCTATTCCCTGTCTACAAGGAAGTTGTGATGTAATTGTAAAGACAAGATATATACAATAAAGTAATTAGCATATTGGTACAAATATAGACTATAGTGATTCTTCTCCTTGCACATCAAGCTTGAAAAAAACCTGAATAAAGCTTATCTCGCAATGACTGACTTTTCTCTATCTTTGTATGAGTCTGGAATGAAGATAGAGTTTACTGTGTACATATTACTTTTTCCCCCCTTTCTCTTCATCTGTACAAGCTCTATGAATATGTATTCATACCAGCTTGTCCATGCAAGCACCCTAGCAATTCTTAGGCCACTACCTTCCATTTTTGGCCTTGGTTAGCACAGCTTGAAATCCCCCAGCAAACCCTTTGGCCCTTCCCCAAATATCCATCTATCTACCTTTTATACTAAACATATTTAATATGAAAGTTTTTGTTATATTATTTTTCAATCTTTAACAATATCTTTGGGGGCAGCTAGGTGGCACAGTGGATAGAGCACCAGCCCTGAATTCAGGAGGACCAGAGTTCAAATCTGGTCTCAGACACTTAATACTTCCTAGCTATGTGACCCTGGGCAAGTCACTTAACCCCAGCCTCAGAAAAAAAATAAATTAAAAAAAATATATTTTTTCCCCAAAAAGATATAATTTAAAAGGTGAGACCAACATCTTTGAGGGTAATACATTTATACCAACGTATAGTTTACATAGTTATAGAACTATGAGATTGTATCAATTGGCAAAAACTAAGTAAGTACAAAAGGAGACTGAAGAGATATGAAAGTTATCTTCAAGTAATCAAAAAGCTGAAAGGCTATTATATGGGGAAAAGGTAGGAAATAAGGCACTATATATTTATTATATAGGGCCAGGTATTGGAAAAATCCTGGGATTATACATACAAACAAAAAGAAAGATAGTCACTATCCTGAAGGAATTTATATTCCAATGAGAGAAGACAACACATAAAAAAGGGAACTGAAAAGCAGGAGTGGGAAGGAGAAAGGGGCATGGTGGTGAAGTTCAGCCAGAAGCATAGCTAGAAGAATCAAATATGGCAGATCTGGATGTACCACCAAAGTGGAGACTCCTGGAAGGGAATTTACCAATATGAAAAAGGGACCAACATAGTAGAAGGATGTTCCAAGATTGGAAGACCAATCACTGAGAGAAAATAAACAATATTAAAATTAAAAGTGATTAAAACCTTTAGTTTGGCTCTAGAGGACAAAATTGGAAATACTAGATAGAAGTAACAAAGACATATTTAGATTTGAAGCAAAAAAACAACAAAAAACTCCTCCTAACAATTAACTGGTTCACTAAATGAAATGTATTGGATCAACCTCAGATAGCAGTAGATTACCCACTCCAGCTTATTGAATTTTCCAGCAGTATGTAGGGAATTCTTTCAAAAGTCCAAGTTGCATTTGTTGGCCCTTTGTACTTTCTACCTTAATATCTATCTTTCTTTGATTATATTATTAAGATAGATTTTGAACCAAGACTCAGATATAACAGTTCTGAATTGTCTTCCTAAGAATTGCAGAAAAGATAGAAAGAATCGGAAATAAAAATTCACAATCTGATTTCAATTCACTTGAAAACACATAAAACTTGAAAAGGGATTTTACTCGATTTCTGGCTTCTTTCTGGCATTCTGTAGGTAATTGTGCTCAATTCCAGTTTAAATATTTGAAGGCCAAAGCATATCATCTGGCTATTCTACGCATTGCTTTCCACAAGGTCATATGCACCTGGAGGATTAATCTTAACTGATGAGTGATAAATTAATTCAATCCCCTCTGAGTTTTCAAATGCTGAAATAGACTAACCTTACATATCTTGCTATTATTATTATTTTGGAAACCATAGACTTTTATTTTTTTTACATTACAGGTCAAACCACACACAGTAATTAGATTTATTTCTGTTTTAAAAGGTAGAAAGTGCCTACAAATTTATTCCCAGCATGCTTTTATAGTACTTGTTTTGTTGGTTATTGAAGCATTGCTATTAAGAAGAAAGGTATATACAGTCAGGTTGATTGCTAAGAAATATCTTGAAAACATGTGTTTCATAAACATTGGATGGATATAGTCATGCATTGATCAAACTTAGGCAATTTTTTTTTTTTTAAATAAGGCAATAAAAAGTTGAGTTTTGTGATTTAGTGAAGGCCAAATCTATTTACTTTTATATCTAATAACAGTCTGTTAAAAAAAAAATTTAGATTGGCAAGCTGTTTAGTTAAATGGGTGCTGTTTTAGGAAAAAAAAAATTCTGAAACCAAATTAGCAGGATAATTTTAATTTGTTTTAAAACCTAGCATGAATTGGGAAATAGCAAAATGCACAGTAGTTCATGAATATAAAAGTATATAACTATGCAAAAAAATGGCAAATATGAAGAATTCAGAGAAAGCTAGAATGAATTAATATGAATTAGTGTAGGTGAAATAAGAATCAAGAAAACAACATGCACAATACTTTCAGCAGCATACATAAAATTCCACCTTCCATAATACCCCACTTCCCATCCTTGTCCCACCCATTGCCAGAAGCAGCAAAGTGGATTTAAATAAACCAGACAAAGACTGACTCAGATAAGTACATAGTTTTATGTGTCTTGGAGTATGACACTTAATTTTAGCCTACTTCTTCTGAAAAATGAGGAAAATAATGACACATATACCTTAGCCTTGTTGCAAGATTTAAATGGTTAACCTGTCCCCCGTCACTGCCTAATGACCAATAATTCACCCATTTCTAAGAGTTCTTCTGTCCCCTTTAAAAGGTTTTAGGGTATTTAGACCCTTTGTCTTTAGCTCCAGCCCCCACATTAGTGTCCTCTTTATTATATGGGGTCTTCTACATCACAGTTCCATATAACCACTTTAAGAGCTGAATTTTCTTCTACAATATTTTTATTTCAAAGCTACATAGAAAGAATAAATACACAAACATTCTCAACACCTGGCTAGGGTGTGGACGAATAATTTCTGCCCAGTACCATTTTATACTCTCGGGAGAAGATTAGGTTTGAACAGTAACAAGTTTCAAGTCCAAAGACCCACCTTAGGTATGGGTAGGCTTGTTGCATAACTAGCCAAAAATTCTTCCTCCAAGTTCTCCAAAAGTTAAATTCCTGGGTTGAGTAGCAATTCTGTGTTGGGAACACTTAGGTAGCATAGTAGGGGCTTCTAGGAAGTGCAATGGGTAGAGTAAGCACTCAGAATCAGATAGAGTTGCTTTTCTGAGTTCAAATCTGGTCTCAGATACTTACTATTTGTGTGACCCTGGACAAGTCACTTAGCCCTATTTGCCTCAGTTACCCTGTCTATAAAATGAGCTGGAGAAGGCAATAGCTACTTACTCCAGTATCTTAGCCAAATGGAGTCATGAAGAATCAAACATGATTGAAAACACTGATCAACAACATCATGCCTAGAACTGAGGAATTAAAGATAAAATGCCAACCCTAAGCCCTATATCTTTAGGTCACAGGTTAAAAGGAGACAGGAAAGAAAGAACTTCCTCCTACCCATTTAGGTGATGGTGCCCACTCTGTAGGTAAATGTGAATTTCACATTTCTGGAGTGGGAGAATGAGGATAGAAAGAATATTTTGGAATTTTAAAGATAAAGCTTATTCCAGGTGAAGGAGGCTATTTTTATTCATGTAGTAGGGGAAAGCAGAGTGTCTAGAAGTAGTGCAATTTCATTTTAGTTGAACTTAACAGGTGAAAAACAAAGCCAAGCTAAGACCTAATTACATATATAAAGAGCTTTGCAATTATTAAAAGCATTATATACATACTAATTATTATTGTTATCCAATCTCTTCATGCTCCAGTTAAATTAAAGCTTACCCACAAGCTTCTGAAGTTCTAACATCTAGACCCTGGAATCCTTCATTTTCACTAGATGCATTCTCACTTATATAAACCTAAATTCTCCAAGTAAGTCTTTGCTATGATTATGGATGAATTGAAAATATGAGAAGAGGAATTCAAGATTTGAGAGGATTGGAGGGATTAGGGTTGCCTGATGCTAAAGAAAAGGAAAGGGATGGTGGGAGTTGTGAGATTGCCAATATAGGTTCAAGTATGGGATCTCAACTTTTTCTTGAATCAACTGGGTCTTTTTCTGATATCCCTAACTCCATAAAAAAATTCAGACTGGGCTAGGGATTGAGGCATCTCATTGCTATGGGAAAACCAACAACTTTTGATTCTTTCTAGCTACAGCTGAACCTCTCAAGGAATGGAAGTATAAAATGGATTCAAAGAGCCTTTTATACACATTTGGGAATTGCATGCGGTCCAGAATGATGTGCTTTCTTTATCATAATCCATCTATTTTTTTTTAAATAATAGCAATAATAAATAGTTTCCTCTTCTTAATTGATCATGACAAAATTTTTCTTTTTTAAAAAATGTATTTATTTATTTTTATTTATTTTAAATTAATTTTATTTTTTTTTTAATTTTTTTATTATATATATATATATATTTTATAATATTATCCCTTGTATTCATTAAATTAATTTTATAATTATATATTTTTGACAGTACATATGCATGAGTAATTTTTTTTACAACATTATCCCTTGTATTCACTTTTCCAAATTTTCCCTTCCCTCCCCTAGATGACAGACAATCCCATACATGTTAAATGTGTTACAATATATCCTAGATACAATATATGTGTGTAAAACCAAATTTCTTGTTGCACAATAAAAATTGGATTCTGAAGGTATAAATAACCTAGGTAAAAAGACAACAGTGCAAACAGTTTATGCTCAATTCCCAGTGTTCCTTCTCTGGGTGTAGCTGATTCTGTCCATCATTGATCAACTGGAACGGAATTAGATCTTCTCTATGTTGAAGATATCCCCTTCAATCACAATATATCTTTATACAGTATTGTTGTTGAAATGTATAGTGATCTCCTGGTTCTGCTCATTTCACTCAGCATCAGTTCATGTCAGTCTCTCCAAGCCTCTCTGTATTCATCCTGCTGGTCATTTCTTACAGAGCAATAATATTCCATAACATTCATATGCCATAATTTACCCAACTATTCTCCAATTGATGGGCATCCATTCATTTTCCAGTTTCTAGCCACTACAAAAAGAGCTGCCACAAACATTTTGTCACATACAGGTCCCTTTCCCTTCTTTAGTATTTCTTTGGGATATAAGCCCCGTAGTAGCACTGCTGGATCAAAGGGTATGCACAGTTTGATAACTTTTTGGGCATAATTCCAGATTGCTCTCCAGAATGGTTGGATTCTTTCACAACTCTACCAACAATGCATCAGTGTCCCAGTTTTCCCACATCCCCTCCAACATTCATCATTATTTTTTCATATCATCTTAGCCAATCTGACATGTTTGTAGTGGTATCTCAGGGTTGCATGACAAAAATTTTCAAGAAAAGTATTATGATTATTTCCATTTTTTTATAGATATGTAAGCTGAGACATAGATCAGGCACAGAGAGGTTAAATCTCTTGCCTAAGATCACATATTTAAATTCTAAAGCATTTTTTAATTCAGGTCTTCAAAACTTCATGTTTTACACATTTTAGTGCCAGTTAACCTACCTATTTTGGATTAATTGATAAGTTCCATTCTTACTGTCTTCACTTTATATAAATAGTCTCAGGTGTTCATCAATCCTTCCCTTGGCCTAACCATACCCACTATCAGCCAGAAGAAGGAATAGCGCTATCATACCTGAAGGCAGACAAAGATAGTTGGTGATGGTAGTGGAAAGGAGCTACTTCACTCTTACCCTTATATCTCAGTCATTCTGGATGTTCCATAAATATCCTAATTACTTTCTGGTTACTAAGTATAGTTAAAATTGGAAACCATCTTTTCATTCTTTTCATGACCTATTTCCTAGAAATAGTCATTTAGACTGCTTAACTTCATTATCTCTTCTTCAACTAGTTTCTAAATCGTTTGAAATCTGATTTGTGACATTGACAATTAAATTAAAGTGTTCTCTTCATGTTCTAAGGAAAATCCCATAAAACCATCAATCCGTTAATCAATCAGCAAACATTTATTAGGTGTTTCCCAAGAATCAGGAATGGTGCTAAACTTTGGGCATACAAAGACAAAAATGAAAGAGCTCTTGCCTTTTAGGACTTAAAATTCTAATGAGAGAGAAAATGTAAACATATATAATTATAATTAGAATATGTGTAAAAAATATATAGGATAGTTTTTGGAGAGAGATAACTAGCAATTGGAGAGGAGGGAGGTATGAGTCAGGAAAGGGCTCATTTAGAAACTTGCATTAGAGCTAAGTTTTGAAGGAGAGAAGTGTTTCCAAGGGGTAGAGGTGAGGAAAGAAAGTAGTCAGTGGATTCATATATAAAAATATATCTATTGAAAATGATGTGAAATTCATTTAAGTTGAAATATCTGAAGAGTATATAGAGCTGCATGTCAGCCAACTAGAATTCATTAAGCACCTATTTTATGCTAGTTACTTTGATAAATGTTGGAAAATTATGGAACAAATAAATATATTTTAAATTTAATACATCATTCCTTGGTATACACATTTTCATATCTTAAAAATGACAATTTTAGTTAAAATGGATTATTTCCATCACAAAACAAACCATTGACATTGACACTGGTTATTTAAAAAAAAAAAATTAATGCTGTCAGGGCAAGTAGGCAGTGCAGTGGATAGAGTACCAGCTCTGAAGTCAGGTGGACCTCAGACACTTAACACTTCCTAGCTGTGTGACCCTAGTCAAGTCACTTAACTACAATTGCCTCAGTAAAAAATAAGTAAATAAATAAATAAATAATGCTGTCTCATGAAAAGTATTTATTAATACAGTAGGATAAGCCAAAGTCTTTCTGAGCCTTTGTTGATATATGTTACTGTGTTTCTATAATCAAAAATAATGTCTATTCACATCTGATGTATAATGAAAAATGAGTTTTTTCAAGACCTTGATCATTGAAGTGAAATTCATTTTTAAATTTATGGTCCTAAGACAACCACTTCCTTTTGTAGAAAATGATAATGTTTATTTAATACTTCAATGTTTGAGAAGGGCTTTACAAATATTATCTCATTTATTTCTGACAACTTAATTATGTTAGATTTTATTATTATTTCTATTTTACAGAAAAGGAAACCGAGGCTAAGGCTATATATCTTATCTTGCACTTGACAGCCAGTAAGTTTAATATAGGGTTCAAATTCAAGTTTTCCATCTATAGCACTCTAATCTCTACTCAAAGAGCTTTGCAGTTGAGTAAACTGAAATTGCAAGAATTGAGTTCTTTACCCAATTTCATGCAGCCAATGAGTGGCAAGGAAGGCAATAATACAGACTTCTATTCATTTTCTGATCTAGGAAGAGTGGAGGGTTGAGAGAGTCCACTCTCAATTTTAAATGTCCTTATGAAACTAATGAGACATATGTCTGATGGAAAACATTAACAGTTTATGAAGAGGTGTGGTAATAGTATTGGACATAATTTGAAAGTCCTATGTCTACTTAGCTATTTCAACTTTTGGATTTCCTTAAATATAGATAAATAAGTTATATTAAAGGGTAGTCTTTAATCCTCCAGTAGATACACATGCAAGCTAAGTAACATTTGATGAAAATTTCAGAGTAGAAACCAACATATATTTCCAAATTAAGAGCAGATTTCAACAGGATGAAGGAACCTGAGCCACAACAGAGATGAATTTCCTTTTGTATTTTTATATACTAAAGCTGCAAGGAAAATTTAATTAGACATTAAAAAAAAAAACATCTTTTCCTGTAACAATAGATCCTCTTAAGGTTTGGCTGATAGAGTAAGGTCTAATATATATTTTTAATCAACACATCGATGGTGAAGGATTATAGCAGTGTTGGCTTTTTTTGTGGTTGCCTTTATGTTTGGACCATAGTGGCTAAAAAACTAATGATTTAAATACTTTCAAAAATCTTTAATCTAGGGCTGGGAACATGGGAAGCAGGAGTGGGGAAAATGTTAACAAAACACTGGAATAGGTTGACTTTTTAATTTAGAATGGAATTTTCTGAATGATTCAGTCTCTACCAATAGATGCCTTTAGACAGTCTATTTGTATAAACCTAAATGAATTTCCAAAACCAGAATTACTAAAAAAAAAAAAAAAAAAAAAAAAAAAAAGTTTGCATGATAGTAAATTGTTCCCACCCAAGTTTGTCAGTGATGTTAAGGACATGTTTCTTTGCCATGCTCCTTCTTCATTGCTGATACTGTTTTTCCCAGGCCATTTTCTTCTACTCAGCTTATCCAAATCTTATCCAAATTCATAAATTAATTCAAGTCATCTCAAAATACTCCCTTTGACAGTTGAACTTAAAAGTTCTTGATAGTGTGCTTAAAGTCAGTAGCACACTGTTTAGTATTTAATATTCTCCTGTGATGTTTGTGTATGTTAGTTTTGCTTATCCAAATAGATTATATTCTTGAGAAAAGGAATCTTATTTTCACAGCATATACTTTGTTTTTTGCATCTACTATAACACCTAGAGGAGTACCACAGAGCCCAGAAGCAGGAAGCTGCTCCACAAATATATGTAGATTTGCAATTATGTGTGTGAATATTTACATATACATATATACATATGTACGTGTATTGATTAAGTATATTTTACTTTTTTGACAATAGCTATTTATTTTCAAAATTCGTACAAAGATAGCTTTCAACATTCACCCTTGTAAAATCTTGTGTTGCAATTTTTTTCTCCCTCCCTTAGATAGCAAATAATCCAATATATGTTAAACATGGGCAATTCTTCTATATATATTTCCACATTCATCAGGCTGCACAAGAAAAATCAGATCCAAAAGGAAAAAAAAAGAGAGAGAGAAATGAAAAAATCAAGCATAAAAACAAAAAAAAAGTGAAAATATTATATTGTGATCCATATCCATAGTCTTGGATGCAGGTGGCTCTCTCCATCCAAAATCTATTGGAATTGGCCTGAATCATTTCACTTTTGAAAAAAGCCACTTCTGTCAAAGTTGATCATCATATAATCTTGTTGCTGGTACAATGTTCTCTTGGTTCTACTCACTTCACTTAGCATCAATTCAATTAAGTCTCTCTAGGCCTTTTGGAAATCATCATGCTGATCATTTTTTATATAGAACAATAATATTCCATAACATTCATATACCATAACTTATTCAGCCATTCCCCAATTGATGGGCATCCACTCAGTTTCCAGTTCCTTATTACTACAAAAAAGGGCTGCTGCAAGCATTTTTGCATGTGTGAGTCCTTTTTTCTTTTTTATGATCTCTTTGGGATACAGCCCAGTAGAGACACTACTAGATCAAAGGGTATGCACAGTTTGATAGCCCTTTGGGCATAGTTCCAAACTGTTCTCCAGAATGGTTGAATCAGTTCATTACTCCACCAACAATGTATTAGTGTCCCAGTTTTCCCACATCCCCTACAACATTCATTATTTTCTTTTCCTGTCATTTTAGCCAATCTGAGAGGTGTAAGCACACTTTTCTGATAATAGAAATGTGATTATCTTTTTTTGAGCAACAAACAATCAGATTAGCTCCAGTCTTATTTTATTTACCAAACATGGCTTGCAGAAGAACAAATTTAGGCCCAAAGAGGAAGAAACCTGATGAAGAAGAATTAAAGACACTCAACCAAGAGATAAAAGTCAAGGTATTAATAATTCCTTTCTCCTTTCTCACATTTCTAAATTCACAGATACAGTCTTATTGAGAATTTCCTACTTTTTTTTCCCATTTTTCATCTGAATCATTATCTCAACAAAAGAGAATGTATTATTATTTATTAATTTTTTAATACTCTTCCTAACTTCAAGCTTATATTCTTAATACCTTACATTGTATGGTTAGTCAATTCAACAACAACAACAAAAACACCATCACCATCATAAAAAAAATTCCTCATTTATTGATCATTTTTTATGAAAAAGGGCTAAAATTATATATAAGTTCCTTGAACAAAGGGCCTGTTTTCATTTCTTTATATCTCCAAATGCTAGAATAGTCCTTTCAACATGTAGGTACCTAACAAATGTTACTAAATGTTCTCTTAGAGTAGTACTTTACAGATAATAAGTGAATAATCAATATCTGTTGGTTTGAATTAAAACATTCTTCTCAAGCTTCTTTTCTTTTTGGGTTTTCCCTTTTATTGTATTTTGATTCCAGGGTCTATGCTGTATCCACTGCACTACCTAGATGCTCCTACATGTGCATTTATATGGAGCTTTAAGATGTGCAAAGCATTTTACAAACATTATCTAATTTTATCTTCACCACCTCCCTAGAAGATGGGAGCTATTATTATCCTATTTTACAGATAAGAAAACTAAAGTAGAGATAATTAAGTAGCTTATCCAGATTCATACACTTACTAAGTATCTGAGAATAGGACTTTCATTCAAATCTTACTAACCCTAAATTCACTGTTTTATTCACCATGCCATTTTATTTCCTGTACATAAGACCAACATAAAATCTGTTTTGGGGAAAAATAATATTTGGGGTTTAAACAAAGGCATACACTATACATTTCCCAAACTTAAGGAAAAGTATACTCAATAGAAATCAAATGTATGTTTTCAATTATTTGTATTTTGTACTGGGGTTTACTTGATCTATTATTTTATTGGTTTCTAAACTAAATAGGAAGTGATGGAAAAATATTTATAATGTAGATTAAACCTAAAAATGTGCCATGTATACTTTTTGTTTTTGTCTTTTTTTTTTTTTTTAAAGAAGCAGTTGTTAAACATTGATTAGCATGCTCTTCTTAGAAGCAAGTTGTGACACCCACTAACTGTGGGACCATCTGCAAGTCACAGCATCTTTCAGAGCCCAAAGTTCTTAACTGCAAAATGAAACTATTGATACTTGCAATGCTTATCTCCTGGTCAGTTGTTAAAAAAAAAAAAAAAAAAAAAAAAAAAGCACATTGTGAACCTTGAAGCATTATAGAAGAACAACTTGCTGCTTTTATCATCATTGTCTATATACAAAGTGACCGCTGGTGTGAATCCATTTGGACTCAGTTAAATAAATAAACTAAGAGGAAGCCAAAAGATGGGAGCAAGCTATGCATTGGAGCACATATTGTTGTATGGTATATCAAAAGTCACAATAGACCACTGGGATCAGAAGAGAAAATAGTAAAAAGACAATGAGTTCCATATTTTTTGCTGCTTTGGAATTTTAAGAAATGCAAATGTGGAATGAGTGCTCATTGACAGCTGTAATAGTTTTAAAATGTAACTTTGCTTTTGGTTAGCATCAATCATACATAAGAAACCTGAATCATATGGATTGAATTAGCTATAAAAGCTAGTGCATTTTCTTTCTTATTTATGGTTGAATATTTGACTGCTTTTGAAGAAGAAAAAGAAGAAGAAAAAGAAAAAGAAGACAAAGAAAAAGGAGGAGGAGGAAGAGGAAAAGGAGGAGGAGGAGGAGTAATTGTAAGAAGAGGAGAAGAAGGAGGGGTAATTGAGGGGAGAGGAGGAAGAGGAGGAGGAGGGAAGTTGGAGGAGGAGGAGGAAGAGAAGGAGAAGCAGGAGAAAGAAGAGGAGGAGAAAGAGGAAGAGGAGGAGAATGAAAAGGAGGAGGAGGAGAAAAAAAAATTACAGGTCTTGCCATATTTCTTAAGTGCCATCCATAGATGAAATAAAGTAAGGGGACCATACCAACATATTTGTTTCTAGTGTTGTTGTGTAATGTAGACTTATCAGAGGACAAAAAGCCTTGGATGTGGTTAAGGATAATTAAAAATAAAATGAGTAAAGGGTAGATGGTTTTTCTTTGGGTTTCTCACAGGCCATTTAGGGAATATAGTCTTTTAATTGACTGGTAAGAGTTAAGTGTGGTAATTAGCTATTTTTAAAAACTGAGGATAGAGGTAGAAAGTATCTATTAAGTAATTTTTATCTATTATTCTGTCAGTCTAATATTATATCATAAGGAATGTTGTTAATATTATGTATATACATTCAAGATACAGTTTCTAGTTAAGTTTCTAATTACCATTGCTAATTTTTGGGGGGCTGTTGTTTTTATTTTTCTGTAATTTTTTCATTGGACTCTTTTCTGAATATGTGAATTACAGAGTAGCATTTATGTGGCTGAAGCTTACAGAGAGCTGAGATAATAAAACTAAGGAATAAAGGTTAGAGTTTATAAGTGATTGCTCATAAGGTGGAAGATGTTAGTCATGAATGTATTTTTTATGAGACAGTCAGTGATTGATAGGAAAAGTCTTGGTTTGGCTTGATTCAGGATTGTGAACTTCGTATTTGCCATGCTCTTTCTGCTAAACCCATTTTTTAGTTGTCTGTGAACATATGAAAGTGTTAAGTTCTTTGCAGCCTCAGTAATACCTAGAGGCTGATACTACTCATTTCTTCTCCCTAAATTTATTCACATTCTGGAAGTACTTTGCTCAACCTATCCTTGACTGTGAAGTCTGAATAAGCTGAAGGAAGAAGGGTTCCTCAAAGCATTAAAAGTCTAATATCTTGACAAGAAAATTCAAGGGATTCACTCTCTGAAAACTGTATAAAGACTTTGGCATTAGTGAATCCATGTCTGAAATGCCTTCCTTAAGGCATCATTGTTGACCAGTGTGTTGTCCAAAATAAAATAAACATTTAAATATGATGACTTTCAGGGAGAAAAAGGAATAGGTTTTACTAAATCAGAAAGGGCAAAGATGAGTATAGAGTTCACACAATGAGTCTGCAGTGACACAACTCCTGAAGTCTGGACATGTCCTATTATATGAAGCTGAATGACTAATTTTTTTTCTGGTTATGTTAACTTTTAAAATACATATGCCTTTATGAATCATGTTGGAAGAGAAAAATCATAACAAAAGGGGGCAATTAGGGTTAAGTGACTTGCATACAGTCACATGGATCCTTCTGACTTCAGGGCCAGTGCTCTCTCCATTACTCCATCTAGCTAGCTGGAGGACCAGGTATCTTTTATGCTGCATTACAGAGAAGCAACACCGATCTCATCATCATTTTTTTTTCTGTCTACATTCATCTTGAAGTAACCCTTCCATTCCTAGACTGCCTTTCTTCACAACTTCAGCCTGAAGGTACATTGCAATAAGCTTAAGATATTCATGGTTGAAAACTAATATGTTAGTAGCATAAAACAGATAATCACAAATGTCTAGGGATGTTATTCATTTATTCAGCAAGTAATTATTGAATTATCAGGATGTCACTATATAGGCTCTTGAATTATAAGACCATTTTTTAGGTTGTGATTCAAAGCCTATTAGAATAGGAAGGTACTTTAGCAGTTTCCTTTTCATTTTACAGATCAAGAAACTAGAGTTCTCAGAAGTTAAATGACTTCATCAGGATTATGGTTAAAACTGATTTCCCCATTGTCTTTATAACCCTCTGTCAAGTATCTTACACTTGCCTTTAAACTGAATTCATCAAACCAATATTTAATAGTGGTCTATTTTCAAAGGTTGTCTTATGTGGAATCATGGAATCACAGAAGGGACTCAGCTGGTAGGACTTAAGAAATAATCAAATCCAACTTGACCATTAAGGAAATGTAGAAACAGGAATCAAGAGAAAAGAGAGAACAAGCATATATTAAGTGCCTATTATATGCTAGCATTAAAATAGGCTCTTTACAAGTATTATCTCATTTGATTCTCACAACTAGCCTGATTTTATAATAAAGAATTAATGTAGACAAAGGTTAAATTACTTATCCAGGATCATAGAGCTAGCTCCCATCAAGCTCTCAATGTATGTTCTTAGGGTCTTTGATTGACTCTTATTAGTTAATATTTAGGCTATATCAATGAATAGTACAGGCAGCATAGACATATATGTCTGTGGTCAATCCCAAACCCCTCTCAGATTTACTTGCTGAACAGTTAATAGATGATGAATTTGTCTTGAAAAATTGGATGGATGATTGACATGTTGGCCTGCACATTCTAAAATCTCTTAAATTTATGATGTCTAGAGATTCCTCAACCCAGAAGTAAGTCCCCACCTGCCCCAGTATATTAACATAAATGGCTCCGTGATCTTTTGGTGCTAGTTTGTTTTGACATCTAACAAGTCAATCATCAGAGAGAATTTCTGGTGATATATTGAAAAATGATCATGAAGAATGCGAAAACTATATGTGGAGCTAAGATATTGATATTAGATGTATGCATCATATTCCTTCCTTCAGATATTAATTAGTGGTCTTGTAAAGGGACAAAGCAAATTGCCTTTAGTTTTAAATATGAAAAGACAGCAACATTGACTAGGTATTATAATATATTTGGGGGAGAAATTACTAAAGGATTTTTGCTTCCACTGAAAAATAGGAACTTTGAAGAAAATTCAAAAAATGCATAATCAATAACAATCACTTACTAATTCCAATATATGAATTTTATAAATGTAATAGAGCCAATTATTTTTTTTTAATTATAGCTTTTTATTTACAAGATATATGTATGGGTAATTTTTCAGCATTGACAATTGCAAAACCTTTTGTTCCAATTTTTCCTCTCCTTCTCCTCACCCCCTCCCCCAGATGGCAGGTTGACCAAGACATATTAAATATGTTAAAGTATATGTTAAATACTATATATATATATATATATATATATATATATATATATATATATATATATATATATATATGTATGCATGCCCATACAGTTATTTTGCTGTACAAAAATAATTGGACTTTGAAATAGTGTACAATTAACCTGTGAAGGAAATAAAAAATGCAGGTGGACAAAAATAGAGGGATTGGGAATTCTATGTAATCGCACACACATTTTAATAATCTATCTCAGGTTAAATGAGATATATTTCTTTTTCTCCTAGTATAATAACTAGTACTCAGATATTAAGATAGATAAAATACTTTGTTTTTTCATTATATTTTTATATACTTTTTTCATTATAGCTTTTTATATAGAAAACATATGCATGGGTAATTTTTCTTTTTTTTTTTTTTAATTTTTTTTCTTTTTTCTTTTTTTAGAATTACCAAGGATGGCTTTATGGAAGATTACAAATAACTTTATGAAAATGATAGTATGTTTCAATGTTTTTAAATTAAGAATTCAAAAGATAACAAATTATACTTATTTTAAAATCTGTGGCAAAGGGCATTACATAAGATAGCTGAAAGCCAGTTTAAAGTGATTTCTTTTTTTTTTTTTTTCTTTTAATAGTTTAATTTACCAGATATATGCATGGGTAATTTTACAACATTGACAATTGCCAAACTTTTTGTTCTAATTTTTCCCCTCCTTCCCCCCCCCCCAGATGGCAGATTGATCAATACATGTTCAATATGTTAAAGTATAAATTAAATACAATATATGTATACATGTCCAAACAATTGTTTTGCTGTCCAAAAAGAATTGGGCTTTGAAATAGTGTACAATTAGCCTGTGAAGGAAATCCAAAATGCAGGCCTACAAAAATTAGAGGGATTGGGAATTCTTTGTAGTGTTTCATAGTCATCTCCCAGAGTTCTTTTGCTGGGTGTAGCTGGTTCGACTCATTACTGCTCTATTGGAATTGATTTGGTTCATCTCATTGTTGAAAATGGCCACATCCATCAGAATTGATCATCATATAGTATTTTTGTTGAAATATACAATGATCTCTTGGTCCTACTCATTTCACTCAGCATCAGTTCATGTAAGTCTCTCCAAGCCTTTCTGAAATCATCTTGTTGGTTGTTTCTTACAGAACAATAATATTCCATAATATTCATATACCACAATTGATTCAGCCATTCTCCAATTGATGGATGTCCACATAGTTTCCAGTTTCTGGCCACCACAAAGAGGGCTGCCACAAACATTCTTGCAAATACATGTCCCTTTCCCCTTCTTTAAGATCTCTTTGGGATGTGTGGGTAATTTTTCAACACTGACCCCTACAAAAGCTTCTGTTTCAACTTTTCCCCTCTTTCCCTCCACCCCCTCCCCTATACATGTTAAATAAAGTATATGTTGAATACAATATGTGTATACATATTTACACAGTTATCTTGTTGCACAAGAAAGATTGGATTAAGGAAGAAGGTAAAAATGATCTGAGAAGAAAAAACAAAAATGCAGGCAAACAACAACAGAAAAAGTAGAAATATTATGTTGTGGTCGATACTCATTTCCCAAAGTTATTTCTCTGGGTGTAGCTGGTTCTTTTCATTACTGATCAATTGGAGCTGATTTGGATTCTCTCATTATTGAAGAGAGCTATGTCCATCAGAATTGATCATCATGTAGTATTGTTGTTGAAGTATATAAAATGATCTGGTTCTGCTCATTTCACTATGTGTCTCTGAGCCTCTCTGTATTCATCCTGCTGGTCATTTCTTATAGAAAAATAATATTCCATAACATTCATATACCATAATTTATTCATCCATTCTCCATTTGGTGGGCATCCCTGCAATTTCCAGTTTCTGGATAAAGATATCCACTTCCATCAGACTACATCCTCATACAGTATCATTGTTGAAATGTATAATGATCCCCTAGTTCTGCTCATGTCACTCAGCATCAGTTGATGTAAGTCTCTCCAAGCCTCTCTGATTTCCTCCTGTTGGTCATTTCTTACAGAACAATAATATTCCATAAGATTCATATACCATAATTTACCCAACCATTCTCCAATTGATGGGGCATCCATTCATTTTCTAGTTTCTAGCCACTACAAAAAGGGCTGCCACAAACATTTTGGCACATACAGGTCCCTTTCCCTTCTTTAGTATTTCTTTGGGATATAAGCCCAGTAGTAGCACTGCTGGATCAAAGGGTATGCACAGTTTGATAATTTTTGGGGCATAGTTCCAAATTGCTCTTCAGAATGGGTGGATTCTTTCACAACTCCACCAACAATGCATCAGTGCTCAGTTTAACCACATCCCCTCCAACATTCATCATTATATGTTCCTGTCATCTTAGCCAATCTAACAGGTGTGTAGTGGTATCTCAGAGTTGTCTTAATTTGCATTTCTCTGAAAAATAGTGATTTCGAACACTTTTTCATATGAGTGGAAATATTTTTCATTATCTGAAAATTGTCTGTTCATATCCTTTGACCATTTATCAATTGGAGAATGGCTTGATTTCTTATAAATTAGAATCAATTCTCTGTATATTTTAGAGATGAGGCCTTTATCAGAAGCTTTAACTGTAAAAATATTTTCCCAATTTGTTACTTCCCTTCTAATCTTCTTTGCTTTAGTTTTGTTTGTACAAAAGCTTCTTAATTTGATGTAATCAGAATTTTCTATTTTGTGATCAATAATGAAGTCTAGTTCTCCTTTGGTCACGAATTCCTTCCTCCTCCACAAGTCTGAGAGATAAACTATGCTATGTTCCTCTAATTTATTTATGAAGTCGTTCTTTATGCCTAAATCATGGACCCATTTTGATCTTATCTTAGTATATGGTGTTAAGTGTGGGTCCAATGCCTAGTTTCTGCCATACTAATTTCCAGTTTTCCCAGCAGTTTTTGTCAAATAATGAATTCTTATCCCAGAAGTTGGGATCTTTGGGTTTGTCAAATACTAGATTGCTATTTTTATTCACTATCTTGCCCTGTGAACCTAATCTATTCCACTGATCAACTAGTCTATTTCTTACCAATAACAAATGGTTTTGGTGACTGCTGCTTTAAAATATAGTTCTAGATCAGATACAGCTAGGCCACCTTCATTTGATTTTTTTTTTCATTAGTTCCCTTGAAATTCTTGACATTTTGTTCTTCCATATGAATTTTGTTGTTATTTTTTCTAGGTCATTAAAATAGTTTCTTGGGAGTCTGGTTGGTATAGCACTAAATAAATAGATTAGTTTAGGGAGTATTGTCATCTTGATTATATTTGCTCAGCCTATCCAAGAGCACTTAATGTCTTTTCCAATTATTTAAATCTGACTTTATTCTTGTGGCAAGTGTTTTGTAATTTTGCTCATATAATTCCTGACTTTCCTTTGGTAGATATATTCCTAAATATTTTAAACTATCTATAGTTATTTTGAATGGAATTTATCTTTGTATCTCTTGCTGTTGGATTGTGTTGGTAATATATAAAAATGCTAAGGATTTATGTGGATTTATTTTGTATCCTGCAACTTTGCTAAAGTTCTAAATTATTTCTAATAGCTTTTTAGCAGAGTCTTTGGGGTTCTCTAAGTATACTATCATGTCATCTGCACAGAGTGATAGCTTGATTTCCTCATTACCTACTCTAATTCCTTTAATCTCTTTCTTGGCTCTTATTGCCGAGGCTAGTGTTTCTAATACAATATTGAATAGTAATGGTGATAGTGGGCAACCTTGTTTCACTCCTGATCTTACTGGGAAAGATTCCAGTTTATCACCATTACATATGATGTTTACTGAAGGTTTTAAATATATGCTCCTTATTATTTTATGGAATAGTCCATTTATTCCTATACTCTCAAGTGGTTTTAGTAGGAATTGATGTTGTTTTTAATCAAATGCTTTTTCTGCATCTATTGAGATGATCATATGGTTTTTGTTAATTTGGTTATTGATATGGTCGATTATGCTAATAGTTTTCCTAATATTGAACCAGCCCTGCATTCCTGGTATAAATCCCACTTGGTCATAGTGTATTATCCTGGGGATGATTTTCTGTAGTCTTTTTGCTAATATTTTATTTAAGATTTTGGCATCAATATTCATTAGGGAGATTGGTCTATAATTTTCTTTCTCTGTTTTCAGCTTACCTGGTTTAGGTATCAATACCATGTCTGTGTCATAAATAAATTTGGTAGGACTTCAATCCCTATTTTTTCAAATAGTTTATATAGCATTGGAGTTAGTTGTTCTTTAAATGTTTGGTAGAATTCACATGTAAATCCATCTGGCCCTAAGTATTTTTTCTTAGGGAGTTGGTTAATAGCTTGTTCTATTCTTTTTCTGAAATGGGACTATTTAGACTATTTACTTCTTCCTCTGTTAATCTGGGCAAGCTATATTTTTGAAGGTATTCTTCCATTTCATTTAAGTTATCGAATTTATTGGCATAAAGCTGGGCAAAGTAGCTCCTAACTACTGTTCTAATTTCCTCTTCATTAATGGTGAGTTCTCCCATTTCATTTTTAAGACTGTCAATTTGTTTTTCCTCTTTCCTTTTTAAAATCAGATTTACTAAGGGTTTGTCTATTTTGTTGGTTTTTTCATAGAACCAACTCTTAGTTTTATTTATTAATTCAATAGTTTTGTTTTTTCTTTCAGTTTTATTAATATCATCTTTTATTTTTAGAATTTTAAGTTTCGTGTTTGTCTGGGGGTTTTTAATTTGTTCCTTTTCTAGCATTTTTAGTTGCAAGCCCAATTCATTGACCTTCTCTTTCTCTATTTTATGCAAGTATGCCTCTAGAGATGGAAAACTTCCCCTTATTACTTCTTTGGCTGTATCCCACACATTTTGGTATGATGTCTCATTATTGTCATTTTCTTGGGTGAAGTTATTAATTGTGTCTACGATTTGCTGTTTCTCCCAATCATTCTTTAATATGAGATTATTTAGTTTCCAATTATTTTTTGGTCTATTTTCCCCTGGCTTTTTATTGAATGTAATTTTCATTGCATTGTCATCTGAAAAGAATGCATTTACTATTTCTGCCTTACTGCATTTGATTTTGAGGTTTTTATGTCCTAGTATCTGATCAATTTTTGTATTGTTTCCATGAACTGCTGAGAAGAAAGTGTACTCCTTTCTGTCTCCATTTAGCTTTCTTCAAAGATCTATCATATCAAACTTTTCTAGTATTCTATTTACCTCTTTGACTTATTTCTTATTTATTTTGTGGTTTGAGTTATCTAATTCTGAGAGTGCAAGGTTGAGATCTCCCACTATGATAATTTTGCTGTCTATTTCTTTTTGCAGCTCTCTTAATTCCTCTTTTAAAAATTTAGCTGCTGCACCACTTGGTGAGTATATGTTTAATATTGATACTGCTTCATTATCTATGCCACCCTTTAGCAAGATATAATGACCTTCCTTATCTCTTTTAATTAGATCAATTTTTGTTTTTGCTTGATCTGAGATGAGGATGGCTACCCCTGCTTTTTTGGCTTCAACTGAAGCATAGTAGATTCTGCTCCACCCTTTTACTTTTAGTTTGAATGTATCACCCTGTTTCAGGTGTGTTTCCTGTAAACAACATATAGTAGGATTCTGATTTTTAATCCAGTCTGCTAACTGCTTCCTCTTTATGGGGTAGTTTACCCCATTCACATTTATGATTAGAAGGACTAATTCTATATTGCTTGCCATCCTACTAACCCCTGCTTATGCTTTTCTCCTTTCCTTCCCTCTTACCCCCCTTTCCAGTATTAAACTTATGAGCACCACTTGCTTTTCACAGCCCTCTCTTTTTAGTATCCCTCCCCCACCTTAAAGTTCCTCCCTCTATTTTACCCCTTTTCCTCACAATTTCTACATTCCTTTCCCCTTAGATTATTTCTTCCCACCCACTTTTCAATGAAGTGGAAGAAGTTTCACCATAAATCGAATATGTCTATTGATACACACTATATTCATCCCCCTCTTTTCTTTCTCTCAGATATAATAGGTTACTTTTGCCTCTTCATGAGATGTAGTACTACCACTTTACCCTTTTTTATGATATAATTTTCTTTCCACCTCTGGTTTCTAGGACAAATTGTACATGTGTTTTTTACATATCTTTATGGAAGAAATATACTTCTCACGATTTCTTTTTACCTTTTTAGAAATCTCTTGAGTTCTGTATTTGAAGATCAAACATTTTTTAATAGATCTGCTTTTTTCATCAAGAATAGTTGGAATTCATTTATTTTGTTAAATATCCATCTTCTTCCCTGCAAAAGGAGAGTCATTTTTGCTGGGTAAGTTATCCTTGGCTGCATACCAAGTTCCTTAACCTTTTGGAATAACATATTCCAGGCCCTTTGTTCCTTTAATGTGGATGCTGCTAGATCCTGGGTTATCCTTATTGTGGCTCCTCCATATCTGAATTGCTTTTTTCTAGCAGCTTCCAATATTTTTTCCTTCATCTGATGGTTCTTGAACTTGGCCACTATATTTCTTGGTGTTTTGATTTTAGGGTCCCTTTCAGTAGGTGATCAATGAATTTTGTCAATGTCTATTTTACCCTCTGTTTCTAAAACATCTGGGCAGTTCTCTTTGATAATTTCCTGGAAAATAGAGTGCAGGCTCTTTTTTCCCTCACATTTTTCAGGGAGTCCAATTACTCTCAAATTGTCTCTCCTGGATCTGTTTTCCAGGTCTGTTGTCTTTCCAATAAGGTACTTGACAGTCTTTTCAGTTGTTTCATTTTTCTGGTTTTGCTTGACTACTTCTTGGTTTCTCCTTGAGTCATTCATTTCTACTTGTTTGAGTCTAATTTTCAATGATGTATTTTTTTCACTCACTTTTTAAATATCTTTTTGTAATTGTCCAATTGAGTTTTTAAGTGAGTTGTTTTCTTCTATGGAATTTTTTTTTCCATTTCATCCATTTTATTTTTTAGAGAGCTGTTTTCTTTTTCCAACTCACTAATTTTATTTCTCAATGATTTGTTTTCTTTATCCACTCTGTCTTTAAATGCCTGGGATGACTTCTCCAGACTCTCTTGCCAAGCTTCCCTTTCCTTTTGCCATTTCTCTTCTAGCTCTCCTGTGAGAGTCTTTTTGATTTCCTCTATGAGAGTTTTGTGTATTGAGGAGCAGATCATATCCCCCTTAGGGGATTCCTCTGGAGAAAGTCTGCTTTTAGTCTCCTCAGGGTTTGAAGTCTGCTCTCTCTCCATACAGAAGCTGTCAATGGTTAGAGCCCTTTTAAATTTTTTGTTCATTTTGTCAGTGCGGGAATTGAAGAAAACAAATTGACAAGAGAAACAATTGGTCTGTTTCTGGTGGGGATGGGGCTGGATGGTGTTACCAAGCTTCTTCTACGGACTGTGGGAGACAGCAGCAAGGCACTAGCAGGACAGAGATGACTGTGCTCTGAGGCTCTAAGAACACACTGAATCATTTGGGGGGGGGGGGAGGAGAGACACTAGCTTTCCGGGGTTTTATTCTTTACCTCCAGTGTTTACACCTTCTCTGCTGCTCCTGGCTTGCTGCCAAGACGGAACATCCATACTGGGTTAAAGTTCATTTCACAGAAATGGGAGAGATTGCACCCCTCCCTCCTCAGGTCTGAGCAGAGTGAGCTGCCTGCTTTGCTCTCTCTGCTTGCCCTCAGTCTATGCCCAGTCTGTTCATCCCCTCCCCTGAGCAAACATAGACCTTTTCTGGTGAATTTCAAGGATGTCTTCTGTTGGTGATTATTTGTGGAGGTTTTTTCTGGTTAAGCATTAATTCTGAGGCTTGTCAAGAAGTAAGTTCTGAGAGAAAACACAGAGCTCAAGCAGCTGTTTGCCTCCTCTCCACCATCTTGGCCAGAAGTCCTGATTGCTTCCTTTCTAATCCTGTCCACATTGTTTTATTTGTACAAAAGCTTTTTCACTTAATATAATTGAAATTTTCTATTTTGTGATCAATAATGACTTCTAGTTCTTCTTTGGCCACAAATTCTTCCTCCTCCACAGGTCTGAGAGGTAAACAATCCTATGTTCTTCTAATTTATTTATTTTCTTTATGCCTAGGTCATGAACCTATTTTGATCTTATTTTGATGTATGGTGTTAAGTATAGATCAATGCCTAGTTTCTGCCATACTAATTTCCAATTTTCCCAGCAATTTTTGTCAAATACTGAATTCTTATCCCAAAAGCTAGGATCTTTGGGTTTGTCAAACACTAGATTATTAAAGTTATTGATAATTTTTTCCTTTTGACCTAACCTATTCCACTGTTCAACTAGTCTATTTCTTAGTCAATACCAAATGGTTTTGGTGACTGATGCTTTATAATATAGTTTTAGATCAGGTACAGCTAGGCCACCTTCATTTGATTTTTTTTTTCATTAATTCCCTTGAAATTCTTGATCTTTTGTTCTTCCTGATGAATTTTGTTATTTTTTCTAGGTCAGTAAAATAGTTTCTTGGTTGTTTGGTTGGTATAGCATTAAATAAATAGACTAATTTAGGTAGCATTGTCATCTTTATTATATTCACTCTACCTATCCAGGAGCACTTAATATTTTTCCTGTTGTTTAGATCTGACTTTATTTGTATGGAGAATGTTTTGTAGTTTTTGCTCATATAGTTCCTGAATTTCCTTTGGCAGATAGATTCCCAAATATTTTTTACTATCAAGGGTATTTTAAATGGAATTTCTCTTTGTATCTCTTAGTGTTGGATTTTGTTAGTGATGTATAAAATGCTGATGATTTATATGGATTTATTTTGTATCTTGCAACTTTGCTAAAGTTGTGGATTATTTCTAAAAGTTTTTTAGTAGAATCTTTGGGGTTTTTTAAGTTTACCATCATAAAATCTGCAAAGAGTAAAAATTTGGTTTCCTCATTATCTACTCTAATTCCTTTAATTTCTTTTTCATCTCTTCTTGCCAAAGCTAGCATTTCTAATACAATATTGAATAGTAATGGTGAAAGTGGGTAACCTTGTTTCACTCCTGATTTTATAGGGAATGGTTCTATTACATATCATGGTTACTGATTGTTTTAAATAGATGGTAATGACTATTTTAAGGAAAAGTCCATTTATTCTTATACTCTCTAGTATTTTTAATAGGAAAGGTATTGGATTTTATCAAATGCTTTTTCTGCATCTATTGAGATGATCATATGTTTTTTTGTTAATTTGGGTATTGATATAGTCTATTATGCTAATAGTTTTCCTAATATTTAACCAGCCCTGCATACCTGGTATAAATGCTACTTGGTGATGGTGTATTTTCCTGGGAATAATTTTCTGTGATCTTTTTACTAACATTTTATTTAGGATTTTTGCATTGATGTTCATTAGTGAGACTGGTCCATAATTTTCTTTCTCTGTTTTCGTCCTATCTGGTTTAAGTATAAATACCCATGTTTGTGTCATAAAGGAATTTGGTAGGATTTTTTCATTCCCTATTTTTTCAAATAGTTTATATAGCATTGGAGTTAATTGTTCTTTAAATGTCTAGTAGAATTCACATGTAAATCCATCTGGTCCTGGGGATTTATTTTTTAGGGAGTTGATTAATAGTTTGTTCTATTTCTTTTTCTAAAAATAGGATGATTTAACCAATTTACTACTTTCTCTGTTAATGTGGACAACCTATATTTTTAAAAGTATTCATCCATTTCATTTACATTATCAAATTTATTGGCATAAAGTTGGGCAAAGTATCTCCTAATTATCACTCTAATTTTCTCTTCATTGGTGGTAATTTTTCCCTTTTCATTTTTAGGACTAACAATTTGATTTTCCTCTTTCCTTTTTCTAATCAAATTTACCAAGGGTTTATCTCTTTTGTTGTTTTTTTAAATAAAACCAACTCTTAATTTTATTTATTAATTCAAAAGTTTTGGGTTTTTTTTTTCACTTTCAGTTTTATTGATCTCTTCTTTTATTTTTAGAATTTCAAGTTTGGTATTTGGGGGGTTTTAATTTGCTCTAACTTTCTTAGTTGTGAGCCTAATTCATTGATTTTCTCTTTATTTTATGCAAGCAAGCCTCTAGAAATATAAAATTTCCCCTTAAAATACTTTATTTTTTTATGATATTATTTGATTTAATCATCACTTATTCCTCGGAGAAGTAGCTGCTATTATTATCCCCATTTTCCATATGTGTAAGTTAGGACTAGGGGAGATTAAATGACTTATCTTTAGTCATAAAACCCAAGGCATCTGAGACTGGATATAAGCATAGGTCTTTATGATTTCAGATTCTGTACCACTATCCATTGTATCATTTAGTTTTAAAGCATTCCATACTCTTTTTTAAAAAAAAAATCTTTTACTTTTAATAGTATTTTATATTTCCAAATTCATGCAAAGATAGTTGTTGGAAAAACTTGTGTTTCAATTTTTTCTTCCCCTCTTATTTTTTTCTCCTCACAACAAGATAAAAAGCCATCCAATATAGGTTAAACACGTAATTCTTCTAAATGCATTTCTGTATTTGTCAAGCATTCTAAGCTTTAAAAAGTCCACCTTATGTAACTTAATCTTCCCAGCAACTTCTTGAGGGTAGTATCATCAAAAATATTTATCCAACATCTACAGTTTCTACAATATGTGTCAGGCTTTATTGAGTTCTTGAGTTCATATATTTCTTTTCTTTAATTGGCTTTCTCTTAGATACTTAGGAGTTATTCTATGCCCTGTGGCTTTAAGAATTGGCTAAAACATTTAGATAAAGTCCAACTGCTTCAGCTCCCAGTAATGAGCCAATCAACATTACACACATTTTAAAAAGTAGGATTGACATCCTTATAAAAATGTAAAGAATGGGTTAAAATAAATAAATACTTTCTCATTCAACTTTTTTTCCCCCTTGTTTTGTCTCTACCTAGACTAATTCCTGCAAACATTCATCCTCTTTTGTGGCATTTCTATAAAGTAGTGATTCTCAAAATGTTTTGGTTTCAGGAATCCTTTACACTTCTAAGAATAACTGAGGACCTCAATAAACTTTGTTTATGAGTGTTAATTTTCTGATATTTGTGGTTTTAAAATTAAAACCAATTTTTAAAAAATAAATTCATTTATAATAAGTCTTTACTTGTTAACATGAGCATGATTTCATGAAAATAACTAATTTTAAAATATGCTGAAGAATGGCATTGTTTTACATATTTCTGCAAATTTCATTAATGTCTGACTTACTAAAAGACAGCTGGATTTTCATATCTGCTTCTGTATTCAATCTTTGACTTATGTTGTTTTGGTTGAAATAAAGAAAATCCAAATTTACATAGACATGCTATAGAAAAATAAAGGATTATTTTAATAATTTTTTATATAATTGTGAATATTCTTCTCTGAAACTATATCACACTTAGTTTTTAAGGATTTGTTGCAATATGGAATTTTAAACTCTATCAACTAACTTTATGTAGTCTGTTACATTCAAATTCATTATTCTTTCCTGATTTTTGAATGGATCTTTTATCTGTGAATTATTTTGAAATATTATACATTAATATTTGGGAAAATATTTGTTCATTAAGATATGCAAATCTTCCAAAGCTTGACTTATTTCTTCATATGATATCAAAACAAATTGGTTAAAATCACCACCAACCACTTAGATCAGGAGTAGTATCAAGAGCTATCAAACTCATGGTGATATATATAAGTTTTTTAAAAATTCTAATTTTCTCTTGAATTTTATCATTGGTACAAATACTGAAGAGGCATTTAGGTGATAGAAAAATGGGTGGGAAGTAAGTAAGATCTGAGTTTACATACTTAAGTCACTATTAATCCCTGTTTGATTCACTTCCTCATCTATAAAATGAGAATAAACTAGACAAGGAAATGGCAAGTCATTCCAGTATTTTCGCCAAGAAAACACAGTGTATATAGTTCATGCTGTTATGGAGAATCAGACAGGATTTTAATGAGTGAAAAACAACAAAGCTAATACTGTAAGTTGTTTTTCCTTGAAATAACAGGTTCATTTCATTCTTAATACCTCTAATAATTGTCCACTACTTTCTTCTTGGTGTCCCACCACAAATTCTATTTCAGGTTCTCATAATTGGACTATTAATATTCTACTATTTTCTTTGACTCCAATCTCTTATTGTACAATCCATAATGAGTTCCACCAATTCTCAAAATTGGTCTCTAGCCCCTTAGGAATGCTTGAAACCCTTTCAGAGAATCCATGATATCAAAACTACTTTAATAATAATATTGTTATTATTTGGCTTTTAAATTTTCATTATCTTGTGTGTAATAGAATTCTCCAGAGGGTACATGACTTGTGAATTAAAGAGTTAGCTGCAAACATGAAGATACAATTAATCTCTCATTTGCAAAATGTTACTTTTTCTTTACAAATGGATAAATTCACAGACATGGTGTCTGGTATATCTGGTATCAGCACCAATGAATCATTAAAGATCTTCTTTTATATGAATGGTAGCAAACAGTGTGACTTTGAAATATTCAAAATATTGAATAGCTTTTTTTTTTCTCTTTTTTTCTCTTTTTTGATTCTCTTTCACTTTACCCTCAACTACAGCTAGAAAAAGGAAGTCTATCCTAGACTTCTAGATTTGGAGCTAGACAGTATTTTGGAGGTCATCTATCTCTCCAATCCTTCATTTTACAGATGAGGAAAATGAAACAGAAGACTTATGACTTGTTCTGGATCACACAACTAATTAGGTCTCAGGGTGGTTTTGAATACCTGTCTTCCTGATTCCAAATCCATTACCTTATCCATAGATAAATTCATGTTTAAAGAACAAAGTGAAAATAATATTTTAAAAATTCTTTTATATCTTATGCTAATCCTTATTATTTTATAATCAAATAACCAAATTGTTCTAATTTGATATCTTTATAATTTTATCTTCAAGATGGATTGAATCCTAGCTAAATTGTTAAATTACCATGACCTTTTTCCATATCCAGCACAATATTTGCACACAGAAGGCACTGAATAAATAGCAGAATTAAATGTATTCAATTTGGTACAAACACAAGGTTCTGTTTGTAGAAAAATAAATTTCAAAGTTCAAAATCTTTTGCACATCAGAAAACTATTACAAATCAACATTTACACGAGTTACGAAAAGTATAAAGGAATCAGAAACATATGGGTCACAATTTCTTTTAAACTACAGTCCTATTTAAAGATTAGGCTGGGGTGGGAATGGTGTTCTTGGATTCACTTTGTCCAAAATATTTCAAAATTGATGGAGGCATTTAGAGAGGAAACTTGTTTCCCTATTTAACCAGCTCCATTTATAAATTCTACATTGTGATATTGTTTTGATGCCTTGTTGAGACATAGAGAAAGACTTGGGTTCCTGAAGATCAAATCAGTAAAGCCCAATCTTTTTAAGTGTTACATAACTGGTAGTCTGACAAAGCCAATGAACTCATGAGCAGAAAAAACTTTTAAATTCACAAAGTAAAATATATAGGATTAAAAAGGAAACCAGCTATATTGAAATGGACCTGTATCCAAGTTCACAGATCTCATCAAATCTATATGCAAGATAATACATGGAATATAAAGTAAGAATAATTGCTCTAGTTGGGATTTCCGTTCTTTTCTTAATGTCAATAGATCAGTCAATAAGAACTTATTAAGTGCATACTATGTGTCAAGTATTGTGCTAAGTACTGAGTATAAATAGCGTTTGTATATACACACATACAAAATGTACATATATGTGTATTTTCATATACATATGTGTATGTATGGTGCATTTATATTGCATTCTTGTGGCTATAATATACACCTATGTGTGAGTGTAGATATATATATATATATATATATATATGTATATGTATATATGTATATATACATATACATATATATATATATATATATGAGTTTACTTGCACATATCATATTTATATTATATATCCAGAGAGGATTTTCTTCAGTAAAATTATATATAGTTATATATTTATTTATATGGATCTTTATATACAAAAAATGCAAGTTTAACCACTATATCTTTGTATTTTTGTGGGAATATATATGTATCCACATATGCATATTATTGTATGCAATATATACTATATATGCATATAGAAGTGTGTGTGTGTGTTGATAATAGGTGTATGATTTCCTCAAAACAAATATCCTCTCAGTAAGTTTAACCCTCTGGATGTTAGTGATTATTCTCCCTCGGAGAAAGGGCAGTCTCTAGGTTACAGGATTCATTCCTAGACCAGGAAGTGTTTGACCTGGGGGGGAACAGCAGAAGATCTAACAGGTGATCAGTGATTAGTCTTCCTCTTGGCCTCTCCCGGTTATAGGAGCAGCTGCTTCAGTCTCTTGCCCAGAAAGAATCCCCTGAGGCAGATAATAACACTTTATTAGTCCACTCTAATTGGTTTCCGTAAATAAAAGGGCTTATCTCTGAATATAATTCAAAATCCCACCTCAAATTTCAAAACCAAAGGATCACGAGCAACAGCTTAGATAGCGTGCCATTTATTTATAGATAAACAATTTAGTTATGTTACTTGTTTTTTGTGCTAATACTCCATTAGATGCCTCATGACTTATTTTCTATTAAATCTATCTATACTTTATGTGTGTGTGTATGTGTGTGTGTGTGTGTGTGTGTGTGTGTGTGTATACAAGCCAGCCAGGTTTCCATAAGCATAGTAATTTTCTTTTATCATTTGTTCATTTCTGCCCATTTGGGATATTGCTTCCTCCTAGTCTTTTTTTTTTTTTTTTTTTTTGCTTCCTTCTCCCAAAAGGCTGTGTCTCCAAGCCTTCTCATATTTATTTTCAGGCTGAGTGTATCATCTAGGTGGGATCAAGGATGTCTTAATTTGGAGGTGGTTAAATGAAACAATGGCTAAATCCCTGGGCTTGGAGTCAGATCTGAATTCAAATTTGACTTAATGCATTTACTAACTGTGTAACCTCAGGAAAGTCACTTAGCCTATATCTGTACCATTTTCCTCAGCTGAAAAAATGGGGACTGATAATAGTGCCCACCAAATGAAGATCAAATGAAATACCTGTAAAGCATTTAGCATAGTGCCTGACAAATAGTAGATATTTAACAAATGCTTGCTCTCTTCCCCTTAAACTAACCTCTTCCCTTAATATCCTCTTCTAAATCACTACTTTTCAAATATTCATGGCAAGTCTCTTAGCATTCAAGTCATCTCTTCCCCAGTTTCAACATGCCTATTATTTCAAATGACACACTGCTTGAGCCAAGGCCTTTTACTACCATCTTTATCCTGCCCTGAATTGAGTGATTGGTAAATCAGCCAAATCATACTAGCATTTATTCAAAGTCTACTATATAACAAAAATTAAAAAAAAATCTCCATTCATATGTGCAAGAGCTGTACTTGTATGAGTGTGACCCATATAGATAGATAGATGCAATATAAATGTAAGGAAAATCATCTGAAGTTAAATGATCAATCAGATTATTGATCATTTCTTTCTATAAGGCAATACTTCTAAAATCCCAGTATGAGCCTACTATATAACATGGAAACTCCCTATCTGAGAAATACATTTGCTTTATTACCTTAGCATAACGAAAGGCATTACCTGTAAAGGGCTAGAACTGAGTAGATGCACTTAATGTAAGGTAATCTAGCACTAATTACCAATTGGACAATTCTCTATTAATATATGCTTGGAGGATGACCCTACTTAACTCTTTGTGTTGGCTGAATCTGTGGATGTGGACAAAGAAGGGGAAGAGAGATCAGCAGGATCGTTCTTTGGTGGTAGAGAGAGAGAAAGGAGGTGTGTAGATTCCTATATCTAATCCCCTGACTGTGACCCTAGAAGACCAAGAATAAAGACTTTTTTCTTATCTCCGGCTGATTCTAAGATATCCAGAGTACTAATGCGGTCACAACAACTACCTTTATGTTGGGGTCTTTCTTCCACTTCATTCCATTCCACATTTATTAAATACCTATTGAATATTTATTAGGTAATAAGGAAACTTGCTTTATTACTTAAAAAAATAATAAAAATAAAATAGTTACTGTACTATATTTGAATCTAATCAGAAAAAAAGAGTGCAGTGGACCTAGAACCACCATATCCTTAAAAATTATATCTATTAATGAGGCCCAAGATTGCTTTAGCTCTTTTAGCTGACATATCACTTGACTGAATCAAATGGAGCTTAGAGTTTACTAAAATGTCCAGGTTTCTTCAAGAAAATCGCTCTCCAGTTATATTTCTCCCATTTTGTAATTGCAGAGTAAAATGTTATCCCAAATGTACAATTTTCCATTTACTCCATAAATTTCATCTTACTTCATGGTTAGTAAAGATGAGTGGTGATGGTCATGATAAAAAAGTCTAAGGCAACAGATTTTCTTTCAATATTGAATCTGGGGTTTCCAAAACAAAGCATACACAAAAAATTAAGAATAAGGGCCACATAAATAAAGGCCAGTAATTTTGTGGTTAAAATTTAATTAAGGAGAATAAACAAAGCCACATTCATAAAGGAATAATTTGCTTCCCTTAGAGCCAGGAGTGCAGAGTATAAAAATGCTCTCAGTGGATCCAAACAGGAGAATAGTAGTGTAGGGTTTAAATACTTTAAGAATAAAGGAATACTTTCCATATTTCCTATTCCTTTAGCTTGAAACTAGTCACTAAATTAAAGGTCCTTCTTAGAGAAGGGTAGTCTATAGGTGTACATTGCATATATTCTTGAACTTTTTCAATATCTTGCTCAGTTGTGTTGATTCTTTCTTTCTTTCTTTCTTTCTTTTTCTTTCTTTCTTTCTTTCTTTCTTTCTTTCTTTCTTTCTTTCTTTCTTTCTTTCTTTCTTTCTTTCTTTCTTTCTTTCTTTCTTTCTTTCTTTCTTTCTTTTCTTTTTTTGGTCTTTAAAAATTATTATTTGTTATATGAGATAACAATTTGGAGAGGAGGGAAAGAGATATTGGGGAAAACTATATGTAAAAAACCAAAGACATTAATAAAAATTTATGTTAAAATGTGATTTTGGGATTTTATTTCTGTGTCATGTGCAATATTATATCTATACTCCAATAGAATGTACGCTCCTTGAGAACAGGGATAGTTGTTTTTTTTTTTTCATGACAAAGCAAAATATCCTTGCTATCTATTACATAGTAAGTATTTTATAAATAAAATCACTTGATCGAGGCACAGATTCTGACAAGGAGCTGGTAACTCTAGTTGTGCTAAGATGAAAAAGTTTTTGGATATCTTGAATAGGAACATGTGTAACTATATTCTCTATTTCTCTATCCCACACAGGTATGACAGTGTAAAGGATAATGGTAGAATTTTGGAAAGTTTGGCTTTAGAGGGACAAGTTAGACAGTATGATTGAACAACAGATTTTAGAATGGAATGACTGCACTCTTGCAATAAATAAGGGAATACAGATCTTTTGAATGAATTTCTATTACAAAGATGAGGTTGGAAGTAGACAACAACAAGAAACATCCAAAATAACTGGATAAATTGACTAGTCTCAGAATAGAATAGAATAGTGACAGGATAGGCTGTTCACTTAGAGGAATGCAACCTGATAATTCCATTCCACAGAGTAAACCATTGACTACTTAAAGGTGGTCTTTTGTGGGGGAAGTGCTATTATTCATCAAAAATTTACTAATGCCCCTTTTCTGTGCTAAATTGAGAAGTATAATTCTAATGTGATAGAGGAAAAGGGTACATGGAATAGTGCGATTATGGGGTCACTGTGTTCTAGGAGGATAATATATTCCTTTTCTTTTGTATAAATTCTCAGTTGCCCTCTGAGGCACAGCTTAAATTAGGTAGAGTGCAGAGTCTAGAGTCAAGAAGACTGTTCTTAAGTTCAAATATAGCCTCATGTATGTATGACTTACTAGCTGTATGATCCAGGCCAAGTCACATAACCATGTTTGCCTCAATTTCCTTGTCTGTAAAATGAGCTGGAAAAGGAAGTGTCCCACTACTTCAGTATCTTTGCCAAAAAGACCCCAGATGGGGGTCACAAAGAATTTAGCATACCTAAAACCAACTTTTAAAAACAACAGTAACAATCTGGCTTCTAATATTACCATTTTACTGAAAGTCACCAATAAATTCTAATTTCTGCAGCATTTTGTATCATAATTGTCCTTTCCTAGATTCTTTCTCCCTTCTTGGTGGCTATGATGCCATTTTCTCCTTTTCTCTTTACTCCAATGACTCCTTGATTTTTTGCAGAGATCTTTTCCACTGTTTCCTCTTCTTATCCTTCCAAGTGATCTCTATCCTTGCCCTCTTTCCTCAACTATGTTTTCCTTTGGCAAACTCATTTACTCCAATGGTTTTAATGAAGCTCATTCTATATATCTCTATATATCCTAATTCTATATATCTATTTTTATGACAGTCTCTCTCCTGAGCTCCAGTCCCACAATTGCAAACTAATTGTTTCCAACTGGATGTTTATAAAACACATTAAATTCTGCATGGCAAAATTCATCATTTTCCATCAAAACGTTTTCCTCCTAACTTCTTTCTTTAGATAACACTGCTGTCTTCCAAATTACCCAAACTGAAAAAGCTCATAATAATCCTTTAATCTTTCTTCTTCCTTGTTTTCCACATTAAATCAATTATCAAATCTTATCATATCTAACTCTAAAATATACCTAGCATTTGTTTCTTCTTTTTCACTCCTACTGACTCCATTCTAGTAAAGAATTTTATTAGCTTATTCTTCTACAAATCTTTCAGTATGCCCTATTTGCTTATTGAATAAAATACAAACTCCTTACCCTGTTATTAAATATCTTCTACAAATAGACTTAATCTGATATTGTGGAAAGAGTAAAAGGACATCCATTTGGATCTCATCATTACTATTTATTGCTTATTTGACTTTAGGAAATCACTTAACTTCTCTAAACTTCATTTTCTCAGTTTCTCCACAAGAGACTGGACTGAGAGTCTCTTGTGGCTTTAGCCTTATGATCCTTTTTTTCTAAATTTGTTTCATGGTATTACACTTTGTGAAATCTATATTTTTGCTAAATCAAACCTTTTTTTATTTCTTGATCTCATCAAATTGTATAGTCTCTGTACATGTACAATAGTATATAATTTGAATATACCATTTCACTCATTTCAACCTATTGGAATCCACCCCTTTAAGGCTAAATATGGTGCCTTTACTTCAAGATGCTTTTTCTGATTTCCACCCTCCCACCTCTTATTCCTCATAAACATATTTACATCCTTAGCATCTGGTCAGGACTGTCCATAGTAAACTCTTAATAAATGTTTATCGAATTGTATTAAAGTGAATTTTAAAAGTTGCCCAGAAGGTGTTTTCCTGTTTGTGTTTTATAGGGGAAGGGGCTTCAGTAATGCTACTCATCTTGTCTCTTTGGGATTGTAAAAGCAAATAGCTGGTATTTTGTGTCTGAAGGTTACCATAGTAGCTTTCATAATTTCTGAAAACATGACCACTCCAGAGATCTTAATCTCTTACAATAAATTATTTTTGCTATTAATTGGATTTCAGGAATTACAAATATAACATCTATAATATTTTACAAAAATATTTTGAAAAGAATATAAAATATATTAAATATGATATATTATGCTTAATATAATGAGTTATACAATAATATGTATGTAATTAATTTATAAAATGTATATTAAATTTCATTTTATCCATTCAGCATAAGCTATAACAAAACAATCATTTTTTTGAGGACATAAGAATTTTTCTTATAAGGTATGGGCCTCAAGGAGATAGTGAAAACTAATCTTTTTCTCATATATTTTAAAGGCTATTTTTGTATAGATACTTCAGATTTTTAAAGTTTTCTTGTGTGGTTCCATAGGATAAATGCACACACATTCAATAAATCTATAAAGGGAACAGGGAGAGGGAAGTCTATACTCACCTCTATTATAAGGCTCTAGTCTTTTTTGATGAAACATTTAAAATGAAAGAGGATTAGTTAAATATACATGATAGTATACGTACTGGATTTCATGAATTGTCATCTTGACATTAAATTTATAAATGATAAGGTAGTCACAAGTCCCCAAGATATCATCTTTCTTGAGATTAATCTATGTCAAATGAAGATAACATATTTAATAAGTAACCGAACTGAAATGATCTGTAAGTCAACACATTTGACTCCTGCGTCTTATAGGAGCTTACCTCTCAATGACAAGAAAAATTTCAATGATGTTCATTGTCCAAACAGTGAATGCTTTGGCATTTATAATCCTTGTGCCCCAGGGTCTAAGCTGATCACCAGCTGGGTTCAGAAAGGAATGTCTCTCTCCTGTCCATATAGTATTTCATGACAGGCCAGGTGCTCTGTGGAATGTTTACCCTGCCTTTCTCTAAAGCATCAAGTAACAGTCATTATCTTAGAGAAGAGAGGCTGGGGTAGGTCATTCCTGTATCATACAGTTTGAAGTGGCCTCTTCCTTTCAGGCTGCTAGCACTATAACCTTTTCTCCTTTCTTCCCATTTCTGCTTCCCTAGACCCAAAATGAAAAGAGTAGAAAAGAAAAGAGTGATTTTGTCCTTAAAAATTCCCTTGAAAATGATAGGCATTTGGGTAATTAAATGAAAGAATATTAATGGGTGAATCCATCAATAGTTCAATTAAAAATATTAAGTACATTGTGCCAAAAGTTGGTGGTACAAAGAAACAACAAAATTAGTCCCTCTCCTCAAGGAACTTACATTGAAACGGAAGAGACAACATGCACTTAAAACTATATCAATAAAATTGATTTATAGTAGATAGAAAATAGTCTTAAAAGAGAAAACTCTGGGAGCTGGACTGTCTAGGAAAAACATTATATGAAGAATCCCTTGAACTTAGTATATATATATATATATAAACATATATATATGTATATATATATATAAAATCTCTATATAGTTCCTCCTAAAAGTCAGGTGGAAAGTAAAAGTTGGGAGGGAGGGCATTGCTTGCATGGACAGAGATTGCAAAGGCACAGTGATGGAAGACAGATTTGATTGGTTCTCACTACATAAACATCTAGAGTGTCCATCTAGGATAATGACTTAGTTCATTGATAACTAATTAAAAGGAATTTTGAATATAACTCTTAATTGTCAAGGTGTTAAAGAGGATTATCACTCTGGAAGCTATGAGATCTATATATCCTCATAGATTGACAAAAAAAAATCATAACTGTGAATGAAAAATACAAAAACAAATGGTATCGAAAAACCTTCTACTTTATGAACTTTGATTACCCATGATCATCTGGGCTCTTCCAGGTTTCCTTAGAATCTTCCTGGCTCATTCTTGGCAAAAATCTATCTCCAGGAGTTGAAAATCTGCTTGGCAATTGCAGTAGAAAGAACATTAGACCCAGAGTCAAGAGGTTCTAGTCAGGGCTGTCAGTGACTTTATGTGCCCATATGCAACATCACTTTAATCTTGGGGACCTGACATTATGGAGTTGAACTAGATTACTAAGACCCCTAGGGATTCTGAGATGTTCCTTGAATGAATGTTATGTTGACTTTCATTGTGAATTTTATATTACTCTGCCTTTAGGGCATGGGGGAGATATGGGGTTTTGTTAATAACTTGGACTCTCAGACTTGTCCTATTCTGTCCTAGACAGAAACTAAAGCTACTTTTTCCCTAATGAATAGAACCCAGAGTCCTGCTAAAGTCTCTGGGTATGCTGGACATTTTCCTACTTGCAAAGTCACAAAATTGATAGCTATTCAATTATATAGCAAAATTAAGATTCAATATATTTTAATAAAAAGTGAATCAGATTTGAAATCAATGAATCCGAGATCAGTTTTCTGCAGCTTAGTATCTCAGTAATCTTGGTCACTTTATTCTTAGTGTCCTCATTTAGAAAATAATGCTAATTAGGTGTAGAGCACAAAAAAATGCCTCTGGGACTTACTAGTGGGTGACTCTGAATTAACCACTTAACATTTCAGCATATTGTGCTAAGACTATAAATTGAAGAGAAAGTGAAGACTTTCATTGTTAGAGAGAATTGCTTCATTTGGTAGTTCCTTCTATGAATGAACTAACAAATACATCCTCTATCCTTATCTCTATCCTTATTCTTTTTTCTACTTTCTTTTAAAATTGTTTTTTTTTTTAATTTTAATAGCTTTTTATTTTTCCAAATACATGAAGATAGTTTTCAACATTTACCTTTGCAAAACTTTATATTCCAATTTTTTCTTTCTTTCTCCCTCCTTCCCCTACCCAGGACTGCAAGAAATCTAATATAGGTAACCATAGGTAATTTTTCTAAACAAATTTCTATATTTGCCATATTGCACAAGAAAAATTAATTTGTCCTTATTTTTATAGAGAAAATTATTTGAGAAGCTACACTTCTATTATAAAAATGAAATTGTAAAATGTATTCAATTTTCTACATACATGGACCAGCTAAAGAGTTGGGGGAATGAAAAAAAAAAAGTATTTTCTTATATGTTTTCTTTTGAAAGCAGGCCTTTCTCATTGAGCCTAATTTCTGAAGAACTCTCTAAGGCAGTTTCATGTATTGGGTTGCTTTGAAAAAACACTATTTCAGTGTCATTGGTTTCTTTTGTAATGTTGTAAATTTTATTACATACATTTAATTTTTTTTTTTTCTGAGAAGGGGACTATGGGCTTCACCAGAACTCCAAAGAATTTCATGACAAAAATCCATGCTTTCGAGGGATATAGAGCTCAACTCTTCACAAACTGGGGTTTATCATAGAATGTGCCTCAGAGTATGTGCTCATCTCATTCTCTTTCCCTGGAAAACCTATAGAAAGAGGATAAAATGAGAACCAGTGGCTTGAGCCAGATTTACTATTAGAAATATCCATTATTTATCAGAGTTCATAAGTCCCTGAGAGTTACCTGAAATACATACACAATTAAGGGACCCAGAATTATGTTACTAATAAATGCCAAAAACTGGCTTTAAATGTGGCTCTTTTTTCCCCATTTGAAAACAATTAATAGCTATTCATTTTCAAAACACATGCAAAAACAGCCCTCCATATTCATCTCTGCAAAACCCCATGCTCCAAACTTTTCTCCCTCCCTTCTTCCCACCCTCCTTCCCCACACAGCAAGAAATTCATATATGCCAAACATGTATAATTCCTCCAAACATACCTCCACATTTATCATGTTGCACTAGAAAAATCAGACTACAAAGGAAAAAAAATGAGAAAGAAATAAAGGAAGCAAATAACAACAAAAAAGGTAAAAACACCATGCTGTGATACACCCTTAGTATCCATTGTCCTCTCTCTAGGCACAAATAGCTCTCTCTATCAAAATCCTTTAGAAGTGGCCTAAATCATCTCACTGTTGAAAAGAGTTCCAAGTCCATCATAGTTGACCATCACACAATCTCATTGTTGCTTTATATAATGTTCTGTCTTGGTCATGCAAGTCTCCCCTGGCCTTTCTGAAATCAGCATGCTTATCGTTTCTTAAAAAAAAAAACAAAAAACCCTTATATAAAGCTTTTTATTTTCAAAACACAAACATAGATGTTTTTCAACATTAACCTTTGCAAAACCTTGTGTTCCAATTTTTTTCTTTCTCCCTTGCCCCTGCTCCCTTTCCTAGACAGTAAGTAATCCAATATATGTTAAACATGCAATTTTTCTATACATATTTCACATTTAACATGCTTCACAAGAAAAATAAGATCAAAAAGGAAAAAATAATGAGAAAGAAAACAAAATGCAAGCAAATAGCAACAAAAAGAATGAAAATACTATGTTATGATCCACACTAGGTCCCCACAGTCCTCTCTTATGGTGCAGATGGCTCTCTTCATCACAGGTCTATTGAAATTGGCCTGTATTACCTCATTGTTGAAAAGAACCAAGGCCATCAATGTCAATCATTGTATAATCTTGCTATTGCTGTGTATAATGATCTCCTGGTTCTGCTCAGTTCACTTAGCATTAGTTCATATAAGTCTCTCCAGGCCACTCTGAAATCATCCTGCTGGTCATTTTTTATAGTACAATAATATTCCATAACATTTATATACTATAATCATTCAGCCATTCTCCAACTGATGGGCATCCACTCACTTTCCATTTCTTTGTCACTACAAAAAGGGCTGCTGCAGACATTAAATGTGGATCTTTATGATTCCAAATCCTGTCAACATTATACTGTGCCATATTGCCACCCTGTAGCATGTGACACTGATAAATTACCTAACAAATAGATGCTTAAACAGGTGTTACTATTATAATATTATTTCATACTATAATGTATCAAAATTTTATATTTATGGTCTTCAAAATATGGAAGTCAAGGGAAGTTCACTGGTATTGTGCATGCTGCTCAAAATTGATAAATTTAATGAATTACTGTTAGGTTCTTACTAAGTATGTCTTCTATAAGAGTTGCCTTTCTACTAGCCTATAAAGGCCTTTCAATGAAATAGGCCTAGCTTTAGCATTTCTATCTTAGTCAGCTACATGAGGGAATCTTAAATTTAATTAGACTAGAATAACCTTGTTCCAAGTAACTCAGAGATTTAGGGTAGCCTGCTAGATATTTTGTGACAAGGTTTTCTCCCCCTCCCCCTGCATCTTTACTATAAAAAAACACATATCTTATAGCTTCTAATATTACATATACTCCTACTGATGCCACACAGATCTTGAGGTCTTTTTCCTGAGAAGTCCTTACTCATTGCCCTAACTGCCTATCACAATGTGAACTCTAAACAACTGTTCTTGATGGCCCTTCTTGGCTTCCCTTAGCTGTTTCCAAGATGCAGAAGATTTATAACAACTTCTGACAAGTATATAGGACTTTCAGGTTTGCAACGTGCTCATTGGAGCCTCACGAATGTACTAGGGAAATATTAAAAATATTTTACCCCCAACCACTTATCCCTAGTGAACCCCAGCTCTCATTTAGGAACTTTTCTGTATTCATGCAGGTTTAAACTTAATTTTCCATTTTAATCTTAGAGAATAGTATAAGGCACTGAGAGGTTAAACAACTTGTCCAAAATAATAGGCTGTATATGTCAAAGAAGAGGCATGAACTCAAGTCTTTCTGATTCCACTCTCTATCCACTATACTATATTGCCTTTTGAAAAATATTATATTTTAGATAACATAATACATATGCTCATATATACACATAAAACATATACATAAACATGTTTTATATGTATGTATTATGTGTATATACAATGTATTTATAATCAAACAATATGTACACCATTGTGTGTATATAGTAAATATATGTGTACATATATACATACAATTATACATACAAACATTTACATATACACATATACATATAAACACAATCTATGTACAATGGGTGGAATGCTGGGCCAGGAATCAGGAAAACTTGAGTTCAAATTTTACCTCAAATGTTTACTATCCAAGTGACCACAGAAAAATCACTTAATTTCTGTCTGACTAAATTTCCTCAATTATGAAATGGGGTCACAATTGCATCAGTATCCCAGGGTTGTTTGGAGGATCAAATTAAATAATATGTGTATAGCACTTATCACAGCACCTGATATATAAGTGGTAATTAATAAATGCTTCCTTCTTTCCTATCTTATCCTAATTTTATAACTGAGAAAACTGAGTCTTAGAAAAGTTAAATGTTTTGCTCATGATCACACAACTAGAAAAGTGTCAAGGCAGGATTCAGTCTTATCTCTTTACAAACATAACATTCTTTCCACTACAGTATCACTGCTTCCATAGTTAAAGAAAAGACTTATGTAGTTGAAAGAGACCTTAGAGATCACTTTCTAACAACATTTTGACTTATAAAAGAGGAAAGTAAATCCCAAAGAAGTAGGGTGATTTTTTTCCCCTTTAGGTCACATAGCTCCATTGGTTCTAGAGTCTTACTTAGAATGGAAGTCTAGGGATGAATAGAAAGGTTCAGCCTGAGCAATAACAGTTAGGAATGATGCAGGATCCTCCCTCCTTCGCTCCTTCCCTCCTTCTCTCCCTCCCTTCTTCCCTTCCTTCCTTCCTTCCCTTCCTTTCTTCCTTCCCTTCCTTCCTTCCTTCCCTTCCTTCCTTCCTTCCTTCCTTCCTTCCTTCCTTCCTTCCTTCCTTCCTTCCTTCCTTCCTTCCTTCCTTCCTTCCTTCCTTCCTTCCTTCCTTCCTCCCTCCCTCCCTCCCTCCCTCCCTCCCTCCTTCCTTCCTTCCTTCCTTCCTTCCTTCCTTCCTTCCTTCCTTCCTTCCTTCCTTCCTTCCTTCCTTCCTTCCTTCCTCCCTCCCTCCCTCCCTCCTTTCCTTCCTTCCTTCCTTCCTTCCTTCCTTCCTTCCTTCCTTCCTTCCTTCCTTCCTTCCTTCCTTCCTTCCTTCCTTCCTTCCTTCCTTCCTTCCTTCCTTCCTTCCTTTCTTCCTTCCTTTTCTTTCTCCTCCCTTCTCTGTTTCTTTTTTTCTTTCTTATTGTAGGAGCTCTTGAAAGGGCAGTCTGATATGAATCAGCTGCACACAGCACAATAAACTTGCAGAAAGCTCAGTTGGCATTTCAATGATGTGATTAAGTTAAAAGAATGAAGGATTAATTGAGACCTGAAAGGGCACCTTACAACATGTCTATTGCAAGTTGTCCATAAAAAGAAACTAAAGTACCTTCAGGTTAAGTGACCCACCTAGTAAGTTGTCTGAATCTGGTTTTGAATCCAGGTTTTCCTGACTGGGAATCCAAAATCCTTCTGCTACACTGCCTTTTAAACTGAGACTTTTAGACTGAGAAGAGGAAGAGGAAAAGGGAGAAAAAGAGAAAGATAAAGGAGGAGGATTATATCATATAATGCACTTGTTTACTATTAAGACAGTGGCACAGTGGATAACATGTTTAGCCTAGAAGATCTGAATTCAAAAGTGTCCTTAGAATCTTTTGTAGTTGTATGATTCTGGACAGGTCATTTAATTTCTATTTGCCTTAGTTTCCTGAAGTATAAAAGGGGGATAATAATATCACCTATCTTGAGAAGTTATTGTGAAGACCAAATGATATAATATTTATAAAAAAGCATTTAATCAAGCACCTTGCAGATTGTAGGTGCTATAAAAATGCTTATTTGAATCCCTTTTCCTGACAATTCTAATTAACCACAGTATACTGTCCAAGTAAATCCAAATAAGTAATTGGCAGATCTTCAGCACATACAAAAGAAAGGAGGGACTGTAGGTGAAGGGAGGAGAAGTAAGAGAAGAAAGAGAGGGAGAAAAAGAAATATAGAAATTAGATAAATTCAAATAAATGAAAAATTTAGAGTCACTTCTAAGTCGCTTATAGGGTATGACTTTCATCAGGCCTATAGAACTCTACAAGATATAATCATAGCTTCAGTGTTTCCACCTTGAGCAATAATATAAGGAATATTGATATTAAAATTTCAAGATTCCTTGAGATTATGAATTTATTTCCACTCAGAGTTTCAATTCAATTTGGGTCTCTGTAGGTTTCTTACACAAATATTCTCATGAGAAGAGACTCAGCCATGAGCTCCTTTGGATGACATGAGGTGCAATGAACTTTCTGCAAAATCTAGTTGGGCAATCCAGATTTTAATGAATGCATCTTTTTGTATGATTTCTGGCTTGGAAGATCTTGAGGACATTACTTTTCAATGTATTCCTGAGTTTTCAAGGAAGAGATTTTATTTGGAGCTACTATGAGAACACTGCTCCTTCTCAGTTTTTCCAAATGAGAACCACATGCTGGTAACTCTGGGCTATACTAAGAACCACACTTGTTTCTTTCTGCCTTTGTTTGATTCTTCACTGACAGGTCTCTCAGGGGAGAGGATAGAAAAAGTGTAAACTCAGAATGGCAGCTGGAGAATCCCAGGATTGGAGCAGTAGATCTTTGTGGAAAGAATTGTTGAAAAACAAGCTAAGCAAGCTCAAAATTTTGCTATTTTTTTTCACTACTAGGACATTCTGGATTTTAAGTGATATTTTAATGTCACAAATATGAGATGGAGGAAAGAAGGAAGGAAATAAGGGAACAAGCATTTATTAAGTGCCTACTCTGCTTTATAAATATCATCTCATGATCCCTATTTTATACTTTAGGAAACTGAGGTAGTCATAGAATTTCTAGAACCCCACAGCTATTAATTGTCTGAAGCTAGATGCAAACTCATGTCTTCCTTATTTCAGGTTCAGTATTCTATCCATTATACCAGTTAGATGCTTCTAATTTAAATAACTTATTTTCAGTTTTTAATGGAAATAATTAAATTTATTCTGAGAGATACAAATCCAGTCACTGGAGAACTAATTTTGGAGTCATGAAGTCCTATGTTCAAATCTTCTATCTAATATATATTGGCTATATGTACAAAGGCACATAGTCTATAATCTTTCAGTGTTAGATATAGCTTCTTAATACAAAATTACAGAAAATTGGCAAATATGCATGAGTTTCCACCTCTGAAGTCATACTACACTCACTAAATCTCAGGTTCTTTTACAACAACAAAGGTTGACAAAAGAGGAAAATGCAGTAAAACTTTGTGGAAATAACAGTAAATCATATATATGTATCATTTGTGTATGTATTTTGTTACAAATCCATTTAAATTCACTGCACAAAATTATTAAAATGGAATTTTTTAAGAAGAGTCATCAGGGCAATATGGTTTAATTTATGTCTCTTTTGGTGGCCTAAATATAGGATTTAGATGAATTAGTGGCATTCTAAATAAGATCTATGACATTTAATTCTAGTCCAGAATCATGGAGCTGATATCATGAACCCAAACTGGTGGTGACTATTTTTAACATATGATGATGTAAAAGGTAAGCAACTTGAGGATAGGTATTGTTTATAACTTTGCTTTTGTGTCCTTTACACTTGACATGGTACCCTGCACATAATATGTACTTGATAATGGATAAAGTATTAGACCTGGAGTTGGAAGACCTGAATTCAAATTCAGCCTCAAATACTTCCTAGTTGTGTGAGTCTGAGAAAATCATTTAACCCCTCTTTGCCTTAGTTTCCTCATATGTCAAATGAGGATAATAATAGCATTTACCTCCCAAAGTTGCTGCACAGTTATATAAAATGCTTAGTACAGTGCCTGGCACATAGAACGGGCTTTACAAATGTTAGTTATTATTATTATGATCATTATTATTATTATTATTATTATAATTATTATTATGTGTTAAGGGACTTAAATTAAAATTATGTTAGACATGTGTCTGGTAGCATAATTGGACAAGAGTTAGGGGAGAGAATTAAAATTAGAGTTCCAAGTGATTAGATAAAAGGAGTTAGATGGAAGAGATATAGAGGTAGAAATGGCAAGAGTTGGCAGCTTATTTGGATATATGATGTGAGGGTAGAATGAATCAAAGATGATAATGAAGTTACAAATTCAGAGATTGGAACAATGTTAATACTTTCAATAACAATATGGAAGTTCAGAGGGTGGCTGGTTGATGGTGAGCAAGATAATACATTCCATTTTGTATATGTTGAGTTTAATATGTCTCCAGGGCAACTAGTTTGAAATATTCAATAGGTAGTTGGTGATGTAGAATTGAAACTCAGTGGAGAGACTAAGGCCAGGTATAAATCATCTGCATAATGATGAAGTTTAAATACAAGGATGTTAATAAGATGACTAAGTTCTCCTTTAGAAATTTATCCTAATTTGTTCTTTTAGAGCAAAGAGAAAAGTACTTAATGTTTCTTACACATAACTTAAAGTATCCAGAATTTATTCCTTGTTCCTGCTTTTTTTCTTCTTTAAGTTAAATTTGCCTCACTACTTCTATAGATTTCTACGTTGCATGAAGATAGTTAGATAGTGCAGTGGATAGTGCTGAACATGTACAGAAGAAGGACGTGACTTTAGTTCCTGCCTCAAATATTTATTAGTTGCATGACCCTGTTAATATTATTTAACTTCTTTTAGCTTCTGTTTTCGTATCTTTAAAGTGGGAAAAGTAGTAATAACTTCTTCACAATTTTGAGTACCAAATGAGGTAACATATAAAAAGTATTATTATATAAATGCTAATTGCTTATATATCATTGTTGCATGTTTACCAATCCTTTCATCATTCTGAAAGTCCCACCTTCCAAAATGTATCAGTCAGAAACAGAAATAATACTACAAAGCCTGATCATAGCAGAATATATTTCTTCCAAGTTATCTCTCATTTTTGGTACTCTGTATCTCTTGGTGTAGTCTAGGATAACATTACTGTTGAGCTTGTAGGACACCAGAAAAAAAATATGCCTTTTTTTCATACAGATGTCTGCCTAGTCATTCTCTATTGTACTAGTGATAATTCAAAATCAAGAATAGAGTATTGCATTTATCAACAATACATTTTTATATTGCTAATTGAATCCATTGTTTTAGTCCATTGGTGTATTTTTAAATACTGACAATCAGCCAAATATGTTAGTTATTCCTCCCAATTTTGTGTCATGTAATTAAATGATTATTCAGAATATGATGTCATCTAATTATTTAATTTATTAATGAAAACATTAAACAGCACAGGACCTGTGTTCACTTAGAGGTATGGCTAACATGATGGATGATAGAATAAGGATGCTGAAAGTTCTTAATAGATTAGGATGAGGAAACAAATTTAATTATATGAGATATAGCATAAATTCAAAAATATTGATTTCAAAAGTACAAGTTGAGAAAGGCTTGGTATTGCAGGAATATATCTGAAACCTTTCCTGGAATCTAGGCAAACCACACACACACACACACACACACACACACACACACACACATCACATTCCTCTGATCTATCAATCTGAAAACCTTGTCCAAACAGGAAAAGAAGTTAATTAACATATGTCTTCCTATATCATATATCATTGTCATTAACCTTTGTTTGGATTTTCATCCTTCTATAAGCAATTGTTCTGCCCATTAAAATCCAAAATTAAAATACCAAAATTCATGGTAAAGAAAAGAGAAGTGAAAGGAGAGATAAACATTTTTTTATTCTATTCTCTGATATGAATATCAGATATATCTTATCCATTCTTTCATTAAAATAAAGTTATTGGTACTTTATATTTTTGTATTACCTACATTTCCCCACTGAATCTCCTCTCCTTCTATCAGTGACAACCTACTCTCAGCAGTGATTCTTTTTTTTTTTTTTTTTTTTTTTTGGTTCTTACCTTTTCCCTTAATATAGTTAAAAAAGGAATACCAACACCTTCCTGTTCCCTTTATCAGTCCATAGTAATCTTCAACTCATTCTGAGCTTAATATCCCTGGTCTGGTTATTGAGACAGGTTACATCTGTACTGGGCTGAACTGTTCCTTGAATGGGCTAAAATAATTATATAATCTTTCAGAAAGGGCAGAGATATTAGCCTGGGATTTACGGAAGCTTTTATAGTCCTGCTTCCTTTTCTCCATTAGGAGCGATTATCATCTTTTAGGCAACAGGTAATAGCAGAGAATGTTTTGTTCTCTCTCTTTTTTTCCCCCTAAATATCTCTTTCAGGCATCAGGCCACAGATCAGAAAAGTAGAGCTTCTTTTCCATAAAACTCTAAGATTTATTCTTAGACTAACCCTTCCTATTTCAAGATTGGGTCCTCTCATTGAGAAACTTCATTCTAGCCAACATTAGTTAACTAATATATTTACTAAATTCTCATCTCTTTCAGCTAAACCATAATAAGACAAGGTCCATTTTTCCAGTAATCATAAAATAATTCTGGGGTTCAGTTACCCATTTACTAAAACTAAAGTTTTACTATTTGTTATAAACAATTGAGCAGTTGGAAAGGAGGTACCAAGTCTAATTTTCTCCCTTAAATTACTGCATTCTTGGTATGCTGCTTTTTTTTTAACTGTTTTTTTTTTGTCCCTTTTAATATAAATACAGAAACATTCACATATTCTAGTTGTATATATATATATATATATATATATATATATATATATATTATCCAATCAAATTAGGTAAAGTTTACCTTCTTATTTTATTCTTCCCCTTCTCACATTTTTTTTCATCTATCTCCCCACAAAATAATTCCTATTTAATAATAAGTATGCACAATGAGTTCAGGACAGAAGAATAGGTTTTTATTAAGTCAAGTCTTTTACCATCTCAATCACATTCTTTTCCTCTCCCAATATATGTACTTTTAAACTTGGAATCCTGAGTTTTGTGCTTTAGTTCTTTTCATAGATAGCCAAAGAACAATACCTGACATTTGACTTGGTTACACATATTTCTTCACAGCAGCTTGTCCCATTATTAAAATGCTGCAGGAAAGGAAATGGTAACCATTGTTTTTTTTTTTTGTTTGTTTGTTTGTTTTGTTTTTTCCTCAGAGGTTAAATAGACCTGAAAAATCAATTACTGAATGTGATTTTTACCATCTTTAACTGGCATATGGAATTGTGAGGATGGAGTAGAATTGATCACAATTTTTTCCAGATGAGTATTTGTCCCATTCTTACTACCTGGGAGAGTTTATCAAAATATTTTAATTTTCTGGACCTCAGTTTACTCATCCATAGGACTAGAAGGAATGGATCAGATGGCCTCAAAAGTCCATTCCAGCTTTGACTGGGATAAGATGAAAAGATACTGAAGGAAAGAAAGTATGTAAGACTCCCATCAAAAAATTTATCAAATATTTTTTAAAAAGACCTTGAAGCAGTATATCAAGCTCTGAGTTTACCAATACAAAAAAAAAAAAAAAAAAGCAACTTTTACTTAAAAAGAGCTTAGATAAAAATGGGCAAAACATTAATTAAAATATTTAAAAACTTGCATTAAAATGGGTGTCATAAATATAAACAGCTTAAATATAAGGTGAAAAATAGAAATAAACCTAAATAAGTAAAATACAAGGTAGTTGGAGCAGAAAGCCATGAGCAGTTAGGAAAAAAAAAATCAGAAAAGGTTTTATGTGGAAAGGATGGTGATTTAGTTAAATCACTAGTGGTCATTTAATTAAAAAAATGTTAAGTACCCACTATAGACAAGATATTGTTCAAAGTACTTAGAAATGCAAAGACAAAAATCAAGTAATCCCTGGCCCCATGGAATTTATATTCAATTGGAAGAATTAACTAGATACTAATGCAGGTAACTTCAAAGTGCATGCAAAATAAAACAAAGTGATTTTAAGAGGGAAAGAATATTGATATATCTGGGAAAATAGGAAAAGGTAACAAATCATTTATGAAAGATGCCATGTATTTCCTAAGGGGTATGTAAAAAGAAAAAGGATTGCTGACCTAGAAAAACTTTTGTTTTAGGGCCTGGTTGCAGATGACATGTCAGTAACAGGCCACCAGTTTGTGTAAAAATGTATAGCATAGGAAGGGGCAATGACATTGAATTAGTGGAAAGGAAGGTGGTGGCTCTTTGGTGCTGAGAATTAAAGGTAGACTTACAGAAACCATAAATGAAGGAGACTAGTAGAGAAAGAAGGAGCTTAAAATGTCATGGGGAAGTGCTGACATGTGGAGAGATAAAGATCATATATTAAAAATCTGGAAAACTATTAATCTGTAAAATAAATGAAATGTATTTGGTGAATGTCTGGGGAATTACACATGAAATAAGTATATGACAACAACATTAAAGAAAATAATAATAAAAGAAGTTAATCAATGAAGAGCTATTTTAAGAAGAAATTATATAACTATAAGCAACCTCAGATACCTATTAGCTAGTAAGCCTAGAGAAGTTACTTCAGCTCTGTTTGCCTCAGTATTCTCAACTGTAAAATAGAGAGAATAATAGCACTTCTTTGGAAGAGTTGTTATGAGGACCAGGACCAAATGAGGTAATTGCAAAGTGCCTTGCAAAATTTAAAGTGATTTTATACATATATATGATAGCTATTTCCCCCTCTTTCAGTAGCTGTGCTGAATATATTAAAAATTTTAGTGCCATCAATTTAGACTTAGAAGATGTGTTGGAAATCATGGAGTTCAATCTCCTGATCTTTCAACTGAAGAAATTTCACTTACTAGGGAGAAATGAGTTTTTCTCAGTCATGGAAGTAGGAATGTGTTAGGATTACCAGGTGAGAACTCAGGTTGTCTGGACAGTGACAAGGTGAGAACTCAGGTTGTCTGGACAATGACAAGATGAGAATTCAGGTTGACTTGACAGTTCTCTGGCTCAGACCTTTGGTTCGGGCCTTTAAAGGGAGTTTTTGTCTGGACCAGACTTGAGGTGGCTCTCTGCAGGAAGGGAAGCCGGCTCTCTACAGGAAGAAGAATCTGTATGAGAGATTTGAGTTGACACAGCAGATCTCCTCCCAGAAAGTGATCCACAGCTTCTGGAGACAACAGCATGCTACATATTGGTGCCCAACGTGGGGCAAGGACTCTTGCTTATCCTGACAAGGACTTATTCTGAACCCTTCAGAGGAGCTAGCCCAGACCTTCACATTTCAGGACTTATTCTGAGCCCTTCAGAGGAGCTAGACTGGACCATCGCAATTTGGTGCCTGAACAGGGACATACACAATCCTGATTCCAGTAGAAAAGCCTCCCATCCAGATCTCAGTCTCTCTGACCCAGAACCGTGAGTAACAAGGAAACTTTGTTAAAGATTAAGTGAGTGTTCTAATAGATAAATAAGAAAATTAACTTGTTAAGGGCTAAACCAGCAATCTCATATAGCTGAAATGGGGCAGATGTTAGCTAAAGACAATCCCTCAACCTCAGCCGACTCAGCCCCAGCCCCAGTGGCAGCCTCAGCTTCACTCCCAATCAGGAGTGGTACTATAGAGAGTATAATTAAGATAATTGATGAGCAGAGTTTACTTGTAACCTGGGTACAGATTGCTAAACTCTTGGCTGCATTAAGACGCACGTCTCCTTGGTTTTTAGAGGAAGAAAAGATAGATGTAGATAACTGGAAGCTAGTGGGATTTGAAATGAGAGAATTTCATGCAAAAAATGGGCCTCATTCAATTTATGCAGACATATTTTATATCTACAACATAGTTCAATTAGCCTTAAACTATCAAGCAAGTTGTAGGAGAAGGAAAAGTTTTAAAAATAAACAGAGGAGGAAGTGTGAGGAAAAAAGGAAAGATCAAGATCTTGCCCAAGAGCAAGAGGATTTAAATGAAGAATTAAGGTATGATTGTCTTGAAGAAGCTTCAACCACTCCTAGAGAGCAAATTATTGATAGGCCCACATCAATTCCACCTTCAGAGGTGGAGGAAGAAGGAGGAGGGGAAGAGGCAGAAACACAAACAGAATTGCCTGTGAAGCAGCCTAAGCCTATGACAAGATTAGAAAAAGCATTGGTTAAAGCTAAGATAGAAGGACAGGATATAAGTGATTTTATACATGTATATCCTATGATTGAAGAGATTGATCCTGTAGGTCAAAAAAAGAGAAGATATGCACCTTTAGATTTGAATAAAATTAAAGATTTGAAAAAAGGTTGTACCCTTTATGGGGCTACATCAGCTTATGTTAAAATGTTACTAGATGGTTTGTCTTATGAAGGCCTAACCCCGAATGATTGGAAATCCATAGCAAGGACATGCCTAGAACCTGGACAAAATTTGTTATGGCTTGTGGAGTTTCATGAATTATGTAAAATCCAAATCAGATGCAATTTGGAAATAAGAGTTAACACAAAATTCACTTTTGAGCACTTAGCTGGTGAAGGTCAGTATGGAGAGAATTCGGAACAGATTAATTATACTATGACAATATATGAGCAAATTGCCAAGGCTGCAATAAAAGCTTGGGGTGTTCTCCCTGGACAGAAAGATTGGGGAGAGGCTTTACTAAAATAGAGCAAGGTCCCAATGAACCTTTTGCAGATTTTGTGGGACGTTTGCAAACTGCTGTCAAAAGAACTATTGGAGAAAATGCAGCTACAGAAATAATGACCAGACATCTGGCTAAGGAAAATGCCAGTGAGATTTGCAAAAGAATTATATGGGGATTAGACAAAGATGCTCCTTTAGAGGAGATCATAAGACGCTGTGCTACAGTGAGAACAAATGCTTTTTATACCCAGACTATGATGAACGTGGAAAGACAGGGTCCCTCCTGGCAAGGGACTTCTAGAGAAACTTGGTGATGTTTTCAATGTGGAAAAATTGGACATCTAAGAGCTCAGTGTAAATATGGAGATAGACTGAGAAGACAGGGTGAAAGAAGACCTAAAATCCCATGTCCAAAATGCAACAGAGGACTCCATTGGGCATCAGAGTGTAGAATAATTCAGGGAAATGGGATGAGAGGCCCAGGTCCAGGGCCCCAGGCAAAAAAGACTTGGGACATGATGGCAGCTGATGTTACACCCAAAGACCCTTTAGAAGGTCAGGACTCTTATTTGATCAACCAGCAGAAAAGCAATCACATGACAGAAAGGGATTACCTGATAAGTCAGCCAAAAGGCAATCAGATTGCAAAAATGGATTACACTTGGGGAGAATACAGGCCTTTTAAACCAATAGGGCTGTGTCCAGTGCAAACAACCCCAATGTAATTGCCAGATGATGAGAAGAGATTTAGAAAATGGTAAATAGAAGATAATTAGATAGGTTAACTGCCTGGGAGAGAGGGTTTGCTTGTATTTCTTCAGAATCAGATGGGTACCAATGAGTCATATTTGCCTTGTCCATCAGAGAGAGACAGAAAAAGAGAAAGACCTCAAAACAAAGGAGAAAATCTAAGAAACATCTGACAATGAAAGAGCATGGCTAATAAGAAGATTGTTAAAGAACTTTAAAACCAGCAGGAATCATTGGATTTCCTAACACAAGATGAGACTAATGGACAATGGACTTATGGACATTTATAAATTGTCAATTTATGATTATTTGGTCATGTTATTTGTTACATACTTCTAGCATGTATTATGTTACTATGTTACTATGTGTTTATGTAATCTATGTAATTATGTATAATGCCTCCCATATTGATGGATTTATGTTTCAAAGTCATGACTACCCTATGTTTTAAATCAAAAGAAAGGGGGAGATGTTAGGATTACCAGGTGAGAACTCAGGTTGTCTGGACAGTGACAAGGTGAGAATTCAGGTTGACTTGACAGTTCTCTGGCTCAGACCTTTGGTTAGGGCCTATAAAGGGAGTTTACACCTTAGGAATTCTAAGAGGAGCAAGTTCATTGGTGGAAGTATTTACCCACGCCCCATTGAGTTCTCACCTGCCTGTTCTCTGGGAGGATAAAAGAAGGGCAGCATTGGGTCTGAGAGAATAGGCTCTGGGATAGAGTTTTGATGTCAGGCAGGCTGAAAGGAGACCAGCCTGATTTGAGAAAAGACAAGAGCTGGAGAAGATTCAGAGCTCCCAAGAACCCTGTGCACAGAGGAAAAGATTTTACTGATCTCCTCCCAGAGAAGGCTTATAAGTGAGCAGATGGCCGCACCCTCACAATTCAAGAACATTACATATTGGCGCCCAACATGGGGCTCGAACCCACGACCCTGGGATTAAGAGTCCCATGCTCTACAGACGGAGCTAGCCCGGCTAGCTCACCTGATAATCCTAACAGGAATGCATTTCCCCCATTCCCTCAATCTTTCCTGGATGTAAGAGGGACCATTATTCTCTAGATTGAATTAGATCATCTATGAGGCTTCTTTCTCTTTCTAAATCCTTGGATTTTAGATTTTGATTCTGGAGAGCAATGTCTTCTTGCTTTTGCCCTTTTCCATAATCTCTTCTAGGTAGCTAGGTGAAGTAGTAGATATAACACTGGGTCTGGAGTTTGGAAGTCATGAGTTCAAATGTAGTCTCAGATATTTGCTAGCTGTATGGCCCTGTGCAAGTCACTTCACTGCTTTGTGCCTCAGCTTCCTCAATTGTAAAATAAAGATAATAATAGCACTTACCACTCATGTTTACATTGAGAATCAAAGGAAACAATAATCATAAAAAAGTGCTTAGCACAATGCCTGGTATATATAAATTTTAACAGACTATATAAAGCACTATATAAATAGTACACACACACACATACATATATACACATTGGCCTTTATCATCGTCATTATCATTATTAGTTCTTTGATATTTAGAATTATTCTTATTCCTTCATGACCTTTTTTGTCTAATCTGACTCAGTTGCTTGAACTTTTTACCTTTACTCTAAAATCATTTGTTTAGTGTCAGGAACAAAAGATTTAGTTTTATGCATGTGAAGTTGAGTTGTGGAGGGATCTCTCTTCAAAGCTCATAGCTTCTTTTTTACCTTACTCTCAAAATACATCTTGGCTGTATTGAGTCTCTAATTTCTGCCAAATACTGCTCCACTTAGCAGGTCTCCAAGAGTGAAAGAGATTACTCAGATTATATGGCCAATAAATAATGAGTCTCATCAACACTGCCAGTTTACATTTGAGTGGGTCACATTCCTATAGGAATTTTTTTTGGGGGAGAGATTTATAGAACCTTTTCAAACAAAACTATTCTATTGTTTCCTTGAAGATAGAAAGGCAAAAAACACAGGCTTTACCTTTAAGGAACTTTCAATCAACTTTTAGAGAATCATTCAGGGGCTAATGGTTTCCCTAGGGTTATACAATCAGTATGTCAGAGAGGCAGGAATTGATGGTAGGACTTTATTACTGACACCATGATACCAAGCCAGGGCTCATCTCATTGAAGACTCAGCAAAATTATGTGGCGCCTCTCTCTCTCTCTCTCTCTCTCTCTCTCTCTCTCTCTCTCTCTCTCTCTCTCTCTCTCTCTCTTTCAAATAAGTGTCCAGCTAGGAATTTCAAGCTACATCTTTCCTGAAATCAAGTCTTTTCTGTCTCCAGGTCTATGCTTCTTTCCTTACACAATACTAACTCTCCAAATCTTCCTGTGAAGGTCTTAATTACAGGAGTAATACACATGTTTATGGTAACCTGGGTCTTGGTAATATAGTATATCAATTAAAAATTGTCCTGGGGTTCATAATCATTCCAATTTTGCCAATGCAGTTGGAAAAAAGCATGCCAATCACCTTCCTTATGTCCTTTCTACCTCTGAGATTTCCTACACATTAGCTATTAGCCTACACTCTTCATATAATTTCATATAATCTCATTGAGGCTGGGACTGTCTGGCTTTTGTGTTTTCATCCTCTGGGTTTAGTATAGTGCTTGACTGTAAGACCCACTTAATAAATGCTTTTTTATTCATTTAGCTTTTTCTTTATTCGAGTACAATGCTTAGGGATTCCTTAGTATGAGGCCTAATTTATATGTAGGCAGCTTGATGGCTTCCTGGATAGAGCACTGGACCTCGAGTTAGAAAGACCTGAGTTTAAATCTAGCCTCAGATACTTACTACTTTTGTGATCCTGGGCAAGTCACTTAGTCTCTGTTTGTCTAAATTTACTGGAGAAAGAAATAGCAAAGAAAACCACTATGATGTCTCTGCCAAGAAAACCCTAATTTAGTAACATTGGCCAACTTAGAGTTGACTAAAAAACTGAGCAATAACAATATTTACTGGATACTTTGTTAAATACATCATAAATATTGTCTCACTTGATTATCATTATACCCTTTTTATGGTTGAAGAAATTGAAGCAAACAGAAGTTAAATGATACTTATTATATCTAAGGATAGATTTGAATTCAAGTTTTCCTAACTCCACAGCTAGCTCTCTATTTACTGTACTACCTAGCTACTAGTTGACGGACAAAGGGATAATGTTAAAACTTTCCAAAGTTTAATAGGCAGCTATGAAAGGACATATGTTTCATAGTCGGCCGTAGTCAGCCTTCAGCACAATGTTTGGCACCTAGTAGGCACTTAATAAATGCTTGTTGATGGACTGACTGGTAGTTTTATTATGTGCAAGTTAAGAAATATCCCCAGAAGAAGAGGTGGGGAGGAAAGATATGAATATTAATATTAGGAAAGTGACTGGAATAGACAAGCTGGGCTTGGCTGGAGAAAGGATGACTTGGGAGTATGTGATTACACATTCACTGTAAGGTAAGAGTTCAAAATTGAATTACTTTAGACTCTGGAGGTTTTGGCTCTTGACATTTGGTGGTCCAAATGTTATAATATCATCATCAATAGCAAGAAGTGGTTTGGAATTCTTATTAGAATTCTAAGGAAATTATCAGAGTTGTCAGTTAAGAATGTTTTTTCAGTTCTGTTTTATATTTTCTCTGCATTTTTTATTGTATGCTCAGTTTGGGATTTGGGCAGAGACATAATAAGAACAAAACTTTTATATTGAAATAACACTGTCCAAATACTTTATGTACATAAATATTTCTTTTTATGTATATATATATACTTTTATATATAAAATATATTATACACACATACATATGCTATAAGAAAAATGTATCTCTCTCTTTATGTATATATATATATATATATATATATATATATATATACATATATATATATATATACATATATATATGTATATGTATGTTAGGAAAATATATTTTAAAGAGCTGCTTCCTACTGTCACAGTTTTCAGTGGATACTTTAGGGATTTTTTAACTATTTAAAAAAGGATGAACATAAACAAGCATATAAGTCTTTTGTCATTCCCCAAATTCTAATCAAAATAATAATAAGTCAAACATTAGATGTATGACTCAATTGAGAAGACAATGATGGAGCATATCCTTCAGTCCTAAGATTCGGCCTGCCCTTTGTAGAGAGAAAATATCCTCAGAGGTTATAATATTTAGGTTTGAATCTATGATACTTAGTAACTTTTTGATCTTGGGTGAATCCCCAAAGTTTTCTAGGACTGTTTTCTCTGACCAAAATATGGTGGTTGGAATAAATGATCCCAAGGTATCTTATTGGCAGCTCAGTGGTAAAGTAGATAGAATGATGGGCCTGGAGTCAAGAAGACCTGAGTTCAAATCTGGACTCAGACATTTATTAGCTTAGGTGACCTTGGACAAATCATTTCACCCTGTCTACCTCAGTTTTTTTGACTATTAAATGAGTTGGAGAAGGAAATGGCAAACTACTCCAGTATCCAAGAAAATCCCAAATGGGATAATGAAGAGTCAGAAATGACTGAATACAACAACAAACTCCCTTATCTTTCTAAATGCCATGATTTCATGATACAACATTGAATTTAAAACACTAAGGGCCAATTTCGTTTCCAGGCCTTGGAACAAGCTTACAAAGAGGCAAGATGGTAGAAGAAAATTATATGTCTTTGACTAGAATGGAAGTGATTATAAGAATCTAGAGAAAACATACACAGGTCTTGCTTCTTCTTTTGTTGTGGATATACTAAAGGCTGCATCAACCCTTTTCCTGTAGCTCTTTGCCTGATTTCATATCTCTCTTTGTGGTACTCTCTTTTCTTGTGGCTAGTCAAAGAACCACATCATTTTTGTTGGATCTGGTTCTGAGTCAAGCCTGACAACAACATGGTCTCTTTGGTTCCCTTTTTTGATGGACAGTTATTTTTTCTTTTTCTGACCACTGTGCTTGGTTTGAAGCTGATAAATTATGGAAATTAATTCTAAGAAAGCTCCCAAAGTCCCTCAAACAGTATTGATTTCTAAACTAGTTTTGTCTTTTTTTGTGGGAATGTTGTGTGGCTGTATCTTGAAGGTGATTAAAATACATTTTTATTGATATGTTTTAATACTTCTCCTGAATTTATATTTTATTTCTCCTAAATAATATTTGTCCTAAATTTCTCCTTCCCTCTATTCTTTCCAGAAAGCTATATGATGTAGCAATTAATTTTTAAAAGAATAGAAATAAAAAAAAGAAAGAATCAACAAAAGCACACACTGTACTAAAAACTATTCACATCTAAGTATATTCTGTCTCTACAAAAGAGTCTTTTCATCTCTCTCCTTTGGAGTCAGGTTTATTCTTTATATCCCATAACATTTACTTTTTGTTATTTTATTGTTTTTCTTCCATATTCATTGTTCTCTTGGTTCTCTTTAATTTTCTGTGCTTTAATTCACATAGGTCTTTCCACGCTTCTCTGTATTCATTATATCTGTCCTTTCCTATAGCACAGAAATCTTTGTTTAAATTCATCCACTTGAGCTCTTCACTTCCTGGTGGACATTTGCTTTGTTTCTAATTATTTGCCTGGCAGTTTAAGTAGAGAAAGGACTTCAGTGTACCATACCTTATCTTTCTAGGTAGTCATCAGAATCTTCCTATGACAATTCAAATGGAAGTGATTCAGTTTCCTAGAATGGTGCTGGAATACTGAACAGGTTTCACAGGTATACACAAAGAGTCAGCACAATAGCTCTATAGACCTTCAGTTTGGTCGATAGCCTAAAACCTTTTCTCTCTTCTAACAATGCATGGGTCAAATTCATTAATACCGCAAAGGTAAGGGAACTTAAACACAGCATCCAAAACTCCATTTGCTGTAACTGGTTTTATATATGGATGGTGTAGTATTGGTTGGTGGAGAACCTATAATTTTTTGGTGTTAGATCAGAATTATTACAAGCAGCAGAGAATCCATCCATATTTAGTAACATCTCAGCTTCAGAGACTTCATTGAGTATCCATTCATCTGTGAACAGAAAAGTCACGCACTTCCTTTCACCTAGATCTGTAGTCTTTTAAAGTTAAATATTTACCACCAGTGCAGTTCCTGACACTGATGCCACTTTTGTCTTTATTAAAGGTATCTGGCAGTATTGCTGAAAACATTATGCTAAACAGCATGGGAGCAAACACAAAGCCTTGCTTTACTCAATCTAAACTCTACTGTAGAAAATACAGCTCTGATGGACTGGTCACATGGTCTGAATATCAAATGTACACTTTGCCTAAAATATTATTTTATGTAGAATTAATGCAAGAAAGGCATTCACATGGTGGTCAGAAAAATCAATACAAGGTCTTTCTGAAGAATTTTGGAATCAATTTTGAGACAGGAGGCAAAGGACTACCCAGCATGGCATGCCATGTCAAAACAAAACAAAACAAAACAAAAAAAAAACAACAACACTACAACCTATGAGCAAGCAGAATTGTAGTAGCTTAAAGAAATGTTAGATAAGTAAATTTAGATACTCAGCTTGAGGTAAAACATTTTGAGTTTATATTGATTTTATTAGCCAGAGTATATACACTCTGATTTGACTCTAACATAGTGAGGTTATTTGGGTCCTCTTTGAGAATGAAGCACTGCAGTGGGTCATAGATAGTGGGGGAACTCTGGGTGGGATATAAGACCCTCCAGCCCAGACAGGGAACTTGCTGATATGTCTGGTTTGGCTTCCCATCCCTGTTACAGGCATCTCAGCTTTCCTCAGAAGGGGGCATGACAACTTGTGTTATAATTAAAGCTGAATTATACTAAGTGACAGACATCTACACAAATAGCAAGTTGTTTATGTGGTTCCACATGCGCATATAATTAGCGCTTATGCAGTATGCTTTTGTTATATAAGGCTTGTATTAGGGCATATAGGGAATATTTATTCCATGTTTGACTATCCATATGAATTCTGCCCTTCATTCCTCAACCATGATCAGGATTTGGGTTGGTACTGAAATGCTCCAGTGAGTGGGTCCGGACATTATATTGTGTAATAACCAATTCTCTGCTACTACAAAAAGTAATACTATAAATATTTTGATGCATATGGGCACTTGTGTTACGGTTGCCTCTTTAATGTATGTACCTTGTGATGGGAATCTCTAAGTTAAAAAATGTAAATATTTTAGTTACTTTGGATGCAAAATTTCAAATTGTTTCCCCAAATGTTCATATTGATTTATAGCTCTACCAATAATGCACTACTATACCTGTCTTTCCCAAACTTCTCCAAAATTGATTCTTCCATGCTTTGCCATTTTTCCCCTTATTTGTTGAGTTGATGTGAAGCTGCAGGGTTTTTTTTTGTTTTTTGTTTTTTTGTTTTTTTGATTTTCTTTGTATTTCTCTCATTATTAATGATTTGGAATATATGTAGTTAATAGTTTTAATTTCTTTTTTCTTTCTTACTTAATAGTGTTTTATTTTTTTCCAATTATATATAAAGATAATTTTCAACATTCATCTTTGTAAGATTTTGAGTTCTAAGTTTCGTCCCTCCCTGCCTTTTACCCAAGCATTCTCTAATAGCAAACAATCTGATATAGGTTATACATATACAATAATTCTAAACATTTTCCATATTAGTCATATTGTAAAAGAAAAATCAGAACAAAAAGGGAAAAAAAACACATCAAAGAAAAAAAAAGTGAAAATTGTTTGTTTGATCCTCTTTCAATCTCCATAGTTCTTTCTTTTTCATCAAAACTTATTGGAATTGGATCACTGTATGGTGGAGAAAAGCTAAATCTATCATAGTTGATCACCTCACAATCTTTGTGTTGCTGTTCACAATGTTCTTCTGGTTCTACTCACCTCATTTAGCATCAGTTCATATAAGTTTTTTAGGCTTTTCTGAAATTAGTCTGCTCATTATTTCTTGTAGAATAATAATATTCTGATACATTAATATATTACAACTTAAATTCTTACTTTTAATCTATTCTGATAGACACTTCCATTTTATGGGAGAGGTCATCTCATACACGTTGACAGTTACGATTGCAAAGCTGCTTATTTTTTTCACATCCTATTTTCCCATATTAATATAGCTTTCTATCTTTTTTTAACCCTTTTCTTCCTCACCTGTGTTTTACTTTTGACCCACATCTTCCTCTATTTTCCCTTCCTTATATCAGCCACTTCCTCTTTTTGTCTGTCCTCTTTCCCCTTCTGTTCTGGCCCTCTCCCTTCTGCCAGCTTTCCCTTTCCCTTTTTCTTCTCCCTTTCCCTTCCTACCTCTCTACAAGGTAAAATGAATTTCAGTACCAAACTAAGTGTGTATGTTATTACTTATCTGAGCTAAATCCAATGAAATTAGAGTTCAAATAATGCTTATTCCTCTCTTTTCATTCCCTGAACTAAAATAGGTTTTTGTGTCTCTTCATGTGATATAATTTACTTCCTTTTGCATTTCTTTTCCACTTCTTCCAATTTAATTCTTTTTCCAGCACTTAATTTCTTTTTTTTTTTTTTATATCATCACATCAAAGTCAACTTATATCCATACCCTCTGTCTATGTATAGCCCTTCTAACTATACTAATAAAGATAGTTCTCAGGAGTTACATGTATCATCTTCCCTTGTAAGAATGTAAACAGTTTAACCTTTAAATAACATTTTTTTTTATTTTCTGTTTACCTTTTTATGATTCTCTTGAGTCTTGTATTTGAAAATTGAATTTTCTGTTTTGTTCTGGTTTTTTCATCAGAAATGATTGAAAGTCCCCTATTTCATTCAAGATTTATCTTTTCCCCAGAGAGATTGTGCTCAAATTTTCTGGGTAGTTGATTTGTGCTAACTTTTTTTGTCTTCCAGAATATCACATGCCAAACCCTCTAATCTAAGCAGAAGCTGCTAAGTTCTGGTTAATTCTGATGGTAACTCCTAAATAATTTATTTATTTCTTTTTGGCTTCTTGCAGCATTTTCCCCTTGATCTGGTAATTATGGAATTAGTTACAATATTCCCTGGAGTTTTCATTTTGGAATCTCTTTTAGGAAGTGATCAGTGGATTCTTTTAATGACTATTTTACCCTCTGATTCTAGGTTATCAAGGTAGTTTTCCATTGTGATTTTCTGAAATACATTGTCCAGACTCTTTTTTTTTTTTTTTTTTTTTTTTTTTTTTGATCATGGCTTTCAGGTAGTTCAATAATTTTTGGAATGTCTCTCTTGAATTTATTTTCTAGGTCAGTTGTTTTTTCAATGAAGCATTTTAAATTTTCCCCTATTTTTCATTTTAAACTTTTTTTTTGACTGATTCTTAATGTCTCATTGAGTCATTAGCTCCCACTTGTTGAATTCTAATTTTTAATGACTTGTTTTATGGGCAGCTAGATTGTACAGTAAATAAAGAACCAGTCCTGAAATCAGGAGGACCTGAGTTCAAGTCCAACCTCACATACTTAACACTAGTTTTGTGATTCTGGGGAGCCATTTAACCCCGATTGTCTTGGAAGGAAAAAGAATAAATTATTTTCAATTAGCTTTTTACCTTTTTTTTTTTTTTTTTTTCCTAATTTGGCCAATTTTACTTGTAAAGGAATTGTTTTCTTCAGTATATTTTCTCCTATTTCACCCAATTAATTTTAATGAGTTATTTTCATTAATCTATCTTTGTTCTTTGTTCCCTAAATTGTTGACTTTTTTTCCATGATTCTCCTGTATAGCTCTCATTTCTTTTCCCATAATTTTTACTATCTCTTACTTGATTTGGGGTATTTGGGGCTCTTCCAAGAGAATCTTTTGAACATTTGAAAACAAAACAATTTATATTCCTCTTTGAGGCTTTACATGTAAGCATTTTCCTATTGTTCTTTTTTTAATTGTTTTCTGATTTTTCCTGTTGCCATTGCAGCTTTCTATGGTCAAGGCTCTTTTTATTTTTCTGCTCATTTAAAAAAGTTGAATTCTGCTCCTAGCCATAGGGGAGACTGTTCCTAGCTTCTTTTGCAGGGGAGGGGGGGGGGAGGCTGGGGATGTCATCACGGGCTTTTTGTGCTGGGCTGGAGGTGCTTCCAGATTTCCCATTTTACTAAATTGGCCTGGATTAGTCAATTCTGTTGTGCTGGGATTGGGGGTTCACAATTTGTCATTTTTACTGGGTCTAAAAGGCTCATAGCTAGCCTGCTGAGCCACAATTGAGGTTTCTCTGATGCTGATCTTTGCTGTGACTAAGCCTCCTGCTAGATTCGTTGCACGGTGTCTGTGACCTTTCCTGTAGTCCTTCTAAGCTGGAAAATTGTTTTACCCCACTTTTTTTTGGTGAGTTCTGTCACCCCAGAATACATTCACATACAATTTTGGCTCTGAATAGTTTAAAATTATTTTGAGTTATTTGTTTCTATCATTTGGCTCTTTGTCTATTTGGAGAATGGTTTTTGGTTATACACACAAATATAAACACAAACGCACAGTTCTTTCCCTTCTTATCCTACATGCATTGTGTGTGTGCAGAAACTTTTTAGTTTCATGTAACAAGTTATCCATTTTATGTTTCATAACTGTCTCTATTGCTTTGGTTAAGAATATATTTTCAGTGTTAGGGCAAAACTAAGACATTAATGTACCTTTGATGGACTTATGAACAATTATTCTGAAGAGCAATTTGGAACTATGTCCAAAGGCCTTTAAAACTGTCCATACCCTTTGATCCAGAACTACTACTCACTAGGTCTATATGCCAAAGAAATTTTTTTAAAGGAAAAGGACCAATTTGTGCCAGAATATTTATAGCAGCTCCTTTTGTGTTGTCTAATAAGTTGTGACTTTATTGTGCTATAAGAAATGATTAGAACAATAATTTCAGAAAAAAACTGTAAAGTCCTACACAAACTAATGTAGAATGAAGTGAACCGAATCAGAACATCATACACAGTAACAACAATATTATACAGCGAATTACTTAGCAATTCTCCACAATTCATTAATATAAGACAATCCTAAGGGACTCGTGATGAAAAAAATACTGTCTTCAGACAAATAGCTGAAGATGCCTGAATTCTTCCTTCCTTCCTTCCTTCCTTCCTTCCTTCCTTCCTTCCTTCCTTCCTTCCTTCCTTCCTTCCTTCCTTCCTTCCTTCCTTCCTTCCTTCCTTCCTTCCTTCCTTCCTTCCTTCCTTCCTTCCTTCCTTTTTCTTTTCCCACATTCTTCTAAGTTCATTAATTCACTCTTTTAAAATTTTGTTAATGTGTGCTTTAGACATATGATTCTTGTTTGAACACTTCTTTAGCTGACTCACATTTTTTTTTTCATCATCATTCTTTTTTGCATAATTATTATTCCTATGATTTGTCCTTTAACCCACTCCTTATAAAGATTTTCTTTTTAAATCTCTTTTTAAAGACTGCTTTTCTTTTTTCACTCCCTGATCTGATTACTATTTGGATGTGTTATGATCTGTAAAAGATGTGTTTATTTTTTCTGCCTTTGTTTTTACATTAAAATGCTAAACCTCTGTTCCTTAAAACATTCTCAATCTTTACAAAACATTCTTTTGATTCTATGAGATATGTATATTATTTTACAGCTCCTCTTTGAAGACACCATACATTTTTGTTTTAGTTTTTTCAAAAAATTGTTCATCTACATTTTATTTGTCATTCTTTTTGATTTGTCCAAATCCAAGAGAAGGACATTGAACTTTAATTTGTCTTTTTTGCAACTTCTGTTCCTTGTTCTACATTCTTGAGAACATGACATAGTTGTTGTATTTTATCTCACTTTTCTCTTCAATCTTTTCTTTGTCTCTTAACACCCTTAGATCCTTCACCTGATCCTGGTATAACACTGATTCTAAACCTAATGGGATAATGAACTTCATAACTGTTTCTTTGGTCTCTACCTTATCAATTGCTTAAATGTGGTGTCAACATACTATCATAATACTCCTTCTGTAAATCAGGAGATCATAATTTAGCTAGACTGATTCTTAGATAGAGAATTCATTGTTATCTATGTATATTTCTTTAATTTTGGGACCATGGCAAAATTGTTTTAATTTTACTTTTGAGAAATTTTTTTTTCCTTTTTGATCTAGCTAAGTCATTAAATCTCCACAGCTTTTATCTTTAGTATCAATAGAATGAAAGGAGGATTCTAGCTTCAAATTTATAATTCTTTGAAAATGAAATAATATATAATGATATGGTGTAGCTAAGATATGTTCTGAACTGTTAGAAACAACCCTCCTGCCAAAAATGGGGAAGAATTAAGAAAGAATCTGTTTAAATAATTTGGCTATTTCTTTGCATATTTCAACACTCAAAATACTAAAGTATTGAACACTATTAAATTTAAAGCTCACATATTTTCTTTCTCCTTAGTGTCTCCTGAATCCTAATTTTATATTATTATATAATTTTATATTATGACCTAATTATCCTATTTTTATATTATTTTTATATTTATATTATTAAATTATATTTTTATATGTATATTATTAAAATTATCCTAATTTTATATTATTACCTCTTTTTAGAAGCCATGGATATTTCTCAAACTTATCGTGTGCTTGGTTTCTGATTATCTTTCCAGTTTCATTATATTTTACTCTATTCCCTATACATTTTTGTCCAACTAAACTGGCTTTTTTTGGGTATTTCCTCAAACATAGCATTCTATTGTCTATCCTTATAGCTTTTCATATCAGCCATCTGTCATGCCTGAAATGAACTCCCTTTTCCTTCCACCTTATGCAATTATTAATTTCTTTCAAAATACAGCTCAAGTAGCACTTTTTTTTTTTTTCTGAGGCAATTGTGGTTAAGTGACTTGCTCAGGATCACACAGCTAGGAAGTGTTAAGTGTCAGAGACAGATTTGAATTCAGGTCCTCCTGACTTCAGGGGCTGGTGCTTTGTCCAGTGGGCCACTTAGCTGCCCCTCAAGTAGAACATTTTTACAATGCCTTTCCTGCTCGTGTTATCTGATTGTTACAGTTTCTCTCCCCCCCAACGACCTTATATTTATTTTACATGTATTCTACATATTTATTCTATACAGTCAAGAATATGCCCCTGAAACTGGAAAATACTATGAATCAAGGCTTGATTATTGTTTTGTTGATTATTTATGCTTAAGAAACTTATTTATTCTTCACAAACTCATGGAGGAAAAATGGTAATAGCACATGTTAAAGTTAACACTGTGTTGTATAGGGGGCACACAATGGCATGGTCACTGACTAGATCACTGTGTCACCCTTAAGAGACTTCCAATCTGGTAGACAAATGGACTGAGGAGTAAAGAACTAAAAGAAGATGTAAGAAAATTTTACAAAGGTAAGTGATATAAGGTTTCCATAACAAAATACTATGTGGTATTAAAGGAGAAATATTGTTAACTTTAGGAATTTGGGGAGACTTCTTGAAGGAGAAGTATTTATGTTGAGTTTTAATAGTTAGAAAATAAAGGAAATATTCCAGTGCCTCCAACAATAAAATACACAAACTTAATGCATTAGAGGTTTTAATGATAATTTAACTTACATTTGTCCTTCAACAATGTTAAAGAATGTTATGTTAAAGAATCTCAGACAAGCAATATTGACTACTATTTCACGAGACTAAAATTGGTTATATTTCTTGTGGTCTCAGATGAGAAGAGAAGTTAGGCTTTCATCTCATTGTAAGATCCTTCTGTTGATAATATCATCTGAGAGAAAAGGTAAGGAGTTAGACCAGGACAACTTCTATCTGGGCCAGTAGTAAGGCAACTGCCATGTCCTGATGCCCATCTAATCTTCCACCTAAGAAATAGAAATCCTCTGGGGCAAAAATAAATAACTTTTCCAATGACTGCAGGCCTTCCATATCCTGCTCCTGCTGTGTCTGTCTCAACACAATTAAAGAAAACCAACTTATATAGTTATTATTTCCAAAAATTTATATGTAGCTTTTCTATCCTCTGAGGGCCACTTTTACTGATGTTTTGGGGTCCTCAGAAAAAAGTTGATGTTACCTTTTTGCTTGATGGTTGACTCTGATGAATAATGGGGTTGTTCTCTATTACTATCAATTCAATATCCCATTATGGTATATTCTCCTAAATATTTACTTCTGACTATTATTACACCATTATTTAACCAATTGAAATTGATCATTTTCTCAAAACTAATGCAGACAAGATTAGAAGAGAAGCAATAAATTGGGAAAACATTTTCACATTCAAGGATTCTTATAAAGGCTTTGTTTCTAAAAGATATATAGATAATTGACTCAAATTTATAAGAATTCAAACCATTCTTCAACTGATAAGTGGTCAAAGGATATGAACAGAAAATTTTCAGATGAAGAAATTGAAATCATTTCTAGTCATATGAATAGGTCTCTAAATCACTATTGATCACAGAAATTCAAACTAAGACAACTCTGAGGTACCAGTACATACCTCTCAGATTGACAAAGATGATAGGAAAAAATAATGACAAATGTTGGAGGGGATGTGTGAAAACTGTGACACTACATTATTGGTGGAATTGTGAACAGATCCAACAATTCTGGAGAGCAATTTGGACCTATGCTCAAAAGGTTATGGAACTGCATACCCTTAGATCCAGCAGTGTTTCTACTGGGCTTGTATTCCAAAGAGATCATAAAGGAGGGAAAGTGACTCACATGTGCAAAAATGTTTGTGGCAGCAAAATTGTGGCAAAAAATTAGAAACTGAGTGGATGCCTATCAGCTGGAGAATGGATGAATAAGTTATGGTAAATGAATGTTACTATGGTATATGAATAGAATATTATTGTTCTGTAAGAAATGATCAGCAGGATGAGTTCAGAGAGGCCTGGAAAGACTTTACATGAACTGATGCTAAGTGAAATGAGAAGAACCAAGAGATCATTGTACATTGCAATAGTAAGATTATAATAAGATCACTTCTGAAGGAAGTGGCTCTTCTCAACAATGAGACAATTCAGGCCAGTTCCAATGATTTTGTGATGACAAGAGCCATCTACATTCAGAAATAGGACTGTGGGAACTGAGTGTGGATCAAAATAGAGCATTTTCACTTTTGTTGTTGTTTGCTTGAATTTTGTTTTCTTTCTCATTTTTTTCCTTTTTGATGTGATTTTTCTTGTGCAGCAAGATAATGTATAAATATGCATGTCTATTTACGTATTTATTTATGTATATATTTTTATGTATATATTTTCCATGTTTAATATATATTGGATTACTTGCCATCTTGAGGAAGGGTGGGGGGAAAGGGTAGAAATTGGAATACAAGGTTTTACAAAGGTCACTGGTGAAAAATTATCCTTGCATGTGTTTTGAAAATAAAATATTTCAATAAAAATTTTTTAAAAATAAAATTATGTTATAGTGGCAAGGAAAACATCCATTGAAACACAAGAGAACTTTTTTATTTCCAATTTGTGACAGTAAAAATTGTGACCTTGGATAAATCCTTTAATTCAATAAATACTTATTAGGCAATAAAAAGAGATACTGATCAGTTTTTTAAAAAGAGTTATTCTCAAGTAGATATTTTAAGAACAGAAGTAGTAAAAGAAGTATATTCTCCTCTGAATCCTGGAGATAGTGGACTTATATTTGAAATGATTGCTGTAAAACCTTTGCCTTTTAAGTTTACTTTTGATTATGGCAATGTCAATTGACTTTTGTTCCCTTGATTGTAGAAACCAGAATCTTAGTATTAACAAACTGCCAACTTTGATCAAGAAGGTCATTCAAGGTTTCCCTCTTTAAACTGCCACAAAATCTGATAGCTCAACCTCCTAAAAACTTTCACACATTTTTAGGGTTACAATCTTCTCAAATATTCTGTTACTTTGGAGCAAGAAAGATTAAACACAAGACAGAAAGAAGCAAAGACATGTGGCTGAGTGAGAGAGGGCTAAAACTATTCCCCCAACAGAAGTTCAATAGAAGTTTGTCCTCTTCACTTAGAAGTGGCCAGTCGGGGAAAAGAAGGTTGAATCATTATGATTATCTTCCATGCATCACACTCAAATGTTGTTCAGAGGTTACAAAAACAAATAAACAAACAAACAAACAAAAAAACCTTTCCTCACCATACATATATATGAGAACAGGAAAATAAAAATAGAATTCTGGTTCATTATCTGAAGTGGAGAATCAGACTCCTTTTATTATGTATTATGAGAGCATTTTAGAAATAGACTAATTAAAGTCACATGCTACTGGGACTCATCTTCCATTGGCTAGTACCTCATTACATATGCAATTTTATGTATCAGAAGCCTCCCACTTTTTTATTGTGAAGAAAGAGGTATTTTCTGTTATCTGTTCTTCAGTATCATTACTTCTTTTCCTTTTAATTACTCACTTCAGCTTACTGTTGCTGATATTTTCATTAGCATTATTGTAATTATTCTGTATATTGTTCTTTCCTTTTCATTTATTTCATTCTTCATTCATTCATATTAATCATTTCTTACTACAAATATTTAGTTCATATCTTTTTGGCTGTTCCTCAATTTATAAATATTTACTTTGTTTCTAGATTTTAGATGCCATAAAGAGTGTTGCTATGAATATATTATATCATAGACCTTTATTTCTGTCTTTTACTTTCTTGGGGATATATGTGGAATAGTGGGACCACTGAACAATGGAAACTTTTCTGTAGCACTAATTCAGAACAATTTCAAAAATATATTAATTTGCCTTTCTTCCCCCAGTCCCTCCAGCACTGACAGGTTGTCATTCTTTATTCTCTCAGACAATTTGTAAGGCAGAAGATTTGTACCTTAGAAATAGTTTAATTTGAATATATAAAGCACTGCAAGTTATCGAAATTTCAGGAAGGGTAAAGGGGAAATTGGATTAGTAAAAATGTTATTTCTCTCTTTTTTTTAATACATTTTATAAATGATCAGACTTTCTCTGTGTCTTTTCCTCTTTTCCCATCTCTCTTGCCTTTTGTTTTTATTTCAGAGGTTAAGATAAAAGAGGGCTGAGAAGTGAAAAAGAGGAGCTATCAGGAAATGTAGGCCCATAAAAATAAGAAATGAGTTGGGACAAACAAAGAAATGAATTCTAGTGTCAAGAGAAAATATGGGTAACATGAAAAAAATTAGCTTAGATTCAATGTAAAGATTGAATTAAGGGGGAGCTGACCCAGAGTAAGGGGCATTTTCAGGACTGTCTAAAGGCTCCATGGCTTGTTATAGAGTCCTTATTTGAAGAAACATTACATGAACCTAAACATTAAGCATGGAAAACAAAACACCACCACTCTATTAATCATACTATATGGATGAGTACATCCTTGACAATTATAGGACAGAATTAGGCATCACAAATCACTTGTCATAATAGCAACTCTGTTTTCAAGAATTGGCTCAATAAATACTCTTTGAGTTCCCTTCCTACACTGAATAAAACAGGAAAAATAACTAGCTAACTTGTCTTAATAGAATTATGAGGAAAATATTCAAAGAATTAATTAGATCTTATCTATTATTATGATTGAGTTGATTCGATTTTATCTATTATTGTGACCTACCACTGAAGAAACCACAATACAATTCTTAGTCTTGTGATCCTTCTCTCTCTCTCTGTCTCTCTGTCTCTCTCTCTGTCTCTCTCTGTCTCTCTCTGTCTCTGTCTCTCTCTCTCTCTCTCTCTCTCTCTCTCTCTCTCTCCCCCTCTCCCTTTCTCTGTCTCACTCTCTCTGAATCTGTTTCTGTCTGTCTGTGTCTGTATCTCTGTCTCTGTGTCTATGTCTGTCTCTGTCTCTATCTGTCTCTCTGTCTCTCTCTCTCTCTGTCTCTGTCTCTCTCTCTGTCTCTCTCTCTCTCTGTCTCTGTCTCTCTCTCTGTCTCTCTGTCTCTGTCTCTGTCTCTCTCTCTGTCTCTGTCTCTCTCTCTCTCTCTCTGTCTCTCTCTCTCTCTCTGTCTCTCTCTCTCTCTCTCTCTCTCTCTCTCTCTCTCTCTCTCTCTCTCTCTCTCACACACACACACACACACACACACACAGAAGCAAGTCTTGCTGACATACTGTGGTCAAAAAGAGATTCCCTATTCAAGTTCCATTACCCTAAAGGAACTGGTGAAGTAAACGTTTTAGTAAGCAAAGTGACCTTTTGAATGAGACTACAGCAGGATTAAAATATCCTTCAAAACATCCTGGATGAAATGTTAAACAGCCCCTGAAAATAATAGTGGGCTATTTGTGAGTTTGTATTTGCTGTTGCTATTTGGGCAGCCATTTCTTCATTTACAGTTTAGTTGGTCTAAGTAGAACTGTGTTTGGCTAATGTGAAATAAACTCCAGTTACCACATGTCTATGTGGCAAAGGCTTCCCTGGGTGATTCTGGAAATGCTGTCTGTGTCTACTTTCATTCTTCTCGGAAAATTTATTAAATCTTTTTTTTTTTTTAATGCCTCAAGCAAATTCCAATTAACCTGCAGAAGGGTCACATGCAAGCATGTGAAGAGGTTTCCTTTCTAGAAGGACTATTTGCACTAGGAAAAAAAAAAAGACATGTAAATTAGGGGTATTGGTAGAAATGATTTGAAGAACCCCACACATTTTACTAAGTGTGGTCTCCAAAACATTCATTTGGTCTCTTGTTGACTTTTTGTCTTAGTTTGCATGGCTCTGGCTGAAGTCATATGGCCATGCTGGAGTCTCTAACAAAATCAGTGAATTTCATCTGACATTATTACATATAGGGTTGTGAGGTTTTGTGGTTTCTTCATCAAACATGTAGTTAAATGTTACAAAATGAAACCATAAAAGCCTTGTCTAGGAAAAATTCACATCTCTCTCCAAAGACACTAAATATGCTTTAAAGATTTGAAAGAGTTCAAGAAGGATAGAAAGGGTTGATTTTGAAACTCAGCTGGTTTTTTAAAGATTTTAATTGAAATATAGCATGTTTTTAAAGTTGAAAATGATTTTAGGGCTCAAAATAAGAGCAAAATATTTTACTGAGTGCTGGTTTAAAAAATCATTTTAAAATCTACAAATATCAGGTGTTTGAAATTATGCTTTTGAGTGATAGCCATGGAAAAAACATGTTGTTGTTGTTTAGACTTTGAGTCATATCCAACTCTTTGTGACCCCATGGACCACAGCTCTCCAGGTCCTTTTATCCCTCACTATCTCTCAAAGTTTGTCCAAGTTCATGTTCTTTGTTTCCATGATATTATCTATTCATCTCATCCTCTGCTATCCCCTTTTGCCTTCAATCCTTCCTAACTTCAGAGTCTTTCCCAGTAAGTCCTGTCTTATATATGGCCAAAATATTTAAGCTTCAGCTTTTAATATTTCACCTTCCAGTGAATAGCCTGAATTAATTTCTTTAGATAATGACTGATATGATTTCCTTGCTATCCAAGGGATAAAAGTCTCATAAGTCTTTTCCAACAATACAGTTCAAAACATTGATTCTATGTTGCTCAGTTTTTCTTATGTCCAACTCTTATAGGTATATATCGCTACTAGAAAAACCATAGCTATGACTAGATGGACCTTTCTTGTCAAGGCAATATCTCTGCTTTTTAGTATGCTTTTTAGTTGAGATTTGTGCCAGCGTTCTTTCTAAAGAACAAGTGTCTTTTAATTTCATGGCTACTATCACCATCCATATCTAACATTGCTTCCAGTTCTTCTTCCTCTATTTGCCAGAAATGACAGGAGTACTTGCCATTATTTTAATTTTTTTTGATGTTAAACTTCAAATAAGCTTTCATGTTCTTTTCTTGCACCCACACCAGGAGGTTTCTTAATTACTGTCCACTTTCTGTCATCAACGTGGTATCATTTAAGATTGTCAATATTATTCCTGATAACCTCAATTGCAGCTTTTCCTGTACCCACTTGGAATTTTGCAGAATATCCTCTGCATATAAGTTATATAAATAAGGTAAAAATATATAGCCTTTTTGTACTTTTTCTGATATTAAACCAATCAATTGTTCCATATTTGGTTTTTGCTTGATATTAGCTTTTGCTTCTTGATCTGCATATAGGTTCCCCAAGAGGAAAGTAAGATTATCTGGTACTCATATCTTTTTGAGAACTTATTACAAAATAGTAGCATGATCTTCACATTCAAAGGCTTTAGTGTAGTCAATGAAGCAGAAATAGATGGCTTTTTTCCCCTACAATTCCCTTGCTTTTTCCATAATCTAGTAAAAGTTGGCAATTTGGTCTCTAGTTCCTCTGCCTCTTCAAAAACCAGCATGTACATCTGATAGCTCTTAGTTTACATATTGCTGAAGTCTAGCTTGTAGAATCTTAAGCATAATCTTGCTGGTGTGTGAAATGAGTGCAATTATTTGACAATATGTACATTCCTGAGCCTTGCCCTTCTTTAGGATTAGAAGGTAAATTGTTTTTTCCCTCCAATCCAGTGGTCACTGTTGAATTTCCCAAATTTGTTGACATATTGAGCACAGTAGTTTGACAGCATCACTTTTTAGAAGTAGAGCTTCTACTATACTTATTGGTTTCCCAAGACACACAATTTCATATTCTAGGATGCTCTATATCTATATCTATATAGATATAGATAGTGTGTGTGTTCTTTCCACTTCTTAACCTATTTATGAAATAATATATAAAGCTTCAAAAGTGTATTTTTAAAATAAATTTCATTAGACAAATGATTGCATTTTTTCTTGCTCCTTCCCATTTTTCCTAAAAATACTCCATGTGCATCCTTTCTGCAAACTTAAATTCTTTTTAAAGGAATTTCATTTTTCTCAATCAGTCAATCATCAAGCATTTATTAATCTGGACTCAGTACTCTGTGATAAGTATAATCTCACTCGAATTTTCCTCATCCCAATGATTCTGAACATCATAGCTCATCATCATCTTGTCACTCTCTATCCCTATATTCCCATATGTCTCTACTCATAAAATGCTCTACTTCAGATCTATTTGTTCTTGTGGGCCCACTAGAATACCTGTTCTATGATGAACAACCCTTCATTTAACTCAAACCTCTTTTTATCTTCCCCTTTCCATCTCTTGTCCCTCACATCTTGCTCTCTGCTGTGACACCATTTCTCTTACACTTTTTCTAATACTGTCTATTCTCTGTCATATTCCTTGATTTGCTTGTGTATGTGGGAGTCAAAATATCTCTTGCTTAACCACTGACACCTCCAGAGCTTTCATCAAATTTTTTCACTAATCTCTTTTCTCTTTAAAGTTTGTATTATTCAAATGTAGCACCTAATTCAAATCTTGGTGGCTTTTATATATTGATGCTCTGGTTATTCTTCTTTCTTCCTCGATGGATTCCATATCTGGCTAAAGATCTTTGACCCACAAATATTTCATGTCCATGTTCATGAACTCTGATATTACTTTATTTAATCACAACTTTTTATCATCCCGATAAAATTTATCATCATTTTTCTATGATTTACAACTCCTAATCCTGTTTTGTCCTCAATGTACCTCCACTACCTCTACCCCTCAATTCTTTTCTAGGCCCTTTTCTCCTTTGCCTGTATTGACTCCTTTGTGAATCAACTCCACACAAGTTTCTATCCTTATGCAATCACTGGCCATACACTTATTTGATTACTTTCACTATCTGCTACCTTTATTCATAAATTAATGGGTCGTCATAATGAAGATGGAAAACCAATAATGACTGGAGACACTATAAATCTTTATTATATAATCTTATATGGAGCCCCCGACTGAAAAGTAAACAATCCATTTCTTCCAACTGATTCACAATCCCACTCTTCATAGTGGCTTTCTGAAATATTTTCTATATATCCCATGCTTCACCTTTTCCCCTCATAGGCAAGGGTTTCTATTTATTTTTTCACTCAAAAAGTTTAAACCAATCCATGAGTTTCCTTCTTCTGTCATTCTTATATATGGAACATCACTTAAATATCTTTCTTCACTTTTTCTTCCTTCACTCTTATCTAATAGGAATAAATGACCTTAATTGTTAAGATTAACTCCTATCCAGCAAATTTGTCCCACTGTTATTACCATTATCTCTTATCTTCAACATCTCTTTTTCTGCTGGCTTCTTTATTGCTAACTGCAAATGTATCCATGACTCTCCCATCCCTAAAAACCCTAATTTAATCCAATCATTTCTACTAACTATTGTCCTATAGCCACCTCCAATTTATAAATAAGCTCCTTGAAAAAGCAATCTATAATTTCATTTTTCCTCTTTCATTTCCCCTCTTTTCTCTTTCTTCTATACCCTTTGCAAACTGGATTTTGATTTCAACATTCAATTTAAAAGGCCCTATCCGAAGTTACCAATGATCTTTTAACACCAACACTAATTACCTGTTTCCATTCCTATTCTTTCTTGATCTTCTTGATACAAAATCATTTCACACTATTTGTCACCTTCTCCTTAAAAATACTATCTCCTTTCTAGGTTTCCATGTCATTGCTCTTTTCTATCCAAACAAATCTCAGTTTCTTTTTCTGGTTCTTTATAATAAAAATAACTTGCATTTATGTAGTATGTGCCAGACACTGTGCTAAAAACTTTTTAATTAGTATTTAATTTGATCCTTTCAACAACTCGCAAAACAAATATTATTATTACCATCTCCATTTTACAGATGAAGAAACTGAGGTAAAATAAAATTAAATGACTTATCTAGAATGAAACAGCTACTACACATCTGAGAACATGAACTCAAATCTTCCTGACTCCAAGCCTTGTGCTCTACCCATTGTGATACTTAGCCATCCATGATAAATTATACACCATCATGTGTATTCTTTCAAACTATATCTTGGGTCTTTTACTTTTGCTCAATTATACTTCACTTGAAGATTTCATCAATTACCCATGGCTTCAATTAATATCTCTATACAGATTATTCCTAGAATTATATTTCTAGCCCTAGTTTTTCTGTTGAAAGGATACTTCTTAACTGCCTCCCAGACACTTTAAACTGCATATTTATGAGCACAGCAATCCATTCATGTCCAAAATGTGATTCATTATCCATCCCCCTTTCCCTTCTAAATTTTCCCACTGTTTTTTTTAATATAGCAGAAATATATTTTATTTGACTACTCACATTTAGTACAAGGCCATTTTTCCCTAATAAGAAAGTTGTGGGAGAGAAGATACATTTCATTTATTAAAAATAATTATAAAAATACAAATTATATAAAGAATTAGAAATTTTAAGGGAAAAAAATTGCTCCTCCTCCATAAGGAAAGCACAACCAATTTCTATAGACAAAAAGACTCAGTTATGATCTGTACTAACAGAGGAAACAACTTACTTCCATTGGGAATAGCATCATTAATGGATTTATTTTATTTATGTAACTATTTAGAGATATACAATTTCCCTTAATAAATGCTTTGGCTGTATTCCAAAGATTTTGGTATGCTATCTCATTATTGTCATTCTCTGGATGACATTGATTTTGTTTATGATTTGTTGTTTGTCCCACTCATTCTTTAGAATTAGATTATTTAATTTCCAATGGATTTTTAGTTTATCTTTTCTTAGTCTTTTATTGAATATAATTTTTATTGCATTGTGGTCTGAGAAGGAAGCATTTACTATTTCTGCCTTTTTGCATTTAATTGTGAGGTTTTTATGCCCTAATATATGATCAGTTTTGTCTAGATGACATATACTGCTGAGAAAAAGGTGTATTTCTTTCTGTCCTTATTCAATTTTCTCCAGGGGTCTATCATATCTAAGTTTTCTAGGATCCTATTAACTTTTCTAGTTTCTTTCTTGTTCATTTTGGGATTAGATATGTCTCTGATTTTGATAGAGGAAAGTTGAGGTCCCCCACTGGAATACTTTTGCTGTCTATTTCTTCCTGGAACTGTCTTAAGATTCTTTCTAGGAATTTTTCTGCTCTACCATTTGGTGCATACACATTTAGTATTATTACTCATTACTACTTTATTATTTACTGTATCTTTTATCATGATGTACTTTCCCTCCTTATTTCTTTTAATAAGATCTATTTTTACTTTTTCTTTATCTGAGAGAATTGCTACTCCTGCTTTTTTTACTTCAGCTGAATCATAATAAATTTGCTCTGTATGTGTCTCTCTGTGTTAATTCTTATAAACAGCATAATGCAGGATTCTGTTTTTTTAATCCACTCTGCTATTTGTTTAAATGTTATGGGGGTATAGACATTTTTCTAATACTATAAAGAAGTAGGAGGAGAAAAACAAAAAGAAAAGGGTTAGAAGGGAGGTCAGAAACATTAGGAGAAAAGGTAAGAGAAGGGGAAAAGAGTTGATAGAAGATAAGGTAGTGGGTGGATTGAATTAAAAAAAAAACAGTTCTAAGAGAAGGGAGAAGGATGAAGGAAAATAAAGCGTGGGTGAGACTGGTAAAAAAAAAAAAAACAACAACACACAAAACAAAACACACTAAGGACAAGGTGGAAAGAGAGAACAAAACTATTGATTGGAGATAAATACAGAGCTGGTAATCATAACTAAATGAGATGAATTCCCTCTTAGAACCCAAACTGATGAGATCAAGCTTTAGACAATGCTTATCCCCCTTCCTTTTTTCCCCCTCCATTTTAAGTTTTTTTGTATCTCTTGGTGTTAACTAATTGTGGCATTATTCCTCCCCTTTCCTCTTTTCCAAGAACAGACCTTTTCCCACTCTTTAATGTCTTTTTCTTTGATGTCATTACATCAGGGACCATTCATAACCACACCCTCAGTTTATGTGTTGCCCATCTTTGTCTCAGTGACTGATACAATTCTCAAGAGTTACAGATATTGTTTTCTCATCTAGGGATGTAAACAGTTTAATCTTTAAATATATATTTTCTCCTGTTTACCTTTTTATGGTTCTCGAGTCCTCTATTTGTAGATTAAATTTATGTTTAGTTTTTTTTTTTTTTTTCAATAAAATTGATTGCACATCTCTTACTTCTTTGAGGCTCCATCTCCATTCCTGATAGATAATACTGTCTCACTAGGTAGTTAATTATTGGTTATAACCCCAGGTCCTTTGCCTTCTGGAATACTGTATTCCAGGCCTTCCAATCATTATTATAGAAGCTGCCCAAACCTAGGTAATTCTGACTGTTGCTCCTTGATATTTGAATTATTTTTGTCTGGCAGCTTGTGGTATTTTTTTCTTGAGATTATAGTTTTGGAGTTTCACAACAATGTCCTTGGGTTTTCCTTGTGGGATCACTTTGCAGAGGTGATCAATGGATTCTTTCAGAGTATTTCCCTCTCTATTTCTAGAAAAATGGAACAGTTTTCCTTAATGACCTCTTGTAGAATACTATCAAAGCTCTTTTTTTTTTTTTTTTTTTTTTTTTTTTTTTAATCATGGTCTTCAGGTATGCCAATAATTTTAAAATTATTTCTTCTGGGTCTATTTTCCAGGTGGGCTGTTTTGTCAATGAGGTTTTTCATATTTTATTTCATTTTTTTCATTCTTTTTAATTTGTTTTCTATCTCACAAAGTTATTAGCTTTCATTTGCCCTCTCATTTCTTTTTTCATTTTTTTCTTCTGCCTCTCATATTTGCCTGTTGAAGTCTTTTATGAGCATTTCCAAGAAGCCTCTTTGGGCTTGGGATCCATTTATATTACTGTTTGAGATTTCTTCTGTGGATATTCTGTCCTCTGAGTTTGTGTTTTGGTCTGCCCTGTCACCATAGTAGATTTATGTGGTTAAGGTTCTTTTCTATTTCTAGCTCATTTTCTTTCCTTTTTTTTTTTTTTCCCCCTGAGGTATTTGGGGTTAAGTAACTTGCCCAGGGGTCACATAGTTAGGAAGTATCTGAGGTCAGATTTGAACTCAGGTCCTCCTGACTTCAGGGCTGGTGCTATATCCACTGCACCATGTAGCTGCCCCTTTTTTACTTTTAAGGTATAGCTATGATCCTGAGGTAAGTAAGTATTGTTCCAGTTTTCCTGTGCTGCTCTTGACATAGGGGCTCTTGAGCCTTGACATAAGGGCTCCTTGTATTTGCAGTGGGTAAGTTGACTGATCTTTTCAGGAAAAGCCTGATTTCCAAGAATTTGCCTTCTGAAGTAGGACTGGAGTGCCCTACTGATTTGCCCTCTACTAAGCCTGGACTTAGGGTCTTAGTTTCTGATTTGCTGTGATTAAGTCCCTGTCACTAGCTTTGACATTGTCTATCTGACTTTTGATTGAACACTCTTTTCACCCTGGTGAGACTTGACTTTTCTTGAATTTTTTCAATCTATCTTGAGCTGGAGAGTGGTTTCATTCTATCTGACTCTATTCAGAAGCTTGGTTTCATATAGTTTTTAAGGGAAATTGGAAGAGCTCCAGCAGGTTTCTGACTTTACTCTGCTATCTTGGCTCCGCTCCCTGAACTTCCCCATTTTCCTAATATTCTTGACACCCTCTCTGTCACTAAACTGTATAACTTTTTTTTTTTTCATCTGAGGCAATTGAGGTTAAGTGACTTGCCCAGGGTCACACAGCTAGGAAGTGTTAAATGTTTGAGACCAGATTTCAACTTAGGGTCTCCTGAATTCAAGGCTGGTGCTCTATCCATTACACCATCTAGCTACCCCTAAACTTTATCACTTTAATTGCATAATTGACTCTTCACTTTCACCTCAAATACCCAATCTATTGCCAAATCTTGTCATTGCTACCGTCACAACTTCTTTCATATGTCCCTCTCCTTCCCTTCCTCTCCCTCACAAATACAATAATGACTAGTTTGAGGTCTCATCATCTTTCCCTAGGACTGGTTTGACTGGTTTGTTCTCTAATTCAACCTCTTTATTAAGCTGCTAAAGTGAATTTTCTATTTTCTCTAAACCATACATTTGTTCATCTTCTTCAGTCCCATTAATGTGTTTAATGTCTCTCTTCAACATTTAAGATCAAATATAAAGTCCTCTGTTTTACTAAAGCTCTTTTTTCCTATCTCTCCAGTCTGCTTCCATCTTCTTTCCCTCTATGCACCATATAATTAATCTACTCTAGCCTACTTGCAATTTATTTTTTTTAATTTTTACTGTTTTTTATTAAAGCTTTTTATTTTCAAAATATATACATAGATCATTTTTAACATTCACCTTTGCAAAACCTTGTGTTTCAAATTTATTACCTCTCTTACCATCACTTAGCCATAGTTCATTTAAGTCTCTCCAGACCTCACTGAAATCATTCTGCTGATCATTTCTTATACAAAAATATTCCATAGTAATTATATACCATAATTTATTCAGCCATTCTCCAATTGATGGACATCCACTCAGTTTCCACTTCCTAGCACTGAGGAAAGGGCCACCAGAACATTTTTGCACATGTGGATCCCTTTCCCTCTTTTAAGATCTCTTTGGGATATAAGCCCAGTGGAAACACTGCTGGATCAAAGGGTTTGCACAGTTTGATGGCACTTTGAACATCTTGCAATTTCTAAAAAAACAATATTCCATTTCTCACAATCTTTCAGTGCCTTTCATTTCTTAATGTCTGTATTCTTGCTATCTGCACTGGCTGTCTGCTCATGCCTGGAATGCTTTGCCTCTTTTCTTTTAGTTTTTAGTTTTTTTTGCCCTTTCAAGACTCAGCTCAAATCTTAATGTATGCAGGTCTTTCCTTATTCTCCCAGTTATTAATGTCTTCCCCTTTCACACCACCTTCTTCTACTCAGTATATATTTTGTATGTGCATGGTTATTTACATGGTTTTTCCCCCATTAAGATGGGAGATCTTTGAGAATTGAAGGTTTTGCCCTTTGTAGCAGCATTTAATACAGTGCCTAGTATATAGTAAACACTTGATAATGTTGAGGTTACAAAGACAAAATTTAAAAGTCCCTAGCCTCAAGGACCTTATATTCTATTACAGGATGCACACATGAAAATATATGCCCAATAAAAACAAAGTAATACAACTTTGGGGATCAAGAAAGGACTTATCTGGCACTTTGGCTGAGCTTTAGAGGGTACATGATTTTCTAAGAAACAAAAGTGAGGGAAATATTTTTATAGACCTAAGGGAAGGTAAAGGCAAAGAAACAGTGGATAGAATGTCATTAGTTTCCCTTTGCAGTGTGGGTAGAAAATCCATTTACTGCATAATGGCTGTGAAGGGCTTTAATTGCAGAACAAGTATTTTACTTGATTTCAGAGATAATGGAGAGTCAGAGCTAATTTGGTAGGAGAGTGACATGATCAGAAATGTGTTTTAGAAAATCATTTTGACACTTAGCAATCTCTATGTTATGTCACAGTAAAAACATTTACTGGGAACTTATTTTATGCATGGTGTAATCCTAAGAGCAATTTCTTATTCAATGCCTTTAGCACCCCAACTTTTTTTCTTTGAGTTCAGATATTATTTAGAATAAATAAAATTTCTTTATAGTCAAGAAACTCAAAATGATGTGATCAGTGTTTGGAAGTATGTGGCAGGGGAAGGCTAAATAGTAAAATTTTTTTCAGCATTTGAGGCTATGAAGGATGGTCATGATAGCTTCAAGTAGGAGATCAAATTACCTTATTCATGCTTTAGTCTTTTGTGATGCAATGGAGAGTAAATCATTTTTGCTATAATATTAAATTTATCTATATCTACATTGATATATACATGTAGTGTTCTGGTTAGTTTTCTGGAGGTCTTTGGACCAGCCTTCCTTTCAGCAGAGTAATCACCATGAGAATAGCCAGGGATAAAGTCCAAATTCTTTATTATCTCCTTCACAGTCTAGTTTCCTTGCCTGGGGCCCCGGGCCATCTTTCTTGAGGTCCTCCAGAATGTATCTTGGTTTCTATGGGGGAGGCAGAAAGACCACCACCATAGTCTCTGCCTTGAAGTCTGTCTCAGTCCAAGAGCTTGTGCTCCAGCCTCCAGTCTTCTGTCTTCTCTGAGTCTATCTCTGAGCCCCTCTGAGACTGTCTTTTTCTGAGCCCTCTTCAATCTGTCTGAGTCTGACTCTGGCTGAGTTGGTCCCAGTTTATATGCAGTATACTGAGTATAAGCCAATCATTATATCATTAGGGAACCATTATTTGATTAATTCAATCATACATAACTAGAGAACTAGTAATCACCATGCTAAACTAGATAACTAATGTATTATCAATTCCACTCTCTTAACACCTTATATGAATCCTTGTTTCAAGTACAGAGTTTTGGTCCATAACATCTCCCACTTTCTTTTGTTTTAGAACATAGGTGGTCATATCCTCCCTGAGAAGTCAGGGAGGTGAGAATCCTTAAAAGGAGGTCATCATGTCCTCCCTGACATCTTCTGAAGGGAGATGAAAAAACCAAAGGGAAATGGGGAATCAAACCAGATTAGCAGTTTTCTGAAGGGTCACTTGAAACAGGTTATAAATAAATCAATCAATATGGGAGGTATTACATAAGCACATAGCAACATAGTACAGGCTAGTAGTGATGTAACAAACAACATGAATCAACATGAGGAATTATACATGTCCATATATCCTAGAAATAATCCAAAACCAATCTATTGTCCATTACTTCATGTATCAAGGAATCCAATGATTCCTGCAAGTTTTGAAGTCCTGCAATAGTGTCAGAGAATCCAATGACTCCTGCTGGTTTTGAAATTCTGCAATAGTCTTATCAACCATTTTTCATCTTAGGAAATGCAATGATTCATCTTCTCCAAGTCTGTCTCTGAGCCCCTTCTGAGTCTGTCTCCAAGTCCTTCCAAGTCTGTCTTTCTCAGAACCCTCTTTAATCTGTCCAAGTCTGACTCTAACTGAATTGGTCCCAGTTTATATGCAGTACACTGAGTATAAGCCAATCATTATATATATCACTAGGGAACCATTATTTGATTAATTCAATCATACTTAACTAGAGAACTAGTAAAAAAAAAAAGAAAAAGAAAAAGAAAGAAAAACTAGAGAACTAGTAATCACCATGCTAAACTAGATAACCATTGTATTATCAACTCCACTGACTTAATACCTTATAAGAATCCTTGTTTCAAGTACAGAGTTCTGGCCCATAACACATACATATATACATACATATGCATACACACATATATGCATGTATTTATATGTAATGGGGAATGGGAAAAGAAATAGAGTGTTGACAGATTATTTTTTAATAGTACTTAATCTCATCTGCTCAAAGCAAATTTTCTTAAGGTTTGTAATTTTGGACAGGCTAGTCTCCAAAAGCTTAATATGAATGTGCCTCCAGGTTTCTCATGCCTTTCCAAAATACTTTTCAGAATAACCAAAGTTTGTTGGATTTGCAAAATTGTATTGGAAACAGAAACAAATGGAAGAATTTTGTATTATTGTAGCCCATAACATTGTTAAATTATAAGCAAGATTATGTGTTCAAAAGTATTCAAATGCTTTAGAGTTAACATGTATGTGATTTTAGAGTCAAAAACAAAGCATTCAAAATACTTTAAATAAAAAGTATTTAAGTATTTTAAATAAATTTAAATGTATTTAAATAAACTAATGACACAAAAAATGGGAAATGGATATTAAAATAGAGACTAATATGAGCAATTGCCATTTCTTAGAGAAGTTAAACTAATGTTAATCTGTAACCAGAATGAAGAGACCAAAAGAGCTTAGAAATCAACTTTCTCAACAAATGCTTGATTCTGCTGGCAAAAAAGTAATACAACAATCTAGGGAAATGCTAGTTCCAATACAAACTTGTAAACCTCATGGAGGGGGAGCTAAGTGGCAAAGTGAATAGGTCACAAACACTAGAATCAAGAAGACCTGAGTTCAAATCCACTCTCACAGTTACTAGCTGTATAATTCTGGGCAAGTTATTAAACCCTGTTTGCCTCAGTTTCCTTATCTGTAAAATGAAATGGAAAAGGAAACAGCAAACCACTCCAGCACCTTTGCCAAAAAAAAAAAAAAAAATCCCCAAATGTGATTACTATTAGAGACAACTAAAACTATTTAACAACAACAAGACTGTATGGAGGAAGATGGTAGAAGTTTTATAGCAGCAACATCTTATAAAATAGATGGAAGAAGTAGGGAGAAAAGAAGGAAGCTTTGGCAAAGACTCACTTAAATCAGATTATGCAAAAATAATTGAGTGGGAAAAATTAACCAGAAGAGTGGCACAGAGATAAAACATTAAAAAGGACTTAATAAAATTCCCATAGCCAACTATTTTCTCCAGCAATAACAAAAGAACCATCATGATTGAACTTAATATCACAGGACACAATCTACTATAAGAAATAGAAAAGACACTAATAAAAAAAGTAGGTTTATTCCACTAAATGCTCCAGGCTAAGTCTCTGACTGGTAGATTTAGTATGACATTCCTTTCCTTACAAAACTCAAGTATATAGAAGTCTTTCATGGTGTCTGAAATAACCAACTATGAATGAAGATATTAAAATGACTTAGAATTTTCCATAACTATTAATTAGTACAAGGTGATTAATCCTTGGAATAACACATAATTGGAGATAAAAGGAGGACTCTCATTTCTCTCTAGCATGAGTCTTTTTAGATTAATTAGAAGATGTTTGGTCTAGAGTAGCTAATAGTAGCTAGTATTCCTGACCAGAACACTCTTTAGCACTATAATACTTAAAATCCAAATGTGTTCCAGCCTCCAAAAAACTTTGGCAGAGCAGAATAGAACAATGTGATTAATTACTTAAATAGCACCTGACTCTGGTTTTTATTTTTTATTTTCACTATTTATATTATTTATATCATTTATCTTCATCAGACAATACAGATGGAAAAACTGGTAGGACATAATTGCATTTATTAGGGAAGCCTCACATAGTATTTTAAATAATTCTAGAAAACTCTCTGAAACAAGACTGTCTTATCAATACTAGTGCTTTTTTGATGACTATGAAAAACAGAATAATTCTTCATAGAATTAAAGTTGTCAAATCACCTACAGAACAATAGAAAAATAGCAGGTACAAGAAGACTATAGTATGATTCCAAGAAATAACTGGACAGATAAAACAGTGAAAAATATAGCATCAGAGAAATGTATGACAGAAAAAGGCATTGGATTGGTCTTGCAACAAGAACACTAATTGATGGTTAGCTTGTTAGCTACCCTGGTACCCATTAATTGTCAAGAAATCCAGAGAATTAGTCTCCAAGCATGGGATAGATGAATTTAAGTGGGAGATTGGCAAAAAATTTAAAAAATGAAAACAGGCATGACCAGTGATTTGTGCTCTTAGAGGGAATAAATATATTCATGACATAACAGATTTCTCTAAAAATTGACATTTTATTTATATAGTAGATCTGTGTATTCATTAAGATATATATATATATATAAATATATATATATATATATATATACATATATATATACATACATATATATACACAAAATATATACATGTATTTATATATATGCATGTGTATATCTATGCATATGTTTGTATGTGTACTTATGTTTATTTTTCTATTCAGTTCTATTATACTTGTTTTGCAAACACAAATTTGTTCCAACTAAACTTGTATATTAGAGAACAATTTGAGCTGAATCTAATTTCTACCTTGCTTTTGCTTAATAAGCAGCTGGGACAGAGAAAATGGCATCATTTCACAATGACACTAGCTATAGCCTTTCCTTATGTCCATGTTCACAAGCAAACTTCAGGTCTTTTTTCAGGAAGAATGCTTGATTTATTTCTCATCTTCTGGAGCAGTACAAACTGGGCAGATGAGGGCTATTCCACACTAGCATCTCTTCTGCTTTTGCCTTTGCTGAGGCTCAGAATTTAGCCTGCCCAAACTTCTGGAGATTTTGCCAGCCTACCTGTCACAAGAACCAGGGTTACAAGCTAAGCAATAACTCAGGCTGGAAACTGTCACTATTTTTGTTGTATTTACTTCTTTCCTCTTAATATTTATAACACTTTTTATACTATTTTTAGTAGGTTCCTATTTTTAAAACGCGAATTACTAAAAATGTCTTACTGATGATTTTATTTATTTATTTATTTTTAAAGGTCATTTATGCACATTCATTTTTTAAATATTTCCATTTGAGTTATGTTGGGAAAGAAAAATAAGAACAAAAGGGGAAAACTATAGGAAAAAACAAGAGAAAAAAAAAAGATGAAAATTGTATGCTTCAATCTGTAGTCAGTCTCCGTAGTTCTCTCTCTGCATACAGATGACATTTTCCCTGTTGAAATTTTTGAATGTTATATTCCTAACCCCATTTTTCCTATAAGGCCTTGGGATTTTATATTTTGATTTTGTTATATTTTCAAATGTCTCTTTATTTTTATGAGTATATCCTGTATTTCATATATTCGGGTTCTTTTTTTTTTTTTCTTTTTCCTTTTCAATCAAGAAAAATTGTGAACACATCAGTTTATTAGTACCCAGAGGGAAATGCACAGATGTATGTGAAGTTGGAAGAATAGAATAGAAGACAAGGAGAATTTAAATAAATGTTTCTACTCAAAGACTTCTTTATCTTAACACTTAAGAATAAAAAAAAAATAAATAAAGTCACAAAAATCACCTTGAAAAACTTTCTCAGTATTAGCCTTATAAGTTATCAAAGTTAGCAGTTATCTTGTTGATAGGATTAGTAATTTGCCAAGACAATCCTTCTAACTACATCCAATCATGGGGGAAAAAAAAAAAAAAAAGCCTTCTTATTAGTTGTCTGATTTGTAAAAATCTCAAAACCAGGAATGAATTCTTCTGATGTAAGTCATGTTCTATATTTAAATACACATACTTCAGGGACAAAAAATACCATAAGTTTAATCCTTTTTAGTCATTCAAAAAAATAAATTGTGACTCATGTTAGTGAACATAGTTGTTGTTATTCAGTCATTTTCAGTTGTGTCTTTCTGACCCCATTTGGGATGTCTTGGTAAAGATTTTGGAATGGCTTTCCATTTTCTTCTCTAGCTCATTTTATAGATAACTGGGGCAAACAGGATTAAATGACACAGCTAGTAAATATATGAGGCCAGATTTGAAGTTGGAAAGATAAGTCTTCCTGAATCCAGGTCCTAAACTCTTGCAAAGTGCTGCTTTTAGTCAATGGAATACTGAACTTAAAGTCAGTAAAACTGAGATTAATTCTCACCATAGAATCTCCATAGTTATATGACCTTGGACTTTGGTTTTCTCCTCTGTAAAATAAGGATATTAATTCCATCTTCACAGAATAATTATGAGAATCAAATAAGATAATACATTTAAAGTGCTTTGCAAACCTGAAAGCATTATATAAATATGAGTTGTTATTATTGCCTATTATATGCTAAACCCTGTGGTGGATACTATACAGAAGAAAGCAAGGAAATCATAAAACATGGTTCTTATTCTCAAGGTGCTTATAAACCAACAAGGGAGAAACTTATTTATACTTAAATATTGCAAGAATCTGTGACTTTCATTGAATTTTGGATTATTTTTTTCCATCTACAAAGATTACAATTCTTCCATGCTTTTGTACATATTTCTAAAAGCTTCTAGTACCCAACAATTCATTCCTTTACACTTAATCTGGGATTCAGCCTCTAAAAGCATAGTAAAGCTCATTTTTGGATAACTGGCATGTATCAGGCACAGGGTTTCTCTTTAGAGTTGTCAGGGTTGCTCTATTGCCAGAGTTTTTGAAAATGCTCCTACCTCAATGAAATATCAGAGAAGAATTATTGTACACAACTCATAACATAAGACTGTATGTGGTAGAAATGAGAAATGGTAAGTATTCAGAAGAGAGAAAGATCATTTCATAGCTCCATAGATCAAGAGTTGAGAGACCCTTAGAGGGAAACTAGTCTAGTGTTCTTGAATAAGCAGATGGAAAAAAAAAACAAAACAAAAAAACAAAAAACTGAGACTCAGAGTACCTGAATAAATTGTGTGACACTGCATGTAAAGGCAGGACATCCACGTAGATGGTCAGAGTTCTTTTTAATCAGTTTAAGGGAAAAAAGAATTAGAGAAAGTTTGTGTGTAGTAGATATAAGCAATTTAGGACTTGGTTACAATTGTGTGAGATGGTGATTGAGTAAACAGAGGACATTCTAAAAAGAAATGGTATGATCAAGGGTACAGAAGGAAAAGAGAGAAAGTACTTTATGTGGAGCTAAGATTAATTCAGCTTGAAGGGAAAACTATTATAAAAGAATAGTGAAACATAAATTTGGAAAGGGATATGGAGGCATTTTGTAAAGACAGTTTTAATGCAATTTGGCCAAAATGTTGTACTTTCCTCACAATGTCATTAAGAGTTTTTGAGCTAAGAAATACTTAGACCAAAAGAAAACTTTGGGAAGATTGTGATGAAATGAAAGAATAACTCATAGAGAAGTAGTGCTCAAGTGGTAAAAAGGAAGACAAAATCCTAGAGATGAAAAAACAAACAAACAAACAAACAAATATTTTCTATGTTATGGTTTTAAGTAGAGCCAATCTAATAAAAACCACCACCACAACAACAATACTTTTTCTTGGCAGGTTCAACTTCTACTACTATGATTATTATCTATTTGAACATGGGCAAGTCACTCACCTTCCTTGGGCCTCAGTTTCCTTATCCATAACATTAATATTTTGTGTATGTAAAGTGGATTAAAAAGGTATTATTATTCTGTGATACTTCAAGCTTAAAATTTAACTATGCTAAGAATGTGTCATAAAGTAGAGAAATGAAAAGAATTAAAGCCCAATTAGACTCCATTGGAAATAAAACTTTGTTAGGAAGATTCAGATTATAACACCTAAGGATTAGATTCTTTGGCTAAACTTTCATAATATATCATGAAATATGTTCTTTATAACTCAGCTCTGGGTTTATCTTAATTATATTCTCCTCAGAAAGAATTAACCTGAGATTTACATTTTTTTGTAAATAATTACTTTAACAAGCAAATACACAGTCATTTTTATTTTGTTTTATTGAGTTTTTAAAAATTACATTTGGTATCTTACATTTAGAATCCAACGTTGTTAAAAAAACAAAACAAAAACCCTTGCTGAGATAGAGCTAAGATGGCAGGATGATGGAAAGCAATGCAATGAGCTTCTGGCCACAAACTTCCTCTAAGAGATCTATAAAATATACCAGACTGAATCCTGATGGAAAAATCCAGCGGACAAAACTTTCAATGAGTCTTTTGTTCAGTCCAAAAGATATGCAGGGAGGTCTATGGGCATTAGAGGAAGGGATGGGCCAAAATCATACCTATAGAGATCACTTCTTTATCCAAGAACATTCAAGTCATGAATGCAGAATAGAATAATTTCAAAACATGTAGCAGCAAAATCTCAGAGAAAAACACATCTTGTACACAAACTCAAAGAAGAGATGAATCAAGAATTACATAAGAGTAAAAAAAGAAATTTTTTTTAAAAATGGAATAAGAATGCTTGAGGAAAAAATAGAAAAGAAGTGAGAATTATGGAAGAAAGAATTGGAAACAAATTAAACACAAATAAATACAAAACCTTGTTCAAGCGACAAGCACCCTTAAGATTGAAATGGACCAAGTGGAAGCCAAAGATGCCATAAAACAACAAGAAATATTAGAAAAAAAAGAAGACTAAAGTAGAGGAAAGCATAAAGTATCTTATAGCAAAAACAATTGATCTGGAAAACGGATTGAGGAGGAAAAAAATAAGAATCATTGAACTATTCTAATTTCATGAAGAAAAGAAGACATCATATTAAAAAAAAAAAAAAGAAAGAAAAAAAAAGAAAATTGCCCAAATCTCTTATAATTAGAAGAAAAAGAAAAGATGAAATAAACTATTTTCCTCTTCTAAAAGGAATTCCAAAATGATAATTCCTAGGAACATCATAGTCAAAATTTAGAACTATCAAGAATAAGAAAAAAATACTATAAGCAACAAGAAAAAAAAATAATGAGGAGCCATAGTCAGCATCATACATGACTTAGCAGTCCACACTTTAAAGGAGAAGAAACCTTGGAATATTGATTTTCCAGAAGGCAAAGGATATTTTATAGCCAAGAATAACATACCTCAAAAAACAGTATTAATGCTACTACGGAAAAAAAAAAAAAGATTCTCTAATGGAATAGAAACTTTCAAGCAATCCTAATGAAAAGACTAGAACCATGAAGAAATTCTCTAGTATAGACATAGGAATAAAGAGAAACACAAAAAGTTAAGTTATGGGGTATAAATGTGATAGAATATTATTGTAGTGACCAACTAGGATTCCAGAGGACAAGTAATGAAACATGTTATTTCCTGACACAGAGGTGAAGGATTCACTATACAGAATGAGATAAATATTTTTTAGGTTGTGGCAAATATGGATATTTGTTTTGAATGACCATAACTATGTGTAAGGTTTTTTTTTTTTTTTTTTTTTTTTTCCTTCTTGTGTTCTCAAGAGAGGTGTGAGGTGGAGGACGACAAGAAAATCTTGGCTGATTAGAACAAAATATTCAAAAGATGAAAAAAATAATTTCTAAGCAAATTGTGAGATAGCACAGTAAATTACTGAGTTTCTACTCAGGAAGACATTTATTAGCTATATGCTGCTTGTGCAACAAGAAGAAAACAGATTCTTCACCAGCCAGAACAACACCATCCATATATGGAACCATTGGTTGTAGCAAGTGAAGAAATTTTAAATTCTGTGGATAAGTTCACTTTGGCATTCCAAAGATGTCCAGATAGATAATGAGGTTGATGCATACATTGACAAAGGTAACTCAGGTTTTGGAAGATTTGGAAAGAAAATGTAGGAAAGAAGAAAGAAATGTTGTACTTGATTGAATGTCTTCAGAGTCATTGTATTGATCTCTCTCTCTCTCTCTCTCTCTCTCTCTCTCTCTCTCTCTCTCTCTCTCTCTTATGCCTGTGAAATCTGGACAGTCTACCAGGGTCATATCAGAAACTTGAAATGCTTCCATTTGAATAGTTTTGGAAAGATTTCAGCAAAATAAGGTACTAATGTCCTCTCTTATGCGGAATTGCCAATCATTTAAACTCTTTCAGAGAGTGCAACCCTGGTTGGTTGTCTACTTGTTCAAATGCTACCACATTTGCATGAAAGACTTTTTTATGGAAAACTCACAGAGGTCAGAAGAAATAGTAGTAAGGACACTCCCATTGTATTTCTGAAAAACATTAATATAGATTGTGAGATATGCTAGCATAAGGCAACCCAGCATTGTATGCCCGTGGCAAAGAAGGCATTGACCTCTTATAAATAAAGCATAATTGCAGTAGCACAAAGAAAATGTGAAATGTACAAATCTATAAACCTTTTCATCCCAAATGTTCAAATGGACTATTTGTGCCTGATTTGTGGTAGAGCTTTCTAAACTCACATTGAATTGATCATCCACAGTAGAACACACTGTACCCAGACACCGAAAATATGATGTCATTAGACTTTTTTTGAATAGGAAGGATATGAACAACAAATGATCTTGTAAAAGTAATTTAATCTCTGCTGCAGGTTCCTGCAAAATGGGAATAATAGTAATATCTACCTCCCAGTGTTGTTGTGAGGATCAGATGAGGTAATATTTGTAAAGCACTTAGCACAATGTCTGACACCTAGCAGGTGCTTAATATATGCTTATGTCTTTTTTTCTAATTCTATCTTCCACCTAAGAAAGGTCAGTGAAAGCTTTTTCTTTTTCTCCTCTAGGTTTATTATGCTTGGATTTTTATGAGATATTTCCCCAAATGTGTTTTGAGTCTACTGCCAATTCCTTTTGTTGTAGTGAAAGTATACTCTGTGCATAATACATAATAAAAATATTAGCTCACATTTTCTATAGGACTTTTCTCATAACAAATGATGCAAGTGAGATTGTCCTCATTTTATTGATGAGACATCAAGGCACAGAATGGTTTAATAAATTCTTAGGGTCACACAGCTAATAAATATTAAAATAGGGAATTCATCTTGGGACGTCTTAGTCCAATTTATTGACTATTTGTTGACTAGTCCTCTCAATATGTAAGCATCTGATTTGGTAGATTTATATGTATTCTGAAGATATATTATTGAGAAATCAAGCAATGCAACTAAACATAAATCCAAACTTGGCTCTACAGCCCAAGTATGGATGTCCTTTTCTGGAATATTTTCACTGTATAAATGGATTACAATTCAGTTAATTGGAATATTACTTTCCCTTTTCATTTAACTTAAATGATTTATTATGCAACTATGGTTAGGGTAAGTATTTCCTAGTTTTCATTTTAATGTTCTTGAAAGCAGTCCAGAGGTATACTGGTACTTTTCTGGAAGAAAAATAAATGACAAACATTTAAGTTTAAACTGTATTATTAACATTTTCTCTGACACTTTCTTAATTCTTAACAAATAACAAAACTATTAAGCATTGCTTCCTATCATTTGCCAATTCTGTGATATAAGTGCTCACTGAAAACTTAATCAATTTTGCAAACTAGTGTGAGCTGGCTCTAGCCTATACCTATGAGACAGAGGTAACAGAATGAAAGAAAGTAGGAAATAGAGTAGTTAAAAAAAAAAAAAAAAACCAAACTCTGATTGAATGGTACCTATGTATGACATATATAAACCTATTGTGTCATGGGCTGCTTCTGTCTCACATATACTTTCTTCTTTCTGTTTAGCACTTCAAATCAGTAGTTCTTTTAGGATTCTTTATAGCAAACAATCAATTAATCAGAATTTTTAAGTGCTTACCATGTATCTGGCATTGTGCTAAGTGCTAGGGATACAAAAAGAAGCAAAATACAGTTCCTGAACTCAAGGAGGTGTGAAGGTCTGGGCTAGCTCCTCTGAAGGGCTCAGAATAAGTCCTTGCCCCATGTTGGGCGCCAAAATGTCAAGGTCCTGTCGTCTCTAAGTTATAATTCTTTTCTGGGAGGAGATCTCTTTTCTATAAAATCTTTTCCTCTTTGAGCAGGTTTCTTGGAAGCTTCTGGAGCCTCTAGCTGGAGCCAAGGTAGAATCTTGAATCCTCTTCTTCCTGAATCCTGGCTCTGAATCTCCTTGAGCTTCCCTGAAGTTCTCCCAGGAAGTCTTGTTCTTCTCTCAGTCTAGACTCTCCTTCCAGACTGCCGCCTAAACTCAATCTCCCAGTCTAGACTGCTCAATCTAGACTGCCAGATGTCCCAGTCTAGACCGCTCCTTGCCGGACTATCCTCCTCTTTTATCCTAGCAGAGATTGGGCTAGTGAGAACTCATATAGGCAATGAATTTGCTTCTTTAAAGGTGTAAACTCCTTTAAATATATAAACTCCTTTTCAGAAGTCTAAAGGTATAAACTCCTTTTAAAGGTGTGAACTAAAGGTGTGAACTCTGAGCCTGAGTTATCACTTTGTAATCCTAACAAAGAGGTAACAATCTATATTACATATCTGCAATCATTCGTACTAGAATTTTCTATGCTAGAAATTTCCAGTTGCAACTGGGTATTCTATAATCATCCTCTACTGGCTTTTTATCAGTGATGCTGGAACTAAGAGATCAAGTAGAAACATTGCTAGTGAATCCCACCTTTTCATATAAAACTTCCTCCTTATCAGATACTTTACCTACCCGTACTGATACTTTACCTAAGTGTACTGTTGTATGTAGAAATGAGATCCCTCACTTAATTAGAAAGTATAAAAGCCATGCATCACCTGGTTACCAAGTCTGGGGGGTGGGGGAGCTCATAATTTCAAAGGGTTACTGTTTTTTCCTGCTGTGGACCCTAAGATGATTGTCCTAATGGCCCTCTTCTGGCTGAACTGTGAACTGTTTATAAAAGTCTCAATCACCCTGATCTGAATAAATACTTTGCCTTGAAACTTCTTTTGCAATGGGCCAGAGACCCTTTAATCAGAAACTCCTGGGTTCTGTGAGTTAGGCCTTATTTCTTTCTCTTTATGAATCAAAATGCATCTGTAACAAAGATCTGTTGTCGTATTACTGTCAGTCAATAAATATTAAGTACCTACTTAATGTGCCAGGCTTACTTCTTTAGAAACAACAAAGGTTTCTAAGCATTTAACTGACACACATAACCTGGAGTTTGAGACAAATTAACTGAATTTTAGAAATTTGCAAAAAAAAAAATTATTTCAGTACTTTGAAATACTATTTAGAGAGTAAATCAAAGTAAATGGAGGCTTGCTTAAAAAAAATTGCCTGTTTTTAATGAATACAGATTTTGTTTATGTATTTTTATTTTATTTGTTTATTTGAAAAAGTGTGTATGAGGGAGGGCTTTCTAAATGATGATAAGCAATATAGAAAATATTGCAGGGGACAGATCCTTACAAAATAAAAACCAAACCAAACTAAACATAGCAAGTATTTTTATAGCATATAAAGTTTATATATATATATATGTATATGTATATATACATATATATATATATATATATATATATATAGCATATAAAGTTAATTACTTTGAACAAATTTGGAAGGTAAGTAGAAGTATTATTTCCATAGTGTAGTACATTAGGATATATTCTTTTTGAGAGACATATTATCTTTCAAATAGGATTTGTTAATATAACCTTCTCTTAAAAGAAACAACAATACAATCTCAGGAAAAAAAAAAAAAAAACAACTAACAAACCAACAGAAAGCTCCCTTTCTCATTTAAAAAAAATAAATAAGAAGGTATTTCTTGTTCTATAGATCATTGTCAATATCACAAAAATAACTGAGGCTTCTGTATAGGTAATTTAACATAAAATAATACATGCGATTTGGAGAATTTTCTGTATACAGAAACATTCTATTCATGTCGGTATTACCCAATACATTCATATTGACCTGCTTGAATTTTTTAATGGATTAGAAAGGTATGAAGGATTTGAGAGTATGGTTGTGGGGAAAGGAGGTCATTCCTATCCTGGATAAACTTTGACTGATTGCCATTCATAAAAGTCATACCTTTAAGCAACTTCCTTCAAGTCTCTCTACATCCCAACAGTCAGTTTTCTTAAATTCCTTGGATTAAGAGGCCAACAGACTGTTGGAATGTGCTTTAGGATGCTCTGTTGACAAATTTGTTATGGCCATCTGGTCACTTGGATGGGAAAATCAATTTCTTTCAACACACTACTCACCCTTCACATACACACAAACCACCACCACTATCATCCCCCCTTAAAAAAAAGCAGCCCAACAAATTCTGTTCATTTTTTCTTCTGATAATACAAGGCATCTCATACTACAAAAAAAAAAAAAAAAAAAAAAAAAGAGAAGCTGATAAGCTTATTAACAACAACAATAACAACTGTTCTATAACAATGAATGTAAAGATTAGGAAAAGACAAGGAAGGGAAAGGATTTTAAAAGTAGAAACTGACAACAACCCACAGGACATGAACACCTGGAGAGGTAGATCAGGTCATTTATGGATTGATTGCATTCCCTGGCATTCTCTGTGCCAGAAATGCCTTTCAGGTCACACCATTTCAATGGGAGACAGAAGCCTACCAGCTTATTCTTTTACAGGGAGGAGAAAAAGTGCTTATTTTTTTTTTTTAATACAAGGGAGAATTTAAAAAAAGAAAAATAACTAAATTCACTAACCCCATTGTCAAATGTTCTGTAGATGAAGGGTTCTTAATATGGAGTTTGTAAACTTGTTTTAAGAAATATTTTGATAACTTTATTTCCACATAGTTGGTTTCCTTTTTAATCCTGCATTCATTATTTTATGTATTTAAAAACATTATTCTATGCAAGAATCCATAAATTTCATTACATGATCAAATGTTTATAAATGCTGTCAAATGATATAAAAAGGATAAAATATGATATTTTGTGGTCCATAATTAAAATGGAATAGAAAAGGGTCTTAAAATTTCACATACAAATACATGTCAATATAAAATATACATTTTTATAGTATCATATAGTACAGGATAATTTTTTACATATGTAAATATAACCACATGGCTTAGTGGTACTTATTAACTGAGTGACTTTGGGCAATCTACTTAACCCTGTTTCCTACAATTTCTTCAATTATAAAATTGATTTGATAATAGCACCTAGCTCTCAGCGTTGTTGTAAGGATCCAAATGAGATCATATTTATAAAGTGATTATTAGTACAAGGGCTGACAAGTAGGAAGTACTATTTAAAGACCATAGGATTATGATTGATTTATTTTCTTTTACTTTGCTTTCATTCCAAAATATATACCATCCTTATCTTTTCCTCCACAGAATAGAAAAGAGAAAAAGAAGGAAATAAGCATTTATTAAGCACCTATCATTTGTTTTTATTTTATTATTTTTTAAATACACATTTCTTTATGAATCATGTTGGAAGGCAAAAATCAGAATAAAAGGAAAAAACCATGGGAGAGTAAAAAAAAAAAAAACAGAAAAAAACAGAAGTGAACATAACATGTATTGATTTACATTCAATTTCCATAGTTCTTTTTCTGGATACAGAAGGCATTTTCTATTCAATATTTATTGGGATTACTGAACCACTGAGGAGAATGAAGTTTTTCATAGTTGATCATTGAATTTTCTTGTTGTTACTATAAGTACCCATTTATCAGGTACTGTATCAAGTTCTTTAAAAATATTATCACATTTGATACAACAACCATTTGAGGGAGATTCTAGTATTCTCATTTTACAATGGAAGAAACTGAGATAAATGGAAATTAAGTAATATGTCCAGTGTTAACCAGATAGTAAAATATTTGAGGCTAGATTTTTATTTAGATCTTCCTAGTCATATAACATCCTTGGGGGAGAGAAAAGGAGAAAAGAGGAGAGGGGAGAAAGAGAGAGAGATAAAGGAAAGAGTGTGTGTGTGTGTGTGTGTGTGTGTGTGTGTGTGTGTGAGAGAGAGAGAGAGAGACAGAGAGAGAGAGAGAGAGAGAGAGAGAGAGAGAGAGAGAGAGAGAGAGAGAGAGATCGAGAGAGAGCGCCAGAGCCAGAGAGACAGTGAAAGTGACAGAGAGAGACACAGAAAAAGACAGAGACAGAGACAGAGAAACAGAGAAAAACAAACAAACAGACAGAGAGACAGAGAAACAGACAGAGAGAGGAGAAGAAGGTGGGAAAGAAGAAAGGAAGAAAGAAGGAAGAAATGAAAAAAGGAAGTACAATTTTCTTTCTTTTTTTTTTTTGTATTTTTTTTTTTATTCATTTTTCCAAATTATCCCCTCCCTCCCTCCACTCCCTCCCCCCATGGCAGGTAATCCCATACATTTTACATGTGTTACAATATAACCTAGATACAATATATGTGTGTAAATACAATTTTCTTGTTGCACATTAATCATTAGCTTCCGAAGGTATAAGTAACCTGGGTAGATAGACAGTAGTGCTAACAATTTACATTCACTTCCCAGTGTTCCTTCTCTGGGTATATAGTTAATTTCTGTCCATCATTGATCAACTGGAAGTGAGTTGGCTCTTCTTTATGTTGAAGATTTCCCACCTCCATCAGAATACATCCCTCATACAGTATTGTTGTTGAAGTGTATAGTGATCTTCTGGTTCTGCTCATTTCACTCAGCAACAGTTGATTTAAGTCTCTCCAAGCCCTCTCTGTATTCCTCCTGCTGGTCATTTCTTACAGAGCAATAATATTCCATAACCTTCATATACCACAATTTACCCAACCATTCTCCAATTGATGGACATCCATTCAACTTCCAGTTTCTAGCTACAACAAAAAGGGCTGCCACAAACATTTTGGCACATACAGGTCCCTTTCCACTCTTTAGTATTTCTTTGGGATATAATCCCAATAACAGCAATGCTGGGTCAAAGGGTATGTACAGTTTGACAACTTTTTGGGCATAGTTCCAAATTGCTCTCCAGAATGGCTGGATTCTTTCACAACTCCACCAACAATGCATCAGTGTCCCAGTTTTCCCACATCCCCTCCAACATTCATCATTATTTGTTCCTGTCATCTTAGCCAATCTGACAGGTGTGTAGTGGTATTTCAGAGTTGTCTTAATTTGCATTTCTCTGATCAGTAGTGATTTGGAACACTCTTTCATATGAGTGGATATAGTTTCAATTTCATCATCTGAGAATTGTCTGTTCATATCCCTTGACCATTTATCAATTGGAGAATGGTTTGGTTTCCTATAAATCAGGGTCAGTTCTCTATATATTTTGGAAATGAGACCTTTGTCAGAACCTTTACTTTTAAAAATATTTTCCCAATTTGTTACTTCCCTTCTAATCTTGTTTGCATTAGTATTGTTTGTACAGAAACTTTTTAGTTTGATGTAATCAAAATCTTCTATTTTGTGATCAATAATGATCTCTAATTCTCCTCTGGTCGTAAATTCCTTCCTCCTCCACAGGTCTGAGAGGTAGACTATTCTCTGTTCCTCTAATCTATTTATGATCTCTTTATGCCTAAATCATGGACCCATTTTGATCTTATCTTGGTATGTGGTGTTAAGTGTGGATCCATATCTAATTTCTGCCATACTAATTTCCAGTTTTCCCAACAGTTTCTTCCAAATAATGAATTTTTGTCCCTAATGTTGGTATCTTTGGGTTTGTCAAAGATTAGATTGCTATAGATGTACCCTTTTTTGTCCTTTGTATCTAATCTGTTCCACTGATCTACCGGTCTATTTCTTAGCCAGTACCAAATGGTTTTGGTGATTGCTGCTATATAATATAGCTTTAGATCAGGTACACTTAGACCACCTTCCTCTGACTTTTTTTTCATTAGTTCCCTTGCAATTCTCGACCTTTTATTCTTCCAAATGAATTTTGTTGTTATTTTTTTCTATGTCATTAAAATAGTTTCTTGGGAGTTTGATTGGTATAGCACTAAATAAATAGATTAATTTGGGGAGTATTGTCATCTTTATTATATTCGCTCGGCCTATCCAAGAGCACTGAATGTCTTTCCAATTATTTAAATCTGACTTTATTTTTGTGGCAAGTGTTTTGTAATTTTTCTCATATAATTCTTGACTATTCTTTGGTAGATGGATTCCCAAATACTTTATACTCTCAACATTTGTTTGGAATGGAATTTCTCTTTGTATCTCTTGCTGTTGCATTTTGTTGGTGACATGTAAGAATGCTGAGGATTTATGTGGATTTATTTTGTATCATGCCACTTTGCTAAAATTCTGAATTATTTCTAATAGCTTTTTAGCAGAGTCTTTGGGGTTCTCTAAGTATACCATCATGTCATCTGCAAAGAGTGATAGTTTGATAGGAAGTACAATTTTCATGAGATTACAATAAAGAATATTCTTTCAAGACCTTCTGGTACCAGCAACTGAAGTAGGCCCCTTATCACAGATACAAAATCAATCTCAATATATTCTTTCAATCAATCAAGAGTTTTTCCACAGCAGCATGCAAACTGCTCCAGTCTAAGATGGAGATCAGTTTGAATTATGTGAGCGACATTTAGATTTAGAAGACATAGTGACTCTAAGGATGGTGAACAAGAATAAGGAATGGGCAAAGGCATATTGGGGAACTTATATGTATAAAAGAAAGAATAGTGGTAGTCTGCTATGGTAAAATGTGGAGATGGATGTTAAGGATCACAAAAATGATTGGGTAGAAAAAAAAATTTAACTCACCCTAATTTTTATTTATTCAAATTTCCGTAGCACTTTGTCTGATTCTTTTTTGCCTCAACAAATTCTACAGTTACACTTTTTGTTCATGTCCTATGTTCTTTTCTCATTAGAGATAAGTTCCTTGAAGAAATAAGTGTCATTTTCATTATCATCTAATGAAAAAGGCTTATAAATAACACATACTAACACACACATACATACATATATATATATACAAATATATGTATATGTATATTTATATCTGTATTCCTACTTGATAGTTGAGTGGGATATTTGTTATTGCAATTATTTTTTTTTCTGTGTATTATGCCATTACTAAATTGATAACAAGAATCTACTAAGGGAGAAGCTAGTGCAATGGATAGAGTGTTGGGCCTGTAGTCACTAAGACCTAAATTAAAATCCAGCTTCAGATACTTGCTAGCTGTGTGACCCCGGAAAGTAAGTTAATCATATTTGTCTCAGTTTTTTCATCTATAAAATGAGTTGGAGAGGGAAGGAAAAACATGTCATAATCTTTGCCAAGAAAACTCCAAATGAATTTATTGTTTTCACATTTTCTTTTATAGGTACGGTATTCAAATGTTAAGCATTAGTATAAAATACAAACTCCATTTTGGTTTTTAAAGCTTTTCATGATCTGATTCCTGCCTCTCTTTACAGATTAATTACATATCACTTTCCTTCATGCCAACTCTCTAAATCACAGTTCAAATGGCATACTTGGTGCTTATGAATGTAAATCCCTTCTTCAACCGCTATCTTTGCAAAGATTCACTTTCTATATTTGAAACATTTTCCCTTTTCATCTCTTGTCTCTTGGAATTCCTCTAGCCACAGCTCAGGTCACCTTTATTTAATACATCTTTCAAGGTGTGACCAGTTTTCTATATTTCCTTTGGGGTATGTGGGGTGTTAAGGGAGGATTAGTACCTCTAGTTTCAGAACCTGACAAATTCTTTCAGTACTGATCATCTACCTTTAATGTCCAACTAGTCAACCACTACTCACCTGTAGCTCCAAGAAGCTGCAGCATGTGCAGCAGTCATATACTGGTAAAATCATCTTGGCAGAAGAGTTAAACCAAGGTAACCCATGGCTTCAAACCCATTAGTGAATTACGGAGATGTCTACCCCAAGTATGTGGGTATATGAAGTATGTGAAGACTATTCCTAGGGGAATGGGTAAATAAAAACAATTTGTTCCAATGGCTATGAAGGTGATTAAAATACCTGGTGAGTTCTTAGACATTGGTCAGACATCAAAGACATTTGATTATTCATTACATCCTGGACTATTACCAGTTGCCTTGACTTTTGCCTTGTCACTGGACTTTGATGATTTTAGAAGAAAGAGTGAGGATGATGACTTTGTGCAACTCTCCCCCACTTAAATCTATTTCATGTGCAACATCTCCCCTCAATATTGATCGTGCATAAAAATGCAGGACAAGAAAGACAAACAAGTCTCCTCCAATACAATCACTGTATATTATTTTTTATATAACCCATATTTACTTACCTGTGAATATGTGCTATTGTCCCAGTAGTATGTAAACTCCTTAAGGGATGGGATTATTTCACTTTTGTATTTGTATCCCAAATTCTAGCATAGTTCCTGGCAGCGAGAATGACAACTGATTATTGATTAGCATCAAGTTAATAATAAAATGGTGAATTCATGAAGCCAAATACTCAATTGAGGTTGAAAGAAGATGCTTCTATAGTAGTTATAGTCCCCTAAAGTACCAATTTCTGGAAATTCTTATGACTTAACATTGATGTTTGAGAAGAAAAATTCAAGGAACTTAGGTGACAGTGTTTGCAATAAGAGAAAAAGTATCATTTTACTAATGTTTAAATAATAAATAGAAAGATCACTCTCTTCATGGTCATAGGACCCTAGATTTAGAGTGGGACAAGACTTCAGAGTCCATCTGAACCAAACTGTTCGTTTTCAGACAAGTAAAATGAAGCCCAGGCAGTGTGAATGATTTGCCTATACAGTAATTACCACATTGGTGAGGTTGAGATGAGAGTTGCTATATCAAAATGGCTGCATATTTCTCCAAGATCACTTCTCCTGTCCTGCACAATCCCATTAACCCCAGGGACAGGAAAGATAAGTTCTGTCACAGAGAGCTTTGATTTACTAAACATATAATTTGGAATAAAGATGTTGTAAAAATGATATTTTTTGATGGTTCTGAGAAGAAGATCATTTGCCTTGCTTGAGATTTTTTTCACTTTTATCTGTTGTAATATAGAAGTTGTTTCACTGCTATATTATCCCTAATAAGTGTTTATCTATTCCCTGCTTGCAGACCTTCAGTGAAGGGGAAGGCTCTCCCTTGTAAAGTAGCCTGTTTTAATTTGATTCTTCCCAGAATACTTTTGGACATCCATTTTATTCCTCCATTTTGGATCCAGCATAGGAGGAGAAATGTGGAATATTATTTGGCGATCAAACTACACAGTGCATTGTTTTATATTATAAATTATCTATAGGGGAGTCTCAGTGGAAATAAACCACTCCTTTTTTCTCTGTAGATACACAGAAAACTCACACACCACTAAGCATGGCAATAAGACGGAAATCAAAATATTTATTTGAAAAGTGTACAAAGGAAAGAAAATCTGATAAGTATCATAATATGCCTTATACAATGCAGTATTAATCTACTTATCTTCCACAGACTCATAGTGGATAAATATTTCAAGCTGACTCTAAAATCATATATATTTTAGTGTGTTTCTTAATTGTCATTCATTTTTTTTTTTGTTCTTTGGGAAGTTCAGACTTCTATAATAGCTTGATCTACATCTCTGGCTCCTTTTGAAGGGCCATGGGAAAAACCCAAATTGTACGCTTCCTACCACATATTGAATCTATTGTGTCAACCCCTTTTTGTGCCCCCTATAACAGGGTTACTTCAAGCAGTGCCATTTTCAGTTAATTCACTGTGATTCTACAATTCTGTTGGGAAAAGAAAATATCTTAGAAACACATTTTCTTCTAATGTTTTCTCTTAACTATTCTTAGAGTTATGATATTTGTTCTCTTTAAAATATGATTTTTTGACTTTCAGAATGCCTGGATTGCATCCTCAGGTAACAGTCATTCTAGAAGCATAAGAAAGAAAGTTTTCAAGAGTTGCCTCTGTCCCTGCTCTAAGACTAGAAACATCTATTAAAGGACTTGGTATTATCAGTAAACAAGCAATCCCTGTCCTCATGTAGATTGCAATTTAATGAGGAAAACAACATATGAACAACTATGTATAAACAGGGTGTAAACAGGATAACTTGGAAAAAATCTCAAAGTAAAGGTATTAATATCAAGGGAGACCAGGGAAAACTTCTTATAGTAGGTGAAATTTTAAATGATAGTAGGAGGAAGACTGGGAATCCAGAAGGCAGAGATGAAAAAGGAGGCGTGAGGAACTGACCTTGTATATGTACATAATTCTGAGATGGAATGTCTTGTTTGAAGAAGAGCAAAACTTTCAGAAGGGTAAGGGAATCACAAAGTACAAGAAATAGAATAAGAAATAAGAAAATTGTAAAGAAAGGAAAAGGCCTGGTTATATGGACCTTTGATCGCCAAACAAAGGATTTTTCTATTTGATTTTAGAGATAATAAGGAGCCATTTAAGTTTGTTAAATCAAGGAAGGAGTTTATAAGGCCAAACTTGAGTTTTAAGAAGATCACTTTGATCACTACTTGGAAAGTAGAGTAGAGACTCGTGGCAGGCAGAGACTTCAGACAAAGAGATCAATCTGAAAGTTATTGTAATATTCCAAGTGTGAGATGATGAGGGCCTTATGACTTGGAAACAGATTGGATATGAAAATATGACCTATAACTAGGGTTAAAAGTGTCAGTGTCAGAGGACAGGAATATGTAAGAATGAATTTATCGTGACTGAATTGCCAGGACTTGGAAACAATTTGGATAAAGGGGGAAAAATTGAGGAGTGAAAGATAATACATAGGTTTTATACCTAAATGACTGGAGAGATGGCTGTATTCTAAACAATAATAGAGAATTTAGGCAATGGGGAATGTATTTTGGGGAAATATAATGAATTCATATTTGGGCATGTTGAGTTCAAGATGTTTTTGAGACATCTAGTTTGTAATATCCAATAGACATTTGGAGATGTGAGACTGAAAGACATAAAAGAGGTTACAACTAAACAAATAGTTCTGAGAATTATTTATCTAGAGATGGTATTCTAATCTAATCTATGGGAATTTATATCATGGATAGAACTAGTATTCAGGAAGAAGAAAGCAGGAGCCAGTACAGAGCCCACAAGGTAAACATAGGTAGCAGCCATGATGGATAAAAATCCAGAGTAGAGAGAAGAGAGAAGAAGGAGAAGAATCAGGAAAAAGAAAAATGAGGGGAAAAAAATTAAGAAACTCTAGAGGATAGAGCATCACGGAAAAGAAGGTGATCAACAGTGTCATAGATTGCAGAGGGATCAAGAAGGATAAAAATTTAGAGAAGTTTATTAGAAATGGCAATTGAGAGATTATTGGTAACTATGGAGAGAGCAATTTAAGTTAAGGTCAAAAGCCAGATTATAGAGTTAAGAAAAGAGTGAGAAGAAAAGAAGGGAACGCATCGAATGTAGATGGCCTCTCAAGGAATTTAGCTATTAAAGGGAGATACAGGATTGTCAGAAGACACGGATAGATACATCAAAAGAGAATTTTTGAGCATGACAAAGAGGAAGGATTGTATGTATTTGTATGCTATAGGAAGGCAGTCAGTCAACAAAAAGAGAATAAAGATAAATGAGTAGTTGTGGTTAATATGTAGCAATTTGCTGGAGAAGATGGAAGGTGAATATCATTGGATCACAGAGTGAAAGGTATAAGAAGACAAGAAAGGTATAAGAAAATAGGAAAGATAGGAAGAATCCAGGTTATCAAGAACTTGAAAAGTCAAATGGAATATTTTACACTTTATCATGGAGACAATAAAGAGCCACCAGGATTTATTGAATAGAAAGTGGGAAGGTAACATTATCAATTAGGAAGATTAATCTGATTGTTGATAGGAAAATAGTCTGAAATGGGAAAGGACTTGAGGGAGGGTGTCTAACAAGAAGTAGTTCAAGAATAAGGTAATGTAGACTTACATTTGGATAATAGCAATGTCAAAGAAGAGAATGGGATATATATTACAGATATTGTGAGGGCAAAATTCGCTTGGAAACAAATTGGATGTGGGAATATGAAATATCACCAATAATTGGAATTAACATATCTTTCACTATCCTAAACATCAGAGAAACTTTTCTTCATATGGTACTCCATATTGCAATCTCTAATGGTAAAAGATCAAACAGTATGACAGATGTGCTGAGAAGCCACTTCAGGAGGTGGGGATGGGTTTTCTGAAGCTCTGTAATTCATACCATCCTAAATGTGAATCCATTTATGATATGTTTACCTGACACCTCAAAAGGGAAAAAGGGATCCAAGAAGCATGGTGGTAGAAAGAAGCTACCATATCAGCAAGCTAGAAGAAAATGTGATCAAAAACTATCAAGTCAAGAATGGTTTGGTAGCTCTCTGTGATTACAATTAGGGAGAATACCTTGAGATTTGAAAAAGTAATTTATTGGATAAATAAAAAAGTACACTACTTTGCATACTAGGTAGTAAACTTATGGAACTCATTACCTTAAGGATTATTTATTACAAACTAAAAGAAAAATGCTCTGATAAATAGATTCAGATAAAATTATGAACAACTGATTCATAATGGATTACAAAAGGAAGTCAGAATATTTTGGGTTATGTCCTTAATCTTTGAGGGTGAAATCAAGGGGAAGAATCATGGCCTCCCTTATTGCACTTAAGATAAGACCTTCATTTGAATGGAACAAACAAAGGTCTGAGTCATTCTGTTTTAACTACATTATCTGTCATTCCTTAAATTCTCTAATTTATGACAGTAGTAAACATCTAAAGCATTTTAAGGACACTTTTAATTGACTAGGGGAAGGGTAAAAAGTAAAAGAGAAGTGGATAGTGTGTGATTTCATTAAGAAAACTCTATCAATAAAAGTAAATTAGCATTACATGACAACTGCTTATTGTTATTAAAGAATTTCTAAGGAGAACTGAGAGGCTAAGTGACTGACATGTCCATGGTCACAAATGTGTTAGCGATAAGATTTTAACTTACTTTTTCCTTACTCTAATTTGACTCTATACCAGGTTTCCTTTCAAAGAGGTTTTTTTAAGTCACACATTTATTGCCGTACTTTTTAAATGTATAAATATTTCTTCCTCAAAGAGAATTTAATTATAGCTTCAGGAGACTATATGGAGGAAAAATGACAATGAATATTTTGAAAAAGTAATTTGAATATATATATATATATATATCAGTAGCAAAATATTGCTTTAGTGATCAATGATCTTTCCATTTGGACATTTTCTCTACTAATTCAAATTGTACATATTTATGACTGTACAGAATGTTCAAAGTCCAAAGAAATCAGTCAGTCTACAAACAATCTGATAGGGAGTTTCCTCAGAGGTTCCTGGATTGAACACAGAAAGGCAAGCATTTAGATGGGACTAGTTTCCAATATGTCTACTCTTGCTCTTCATTAGATAGTTTTTAAGACACTTTGGCCACTACCCAACACAATAAGGTATCAGGAAGATTTGAGGAGGATTTACTAAGTAGTTCAAATAGTGATCTTCCTACACATAGTTATGGCTGCTCTTAGAAACTCATTATTCTTCTTATAGAATATTCACATTTATAGAAGAATTGATTAAAAATTGTAAAGATATTTTTAATGACTTAAAACATTTTTCATCCTTTCTATGATTTTTTCTAGAGTATGAGATAGGATATGCTATTCATTAAAAGACCATTGTATGAACTTTTTTTGTAGAAATATAAAATTTAGAAATGCTTTTGTGTTTGAAATGCAAATCTGGATGATTTTGTGATTCTTACAGTGTGGAGAAATTCTTCTTTGGCAATTTTTTCATCCAACATAAACAACTATTTGTTTTCTGGTATGTGCACTTAAACATTACAATTTATTTCTGTATAATTGGTTTCCTTTGTAATCCTATGTATTATATTTTATATATTTAACAAATTTAGAAAGGGTCCACAAAATTTACCAATTTGGCAAAAAAGTTTAAGAACCACAAATGTAAATATATATACATATACATTATATATATGCATACTTATCTTCTTGATTATTTGATTTTTCTTTTTTTTTTTTTAGTTTTTAAATTTAACTTAATTTAAAAAAATAACTTTTATTTTCTCTCCTTTCTACCTCTAACTCGCAATTGAACAGCAACAACAGGAGGACGAAGAAGTGGAGGAAAAGGAGGAGGGAAAAGAGGAGGAGGAAGAGTAGGAGAAAGAGAAGGAGAAGAAAAAACTCTTATTAAACATATGCATAGTTGAGCAAGATAAATTCTGGCTCAGGCCACTTCCAAAAATTGTATATCATTTTACCTGAGTCTATTACTTCTCTTTAAGGAGATGATTTTTCTGTAATCCTGATCCACCATTGTGTTAAGATTATTCAAGGCTTTCAAGTCTGTAATTCAACCTTTCTGAGGCATATAGAGGCTAAACGACTCACCTAAAATCCTACAAGTGGTGTCAGGATTGTGATTTGATGCCAAAATTTTCTGACTCCAAAATTTACACTCATATTTTATATAGAAATAGTTTTTTTCAAAACTTGGAAAAAATTATCTGAAATAGTATCCCTGATGAACCTGTTTTTCGTTAAGAAACTGCAGAGTGCAGGGCTCTTTGTAAAATAGTTATTTCTTTTCCAAAATAGTTGTCACCAGAGCAGAGCTGGAACTAGGAATTCTAATTTCTGAGCAGCAAAAGTGCTACTTAGGACAAGCAGTGAACCAATTTTTCCAACCTGGTTCTGGGTTCTGTGGACAGAGACTACTGTTGAGGGAAGTGTCAATGGACTTGGAGATTGGTGGAGAAACTGGAGTGCTAAAATCATCCAGATTGTAGCTTTCTGAGAAAAACAGAAGAAGTTTTAATGAATCCTTGTTAAATGGGTATTAAGCTCTTTTTTTTGCTACGTGATTTAAATATTTTCATTCCCTTGTAACTTTGGTGTCTTGGGGACAAACTTCAGTGATCTTGTTCTGAGTAGGACTTCATCAAAACTGTATACAGGATCATTTCTCTGCTTAAAAATTATCAATTCTGAAAACACTGGTGTGGATTGTAAATTACTTTTTAAAAATTAATAGATGAATTATGTGAGGAAAAAATCCAAACCAACAAAGTCAGTGTATTATTCCAAAAGTAAGTTGTCAAAATACCATATTAGGACAATATCTCATTTTATAAAGTTTTTAAAACTTGGCTTTTTGATAACTTTGACATGACAAATTCCATTTTTCCATGTGATGATTTCCTTATCTGAACTTGGAGGATTCTGTGCTTTTCTTATGCTCTTATCCAATTCTACTTTTTTGTAGTTATGTTTATATTTTCTATCCCTTTTGATATATTGTAAGCACTATTTTTTATGTGTTCAAGAATATAATCTTATTTATTTTTTTATTATCCCTAGCACAGATAATTGTATAGGATGAAATTTAATAAATATGACTTATTATTAATTTTGAATAAATAGACACATAACTTGAAAGGGGGCAAGTAATAAGCGGTAGTGAGAGTATTCTCTAAATATGGTTCCCAATAGCCAAGTTATATATGAGACACAGAGAGCAGATGCATAGGATAACAGTAGACATTTGGGGCAGAAGAAATTTTATATTATTTTTTTTATGAGTCAAGAAATATTTATTAAATATGTTAGACATGGTGCTAAGATTAGAGATACAAAGGAAGACAAACAAAACAAAACAAAAACCAAAACCTGCAGAGGCTGTCCTCAGAGAGTTTGTAATCCAATGAAGGAGATAAAATAAGATAAAGGAGATTGTAAGTACATACAGGATATATGTTAGAGGTGTTATAGGCCAGAACTTGAAATAAGGTGCTAATTCAGTGGAATTGATCTAATATAGCATGGTGCTTAACAGTTCTCTTGTTCAGTACACGTACTTAGTACTTACTAGAGTTCCACAAGATTCACACCTTTAAAAGAGCATATATAAGCTAGAAGCCTCAAACAGGATTCAGTCCAGGAAATTCAGAAGTCAGAGAAGGCAGGTGGGAGAGAAGCTCTTAGAACCAAGGAGAGAGATAGGCCTCCCGAAAAACTAGCTGAGCCCCAAATGAAGGAGACAAGACTTTGAAGGGGACAATAAAGGATTTGGACTTTAACTCCTGGCTACATTTGGGGTGATTACTGAATTGAAACTAAGAGACCCCAAGAAAACCCCAACAAGAGAATACTGCATTTTAGAGAAGAATATTACATAGAGGGAAAGTCATCAGGTGGTTGATAAATGCAACAGCAAGAATCTAGGCAAGGTGAAGTGAAATTTAAAGACTTAGTTGCCTACATAGATAAGCATACATAGAAACCATTGAGAAATGAGAATAGGAAACCCCAGGAAGTTGACTTCCTCACTGGCTTGTGTATATAATGCTGTGGGAAAGGAAGCCACCTGCCTTTTAGGTAGTACCCATAGATGTGGTATCTCCTGGGAGAAGAGTGTTGTTACCTCCCAGAAGGTAACACTACAAGATAGAAAAAATGTAAGGGAGAGACTTAGGAGCATAGATTTACAGTCAAAAGGAATTGTAGAGATTACTCAGAGATACCACTTTAAAGTGATAGAGGGATATGATTTGAATTAATGAAAGACAAAATGGCACAGCAGGAAAAATATCAAAGGACAATTAAGTGCCATAGTGGATAGAGCACGACATGGAATCAGGAAGACTCATTTATCTGTGTTCATACACTTCCAGATACTTATTAGTTATGTTACCTAGAGCAAGTCACTTAATTCTGTTTTCCTCAGTTTCCTCCTCTGTAAAATGAACTAGAAAAGGAATGGCAAACCACCCCAGTATCTTTGCCATGAAACCCCCAAATGTGGTCAATCAGTTACAATAGAAAATGATCAAAAAACAAAAAACAAAAATCTATGTGCAAATTGTACCTCTGTCACTTTTTATCTCTGTGATATTAGGCAAGGCACTTTACTTGAGTCTCAGGTTCCTTGATAAGAGGGTTTAATTATAAATTCTAGTGGCTGTCTATCACCTTTCTCTTGGATCTAAGATAAAATTATCTTTTTGACATTCAAAGCCCTTTAAAAACTGGCCCCTTATACCTTTCTAATCATTTTATGCCTATTACTCTGCAATCCAATGATGTTAGCTTCATTTCTGATTTTATCTTGAACAAAACACTGTATTTCCTAACTGGGAATTTTCCCTGTATGTTTGCAATGCCTAGAATTCTTTACCTCCTCCTTTCTGTCTCTTGTTCTCCATGATTTTCTTCAAGTCCTGGATTTAAAACAATTCCTCTCAAAGCTAGCATCTCCCCTCTGTTGATTATCTCTAGTTTATTCTGTTTGCATCTTGTTTGTACATAGTTGTTTTTTGCACGTAATCTTCCCTATTATATTGCTAGTAACTTGAGAGTAGGGACTGTACTTTTTTTTTTTTTTTTTGCCTTTCTTTGTATCTCCAGCTTAGCACAATGCCTGAGACATATTAAACACTTAATGAATGTTTATTGAATATTAACTGATCCCAAAATATCTATGATTCCATAACCCTATATCATTTAAATGTGTTGGCATTTGGTACAATGCAGACCCACTCCATCACAAATGAGGCGCTTTCAAAGAAAAGATATGAAAATTGGCTATCTCACCTTTTCTGCATGGGCTTCATTTCCTCATCTATGAGATAAGAGTTTTGGACTAAATGACTTCTATAGTCTCCCAGCTCTAAATCTATGATGCCTCCAAAATATATGGCTAAAAGATGGACTCCAATAAAAAGAATTCTGCAAATCAAAGCCACTACTACAAGCTACTGGACCATCTTTTGTCTTCAGTCACAGATCTATGATAGGGATTCTCATGTGGAGAGCTATTGTTAAACTTAAGGACAATATTTTATTTTGTTTACCCATAATGAGTCTCCTTTTGTGAACTGAACCACACTACATCAGATTCAAAATTGCTGTTACTAGCAATATATTCATTTACTTTCATCCAAAATGTTTTAAACCCTGTATGCCAGTACTTAGACCACCCTGATCTTTTAGCAACATCTATAACTCTGTAGTAAATATTAGTTCCTGTGTGTGGGGCAAAAGTGTTTTTTAGTGAATCATGGGAAGAATTATAACAAAAGTTTTTTTTTTTCCTTCTCTTTTCTATAATTACACTTTCTCAACTCAATATGATTTAAAGAGGGAAAAACAAACAAACATCCTTTATTGTTGATGTTGTGTCTTCCTTTATTACTTTCCCTTTTTGTGGTGTTCAAAAACTTTAAATGGGCCTTGACTGAAAAGGTTTGAAAAATAAATCTAATGTACTGGACTGTTACTAGTCAGGGAGAGAATAAAGATGAAGAGAGGGGTGAGGTGGGTGCTGTCTTTAGAAATGAATACCCACTGAAAATTGAATAGGTTTCTTAAATGATCAGGTATTTATTAACTTCATGCCAAAATGTAAAAACATGTGTTTCCTTTATCTGCTTCTCAATAATTCACTTGTCGGAAGAGACTTTTCTATTGACTTTTATTACTGACATTTCTAAGATTTTTCATATTCTATGATTACAGTTGACCAAAATAAGAAATGCTCTTCCTTCTTTTTGTGCTGTGGTACCTCCTTTCCTCCTTTTCTTTGTTATCTTTGAGCATGATGCTTTACCTTTTCCACCCTGCATTTATGATCTATTCAAAAGAGTGAATGGAAAATATTTTGATGAACTGTGCAGATAGATATTCTGGAGAAATCTATCCAATATATCTTATTTCTAAAGTTCTAAGAGAATATAAGATTTCTTGGACATCACACTATATCCCTCTAGTTTCTAGTTGCACATTTTGAAGAATTAGGAATTCAAGTTAATTCCATATAATCACAGAGTATTTGAGGCTGAAAGAATCTTAGAGATCACCTAATTTCCTCTCATTTAATATATAAAGAAACTGAGGGCTTGAATAAGGAAATGATTTGCTGGGATTTTAATTTAGATATTCATATTCCCATTTATGCCACATAATAACACAAATAGATATCATGCAAATTTAACATTTTTCTTCAAAAACAAATTTAATATATATATATTTATATATAAATATATATACACACATGTGTATATATGTACATATATACACATGTGTGTGTGTTTGTGTGTGTGACTTTTAAAAAAAAAACTAAATCTGTGATTTCTTGGTTTAGAAACTTCATGAGTAGGAAGGTAGATCTGCATCTGCTTTATTGCTTACTGTCTTAGCAAGTTGCCCAGGGCAGAGGTGTCAAACAATGGGCTGATACCACATGTGGTCTACAACACTCCAGAATACAGTCTGACCCAGTTTAAAATGTAATTGGGAAACATTTAAAAAATAAACTAATAAAAAAAGCAAACATATAAACATATGTGGTTTTCTAAGTCAATATGCAGCCTACAGGGATCCTTTTGTGTAGTTTAGTGTCCTTTGTGTCTATTTGAGTTTGATATTACTGGCCTAAGAAACTGAGAATTGAGGTGACTTGTTCATGGCCATACAGCTAATATAGGGGTTAGATGATGGGACTTCATTCCAGGTCTTTCTGTCTTTGATGTTTACTCTTTATTCATCATTCCATATTGCTTTTTATATTTTATATGCATAGACAAATTATATTTTAGAAATTCTTACAACAGAAGAATGTAAAGCCACTGATTTATTTTTACAAGCTCAATAATGCATGGCAAGTTTGAATTTATTTATTGGTATATATCCACATGGGCAATTGGATGGCACAGAGGGTAGAGTGCCAGACCTGGAGACAGGAAGATTTATTTTCCTAAGTTCAAATGTGATCTTACACACTGGCTATATGATCCTGGGTAAATCACTTAACTCTATTTGCTTCAATTTCTTCATTTCTAAAAAATCTGGAGAAGGAAAAGATAAACCATTTCAGTTTCTTTGCCAAGAAAACTCCAAATGGAGTCACAAAGAATTGTTAACAACTGACATGTCTACACATGAAATTAAGAAAACTAAGCTCTTGAAATGATTATCATGTATAATCACAGTTTTTTCCAACCCTCCTTGAATCATAACTTTGTCTTTGAGTTTTTTTGAGTTTGTAAAAAACAACAACAACAAAAAACAACTACTATTACGTCTATATCAAATCACCTGAGAAGTTGCATGTGGATGTTATTTTAAATGAGAAAACTCTGTAATCTCCTCAGCAAAAGATTTTAGTAAGTAATTCTTAGGAAGCTGACTGAGACACAGAAAGGTTAAATAACTTGGCCAGAGATACATATATAATAAATATTAGAGGAGGTACTTTGTTACCAGTCTTCTTGATGCCAAGCCTAGTACTCTATTTCATTGATTAAAAAACAAACAAAAAAAAAAAAAAGCAAAAACTTTGAGATGAAGATTAGAAAGAAAATCTATAAGCATAGAGAATAATATCATACTCCAAGAAGAGACAAATATACAAGCCACTCATTTTCTCTAGTAAAGCAGAGAAAGTCTTGGTCTGGAAGTACCTTTAAGAGTTAAGAGAAATTATGATCAGGGTATTCCTAATGGTCCTAGAAATGAGTTTACTTAGGAAGTTCTATCCAGTCTAAAGTTTTGTTTGTAAACAATTGCTAAAAGATAGGAAAGCTATATGAAAAATTCATAGCATCTATATTATTTAATGTTGTAGACTAATCTTGCTATATAATGTTTAAGTCTTTATTTCCACTTAATGGAATAGCAAATTAAACATCTGGAATATTTGTATGGTTATAGCACATCAGCATAAAAAAGGTACTTAACACTAGATGGACCAGGTGTGCCAATTGATATAAATTTAAAAAAATATACTTTTACTGTTCAAGTACATCAGAAACAGAAATAATTATAAGTCAGTGCCATAATTTTGATTTGAAATAATCCCTCTATTTTATTTGCTTTTTGGACAAAAAATACTATTTCATTTGACATAGCTTGCTCCTTTGAGATATCATTATATTCTTCAATTAACTGGAGATGAAATCCAATAGTTTGAAATAACTTGTGGGAACTGATAAAATTCCCAAATTCAACCAAAGGTTAAACAAAATTCCCAAGAAGAGAAAAAAAAAGGTACATCTGACTAAGACATGTGGATATCTTTACTCTAGGGGAGGGAAAAGAACAGAATAAATTTTGACAGGGAGGGTGTTTAGTCAGTCTCCTCCATTTTTACAGTATACTTAACTTTCCCAGAAAACACACAGATGTCAGTGGAGTAGAAGTTGATATAACAGCTGTGTTAAAGCTGTTCTTGAGTAATGGAAAATTCAGATTGACTCAGCATGTTACCTTTCAGAAGAGTCTTCCTATATAGAGAAAATTGGAAAAGCCTAGCTATGATTCTGTTGTCTCTATTAACTTTCTGTGCGTTACTGATAACTATGGCCAAACAGGGCTTTCTGGATATTGAATTAATAACAATTAATGAATGTTTTCTCTCTTTTCATTCTCACCTCCTTCTTTCTGGTTACATTTAATATCTTTTTAGAAATTAAGTTCTTACCAGATCCCTAGTATAATAATACATTTTGCTAACTAATAAGGCTCTGTATCTCATTGCATTTTAGTATCTCTAGTTTTGGCATCCTTTATGAAACAAACAACACTTTCTATTGGGTTAGATTAGGGGGTTAATATAAAGAATTATGTTTATTGATGATTTACTTGTACTCATCACTATTTTTAAATTTTGTGAGTTCCTGAATGAATATGTTGACTTCTGCTTCTGAAAAGAAAGAAAATACACATCACAATCTTTAATATAAAATAGTTTTAAGCAATTAACAAAAGGTTCACAAACATTGGTGAGTGATGAATGATTCTTAACGATTTTAGTTGATCATTTAGTTTATCTCTGTACTTTCTGCTCAAATTATTATCCAAAATGCCACCACTTGCCATGCAGTTGACAAAAGGATAGAATGTGGTATGAAGAGAAGAAATATGGATATATGCCAATTGGGAAATGCCTGAAGAAGTTATGGTCAGTCAGTGTCATGGAGTTTTGTCATACCTTAAGAAATGACTGGCATGAAGTATCAGAAAAAAGATAGGAAAATTTGTCTGAACTGATGCAGAATTAACAAAGCATAATCTTCATTCCCAAAGATCAAGGCATGAAATAAACATTTCTCTTCTCAACAGAATGATGAGTGATATTATTATACAATGTTGCATAAACCATATTTGTGATTCTTGTTTGGTTTTGCTAACCTGTTCTTTTTTCATTACAGAATAATGTTCAGTGGGATTGAACATACAAGTAAATAAAATATGATATGAAAATCATCTGTCAAAAATGAGAGAGTAAGAAAATGAAAGAATGAGAGACAGAGAAAGATACACAGAGAGAAAGAGACAAAGGTAAAAAGAAAGGAAGGAGTGTATCAGCATTGAAAGTATTTTAACTTCTTAATCTGAAGTCCAATAAGTGAATATAAGAGACATAAATTTTACTTTGTAAATCAGTCTTGGAAGAAAGGAAGAAAAGAAGAAAGGATGAAAGAAGGAAGGAAGGAAAGATGAAAGGAAGGAAGGAAGGAAGGAAGGAAAGATGAAAGGAAGGAAGGAAGGAAGGAAGGAAGAAATGGCACTTGATCTGGGATAGAATGTCAGCTCTGGTATTTACTATTGGTGTGATTTTGGGAAGGTAACTACCTCTCAGATCCTCATGTCCATCTGAAAAATGTTCTATTCTTTCAGGTTCTTTCAAGGTTAAACTGAGATTTTATTAAGAAAGAAATTGCTTTGCTTCTTGCTTTAACAGATAAATAATCTTTCTCTGAGATTTGTTTTCTTGTGTTGCTCATAACTGCCTTAAAAAAACCCTATGGATCATGGTTTAAATCATGGTACACTAAAGTATAAGAATAGAATTGAGGCCACACACCCAGGCAAAGAGAACCTGTTCTAATAGGGTTTTTCACCTGAGTCATCTAAATTATTTGAATTCACTGCTTTGCTTCTTTGATTTTGGAGACTTGGCTTTTAATCCTCTCCAATGATCTCAGAATAAGTAAATAAATAAATAAATAAATATTATGAAACTACTACCTTGCATACAATGCTTCTATTAGAATGAAGGGGATGGATTTCATTATTCTTATTTTATAAATAAAAGAATCAAGGCCTGGAAAAGTTAGCATATTTGCCCAATGTAACTTCAAATGTTAGTGTCAGAACTGGAAATGAAATTTAGATCCTAACACAGTCTACTGTTAAGGCTGCCTACAAAATGTTTTAATATTATTCAGCAAAATATATGAGCATTTAAAAGAGAAATCTGTATTTTACAACTTAGAATAAATGTTAAACAATGAGAAACACTTGTTCAGATTCTAGCCTTAACACTAGAAGGGGAAAATAACTTCTTAATAATCAAGTACATATGTGTGGTTTGGTCCTGAGGGTATCAATTAAAATCACAGGATTCAGAACTGGAAAAGATTTTTGAGGTCATCTAGACTTACCCTTTCTCTCTCTCTTTTTTTATGGGGAGATAAATTGAGAGAGGGAGAATGTCTTTCCCAAATTCATAGTTAGTTATTACTGGAACTCAACCTACAACCCTCATTTTTCAAATTTCAAACCTAGGGATCTTCCCACCATATTGTTTTGTCTCTTAAAAAAAAAAATTAAGTTAGGCGTATTCCACAAAAGGATCAGAGTGTAGTTAAATATGTAAGCCCTATTGATATATGAATGAGAGGCTTCCATATTTTCTATTTATTTCATCAATAAATTTCTTATTTCGGTATTATTTTATATGTGAAATGTGATATGGGAAGAATTTCTATTTACCACCTGGCTATAAGCTGTCACCTAGAAACACATTTTGTTTAATCTAACTCAATTATATTTATAATTAAAATTAGAAAATACATATATTAAGTTGCTGTAGATAATTCTATTCATTATGTTAAAATGCCCTTGATATCATGCAACAAATCAAAATATTCTATATTTGTACATATAAACTTGAGGAAATAATAAAATATTTCTAACTGATAATATTCTTTATTAAATTAAAATTTTAAATTAAATCTTTATTTACAAAACATATGCATGGGTAATTTTTCAACATTGACCCTTACAAAGCCTTCTGTTCTAAATTATCCCCTCCTTCCCCCCCACCCCCTCCCCTAGATGGCAGGTAGTCCAATACATGTTAAATGTGTTAAATATATGTTACATATATATGTATACATATTTATACAGTTATCTTGCTATACAAGAAAAATTGGATCAACAAGGAAAAAAAACTGGGAAAGAAAACAAAATGCAAGCAAACAATAACACAAAGAGTGAGAATTCTATTTTGTGGTCCACACTCAGCTTCCACAGTCCTCTCTTTGGGTATGGCTCTCTTCATTAGTGAACAATTGGAATTGGTTTGAATGATCTCATTGCTAAAGAGAGCCACTTCCATTAGAATTGATCATCCTGTATTCTTCTTGATCTCCTGGTTCTGCTCATTTCACTCAGCATCAATTCATGTAAGTCTCTCCAGGCCTCTCTTAAATCATACTACTGGTCGTTTCTTACAGAACAATAATATTCCATAATATTCATATACTATAACTTATTCAGCCATTCCCCAACTGATAGCATCCACTCAGTTTCCAGTTTCATGCCACTATAAATAGGGCTGCCACAAACATTTTTGCTCATGTGAGTGGGTCCCTTTCCTTCCTTTAAAATCTCTTTGGGATATAAGCCCAGTAGAAACACTGCTGGCTCAAAGGGTATGCACAATTTGATAGCTTTATGAGCATAGTTCCAGATTGCTCTCCAGAATGGTTGGATCCATTCACAGTTCCACCAACAATGTCTGATAATATTCTTGTTGCAAAACTTTTTAATTGAAAATTTTTTTATATGAAGTTCATTTTTATATGAAGTCATGAATGCCATTTCAGGAAAGGCACTGTGATTATAATGGGGATTAAAAGGAGTGTATCTGTATTTAAAATATATTTGTATTGATACTTAAAGTACTTCTTAATCTGGAGTCCAATGTATGAATATAGGAAACATTAAATTCTACTTTATAAATCAATATTTCAAGGAAAACCATTGCATGACCCATGAATAAGATGTTCTGGGAACAGTTTATATGAAATTTTGCATCCTAGAAAGAATATTCTATGAAATCACATTTCTATAAACTCTATCTATATCCTAAATTTTATTAAAATATATTTTTATTAGAGAAAATATGATTATTGTGAAATTTGTTAACCATCAAGATGTGAGTCTCATTATAGATGTAGTAATAAGCCAAAACTCTTGGTACAATTTTAAACTATTTAAACTACAATAGAACTTTTTCAAATAGTTTTTAATAGCACTAAAACTTTTGGAATACCCTATAATAATGCACACACACACACACACACACACACACACACACACACACACACACACTTTGTCCTATTTAGTTTTATGCCAATTTTCATAATTTTTTTAATTTTAAATTTGCTTTGAAATGCAGATTGGCAAATTATGTAATCCTTATATAAGAATATCTCTGCAGACAAGAGGGAACTAGGTATCCTTTAAAAAAACAAACAAACAAACAAACAAAAAAACTCTTCTCTAGCTTGTTACTTTCACTAGGGGGGATTTTTTTTTTTTTAGCATAGACTTTTCCCTTTGGGAGCCATCAGTATCCCCTTGCAAACATTCAGGTTCACAAGGCTTCAGCACAGAGAACAGTATTATTTCACAGTAAAGGATGAGAAAGAACATGCATCTGAGCCTAGAGAGTTAAAACTTTTATAAGGGACATAACATGGGTTTTTTTGTTTGCTTTGTTCAATTTTTTGCTTTTTTCAGGCAAAGATCTTTGAACATATCGCCACTATTCTTCTATCACTATCCTACCTCTTCTCTCTAGGTCAGTAGTTTTAGGTTCTTTCACTACTGCTGTTATTTAAATTTGCTTCACCACTCCTCTCTCTTTATTCTATCTTCCAACAGATGGTGCTGGTTATTTCCTCCCTAGCTCTTGAACAGCTGGTCCATAGAATTAAACCCCTCTGGGATCAGAGTCTCTCTGGTCTATTTAAATATTCTGTTGTTTTATAAGGAGGTCAGACAGCCCCACCCTCCACAGGTGGCTATGGGAAGGCTTATGGGATCATTCAAATAATTTCTGTTTTCCATTCTGTGCCAGCTCATGGTAAATTCTTATCCATCTATGTTGCTTCTCTCCCAGCATTTGGACAATGTGATTCCTGCATTCCTGAATGAGAAGCTTTTCTCACTCTCTTTTCATTTCTCTTTCTATTTCCTGCCTTCCTTTGGAGCAAGTGAATAAGTTCTTCAAATTATTCACCACCCCCTTCCTCAATAATTTCTAAAAGGGGAGAGAGGAGTAGATGACTATAAATTACTACAAGTATATTGATGCAGGCAGAGGAGAAATCCCTGTTTAGCAGAAGCTGAGACTATATTTTGCTTAGTCAATTTATCCATGGTACTTAAGCTGTGGTATACTTAAACTTGGCTTGTGATTTTATACTATAGGGAACTCCTGGTCAGGAAATTCCCCTGCTAATGCAAATAGGCAACTCCTGTGTATATTATAATTTAGAAAGTTGGTTACATCATTGTGAAGTTGTGACTGCCAGGGACATACAACTCATGAGTATCAGAAACATAACATAAATCTAGATTTTCTTGGCTTTGAGATTAGTTCTATAGGTATGTGATTTTCTCTGGTAACAATTGAAGTTATTTTAGAATTTCTAATACCAGAGAAAATGAATAAAATGATCTTGAGAAATAAAGAACTAATGGCTTGTATAGAAAATATGCCAAATTATTATTAATTTCTTGGAATGCAGATAGGTTAATATGTGATGAAAAGATCATAACCCAAGTGAGAGGTGAGTGATTTTAAACAAATTAACTTATCCATGGTCAATTTATGCTAAGTAAGTTAAGAAAAAAACAGAGAATCACTAGAATTATGCATTGTTCCCTAACTTCAGTTAGGATTTGCTATGAAATAGCAATCCTTTTGCTTCTCCATAACTGATCTCATTCTCTCCTCAAATTTTCCACATCTTCCTTCTCTCCTCTTTGAGACTCTCTCCTCATATTGATGAGTAAATAAGGTTCCAACAAAAAGATTCCAATACTTGGTAGTTAAGTGGGTCAAAGGGAGCATCATTGAGGAGAGAAAAAATTTGTTGAAATTAAGGAGAGTTTTGTGAGCTTTAGTTGCAGGGCCTCTAGTTGAATTTCCATAGCTACTCTCAGAGGCAAGCAGGGAGGAGAATTGATTATTTTGTCCTTAAGTGGGCCTTTATTTCAGTGAGTCCTTGTTGAATTTCTTATAATGATGAAATTATCATGACTCTATAGTTACTGCATCCAGTCAAAAGGCCATGTTATAGATATTAATCCTAAGATTATTTTTCTTCTATAAAAGAACCTGCTGGTACACAACTTCTTTTTTAATTATGTATTTTATTATTATTATTATTATTATTTATAGCTTTTTATATACAAAGCATATGCATGGGTAATTTTTCAACATTGACCCTTGCAAAAACTACTGTTTCAACTCCACCCCTTCCCCTAGATGGCAGGTAGTCCCATTCCTGTTAAATATATTAAAGTTAAATACAATATATGTATACATATCTATACAGTTATCTTGTTGCACAAGAAAGATTGGATTTAGGAAGAGGATAAAAATGACCTGAGAAGAAAAAAACAAAAATGCAAGCAAACAATAACAGAAATAGTGGAAATGCTATGTTGTTGTTCATACTCATTTCCCCATGTTCTTTGTCTGGTTGTAGCTGGTTCTGTTTATTACAGATCAATTGGAACTGATTTGTATCCTCTCAATGTTGAAGAAAGCCATGTCTATCAGAACTGATCATCTTATAGTATTGTTGTTGAAATGTATAATGATCTCCTGGTTCTGTTCATTTCACTCAGCATCAGTTCATGTAAGTCTCTCCAATCCTTTCTGTATTCATCCTGCTGGTCATTTCTTATAGAACAATAATATTCCATAACATTCATATACCACAATTTATTCAGTCATTTTCTAATTGGTGGGCATCCATTTAATTTCCAGTTTCTAGTCACTATGAAAAGGGCTGCCACCAACATTTTTGCACATGTTGGTCCCTTTTTCTTTTTTAAAGATCTCTTTGGGATATAAGCCCAGTAGTAACACTGCTGGGTCAAAGGGTATGCACAGTTTGATAACTTTTTGAGTATAGTTCTGCTCTCCAGAATGGTTGGATCCATTCACAACTCCAACAATGATGCATCAGTGTCCCAGTTTTCCCACATCCCCTTCAACATTCATCATTATCTTTTCCTGTCATTTTAGCCAATCTGAAAGGTGCAATATACAACTTCTTTGCTAACTCAAGTGTCACAATGGCTCATTCATTAGGAATTAAGTCTGCCTTATGGCTTTTATAGGTTACTAGGTTATATCCTTCCTACTCCCTTTAAAGGCCTATCATATAAAAAAGAATGTTATCCTTAGAAATAGCTAATTGTGATGCTTTTTCTTAGCACAAGCACATTTACATTATTCCCCAATACTCCCCACTCTGCTCCCTTCCTCTCCTGTGTAAGCTCTTAACCTTTTCCCTCTGAGTTACCTGTTGCCCTTGAAGATAATTATAAATTGAATAACTTGCTTTCCATAGTTGCTATAGCAGTGCCTTTAGGAAAAATAACTTCTCTAGCTTGTAGTTCTGAATATCACTTTGTCATGATGTACAGATCAGGTTTTGAAAACCTGAAAGAAACCCACCTTGCAATTTTTTTGTTTTGAATGAGAGAGAGTTAGTAAATAGAATGACCTGGTGTGAAGAAAATGTAACTTAGGTTACAATTATTAGTCAATAAAGATTTATTAAATACCTTCTATGTGTCAGCATTGAGCTTTCATTACCTTATTTCTTCCTCTAAATTCATGGATCTTCATTTTCCTACTCTTTTTGGGAGTAACACCAGTTTTCTAGTCAGTCACCTGGGTTTTCATAACTGTCATGTCATCCTTGACTTCCTACTTTCTCATAGGCCACATCCACATATCTAATCGTTGCCAAATCTTGCTAGATCTACCTTCATATCTCTGTTTGTTCTTTTTTCTCTCCTCCCAGAACCACTGGCCTCATTTATCACTTTATCATCTCTCTCCTGGATTTTGGCAACAGCTTCCCCATTAATTTAAACCTTGCCAAATGTCTCTCCCCATTTGATTTCATCTCTCAGATGGCAAAGTGATTTTTCTTAAAGTGCAGGTCTTACCATTCATTACTCCAGTTAATAATCTCTAGTAACTCCCTGTTAACACTGAGATTAACTATTATTCTCTTCATTTTATCTTTTTTAAAAAATCTCATTTTTGTGTGTTTTATTACATAAATTATTATTGATATACTAAGAAATGAATTTAATTTATAAACAAATTAAATGTATGCTCTAAATTTTGAATTGTATGGATTTGTCATAAAAAAAGTTTGGAGACTACTGCCTCAGAGATGAAAATTACCTGATTTTGCTCTTTTGTAATTTTTTTAATGGTTTGGTCTTCAATGTTAAGAGGTTCTAGGTTTATTGTGGGATATGGTCAAATTGTTGCTCTAACTCCAATTTCTATCAGACAGCCAGTTTTATCAGAAATTCTTGACAAATAAGGAGTATTTTTCCCTAGGAAATTTAAATTTCCCATTTATTATATACTAAGTTATTGAATAAAATTGTTTTCTATTCTTCATTATCAAGTCTGTTACACAGATATAGTTTTCAATTTTTTTTTCACTATTAAATGCTTTCAATGATTATTGTTTTACAGTATAGTTTGAAATTTAGAAGTGTTATATCACCTTTATTGCTACTTTTTAATTATCCCCTTGATATTTTGGGTTTTTAAAATTCTTCCAATTATATTCTTAAAATTATTTTTTGAGCTCTGTGAAGCATCTTCTTGGTAGTTTGTGTGTATATTTATATATACACACATGCATATACATGTATACACACATAAGTATATATACATACATACACATATATTACTAAAACTATACATTTATTTAGGTAATATTGATGATCCCTTAATTGCCAAATCTAATAATTTCCCCCCATCCTCATCCTTGATGTCCTCTATTGAATCTTGTGATATTGATCATTGCTTCCTTCTGGATTCCACTTTACTCCCTCTCTGGGTATCTATTATCCTCCTTATTAATTATGCTTCTTGCTACTTATCCTCCCTAACTTAGCACTCCATCTTAGTATCCTTTCCTGGATCCATATACTTCATAACTGAGGGTCTATCCACAACACTGTCCATAGCATTCTTGCCTTCTTTTTTTTTTTAATCTTTCACCTGATGTCCTCATTAGCTCAGGTGAGATTATTATTTCTACATCTCCACACTCCATCTGTAAAGCTAGCTCAGGTTTCAGGTTTGAACTCAATTACAACATCACCAACTTTGTGTTAAGCATTTCATCCTAGATATTTCCCAAATAGCTCAAACTCAACATGTTGAAAACTAGCCTCATTATATCTTTCCTCTCAATCATTCTCTGCTTCTGAATTTCTTTATTTCTGACAAGGTAAATATATTCCTTTTAGTCTTCTGTTGCATAGTCTTGGTATTATCCCTAACTCTTCACTCTCCCTTACCCACATATTAAATCAGTTGCCATTCACAACAACTCTTACATCACACTAGATTCACTATTCACATTGTCCATATTTTATAGTTCATCACCTTTCCTGGATTAATCTCCTAATTGTATTTTAATCCATCATTTAATCTAATTATGAAAGTTATTTTCCTTGAATGAAAATCTGAATGTTTCAGGTATATATTTAGTAAATTTTGATGGTTTCCTATTATCTTTAGGATACCTCTCTGTTTAACCCTTTAAGCCTTTTATTACCTGACCCTCACCTACCCTTCTAGAGATATCATGATATTCTTCTTTCATCTCCATATGATTTAGTCAAACTGTCTCAGACATCTCCAACTCCCATCGATGTCTTTTGGTTGTTTCCTATCCCTAAAACTTACTTAATTTTCACTTCTACCTGTTAGAATTCTTTACTTCCTTCAAGATTCAGTTCAAGCATAAAGTATATGACACACATACACATATAACTTTTTTCTGATTGCTTCATCTATTTCTGATTGCCTCCTCAAACTACTTTATATTTTTCATCTATTTCACATGCATGTATACATATATAAACACACATCATATATCTATAGATAATATATAATCTGTAATGCATGTATATATGTATATATGCATATAATCTGTTTGCATGTATATGTGATTACTTGCATTATAATCTAAGCAGTTTGAAAGCAAATATTGCTTCATTTTTTACTTTGTAGTTCCTAAGCATCTCTAACAGTACTTGTTGAATTTTTCCTTTTGAGTCATTTCTGTCATATTTGAGTCTGTATGACCCCATTTGGAGTTTTCTTAGCAAAGATAAGGAAGTGATTTGCCATTTCCTTCTCCAGCTTACTTTACAGATGAGAAAACTTAGCCAAACAGGGTTAAAGAACTTGCCAAGGTCACACAGCTAGTATGTGTCTGAGTCTTCAAACTCAGGAAGAGGGATCTTTTTAATGTCAGACCCAGTGCTCTCTCCACTGGTACTTAATTGATGCTTGTGAATTGGGTGATTAATCATGTAGTAGAAACTAAATAAATGTGTGGTGAAGGAATCATTATATTCAGTCTTCTCATTTGTTTTTTTTTTCATTTTTTTTCCAATTAAGAAACTGGGACCCAGAGATAGCAAATTATTTTCTTGAGCCATGTACTTAGTTAATAGAAAAGTTAGAGTAAGGGCACAGGCCTTCTAATTCTCAGTTTTCTATTCAAATATGCTACTAGGTCAATGGAGGTACATAAAATAACTAACTGAAGTGAAGCAATGACCTTTGGTTATAAGGATTGATTTGGGAATTGAGTTAGTATAGCTAGTTACTCTTACTATCTTCTCCTTTTCCTGTATACAAAGTCCTTGAAATGTGAGGGCCATTCTCCAAATAATTAATCAGAAACTCAGATGTCTGCTGGGGTCATCAATGCTGCTCATATCTTAGTTTGCATGTTTATAATATTAAGATAAAAAAGTCAGTTCTATTCTCTCAGAGATATGGTGATTATTTATTGGCAAATGTGTGCAAAATGCTTGGAATTCTTTAGAGTTTTATGAAAGACACAATTGTTTCCTGTTCTCTGGTTCTCACCATAGCAGCATTCCTGTACTTTCCTGGAAAAAAAATCTAATGGGCTAGATTTTTACCCCTTTTAATCTTTACCACCATTTACTAGGCATCTCTTTCATGCAAATTATTGTGCTAGACACTGTGATTAATAGAAAGATAGATATGACCCCTGACATAAAAAAGGTCACAATGTAATATGGAAACATAATTTATATGGAGAAAACATAATAAATGCAGTCTTAGAAGGTGTAAGAGGCATGCCATATAAGGATACAAAAAGGATAGAAACTAGATCACTCATAAAAGAATATCTTCACTTTCCCATTTAGCTCATATTATGGTTTCTAGGAACTTGCAAGACATGTAGTCAGCCTTGCTAACTTAAAGTTTTAAGTTGTATTGTACATTCAGAATTTTTGCTTTCCTTTAATACCCTAAACACTTCATCAGTTAAGTATTTCCCAATCCTCTGAGATTAGTTTTTTTTTTTTATCTTTAATTTTTCTAACACTATATGTAGCAGTGAGGAAGATCCTAATTTACCCAATATGTATCCATAAACTCATTTAAGGTTTAGAGTTCTCTTTGGCTTAAAATTAATTTTAAAATTACTTCATGAACTAGCAGTGACTTTTCCTAGACAACCAGAAGACACCAACATTTTTAAAGCAAAGATATTAATGGAGTAGAAAAAGTAATAAGTAGCAATAATTTCCCTTATAAGTCTGTGACATACTCTTCCACCATTACAAATAAGTGGGAAGAAGAGAAACAATTACAGTTTGCAAATCAAGTTGTAGAAGATTGTTAAATTTATCAACATATATATAAATCTTAAAATGTTTTCATCCTTTAAAAATAATGCACAATGACTTCCTTTTGTAACAATCATTTGTTTTATGTGACTTGACACTGCATTCACAAGATTTTGACCTATAGTTTCTTTATTATAGCTTTTTATTTACATAATATATGCATGGGTAATTTTTCAGCATTAACAATTGCAAATCATTTTGTTCCAATTTTTCCCTTCCTTCACCCCTTCTCCCAGATGGCAGGTTGACCAATACATATTACATATGTAACAGGGAGTAGAGGGAAGGAGGGAAAAATTGGAACAAAAGGCTTGGCAATTTGTCAATGCTGTAAAATTACCCATGCATATATCTTGTAAATAAAAAGCTATAATAAAAAATAAAGTATAAGTTAAATACAATATATGTATACATGTCCATGCAGTTATCTTTCTGTACTAAAAGAATTGGACTTTGAAATAGTGTACAATTAACCTGTGAAAGAAATAAAAAATGCAGGTGGACAAAATTAGAGGGATTGGGAATTCTATGTAGTAGTTCATAGTCATCTTCTGGAATTCTTTTGCTGGTTATAGCTGGTTCAATTCATTACTGCTCTATTGGAAATAATTTGGTTCATCTCATTGTTGAAGAGGGCCACGTCCATCAGAATTGATCATCATATAGTATTGTTGTTGAAGTATATAATGATCTCCTGGTCCTGTACATTTCATTCAGTATCAGTTTATGTAAGTCTCTCCAAGCCTCTTTGTATTCATCCTGCTGGTCATTTCTTATAGAACAATAATATTCCATAATATCCATATACCACAATTTATTCAGCCATTCTCCATTTGATGGGCATCCACATAGTTTCCAGTTTCTGGCCACCACAAAGAGGGCTGCCAACAAACATTCTTGCACATACAGGTCCCTTTTTCTTTTTTAAAGATCTCTTTGGGATATAAGCCCAGTAGTAACCCTGCTGGATCAAAGGGTATGCATAGTTTGATAACAAATCGCTCTCCAGAATGACTTGATGTATTCACAATTCCACCAACAATGTATCAGTGTCCCACTTTTCCCATATCCCCTTCAACATTCATCATTATCTTTCCCTGTCATCTTAGCCAATCTGACAGGTATGTAGTGGTATCTCAGAGTTGTCTTAATTTGCATTTCTTGATTAATAATGATTTAGAACATCTTTTCATATGGCTGGAAATAGTTTCAATTTCTTCATCTGAGAATTATCTGTTCATATCCTTTGATTATTTATCAATTGGAGAATGGCTTTATTTCTTATAAATTAGAGTTAATTCTCTATATATCTTGGAAGTGAGACCTTTATCAGAACATTTGTCTGTAAAATGTTTTCCCAGTTTGTTTCCCTTCTAATCTTGCTGCTTTAGTTTTGTTTTTACAAAAACTTTTCAATTTGATATAATCAAAATTTTCTATTTTGTAATCAATAATGATCTCTAGTTATTTTTTGAACTATACTTTTTAATTCTTTATCATGAAACTCCATATATCACTTTGTATGGGCATTTGATAAACAGTCTATTTTGTACATCTAGTCTTGATTATGGCATAGATTTTTAATAATGTTCAAACAAGCAAATTACCAGGTAGTTGAAGCTAATTTATCTCTATCTTTTGGGAAATCTTGTTAACTTTCCTTGATGTGTGGCAAAATGGAAGACTGTTTTCAGTATTCCATATTTACTTAAAAAATTCTGTAATTCCTAGACAATTTTTCTTCTCAGAATTTCAATGTACTTATGAAAGCTCATTACTCAAAAGAGACAAGACTTTCAAGTTCATGAGAGGTAAAGCTCCCCTAGAATTTAGTATCATTCAGTTCCCTGGTATAGTAAAGCTAGAAAAGTTCTAAGTACACAAATATTCATATCTATTTGATGACACTTTTACTAAATGGTACTACTGATGAGAAAACAGACTAAAATGAATGGGGCATGGGAATGTTTCCAGTGTTTGTAATGATTGTAATATCTTGTAATGGATAAAAGAGGTGAGTGAAGGAGATATGGAAAAAAGAGAGAGAATTGTTTCACTATTCATAGTTCACATCATTACTGATTTGAATGTTAGTCTATTAGGCCAATAAAATCACATTTTTCTTATCCACAAGTATTTTCCACAAGAGATCAAAATAAAAGTTAATCGAGCTAAAGGGCAGACAAATAGAGCACAAGTGAAAATGTATTTCACATTCTTTCAGTCTTCCTTTTTTTTTTTTTCCGACTGGGTACATAGACATAGAAAAGATCAAAAAGTTTTGTGGTCATTTTCTTTGAGTACTCAGAGGTGGGAGTTTTCCATTCTCAAAGTTATTTATTTAAGTGCTCCATAATTGAACACAAAAGCCTTCAGTGAACACAGAAACCTTCAGTGGGGAGGCGCTAAATATCACTTCCTAAGACACTTCTACATGCCCTTCGAAAATGCAAGACCCCATGTCAGGATGAATAGCTGCTAACTTAGAAACTAAACAATTCTTGAACTTAATGGGCATGTAATAAGCATCTCTTCACTCTATCCTAAGTTAAATTTCACACTTATTTATTTACTTATTTTGGCTTTAGGCTCCTATACTTTCCCTAGTGGTTTACTACTATTTCAATTGGTTTCAAAATTAGCACATGTGGCCAAAATAAAGTATAATTCAGGTCTTCTCACATACCACCCATGGCCCACATCACCCATCTGAAGCTGGTACACAGACTACTTGAAATGGCCAAATCCTCATTAGGGGATGAGAGTATTGATACCTGTAGGACTTAGAATGCAAGTAGCCTCTTGTGAAGACCTGTGATCTTGTGTATTCATAACATGATTTAATTTTGATCTGTATTATTAATTTTTTTCTCTATCATTTTCTTACTTAGATCACTAGAAACCAATAAATCAAATGATGATTTATAGTTTTTGTTGATTCTAGAAGTAAATGCTTACATTGACAATGTAACAATTGTAACAAATAACTTTTTATTACTTAAAGGAAATAAAAAATTAGACCAGAAAAACATCATTCAAAAGGTTGCTTCTTCAAAAAATTATCAAGCTTATTGTTTAAAAAACAATTGCTGTTCTTGGCATTTTTCTTCTTCCTGATACTCTAAAAACTAGCCACAGTCATTCAGAATCACTTAAAAAACCCAGGGTTTTAGAATGATCTAGAGCTAAAGTTAAAGCTCAGAGAGGACTAGTGACTATTGTAGTTGGCAGAGTTGGAATTTAAATTAGTTCTCTTACTTCATTAGATTGTAATTCAATAGATTATAAACACCTTATGGAGAGGAACTGTTAGTTTTAAACTAACAGCTTAAGTTGAAACTAACAGTTTATATCTTGTTCCACTATAAGGTCAAAATGAATATATGATCAGAATAATAAAAATATATCACACACACTCATTCACTCATTTAGACCATAAGAATTTCAAGTAAATCTCAAAACTTTGGGTCAAGAGAGATAAAAATCCAACACTAAGTGAATGGAAAAGTTTTTTAAGACCAAAATCTATTCCTTATTGGATATGTTGTTAAGGATATGAAAAAAAAATCATTGTTAAAGGAATTACAAAACTCTGTCAGACATAGGACAAATCACTCTCAATCACTAAAAATAAGAGAAAAGAAGATCAAAGCAAATTTTGAAGTTTTACCTAACGTCCCAAATATTAGCAAGGATGGCAACACATGGGAATAATTAATCATGGAGTGATTTTTAGAAAGACACCTTGATATACTTTGTGGCTTTGAATTGGATCAGTACTTTTAAAAAAGTAATTTGGAATTATGTTAAGAAAGTGCCTAATGAATTCTTATATGTTGATATAGAGTTCATCACTACTCAAAAAATTTTTAAAAAATGAAATTAAAAATAGGTCCAATATAAACCATGATATCCCTGTACCTTTTTGTAGCAATATAGATGTTCATCATTTGGGGAGAGGTTAATCAAATATTATGATACATGAATTGTTTCATAAAAGGAAATATGAAGAAAGTAACAAAGCATGGAAATATCTAAGAACAGATTAAAAAAATAAGTAAAACAAAGAAAAACTCATAGATAAGGACGCACACAATCTAAATGGGGATAATAATAGCAATTGAAACTCAAAGCTACATTAAAAAAAAAACCAAAAAACAAAACATCACTCTGGTTATGAAGAATAGATATTAGATAGCCAGTTCTTCCTTTTCTGTTTAGATTTGTGGGAGCTTGGATATAGATCACACAAGTATTATCAGTCTTGTTTACTATGTTGATTAGTTTTATGACTGCTTTTTTCTTCTTTTTACATATTGCAATGGGATTTCTTTCTATAGGTAGGGAGGATAGTTGCAGAAATGAAGGCACAGAGGCAAGAGATGGAATGTTGTAGTTGAAGAATTTTAACTAAGCCAGTTTTCTGTAATGTAGAATGTTTAAAGTAGATATATTACTAGTATTGCTGCTGCTCTTCCTCCTCTTCCTCTTCCTCTTCCTCCTCCTCCTCTTATTACAACTACATCTCCATTCTTTTTTACTAGTAGGAAAAATTGTTGTTAAATTGATAGTTTTATTTATTAATTTGAGATCTTGGCTAAGTTCCTTAATCCTTCTACATCTCAACTTTTTCAATGTAAAATGGCTATATTAATTATTTATTTTACCTACCTGGTACAGTTATGGTATCATTTGAAATTATGTGTGCAAAGTACTTTATAAATTGTGAGAATACACATAAATATAAACTATTTCATATTATTCTGGCATGAATAAATAGCCAAAGGAAAATATTAATACATCCTCAAAGAGGAAAAGAATAAAGTGATTAAGTTTTCTCTTTACTCCTATTGATTTCAGAATTAAGATTATAGCACATCTCTCTCTAATAGCTCATCTATAAATGAAAAGCTTCAGTTTTGACTAATTGCATCATATTAGGCAAGTTTTACTTTTTGTATCTAAATTTTTCATTCAATAGAGAGTTTAAATAAGAAATATCTATTGCATATAGGAGGCCACAATACAACATTACTGTCAAGGTTTTTTTTTTTCCCTGTCTTCTCCAACCTCTACTCACCTACCCAATCTTATTATCTAGTTATTATAATTCAAATGAATCTATAGGGTTTATAAACACTCAAGGTATTCATTGTAGAGGAGATCCAGATATTCAATAAACATTTATTTAGCCTCTATAGTTTTCAAGACTTTGTGCTATGTAAAAAAGAATGATCTCTGAAGACTCTTCCAACTAATATTCTGTGCCTGATTTAGAAAGAGGTTATTTTTGATATAGAAAAACTCTTCTTTTATGTATGGCAAGGTTGTTCAAGTCTATCAGTTAAAATACAGATCACAGGAGGTGATCTGATGGCTGTTATATCTAATGAAGTTAAAATGAACCCATATCATCTATATTTGTCTTGTGAGGTAAAATTGAGTACTTATACAATAGAAAGAGGGAGTATAATAGTTTGTTTTTGTAAATAAAAGTTGGTATGCTTGTATTGGAAACAAACTCTAGGACAGGCTATTATGGTGACAGTGGGATTCTAGTCTACCTTCTGATTGATCATTCACTTCTTGTAATTTGAATATGGTGATGCCATACTGTTCCTTCTTGTGGACCACTTATGTAGAGTCTGATGATATGATATAAGCAAAGATCAATTCCTTTTTTTTCTTCACTGAGCAAAATTTTATTATAATTAATTCCAAGAATACATAATTTATATAAAAATTTAAGGTTATTATGTTATGACTGGCATAAATAAGAGCAACTTAAGATCACATATTCTTTTTTCTTATAAATAGTATTTTATTATATTAGGATTTGTAATGGAATTTACTTGCATACAACATTATATTGTATTTTCCATAGTTTTGAGAATTTCTGTTGCTTCATGTCTGTGGCCGTTTTGAATTATCTATTAATAACATTTCTAATTTTTAAGTTACCACACAGGTAAATTCCATTTCCATTCAGGTGTCATATTATGGTGGAAAGGGCACCAGCCTCACAGTTGACATGGATTTAAATCCTGTCTATGCAACTCATTGGCTACCTATATGCCTATATAATTAGCTCCTTTTTCAATATGATTACAGAAAACCCAAGTGCCTTGACTGATATCATTAAAAATCCATGAATACTCAAATATATTCACAAAGTGTGACTAGTCATTGAGAAAATTTCCTACAATCTTAGCTCAATATCTAAAAAAGTTCTTAATTTAAGATGATTATAAGGTTCTGGCTCCTGGATAAAGATAAATTAGACCACAGAAAATATCTTGTGGTTACTTAAGGAAATTACTCACATGTATGGGATCTGTGTATTAAAATATCACCAATTCAGGTGCTGATATCCCTAGCAGAGGAAGAATTTCAGTTGGTTCAAAAATGTAGCCAGTAGGAAAAGAAAAACCAAACCTCTAAGAAGGAAGCACTCTTGTGGAAGAGAATTGAACTTTTAGACTTATTCTTCATCTTCTCCCTCTTTGACCATATCATTGAAGAAATTAGACCAATTGGAAACATTGTATGTTACTAAGAGAGGAGAGCTATGTTAAAGGCAGACATGAATACTAAAATATTTCTCTTGAGATATAAACCAGATTCAAAGAGTGAATATTCCTGGTACCAGAGAAGAATGTCACCATTAGATTAAGAAAGAATATCCAGTACATACAGTTCCAAGAATTATGAGTTACCTCTTTGTCATAAATAGATCATACATGTATGTCTCACTATCATTGTATTCTAAGTTTGAGATTATTCTTTCAATGGACTCTGTGAGTAATTGTGGAAGTGTCCCCTGGCATTGGGGGGAAAGTTTTGTACTAAATTTGCTATACTGTCATACTAAATGCCTTTGTTAGAAGCTGGTTAAATCCAATGACTAATTATTAATGGGAATCACATTAGTCAGGGGTTATGAATTGCTCTGTTAGATGTGTTACCTTCTCACTATTACTAAACCTAAAGATGGTAGTTGCCTACAAGGGCCAAGGAGACTATCTTTAATCTATTTTTCCTCCACTTTTTAATTTTTGACCATGGACAAGTCATTTAACCTCAGTGACACTGATTTCAATATATACACATACATCTTATCTTATCTATCTATCTATCTATCTATCTATCTATCTATCTATCTATAGATAAACATATAGATAGTTTCTTCTACTCCATTAAGAGGCTATTTCATAGATGAGTTTTTACTAATTTATTTCTTTGTAATAAACATTTATTAATCACCTCTTTGTGCAAATGATAAGAATACAAGATGAACTAAACGATGATCTTAGACAATGATGGTCTGGAGTCCAGAGGAGGGAATGGGATGAATGTAACATGGATGTCTCCATGTTATATGAGGATAGAGTGAAAGAACACAGTACCTGGCACAGATTAGATGCTTAATAAATGTTTGTTAATTAATTGAACTGGCTAAATTCATTCTGGAGAAGAAAAGACAATGGGTAGCGGGAAGTGAATACAAGATTATTTTATTTGTCTACATAGAGAACAACCACAAAGGAAGGGAAAAATAAAGGTACAAAATGAAAAAGCTTTTGATGTCAAAGGAAAAAAAATCCTAATAATTAGAGCTTTCCCAAACTATAAAAAGCTACCTAAGATGAGGTGGATAATCCCTTCATGAAGGTCTTTAAGCAAAGGTTGAATGACAACTTATATATATATTATAATTTGAATATATGTTATATTTGTTATATGGCAAATTCTGTTCAGAGATAGATTGGTTTATATGACTGGGGATATTGTTCTACTCTAAAGGTCTTGAGTGCTATGATTAGTGGTTCACATTTAATTTAATATTGGTGGAAAAATATTGAAAAGTTTTGAAAAAGCAAATTACATAGACTTCTGATTAGGAAGTTAATATGAGATTAAAAGAAACTAGAAGCAGAGAGGCCATATTATAGTTGTTGAAAAAGAGTAATATTTGATAAAGTTAGAATAGCTTGAATTAGTGATATACTTGGAGTAGATTCAAAACATATTGTGGAGTCAGAATTAACAGGATATGCCAACTGATTGGAACTAGAAAATGCGAAAGAATCAGTGATGTCTCAGTAGTTGAACTTGGATCAACAATTGTTCAGAGGAATATATTTTGTGGAATGATTTTGGATTTGGCTTCTGATATGTCAAACCAAAAGACATTAGGCCATTGTTTTCTGGGAGACAGTTGGAAGAATGAGATTGTAGTTTAGGGAAGTACCCAAGACTCAAGATTTCAATGTTGGTTTTATTTTCATAAAGTTTATACATAAAGCTACAAGGATAGATAAGCTGGACAAAGGAGAGGTTTGGAAAGAGAAGAGTGCCAAGGACAGAGCTTTTGAGGACAATGTACAGGGGCTGAAAGGAAGGAGAGGGACCAGAAAAAGAACCAGAGAAGGAACAATCAGAGAAGTAAAAAGAGAATCAGGATCAGAGACATAACCCACAGAGATAACTCTGAGAGAATAACTCTGTATAATCTACCTGCCCCTACTTAAGTATACCTCTCAACATGACTGACTGCCCCTTATGAGATATATAATCCCAGACAAACTTCGATCCACATTTACACACACACACACACAAGGTAGTATAGTCAAATTTGGAGTCAAAAGACTTAGGTTCAAATTTTGATGCTGCCACTTCCTCCTTGGAGCTTTCTGGTTTTATGATTTTGAGCAAGTCCCCTCAATCCATATCATAATTGTTTTAGCCCCAGGCAAAATAGTTATGTTTTGAGTGGAAGAAATCAGTGTCATGAAATCCAAGGGAAGAGAAAATGCCAGAAAAAAAGTGATCAAAATTCCATATGTGTTAACAGAGTGAGTAGATAAAAGATTCTAAAAGGTTATGTGGTACTTTTAGTGTGCTGTCCAAATGAAACAGACACATTCCCTTGAAGACATTTTTTTCCTTGCTGAGGCAATTGGGGTTAAGTGACTTGCTTAGGGTCTCACAGCTGGAAAATTTTTGAGGCCAAATTTGAATTCAGGTCTTCCTGACTTCAGGGCTGGTGCTCTATCCACTGGGCTATCTAGCTGCCCCTTGAAGACATTATTTTGAAATATTTCTAGGTGTTACTTATATATGGAAGATTTATTCTTTTAACTGATGGAGTACTTGAGGTGGCATAAGTATTGCTACAGAGCAAAGGTATAATGAGACATTTAAACATAAAACAAAATGGAGACTGTTTAGAAGAAGCAGAAGGAGTAAGTGCTTTCAGATGCCAGAGCATAGCAAATTACCATATTAAGGTAATAAATTTGATTCTGAAGTTTCTGCTCTCTGGACCTCAAAGGGAAATTCATAGTTTTGCAGTTTTCACTTTCTGACAACAGGAAATATGTAAATTCAAATGCATCATCATTATCAGTATATTCATTATCACTCCTTGAAATCCTTAGTCATTTAATGAACATGCTTATGTTACATGGAATTAATGAGGGGGGATGGCCAAATATGAGAATATTAGGAAATTAGAAGGATGTGCAACAAGTATTTTGTGCTCTCTGAATCCACTATAGTAGCTGGAAAAAAACTTACAGAAATCCTGTAATGCCAGACATATAGGCAAAGATGATACTGTTAGTTAGGTTAGCATGCTGACCCATGTAGTATAATTCCTTCTTTCAGTCTAAGAAATGAACAAGATGGGGCAGCTAGGTGGCACAGTGGATAGAGCACCAGCCTTGAATTCAGGAGAACCCAAGTTCAAATCTGGTCTCAGACACTTAACACTTTCTAGCTGTGTGACCCTGGGCAAGTCACTTAACCCTAGCCTCAGGGGAAAAAAAGAAACGAACAAGACAACTTTATGCTTCACTTATCCTACTTGAAATTGAAATGATCAGTTTAATAAAAATGCTAGAGTAAGCATGTCTTGTTAAAATTCTAGTATCACTGTGAGACAAGATCTACTGGAATAAATGCTAGATAGCAAAATCCCAACTGCAGAAATGCTTCAGAGTAGATGGTCCTGATCTTTATAGTGGGTGAAATGACTGCATGGGAAGGAACAAAAGCTGTGAGCGCCTTTATTAAGCACCAATACTACATCATAACAAGTTTGGGAAGAAATCTTGACTATTAAAGGAAAGAACTTCATATCACTTTTTGTCACTGTTTGCCTCAGCTCCAACACAATAGATGGAAACTTGAATCAGTGAGAGAAAGACTAGATAGCTCCAAAAATTATTAAGATTACTAGAGAACCCTGGTGGAGAGATGAAAGTTAACATCTGGGTTTAGTGCTGTGGAAGTCAAGGGAGTCACTTTTACATAAGTATGCTGAGGAATTGGGATTTTGGAAAGGTTGAGGGAACATTTAAGTGGATATTAAAAGTCATTTAACATAAAGGCAGGACATAGTCATATATCACAGAATGACATGGTTCGTAATACCTTCAACTACAATTTGACATAAAACACATTGATTTTGTTCACCCAAATGGTTACTGAACAGAAACTTTATAATAGCAGAGGAAACATATTGTTAAAACACATTGTTCTGTTAAACCAATTCTGTGAGGGAGTTCATGGTATAATAGTGAAAGAAGACATAATGACTCATGGAAGGTAAGCAAAACATATGTCTATGCCAAGTAGTGAGAACCAGCCCCTCTGATATTTAGACAAACCCTTTTGTGAATAATTACAAAGTCATTTCTTATTAAAAATACATTCCTCCATATTTTGTTTGGCAGTATCAAATCTACCAAGGGATACTAGCTTCACCAATGAGTCTTTGTAATGATTATTCTGGAACTAGAGTTGAATATTTATCAATTATCTTGTCTTTACAAGGTTTTTTAAGTAGAAATTATTTTGTAACTTTTAATTCTCACGGCAACAGTCTTACATTCTTTATAAAAAATGCAATAATTGACTAGTTTTTTTTTTCTATCAGCACTTCCCAAATCATGATCTGTAGAATCCTATATGAATATGATTTCCATGAAAGAATTTTAATAGTGCAGGTTTTTCTTCCATAATATGCTAGATATAGCTTGTTTATATCTATAAAATATTTATTATTTGTGGCCTTTGGGAAATAGGAAATTAGATTTAATTCCCTCTACTTTTGAACTAATATTCTTCAAATCCCATATATCATTGATATTCTATACCCTGAAACCTCCTACCCTAGCATTTGTGAATCCATCAATCGATTTCAAGCCTAAAATGAATTAATATAGTAAATCAGTTTGGCTAAATCTAGTCATATAATGATAATATTTACTAAAGTTGACATTTCCATTAAATTACCTTTGTGTGTATGTGTGTGTGTGTGTGTATTTATATTGTTCATGTGGTTATATTGATAGTTTTGAAGGTTTGTTAAATCACTGCTCTTAGGTATATGATAATATATAGATGTCTCTAGAATCTTATCATTCCTCTCCAAGAAAGATTTTGCTTTTTTTCATATAGAGAACAAGGGACTAAGTCTATCAAGACTAAGAAAGAAGATTGTGGATTAGATTTATAGCTATTTTTCTACTCTAATCATTAGTCTAGGCAAAATAATTTTTAGTGTCAAGCTGAGGAAGAAATGACCTTTGCTATATTCAAAGGTTTAACTCTCTTCCAATCAAATCCCAATTATATAAACACCATTACAATAGTGAAGAGCAAATAAAATCATGTCTCCAGCTGAAAGCAAAAAACTCAGAGAAGTTACATAGAAACATATCAGACAATGCAGAGTGAATGAGTTCTTTCAATGGACGAGAAATGTTGGTGAGTGAGTGAATATGTGAATGTGTTTCTACACAAAGTAGAAAGAGAGAAAGGGAGGCCAGGAGGGAGAGGGAGAAAAAGGGAGAGAGGAAAAGAGAGAGAAGGAAAGAGAGAAAGTTCATGTACAAAAGAGAGGTAAAGTAAAAAATTTGAAAGAAATTGGAGAAAGGAAAACTCATTTTTCTCTTGGTTGAGGGACAAGAAAAGGGAGAGAGTTAGAGAAACCTCCATGTAGGAGTTTGTACATGAGTTGGCCATAAAGGATAGGAAGAGTTTTTCAAAAGGTGTAAGTGTTGGGAGATCTATTCCAGGAATGGCGTAAACTGTGAGCAAAATCATAAAGATAAGGGAGAGAAAATTGGAACAGAGGACAGAACATAGTCTGATTTGGCATTAAATAAGAATGAAAATGTAAGTTGGAACTAGACTATATTGAGCCTTGTATGCTAGGATCAGTGCATTATACTTTATTAGGCAACAAGGAGCTCTCAAAGTTTGAAGAATGAAATTTTGAGCAGCAATCTGAAGGATGCATTCAAAGTTTTATTTTAGAATGGAGGAGATTAGAAAGAAAAGAGCCAATAGGAAGGTACAGACTAAAAGAGAAATATGAAAAAGAGAAAGAGGAAGGGATAGAGTAATTTCATGGAGTAGATGGAAAAAGTTGGTATCGGGGCAGCGAGGTATCTCTGTGGATAGAACACCAGTCCTGAAGTCAGGAGGACCTGAGTTCAAATTTGACCACAGACACTTAACACTTCCTAGCTCTGTGACCCTGGGCAAGTCATTTAACCCCAAATGCCTCAGCAAAAAACAAAAAAACAAACAAAAAATCCTCAAAGATGGTATCAAAGGTATACATGGAAGGGAAAACTTTAATAATCAAGAAATATGTCATCAAAGAGAAATCTACACCATGTGTCAGCCATATTATTATTGTTTTAGCTTGTTTTAGATGTTTACATATGAGTAAATGCATATGTGTATATATATATATATATATATGTCTCAGTATACATGGGTATGTAAGCATGTAAATCTCTCTATATATGTGTGTATGGGCATATGTGTGTTAATGTGTACATATACACATATGTATATGTGTGTATATAAATATATCTGTGCTTAATTGTAAACAACTTGGGGAAAGTGGGGGAATGAAAAGGGAAAAAAAAGAATAAAGGAAAGATTGCTTAACAGACAACAAAAGAATAACCTACAAAGAAACAGATGGATACTCATGATTATAATTTCTAGTAATATGTATGCTTTCTTGAAATGGAAATTTATTATTTTATATTTTGAATCCTCCCTGATGTTCTGCTGAACACAGAAAACGATGTTTTTTTTTAATTTTTATTTTCTTTCTTTTTTCTATTTTTCTTATTTTTGTATTTAGTTCAATAAAAATATAAATTAAATAATACAACAAAAAATTCAAAAGTAAAAATGAAGGAAAAAAAGAAAAAAATATGTCATTATTTAAGCTAAAAAAGGTGCTAAATGTTTTCTTGAACTACAGGAAGTTTTTTCTCTATATGGCCACAGATTTAAAACTGAAGGCAATCATAGAAGTCTTCTGGTCCAATTCTTTTATTTTAAAGATGAAGAAATTATTGACATAGAAAGAATAAGTAATTTTTCTAAAGTTATCTATCTAGTTATTACATGGTTGACCTTGGGAATTGTTAGGTTTAATAGACCTACATATTCCTAGTTTTCTGACTCTAAATCCAGACAGTTTCCTCTTCAAAACTGGCTGGTCATATCCTTCTTAAAACATAAAGGAAAGAAGATTTAATAAAGCTTATTAAGCATCTAGTATGTTCCAGTATTATACTACAAGTACTTTACAGATATTTTTTGTTTGATCTTCATAACAATCCTATGAGGTAGGTGCTATTATTATTCCCATTTTGTTGTACAGTAGTTTTTCAGTCATGTCTAACTCTTCATCATGCCATTTGACAAGGTCAGCTAGTTAATACAGTTGAGATAATTGGGCTAGACAATAGCAAGAAGTTAAGTGACTTGCCTAGGTCATACAGCTAGTAAATGTGAAGCCTGATTAGAATTCATGTCTTTCTGACTCCATTTCCAAAGCTCTTTGTAATCCTCAATCTAGTTGTCTTTATGAGAGACAGAGAGAGACAGAGAGACAGAGAGAGAGACAGAGAGAGAGAGAGAGACATAGAGAGAGACACACACACACACACAGAGACAGACAGACAGACAGAGAGACAGAGAGAAAGACACAGAGAGAGAGAGACAGAGAGAGAGACAGAGACAGAGAGAGAGACAGAGACAGAGAGAGACAGAGACAGAGAGAGAGAGACAGAGACAGAGAGAAAGAGATGAATGGTTACCTTGATTACTCTGATCTTAAGGAAAACCATCTCCATTATTTCCTTCAATGGAAAAAAATATTTGACAATGATGAGTTTGTGTCCAATCTATCTTACCAAAGATTTCCAACTTAGATTTTATACTCTGGTGAGTTCTGTTGAAGCAGCCCTATTGTTCAAAGACTGGAAATGGATTTAAATGGTTTTCAATACCTTGCTTCATAACACATGATTGATGTATGTCTCTTACTGAGAAGAAAACTCAGAATAAAGCCATGCCATTTACCCCTCTCTTTGAGACTCAAGTGAAATGGTATAATTAATGGTGTAATAGGAAAAGCCCTGGAGCTAAAAGCCCAATTCTCTTACTATCTGTTTGGTCTTAAAGGAGTTTATTGCTACATCTTTTTTAGATCTCAATTTCTTTAATTTTAACTATAAAATAATGTTATCATACTCCTAGAATTTAAACTAGGATTGACATACCGGAGCAAATGAGTTTTAAGATCTAAATCATATAACCCTATGGTCTAAATAAAGATTTGCATTTTCTTCACAAAAACACAATCACAAATACTTAGTTTCTCTCCCTTCCCCCATCCCTACCCCAAAGAGAATTCTTTTTAAGAGGAATCTTGGAATTCATGCTGAGCTAGTTCATTCAAAACTTAAAAAGGAAATGGGGACTAGAGGCATGACCAAGTGTTTGAGGAAAATTGGTTCTTAAGTCTTGTTGACAAACAAGTTTTATTTCAAGCCTTTACCAGAAGTTCAGGGGCCATTGAAACCCCTAATTTCACAGCTGGCTTAGGTAAAGCCCCAAAGGAGCTAAGCTGTATATGGTTTCTAAGCCTTCCTAAAAGCATTAACCACTCTGCCTGTTTATGCCACTGGCTGCTATCCAAAATGGAAATTAGAGATTCCATGGGACTTTGTGAAAACTATTTAAAATTGCAAGGTGTATCATTCTTATCCCAAGGCTCTACATTTTAGCTGCTTAGACATTCTATATGTATCTCTCCACTCCCATTCTCCTAGCTCTCCACAAAGGTGTACCTGATAACAGGTATGTTCTTAAAGTTATGTATTCATAAAAATGTCCCCAATTCTGAAAGGTTTAATTTGAAAGATGCTTTATTTTCATTTCTGACTATTCTTCTGAGGACCAAGTCTATGAGAAACTTTTAGGCTTTAAATTTCTTTGCCTCTTCCACAGTTTTTCCCAGGTAGGTGATGAATTTGTAAACAAACCATGGGGAGCAGGGGGTAGGGGAAAATTCTTATAAAAGGAAGCTAGCAGGGAATCCTCCTTTAAAGGACTAAACATTTTGTAATGCAACGAAGCACCCTCTAATTTATTTATTTTGCAAGTTAGTACTCTTAAAGGTTTTCTTTAAAACAATTGCTTTCTGACCTTTAATTTAAGAAAGGATCATTGATTTCATGATGAGGATAGTACAGTTCCCCTGCTGGGTCCAAAGAAAAGAAAAGCCTCATATTTTCCCTACCTGCTGGCTTTTTAGGGTAACCTATTTCTTCTAGAGAAGCTTCAGAAACTCCCTCTGAGATGGCATAATAATACACTGCTGGAGACTTTCTGGTAGGAGTATGGGTGTTAAGAGAAATAAAAGGAAGAAAGCAAAACACAATAGGAAAGGCTCTGAACAACCACTAATATGGTCTTACTGTGCTGATGGGTAGCTGCTTACTTTGTTAAGGACATTTCTAAGCTCCTTTCTAAATAAGTGAATGAATGAAAAAATATTAAGCTCTTAGTACATTCTAATTCCCAGTTGGAAAGTGGAGTTCCAAGAAATAATTGCTCTACTCCCCCCTCCCTCCAAGTTTACCCTTCTCTGAAATGGATGCAAAAGAGGTGAATGATATAAGATTGGGTAGTGGAAAGTATAAAGTTAGAAGTATTGTATGTTTGAGGGCTATTTCTATAATTTCTTGGGTGTATGAGGCAGGTTATTGAATTTTTAGATATATATTTCTCCCATTTTATAATGGAGATAGTAATACCAGAGTTGTTATGAGATGTAAATAAGAGAACACATGGAATAAGTGTTTTGCAAATAGCAGTATTTATTATTATTATATCTTTACTTTTCATATATTTTTCTTTTTTTTTCCTTGATACAATCCCATAGGTAGGTCATTCAATTTAATTTAACCCTGATAGAGAGGTAAAGGATATATTTACCTCTCCTGTTTTTTAAATTAAAGTAAATTTATTTTATGCTCATTAAACTTTAATTTTAAACTTTAAAAATGTACTTTTATTTATTCTGAAGTTAAGAAATAAATGAAGCAAGCATTTCCATAACAGTAACTTTTTAAAAAAATGCTACAAATCTATTATGTACAATTTGCTACCCCTTTTAAATATTTAATAATCATATAAGTAGAAAATTGAGGCTCTGAGAAGTATGAGTGTTGCCCAAGGTTTGTGTTGGGGAATTTGGGGGACCAGAAGATAGGTGAACAGGTCTGGGATATAACTGCCACACAGTGTTGTCTAACTGATTAATGACATCTAATAGGAATTGTTTAAGGCATTTGATCCTACCCTGATTGATAGGAAGTTGGGAGGGCAAATACTCTGCAAGTGAACATTTATTAAGCACATATTACATGCAAGTCATGATTTAAGGTTACGGAGTATATAGACAAAAATAAAAAAATAATTAAAAAATAGTCACTGTTCTCAAGGACATCAGTAAAAGCAAGCTAATTTATAGAAGCAGGGCAATTAGAAAATTATGGTAGACTTTATAGAGAAGGAAGCTTTCAGCTGAACCATTAAAGGAAAATAAGGTTTCAGAAAGGTGGAGTTGGGTATGGGGTATATTCCAGATGTAAGGGGTGGCTTTAGTGAATGCATAGAGACATGCAACAGATGTTCTGTTCTTTTTGTTCTATTATTGCTAACTGTCCACTTAAGGAATTTCTCCATGAACCTGGATGCTAGTAAATCACTCCCTTAGGAAGGAGGACAAAAGCCAAAATCTCAGCAATATGAGAATAGGGAGTTTGTTGGAGTAAGCCTCTGGACCAGAGTTAGGTTTCCATTGTTTGTGAGGCCCACGCAGTACTGGAATCTGCTATCTTTGGTCTTTCCAGAGAAGGCCAGAAACAGAATTAGAGGGGAGAGTCAGAAAAGGGTATGGGGAACAATTTTGAACAGGAAGGAGAGGCTCTGGCAGGAAACTCTGTTTAGGGAGCAGTTTGGGGGCACTAAAGAACTGAAAGCAAAGTAGGTGACCACTGATTGGGGAATGACTGAACAAATGGTGATATATAAATACAATGGAATATGATTGTGTAATAAGAAGACTAGAACAATGTAAATGGGGAAATCTCTAAAAGGAAACCGAATTCTGTCCAACTAAAAACTAATAATGGTGCTAGAAAGATGTTGAGGAAAGATCTCTCCTTCCTGTCAGCACAGTTTTGAGCTCTACCAGGACAGAGTAGTGCATGTCATAAGAGTAGTCATTATATTAACTACTTTTACCTAACTTTAAAAAAATAATAAAAAATATAATTCTAGCCAGAGCATATGTTCGGAAATTAGTGTGATTAGTGGTAAAAAAAAAAAACCAAGAGGCATCAATAAAATTTACTTCTATCATCTCAGCTCACTCCTCTCTGGAGACCACATGCCCCAGGACTCCCAGAATAAGTCTGTACTTTGGTGTTTCAGTTATTTTTCAGTTGTGTCTAAAATCTAATGGTCCTATTTGGAGTATTATTAACAAAGATACTGGAAAGGCTTACCATTTCTTTCTCCTGCTCATTTGAAAAATGAGGAAACTGAGGGAAACAGAGTGGCTTGCACAAGGTCACACAACTAGTATATGTCTAAGTCCAGATTTGAACTTAGGAAGAGTCTACTTCCCACTCTCAAGGGATGTGTCAATGTATGGAAACTTCCCCACACTCATTAAGCTATGTATATGTGGGGCACTTCAAAATGTAATAAACCTAGAAGGGTAGAGAAGTGGAAGGGAGACTATAAAGGGCTTTTAATTCTAAATGGGAAATATTATAAGTGATCTTCAGAGTGGTAGAGAACCAATGTGGTTTATTGCATAGAGAAGGTATATGGTCATCCTTATGTTTTAGGAAAATTACTTTGACACCAATGCTGGAATCAGATCTCAATTCAAATAGTCTTGAGACATTTGATACAACAGCTGTGTGACCTGGAGTAAGTCACAACATATAAAGAAGAGAATATCTAGGGTAAGAGGATAATTGTATCAAAGGCTGAAGAGAGGTCAGAATGGATGAGGACTAAAAAAATTCCATTAAATTTGGTGATTAAGAGTTCATCAGATCTCACATAGGCAAGTCTGATTTCTTGCATTTGCACTAAAATATTTCTTGCATTTGCAGGGTATAAGAAACAATGAGAAGTTTGATGAGATATGAAAATGTTTGAAAAAAAAGTCATTTTGATGAGTGAGATTGCCATTTGTGGGAGGGGGAGTATAAAAAGATTCTTTTACAATTAGTAAATATCCCACTTGAAATTTTATAACATAAATGGATCAGGGATCCAGTTAACACCATTTCATGATTTTCTTTAGTATCATTCCAAAGCACATGAGTAAGAGTGAAGGCAAGTGGAGGGTAGGAGTAACTTATAGTACATCTTCCAAATCTTTTTTCAGATAAACTTCTATCACAACTATTGTATCTTGCCCTTGTGAAGTTGATTTGAGCTTAAGTATAAAACTTTATATTAATCCCTATTGACTCTTATGTATCTTGGTTCTATTATCCAATTTTTAGCTATCCCTCTCTGATTTTTATCCCTTGCAAATTTGAAAAGCATGCTATGTATATTTACCCAGATAATTGATACAAAAGATAAGTACCATTGGGTTCAATTCAATAGACAAATGTTTATGATTCAATAGGACCAATGATGAAGCCCCAGAGAGGTGATGTTCTCAGGATGAAAAATGAAATATAGTTTGAGGAAAGGGACAATGGGGGAATTTTTTTAAACAAGATATATTTGTTATAATGATGGGGAAAGAAAAATGTTTTTGTTAAATTAAAAAAATTAACTATTACAAGAACGATGATAATTATAATCCTCCTCCTCCTCCTCATTAACATCACCTTTATTACTACCATCTAAAGAAGAAAAGTGGTAGGCCCAGACCCTTGGCACACTTGACTAGAGAGCTCCTGTAGTACTAGAATAACTTTGTGTCTAGCCATACAACCACAGTCTGAAGGGTAGAAGTTGTAAAGAGGAGGATTTCCATTCATAGGGAAAAACTCTACATTTGAACTGTCCCAAAGTGAGGGGATGGTTGATTGATATGTTGGATTCTCTCTCACTACATCTTCTAGCAACGACTGGAAGACCATTTGTTAGACCTTTATTTTATTTTTTCCAATAACCAAATTTAAATTTAATCATCTTACATTTTATTTTCTTTATTTTTTATATTTTAAAATTTATTTTTTTTTAAATTAAAGCTTTTTTATTTTCAAAACATATACATAAGTAATTTTCAACATTTATCTTTGCAAAACTATGTGTTCCAATTTTTTTTCCTTCTCTTTCTCCCACTTCTTTCCCTTGATGGCAAGGAATCCAATATGTTAAAAATGTCCAATTCTTTATACATATTTACATAATTATTATGCTGCACAAGAAAAATCATATCAAAAAGGAAAAAAAGATGAGAAAGAAAATGCAAGCAAACAAAAATTAAAAAAAATGAAAATACTACGTTGTGATTCACACTCAGTCCCCACGCTCCTCTCTCTGAGTGCAGATGGCTTTCTTTATCACAAGACCATTGAACTGGCCTGAATCACCTCACTGTTGAAAAGAACCATGTCTGTCAGAATTGATCATTGTATAATGTTGCTATTGCTATGTACAATGTTCTCTTGGTTCTACTTGATTCACTTAGCATCAGTTCATGTCTCCAGGCCTCTCTTCAGTCATGCTGTTAATAATTTCTTATAGAACAATAATATTCCATAATAATCATGGACCATAACGTATACAGCCATTCTTTAATTGATGGCTGTTTCTAGTTTCTAACCACTACAAAAGGGCTACTGCAAACATTTTTGCCTATGTTTGTTATTTTCCCTTTTTATGATCTCTTTGGGATACAGACCCAGTAGAAACACTACTGTATCAAAGAATATGCAGAGGTGTCCCAATTTTTCTACAACCTTTCCAACATTTATCATTATCTTTTCCTGTCATCTTAGCCAATCTGAGAGCTATGTGGTGGCACTTCAAAGTTGTCTTACTTTTCCTTTCTTTGATCAATAGTGATTTAGAGTATTTTTTCATATATTTTTTTCATATGAGTATAAATGCTTTTAATTTCCTCATCTGAAAATTGCCTGTTCATATCCTTTGACATCTATTAATTGAAGATTGGGTTGAATTTTTATAAATTTGAGTCAATTCCCTTTATTTTAGAAATAGAATTCTCTATATTTATCAGAACCCTTGGATGTAATTTCCCCCCAATTTATTTATTCCTTCCAATCTTGTCTACTTTGGTTTCATTCCTATAAAAATATTTTAACTTAGTTTAATCAAAATTATCCATTTTGCATTCCATAATAAACTCTGGTTCTTCTTTGATCACAATTTTCTTCCTTCTCCACAGGTCTGAGAGGTAAATTATCCTTTGTTCTTCTAATTTGTTTCTAATATCACCCTTTTTGTCTAAATTATGAATCCTTTTCAATCTTATCTTAGTATAGGGTGTTAGGTGTGGGTCAATGTCTAATTTATGCCATACTAATTTCCAATTTTTAACAAATTTTGTCAACACAGTGAATTGTAATTCCAGAAGCTGGGGTCTTTGGGTTTATCAAAAAGTAGATTACTATAGTCATTGAGTTGTGTGTCTTGTGAACCTAAAATATTCCACTGATTAACTACTCTATTTCTTAGCAGTACCAAATGGTTTTGATGGCTGCTATTTTAAAATATAGTTTTAGTTCTGATACAGCTAAGTCACCTTAATTTGCATTTTTTTTCATTAATTCCCTCAAAATGCTTGACTTTTTGTTCTTCCAGATGAACTTTGTTATTAAAATTTCTAGTTCTGTAAAATAATTTCTTGGGAGTTTGATTAGTATGGCACTGAATAAGTAGATTAATTTAACTAGTATTTTCATTTTTATTACATTAGCTCAGTGTACCCATGAGCATTACATATTTTTCAAGTCCATATTAATTAGATATGACTTTATTTTTATGGAAAATATTTGGTAATTGTGTTCATATAGTTCATAACTTTGCCTTGGAAGGAAGACCCCCAAATATTTTAAATTATCTACCATTATTTTAAAAGGAATTTCTCTTTTTATCATTTGCTGGGGGACTTTGTTGGTAACATATAGAAATGCTGATGATTTATGTGAATTTGCTTTGTATCCTACAATTTTGCTAAAGTTGTGGATTATTTATAATAGTTTTTTAGTTGATTCTCTAAGGTTCTCTAAGTATATCATCATATCAGCTGCAAAGAGTGATAATTTGGTTTCCTCATTACCTATTCTAATTCCTTTAATTTATTTTTCTTCTCTAATTGCTAATGCTAACATTTCTAATAAAATATTGAGTAGTAATAGTGATAGTGGGCAACCTTGTTTCACTCTTGATCTTATTGGGAATGGTTCTAGTTTCTCCCCATTACATATGATACTTGATCATGGTTAGATGTTACTAGTCATTTGAAGGAAAACTGCATTTATTCCTATAGTCTCTAATGTTTTCAATAGGAATGGATGCTGGATTTTATTAAAGACTTCTTCTGCATCTATTGAGATAATCATACGATGTCTGTTAGTTTGGTTATTGATTTAGTTAATTTTGCTAATAGTTTTCTTAATATTGAACTAGCCTTGCATTCCTGGTATAATTCCAACTTGGTCCTGGTGTATTATCCTGGGGATAACTTGCTTTAATCTCTTTGTTAACATTTTATTCAAGATTTTGGCATCAATGTTTATTATGAAAATTGACCTATAATTCTTCTGTAAGCTGTCATAACTTCTCTCTTAGAATTTGGATGCTATACCACCTGATACATAAATGTATAGTGTTGATATTACTTCATTACCTATAGTGCCTTTTAGCAAAATGTAGTTTCCTTTCTTATCTCTTTTAATTAGATCTAGTTTTGCTTTTGCTTGATCTGAGATCTGGATTGCTACCCTTTTCTTTTCTTTTCTTTTCTTTTCTTTTCTTTTTCCTTTTTATTTCAGCTAAAGCATAATAAATTCTCCTCCAATATTTTACTTTTACTCTGTATGTATCACTGTTTTAAATATGGTTCTTGTAAACAAAGTATTGTAAGTTTCTGGATTTTAATGCATTCTGCTACCTGCTTCCGTTTTATGGGAGATTTTATCCCATTCACATTCATAGATAAAATTACTAACTCTATATTTCCCATCATCTTATTTGCCCTATTATATTTTTCTCTTTTCTTTTCCTCTTTCTCTCCTCTCCAGTGTTTTGCTTCTGATCACCACCTCCCTCAAATAACTCTCAACTTTTATAGCCCCTCCCCTTTCCACTTCTACTTCTGTTATCTCTTCTACTAGCCTCCCTGTTTCCTTATCCCTTTCATCTTTTACTTTCCTATAGGATGAGATAAGTTTTTCTGTGAGCTAAAAATGTCTGATATTCTGTCTTTGAACTAAATCCCAAGAGAGTAAGGTCCATATAATGTTTTCCCTCCCTCTCTTTTTACTTTCAACTGTAATAGATCTTTTTTGCCTCTTCATGAGATGTAATTTACTCCATTTTATCTCCCCTTTCCTCTTCTTCCATTACAATTCCCTTTCCACTTCATTTCTTTTTTATATCATCCCTTATCAAATTATACATATCCTCTAAGTATACCCATATTGGAGATAAAGTTTTCAAGAGTTAAATACATCATCTTCCCATATAAGGATGTGAACTTTTTAATTTTTATAGAAACAATTTTTCTTTCATTTTTATCTTTTTTATTCCTCTCTTGAGTTCTGTATTTGAAGATCAAATTTTCTGTTCTGCTCTGGTCTTTTCATAAGAAAAAAATTAAATTCAATTATTGCTTTGAATGTTCATCTTCTTCCCTGAATGATAATGCTTAATTTGGCTGAAAAGTTGATTTTTGGCTGCAATACAGTTTCCTTTGCCCTTCAGAATATCTTATTCCATCCCCTTTGATCCTTTAAAGTGGAAACTGTGAAATATTTTAGTCTTGATTGTTCAATCTTGTTGTAATCTTGATATTTGAATTGTTTCTTTCTGACTGCTTGCAATGTTTTCTCTTAATCTGATAATTCTTAAATTTAGCTACAATATTCCTTGGAATTTTTATTTTGAGGGCTCTTTTAGGAGGTGATTGTTGAATTCTTTCAATGGCTATTTTACCCTCTGGTTCTAAAACATAAGGGCAGTTTTCCTTGATGATTTCCTGAAAGATATTATTGAGGCTCCTTTTTTTTTTCCATCATGGTTTTCAGGAAATTCAATAATTCTTAGATTGTCTCTCCTAGATCAGTTTTCCAGGTCAGTTGTTTTTACAATGAGGTATTTTACATTCTCTTCTATTTTTTGTTTTGTTTTGTTTTGTTTTGTTTTGTTTTGTTTTGTTTTGTTTTGTTTAATTCTTGATTTCTCATTGAGCCATTTACTTCTTTTATTTAATTTTAATTTTTAGTGAATTATTTTCTTTGTTAGTTTTCTTATCTCCTTTTGCTTTTGGCCAATTGAACTTTTTAAATGAGCTGTTTTGTTCATTAGGTTATTTTTTTTCCATTTTAGAAATTCTGTTTTTCAACAAGTTGGTTTCTTTTTTCCATTTCATCAAATCTATTTTGTAAAGAGTTATATGCTTTTCCCATTTCTCTGTATGTTAAAAAGTTTCCTTCAGTTAATTTCTGTTTTTCCTTTTCCAAAATCCCCTGAAAATTTCACATTTCCTTTCCTCATTTTTCTTCTAAGTCTCTTTTAAGATCTTTTTTTGACTTCTTCCAAAAGAGTCTTGTGAGATGGAGACCAATTCATATTACTCTTTGGGGCTTTATCTGGAGACAGTTTTCCTTTAATTTCTCAGGGTTTGTGATCTATTTTTCTCTGTCTCCATAAAAGTTATCTGTGCTTAGAGTTCTTTTTGCTTTTTTCCTTATTTTTAAAAGGTTGATCTCTGCTCTTAAAGCAATGGGGAAATTATCCTAAGCTTTTTCTATAGGTTACAGTTGCATCATGCTGCCCTGGGGCTGGTGCTGCAAACTTCCTTCCTGTGATAGGTATGTGTGGCAAAGTTTCATATTATTCTGGAGTTTAGGGATCCACTATTTGCCTTTTGTTGTTGTGTTGGATGTCCCATAGCTAGTTTAATGATTGACTGGCTTCTGAACTATGACAGAATAGACAATGCTAGTGTATTTTGTCTAAGAACTTCCTGGTAGATTCCCTCCATTGTATTGGCACCACATCATTTTGTGTCCTTGCACTGTGCCTGTGCTTGGCCACCTCCACCTGTGCCTAATTGAAACATATCTTTTCTGAATTTCTTCCAAAATATCTTCTGCTAGAAATTTGTTACCCTCCAAATAGTTGTGTGTTCTGTCATTCCAAAACCAGTTCAGAGGCTTGATCTGGTATTGATCATAGGGAAGTGAGGAAGAGCTCAGAAAAATACCAGTCTATTCTCTGCCATCTTGGCTCCATACCCTTTGGAATTTTATTTTATTTTATTTTTTTATAAAATCTGTGATTTCATTGGTTTCAGGAATTCTTGGTGATAATGTTATCTTGGTCAATACATATTTTCCCTTCAATTTTCAGTCTTAAAGAGTTGCCTAAGTCAAAAAGAGGTTGTGACTTCCTTAATGTTGCATAATCAATGCTGAAGGTATGACTTAAATCTACATCTTTCTTATTGAAACCAGTGCTCTACTCACTCCTTTTTGTATATCAGGTTAGACTTCATGACCTTTGCTACTCCTTTCAACTACCAGCTTCTATGATTTTGTTTGGAGAGTATAGATAAGGGAATGGAAAACAAAGAAAAGGTAAGACCTAGATCCTTGGATATTATTTGTGAGACTAATTGATCAGACTAACTGATAAGATTTCTATAGCTTTAAGTCTTCCCCATTGATTTGTTATTGCAAATTCTTTGCTCATTTCCTATAGACTTAATAGAAACCCCTTATAAAACAGAAGGGTAGAACTTGTATTTTTTGGTTTGCTTTAATTTTCTTTTACTTTTCTGTATATGTGTGTGTGTGTGTGTGTGTGTGTGTGTGTGTGTGTGTGTGTGTGTATGTGAGTGTGTAAGAGAATATATAAGATAATGACAATAAGAACAAGTGGTACCTTAGAACTAAAGTGAGGATGCAACTAGTTAAAATTTTATGAGTTCACAAGATTCAGTGGACCTGGGGCACAACAGTATCAAGTACATTAGGAATATAAGCTTGTCCTAAAGCACAGTTAGTTTCATTCTCTTCTCAAAAAGGGCAGTTCTTAATATGCTTTTCTGAACAAACCAAGGAAAAGTCCCTAAGTAATCTTTTTTAAAAACTTTCTCCATAATATTCTCCTGAGCCAGAGCATTTCTTTTCCTTTATATTAACTCATTTTATTCTGCAGTAGAACTAATATAATTAAACATTTCTCTCATGAAAGATATTTTTATTCCCTATCACACTTCCAGAGTCTTAGACACAATCAATGAAAATACAATATGATAGGACTTTTTTAAGGTGAGAAAAATAAAATAAAATAAAAATTATTTTGCCCAACTAGATTATATACCCATTTTAAAAGCAAAAACACATTTCATTGTTTGCTATTTTTTGAAATAAGTCTTCTGAAATGACAGAGTAGAGAAAAAGTCATTTTGGCTGTGGGAAAAGGATGTATAAAACATAAAGGAAAATAAGTTAATGGGGAAAATTATCTAAATGCCTTTAACCTCAAACATACTTGGTTTGATTTTGAGGCAAATAAATGATTGGGTTGGTTCTTTTCTTATTCCATATTGAAGTTCTCATTTGTAACACTAAGAGACATTCTGAGTCAGGGGCTTATAAGACAGCAGGGGACCTGAAAGCCTGGGATCTGAAACTGCTGTATGACAGGGGAAGTGAGGTACTTGAAAAATAAATACATCAAATAGCCTAATCTCAGCAACTACTTTATTCTTTTACTTCCACTGTAATGATGATTCACAATTGAATTTCTATCTCCCACTGGTGATTCTGAAAAGAGGTAAGATGGTCTGGAAATTCTATACTGTATTCATGCCTGGCAAAACACTTTAACTGTACTTTCTTGGGTGGTCTACTTTACCAACTTCCCTTTTGTCCTGAACATAGAAAGATTTGTATTTCTAGGTATAAAATAAATTGTGATAGAGTGAACCTCAAAAAAATCTCAGAGGTTGTATGAAAATGCAAACCCAGTAATTTTGGAGTGCTCATCAAAAATATACTCGTCTCTTTTTTTTTTTGTAATTGAGTTGTCTGCTAATTGCAAGAAAATATGATTTTTACTTCTATTTTTTAAAGCAAATTGCTATATAGTTACACTGTCAGGCAAATAGATTGCTCATTCTTTTTGAAAGCTGGGAAATTTAATTTTTAATCCAAAGCATATCAATATAGAAAAATGAATGATAATATAAAAAAGTAATTTGCAAACTAAATATATCTAGATAGATCTTTTAAAAAGATTGATTAAATTGATTAAAAAAATTTCAAGTTATTTTACTCAATTTTCATTTTTTCTAAATTTATATTTTCTACATTTACTTGTAGACAGTGTATTCCTGATTGGAATATAGGGGTAACATCTAAATATCACATAATATCGAAGAAAGTTAAAAAAAAAAAACTAGTTGGTTTGTATTATGTTACATATTTTTTCATCTTTTATGAGACACGGTTTAAACTACATTGTCTTTATTCATGTCAAATCATGCAATTTTAGAATTGGAGAATGTTTACCGGTCACTTTATATAGTTCACATTACATACATCCCAGGTAAAGAAATAGGGTCCTAGAGAGATAGGGACTTGTTCAGATTGATGATTAAAATAGGAACAGAACTTAGGTTTGAAGATTCTTAATAAAGTACTCTTTGTGCTATATAACTTATCTAATATTTTTAAAAAGAAAGAACTCAGCAGTTTTTGATCAAATAATATAAAGATTAAGGAAAAGGAACTGAAATAATTCTTTGCAAGATCCTGGCTACCAAGGTCAGAGTTAAAATAGCTCTAATTGCAATTACTCATTAAGTTCATGTGTATGCTTACACAAAGAATTGGAGATTATTTTATAGTAGCCTTTTATTATTGCACTTCATAGAATTTAAGCCATCCATATTATAAATTTTGCAGCTTTCCTTCCTTCCTTCCTTTTTTCTTTCCTTCCCTCCTTCCTTCCCTCCTTTCTTTCTTTCCACCTTCATATGTTCTGAGAATATATTTGTCATTTTGTATTTAAAAAATAAGACCCCCCCCCAAAAAAAAAAAACCAAAACCTGAATGTGTAATTATTGGGAAGGCATAAATAACTAGTGAATTTTGCTGGACCTTGGATATTGCTAACTTCACCATATTCTGGCAAAGAAATAGCAACATTTGGCTTTTGCATCATGCTACTAGAAATAAACAAAGTGGGTCCCATTTTCAATATGCTTATAAATCAGTTATATTACTTTTGAATAGTGAAATTTATGTTAATTGGTAGTAAAAGCAAGCACAGTTTGTCTCCCCATCCCACCCCTATCACAGTCTAGAATCAATAAATGTACTATCATCTCTTTTCCTGACCTACTCACGCAAAGTGAGATAGTATGGACCAAGTAATAAGTGGCACACAGGAGTTATAAAAGGCTTTTCTAACTCTCATTAACAACACATTTTAAATATTTTAGCCATTGGTCAATTGCACTGTTTAAAATTTTTGAGGAGTTATTTACCAACATCAGCAGTAAAGCGAAACTGAATTCTTTAGAAAATCTTTAGAAAATCACAATAAAATTCCTCAGATTTTCATACATTTTTGTGAAAAGAAATAGAAAAATAACTAGCTGTCAAGAATATAATTTTTATAATTAAGTTGTCTGCTAATTGCAAGAAAATATGATTTTTACTTCTATTTTTTAAAGCAAATTGCTAAATAGTTACACTGTCAGGCAAATACATTGCTCATTCTTTTTGAAAGCTGGGAATTTTAATTTTTAATCCAAAGCATATCAATATAGAAAAATGAATGATACTATAAAAAAGTAATTTGCAAACTAAATATATCTAGATAGATCTAGATAGCTAGGTGGCACAGTGGATAGAGTACCAGCCTTGAATTCAGGAAGACTGGAGTTCAAATCTGGTCTCAGACACTTAACACTTCCTAGCTGTGTGACCTTGGGCAAGTCACTTAACCCTAGCCTCAGGGGGGAAAAAAGAATATAAGGTATTGTCTCTGTTATGGATGAACAGTTTGAGAGCTACAAGAGTAGAAAAACACTAATTTAACAAAAATTGGTTCATGGTTTATTTGGTATTATACCTCCTGTAACACCTCAAACTTCTTAGTTGGATATTTGAACACTTATTTACTCTCTGGACTGTATCATTTATGTCAAACTACCTTCTCTCTTGAAGTTTTAGATTACCAGGGAAGGGTATCCATATGGTTACATAATTGTTTCTTTGACCTGTTATTTGATCCACTTATTCTTTAGGTTTATTTTGTTTAATTTCCAATTATTTCTTAGTCTATCTTTCCCTGGCCTTTTATTGCATGTAATTTTTATTGCATCTCTACCTTAAAATGATGTTTTACTATTTCTGTCTGGGGTTTTATGCCCTAATGCATGATCTTTTTTAAGTAATGTAATGATGTTTTATTAATAATTATAATAATACTTTATTTTTTTATTTATAAAAATTTTGACAGTATATATGCATGAGTAATTTCATGATCATTTTTTAAATGTAGATGCCAAATACCACTGGGGAAAAGGTCTATGTCTATCCCCATTAATTTTTTTTTCTGGATATCATACTTTACTATAATTCTATTCACTTCTTAATTTCTTTCTTGCTTATTTTGTTGGTTAGATTTACCTGGTTATAAGAGGGGAAAATTGAGATTCCCCAATTAGTGTACATTATTTTCTATTTCCTCCTGTAACTCACATAACCTTTCAGAATTTGGATGCTAAATCACTTGATGAATATATATTTAGTATTTTTATTTCCTTGTCTATGGTAACTTTTAGCAAAATGTAATTTTATTTCTTATCTCTTTTAGTTAGATATATATTTGTTTTTGCTTTGTCTGAGATAATGATTTTTTTAAACCACAGCTGCATCATAATAGATTCTGATCCCCCTTACCTTTTATCCTGTGCATGTCTCTGCTTCCGGTGTGTATCTTGTAAAATAAACATATTGTAGAATTCTGGTTTTTAATTCACTCTGCTATCTCCTTCCTTTTTATAGATTAGTTTATCCCATTCAACTACTGTGTATTTTTATTATTGTATTATTACTGTATTATCCCTCTATCCTTGTCTTCCTCACTATCTTTTCATCCATTGTTACAAGTCTTTGCATTTCTTTATGTAGGACATTTTACCCTATTTTCCCTCTCCCTTGCTTTTGCTCTTAGTGTAATACTCTATCTCCTCTTATTATTATTATTATTATTTTGGATATCCTCCCATCAAAGTCACATTATATTTACATGCTCTATTTGTTATATTCCTTTTAACTGAATTAATAGTAACATAGTACTTAAGTGTTTAAAGGTATCATCTTCATAAGCAGGGATGAATATAGTTAAACCTTATTAAGTCTCTTATGTTTTCTCTTTTCTTTCTATCTTTTTATACTTCTAATGCACATTGTGTGTGAAGATCAATTTCTGTTGTTTAGCTCTGTTTTTTTTCACCAATAAATCTTTGAAGTGCTCCATTTCACTGAATGCCCATTTTTTCCCCCTGAAGGATTATGTTCCCTTTTTGCTGAGAAGGTAATTCTTGGTTGTAGTACCTGATTTTTTGCTTCCCAAAATATCATATTCCATTCCCTCTGTTTTATACCAGGAATGCAGGACTGAGCCAATATTAGGAAAACTATTAGCATGATTGATTATATCAATAACCAAACTAACAGAAATCATATGATTATCTAATTAGATGAAACAAAGCATTTTGCAAAATCTAATGCTCATTCATATTAAAAGCACTAGAGAGTAAAGGAATAAATGGAGTTTTCCTTAAAATGATCAGTAGCATCTATTTAAAACCATTAGCAAATATCATATGTAATGGGGATAAATTGGAACCATTCCCAATAAGATCATGGGTGAAACATTAGCTTTAGCAATTGGAGAAGAAAAAGAAATTAAAGGAATTAGAGTAGGTATTAAGGAAACCAAATTATCACTCTTTGAAGCTAATAAGATGGTATATTTAGAGAATTCTAGAGAATCAATTAAAAAACTATTGGAACAACTCCTAACTTTAGCAAAGTTTCAGGATACAAAATAAATCCGCATAAATCATCAGCATTTCTATATGTTAGTACCCAAATTCAGCAGCAAATGATACAAAGAGCAATTTGTTTCACATTTGCTGTAGATAATATAAAATATTTGGAAATCTACATGCCAAAACAAAGTCAGGAACTATTTGAACACAATTAGCAAATACTTTCCACAAAAATAAAATGAGACCTAATTATTGGAAGAATATTAAGTTTTCATAAGTAGACCATACTAATATAATAAAAATGAAAATACTACTTAAATTAATCTACTTTTCCAGTAACACACCAATCAAACTACCAAGAAATTATTTTACAAAGCTAGAAAAATTAAAAACAAAGTTCATCTGGAAGAACAAAAAGTCAGGAATTTTAAGGGAATTAATTAAAACAAATGCAAAAGAACGTGACCTAGCTGTATTAGAACTAAAATTATATTATAAAACTGCAGTCATCAAAACCATTTGGTATTGGCTAAGAAATAGAGTAGTTGATCCATGGAATATTTTAGGTTCACAAGACACAGGACTCAATGACTATAGTAATCTACCGTTTGATGAACCCAAAGACCACAGCTTCTGGGATGAGAGCTCACAATTTGACAAAAATTGCTGGGAAAATTGGAAATTAATGTAGCAGAAACTAGGCACTAATTCACACCTAACACCCTATATCAAGATGAGGTCAAAAAGTGTTCATGAATAGTGCTATTTAAAGTAATCTACTTATTCAGTGCCATACCAATCAAACTCCCAAGAAATTATTTTACAGAGCTAGAAAAAATAATAACAAAGTTCATCTGAAAGAATTAAAGGCCAAGAATTTCAAGGGAATTAATGAAAAATGCAAATGAAGATGGACTAGCTGTACCAGACCTAAAGCTATTTTATAAAGCAGTGGTCATCCCATTTGATACTGGGTAAGAAATATAGTCAATCAGTAGAATAGGTTAGGTTCAGAGGTCAAAATAGTCAATGACTATAGTAATCTAGTATTTGACAAACCCAAAGTGCCCAGCTTTGGGGATTAGCAGTCAGTTTTTGACAAAAACTGCTGGGAAAATTGGAAATTAGTATGGAAGAAACTAGGCATTGACCCACACCTAACAGCCTCTACCAAAATAAGATCAAAATGAGTCAATGATTTAAACATGAAAAATGCTATTATAAGGAATTTAAAAGAACAAAGGATTGTTTATCTCTCAGATCTGTGGAAAAAGTAGGAATTTGTGGCCAAAGAAGAACTGAAATGTTTATTGAAAACAAAATGAATAATTTTGATTATATTAAGTTTAAAAGGTTTTATATAAACAAAACCAATGGAGACAAAGTTAGACAGGAAGCAATGAACTGGAAATTTTTTTTTTTTTTTTTTACATTCAAGTTTTCTAATAAAGGCTTCATTTCTAAAATATAAAGAGAATTGATTCAAATTTATAAGAATCCAAGCCATTCTTCAACTGATAAATAATCAAAGGATATGAATGATTTTCAGATGAAGAAATTACAACAATTTCTAGTCATATGAAAAGGTATTCTAAATCAGTATTCATCAGAGAAATGCAAATGAAGGCAACCCTGAGGTACTATTACACATCTATTACACCTATGACTATTACAATCGTCAGATTGGCTAGGATGACAGGAAAAGATAATGAAGAATGTTGGAGGGGGTGTGGGAAAACTAGGACACTAATACATTATTGGTGAAGATGTGAACTGATCCAGCTATTCTGGAGAGCAATTTGGAACTATGCTCAAAGGGCTATCAAACTGTATCATTTGATCCAGCAGTGTTTCTATCGGGCTTGTATCCCAAAGAGATCATAAAGGAGGAAAAAAAAGACATACATGTGCAAAAATGTTTGTGGCAGCCTTTTTTGTACTGGCAAAAATCTGGAAACTAAGTAAATGCCCATCAGCTGGAGAATGGATTAATAAGTTATGGTACATGAATATTATGGAATATTGTTGTTTTATAAGAAATGATCAGCAGGATGATTTCCAAAAGGCCTCTAGAGACTTACATGAAGGGATGCTAATTGAAATGAGCAGAACCAGGAGCTCGTTGTACACGACAACAGCAATGATAATTGATTCTGATGGACGTGACTCTCTTCAATAATAAGATGATTCAGGCCAGTTTCAATGGTCTTGTGATGAAGAGAGACATCTGCACCTAAAGAGAGCACTGTGGGAATTGAATGTAGATCACAACATAGTTTTTTTTTTTTTCACTCTTTTTGTTGTTTGCTTGCATTTTGTTTTCTTTCTAATTTTTTTTTCCCTTTTTGATCTTGTGCAGCAGGATATTTGTGGAAATATATATAGCAACGTGTTTAACATATATAGGATTACTTGACATCTAGGGGATGAGGTGGGGGAAGGGAGGGAAAAATTTGGAATACAAGGTTTTGCAAGGGTAAATGTTGAAAATCAACTGTGCACATGTTTTGAAAATAAAAAAAGTTTTAAATTAAAATAATGGGTTCATGATTTAAACATAAAGAGTGATACTATAAGCAAATTAGAAGAACAAAGGATAGTCTACCTGTGTATCTTTGGAGAACGAAGGAATTTGTGGACAAAAGAAATAAAGTACGTTATGGAATGCAAAATGTATAATTTTGATTATATTAAGTTCAAATGTTTTTTTTTACAAACAATACCAATGTGGACAAGATTTGAAAGGAAGCAGTGAATTCCTCCCAAAAGTTTTACATCCAAGGGTTCCGATAAAGGCCTCATTTCTGAAATATGTAGAGAATTGACTTAAATTTATAAGAATACAACCCATTCTTCAATTGTATATTGTCAAAGGGTATGAATAGATGATTTTCAGATAATGAAATTAAAACTATAGTCACAAGAAAAAATGCTCTAAATCACTATTCATCAAAGAAGTGATCTGAGGTACCAATACACACCTCTCAGATTGACTAAGATGATAAAAACAGATAATAATGAATGTTGAAGAGTATGTGGGAAAATTGGGACACTCTGGAGAGCCATTTGGAACTATGCCCAAAGGGCTATAAAACTGCACATACCCTTTACTGGGCCTATATCCCAAAGAGATCAAAAAAGGGAAAAGGATCTACATCTGCAAAATTATTGTAGCATCCCTTTTTGTAGTGTCAAGGAACTGGAAAATGAATGAATGCCCATCATTTGGAGAATGAATGAATAAGTTATAGCATGTGAATGTTATGGAATATTATTGTTCTATAAAAAGCGATCAGCAGGATGATTTACAAGAGGCCTGGGGAGACATGAAATTATGCTAAGTGAAGTGAGTAGAATCAAGAGAACATTGTACACAGCAACAAAATTACATGATGATCAATTTTGATTGTGGCTCTTTCCAAATGTGATGATTCAGGCCAGTTCTAATGGTCTTGTGAAGGAGAGAGCCATCTGCACTCAGAGAGAAGATTATGGAATCATAACATAGTATTGTTGTTTGCTTGCATTGTTTTCTTTCTCATTTTTTGACTTTTTGAAATGACTTTTCTTGTGCAGCATGATAATTGCAGAAAAATGTATAGCAGAATTGCACATGTTTAAGATACATTGGATTCTTTGTCATCTGGGGAAGGGAGGGGGGAGGAGAAGGAGAGAGGAATTGGGCACACAGGGTTTTGCAGGGGTGAATGTTGGAAACTATCAATGCATATGTTTTGAAAATAACAAGTTTCATTAAAAATTAGAATTGGGTAAATGGAAAAGGAGGTACAAAAGCTCACTGAAGAAAATAATTCTTTGTAAATTAAATCTGAGAAAATAAAAATTGGTGATTTTAAGAAATAAAGAAACAACAAAACAAAACAAACAAACAAACAAAAAGAAAGTAATGTGAAATATTTCATTGAAAAAATAACTAACTTAGAAAATAGTTCCAAGAGAGATAATTTTAAATGATTGACTTTCCTGAAAACCACAATAAAAAAAGAGTCTAGACATCATTTTTCAAGAAATTGTCAAGGAAAACTTTGCTGATAATCTAGAATGAGAGGGCAAAATAGAAATTGTGCACTAGAGAATCTCTCCAAGAGATCCCCAAATGAAAACTCCCAAGAATATTATAGCCAAATTCTAGAGATTCCAAGTCATGGAAAGAGTATTACAAGCAGCCATAAACAATTCAAATATTGTGAAGTCATAGTTAGGATAGATTCAGTAGCTTTTACATTAAAGGATTGGAGAATTTAGAATGAAATATTCTGAAGGGTAAAGGAGCTAGAATTGCAACCAAAAATCATTCCCCAGCAAAACTGAGTATATTCCTTCAGGGGAAAATGGATATTCAAAGAAATAGAAAACTTTCACATATCATAAGTCCTTCAGAGTTTTCTTGGAATAACTACTATATTTGTCAAATTTGTCCAATCCTTCTTCAGAATCCCTGTGAGATAGGAAGGGGTTATCCCATCATTTTCTGATGAAAACATCATAACTAAATAGAAGTTTTGACTTTCACATATGAAACTCAAGAGAAGCATAAAAGGGAAATAGAAAATGGAAATCATAGCAGAGTCAATAAGGTTAAACAGTTTATATTCCTACATAGGAAGATGATACTTGTAACTTATAACTTTTTCATCATTAAAGCAGCTAGAAGGAGTATAGATAGACAAATGGCATAAGTGTGAGTTTATATATGAAGGAATAATATCTAAAAAGTAAATTAAGGGTTGATCGAATAATATACAGGCAGAGAGAGAAACAGAAAGATAGAATGGAATTAATTGTCTTATATAATAGAGTCAAGAAAGACCTTTTACAGTAGAGGGGAAAATAGAGCTTTTGAATGAAACTTACTCTCATCAGAATTGGTTCAAAGATTAAATAATATACACACTCAATTGAGGGAATAGTTTTTGATTATAATAGAATATCATTGTGCTATAAGAAATGATGAGTAGGACTTCCACAAACTGAAGCAAAGTGAAGTGTACCATGTACAAAGTAACAACAATATTGTAAAATGATCAGATGTGAATGACTGAAGGACTTAGGATGAAAAATTCTATCCATTCCTAGACAAAGAACTCATGATGTCTGAATACACTAAAACATACTTTTTAAACTTTCTTCATATTTTGAGGGTTGTCTATTTTTACAATATAACTATTATGGAAATGTTTTACATAACTAATCTATAATAATCTATATGTATAATAATCTATGTCAAATTACTTGCCTTCTTAATGGGGGGATCAGTGGAGTAAGGAATGGAGAGAATTTGAAGCTCAATGTTTTAAAAATGAATGTTAAAAATGGATTTTGCATGTAACTAAGGAAAAATAAAATACTAAATAAAGTATCATAATTGGCATGTAAATAAATTATATATGTGTCAGCATAATGCCTTACACACAACAGGGGTTTAATGAATGCTTGTTGGATTGTACATTGTTATATACTTTTCAAAACAATATTATCTCATCTAATTCCCCAAACAATTTTGAGGTGACAGCAGAGCCAGCATTACAATTCTCATTTTATAAATGAGTAAATTGTGGCATTTGAGACTTTCAGGTTTCAAAGAAACCCTGAAAGCTTTGAGTTTAAGCTCTTATCCCACATAGTAATTTCTTCTGCAATATCCCTCATAAATGGTTATTTAGCCACTACTTAGGTTATTTCCAGGGATGAGGAGTTCAGGCATCTCAGAAGCAAAAATTTAAATGACTTAGTCACACACTTCCTTAGTAAGAAAAAAAAAAGGCTTAATCTCTTGATTCTAGGGAAGGTTATGATTAGTCATCCATATCAGCTTCCACCTAGGATCTTGCCTCAAGCTTACATATTTGTTTCCAAGTCTCTCAAGACATCTGTTTGTACCTGCAGTGGGGAAGATAATTTTGAGATGAAGGATTTCAATGATTTCTACTTATACAAATAAGAAATAAAGAGTTATCTGGTGGTTGGTTTGTATGCACATACCTTATAATACTAGGCTAGTTTTAAAGGATAAGGTTCAGACTTCCCTTGAAAATGGACCCCTAATTAGATTAGAATTATGGAGACCTGGAATGAGCCTTCTCTGTATTCTACATGGAATATGAAAAGATGATTTGTAGGGAGCATTCTATGGATAATGAATTTGACTTTGGATATTTTTAGTGACAAGCAACTAGGTAATGCAGTGGAGAGAACACTGAGCCTGAAGTTAGAAATACCAGAGTTTAAATATGGCTTCAGATGCTTAGTAGCTATGTGACTCTGGGCACTTAACCCAATTTGCCTCTGTTTCCTCAAATGTAAAATAAACTCAAAAAATGTCAAAATACTCTAGTATCTTAGACAAGAAAACCCCAAATGCAATCCCCAAGAGTTTGAACAGAACTGAAATAGCTGATGAACAAAATTACAAAATAACAAATTACAAAAATTTCTAGTGAACACATGCTCTGGCTGATATACTTCTAATGAAGGGCTGTCAATACCCTAGTCACTTCCAGAAAACCATATGATCCCTTATCAATGTAAACTTTTGGTTCTTGGTATTCATGTCTAGATGGGAAGAACCCTGTACAAAAGAGAAGGATAGTCACTGAGCCAGGGGAAGTCATCTACTGAGAAAAGAAGTAAGCCCACTATTTTGCTTTTATTCTCTTGCTATCTGTTGAGCATTTTGCATAGTTACATTTGTCAAATCCTCCTTCAGGATTCTGGTGAGATAGCAAGGGGATATCCCATTAATTTCCAAACAGCAGTAGCAAACACTAATATATGATAATAAGTGCAGGTACTTACTTACTATATGCAGGTGAGCCAAAGAGTACATCTCAAATTCATAACTTCCTCTTCTGATTTGTATTTCCTTATGTTAGTTAGCACAAGTGACCAAGCCACAATAGAGTTTTTTGACCTTAGTAATAACCTTATGATGGTTTTTTTCAGAGAAATTTTTGATCTATTTTGACATAAATATTTTTATTTTAAGTAAGTTTATATTACATTAGATTATATTTTAATAGTATTTTATTTTTCAAATACATATAAATATGCTTTTTAAACATTTTTGTAAGATTTTGTGTTCCAAATTTTTCTTCCTCCTTCCCTTACCTTCTCTATCCCCAAGGCAGTAAGTGATCTAATATAGTTAAAAATGTGCAATTATTTTAAACATATTTCTATATTTGTCATGTCCTAGAAAAAGAGACCCAAAGGGAAAACCATGAGAAAGAAGCAAGCAAATAAACAAAATAGGTTAAAATACCGTGCTTTGATCCACATTTGGTCACCACAGTACTCTCACATACAGTACTTGTGGATGGCATTGTCCATCCTAAGTATATAGTAACCTCATGATGTTGATACCTTGTGAACTCCTGAGCCCTGGTTGCCCAGAAATGGCGTTGTCTCTATAACTATTCAGGAAAATTTGACTATTACTAGGAAATTATAATAGTTGAAGGCACTAAGACAATCCAAATCAAGGCATGACATGTCAATACATTTGGATTTATGATCTGTATAGAAGGGATGGGCTTCTAGGAATAATTGCAGTGCCATTTTTTATTTCTATTTGGGGGCTGATAAAGCTCAAGCCAGGTCATAACTAGTCAGAAGACATGGACTTTGGGAGACTTTCCAGTGAAATACAAATTAAACATGCCTGCAGAATATCCATGCCTTAATTATTTACCTGAGAAGTTACATTATGGTAGAGTGATTAGTATTTCACATTTTAAGTATTTGCCAATGAGTGCTTTATTGGTATTTTGTGTTTTAAGCATGTCTTTTGAGGTGGAGGAAATAAATAGTTGTCTTATAATAGATGTACCTTATCTATCCAGTACCTTTTTTTTTTTTTAAAGAAACTCAATTCCTTTTGTGGACACCCTACAGATGATCCAAATCTAAGGTATGTTAAAAAGTTTTTCCTAGTGATCTAGTCTTAAATGGGTGCTTAATAGACAAGAGAGAGTGATAAAAACCTGATGCCCTGTTTTAGAGGGGCCCTTAGGACATAAGCCTGGTTCATATAAAGGCAGAAATGGGGCCCTTGGTGAGAAGAGGATATCTCTCTCCATTTTGTTGTTTTTTACATGAGCAAGAGTTTAAATGAAATAGCTGTGGGGAAAAAAATTTCTTAGTAGTACCAGATTTCAGAATAGTTTTCTGATAAGCGAATTATCTATCTAAGAGCAATGTCTAAGGTAATTTCTACAGTTTTCAAGGAGTCTTGCATCAAGAATGCTTTAGTCTTAAAAGATTATCATAGGTGGGTGCTTTTGTTTGTGTTTTCATATTTTAAGAGGGCAGAAACAGGGCTATAGAGTCAAATTTGGAATCAGGAAAACCTGGGTACACATTATATTGCTCATATTTATTAACTAGACTGGACAAGTCATTTAATCTCTCAGGACCTCCAGGCAACTCCAGAAAATCAGAGCAGGTGCTTATCTGCATTGGCAATGTTTCTGTACTGGAAGCTCCCTAACTAAATTTATCACATTTAAGTACAAAAATTTTTGATAATAAAAAGACAATTATTTAACCTATGTTGTTGTGCTCTCTACCACAATAGATCCCAAATTCTTCATAGCATAATTGTGTGTGGGACATTCCTAATAATTTTCCATGTCTCCAAAAATCAATTGCCTATGTGTTATCTTTTTAATGTTAAACCTCTTCAAACTTAAGAATCCCAGTGTATCTGTGCTTGATTACTTTCCATATCCTTTGAGAAGCCAGTGTCATCTCTATGTCATGATGAGACATAAAGAGAGTGCTTTATTAATCAATAGCTATTAATAAAAAAAAACATATACAGCAATTTCATTTATAGGTGTTCTGCCTTTAACTGTAGTTGCATGCATAACTTTACAATTTTTGCTTTTTAAAAAGTACTTCTTGCTACATTTTAATTTTCAACTTTAAACTGCATGTGGCATTAACTCTTCAATTTTTTCACCATTCTATATTTTCGTTTGTATCCAGTGAAGGCATTCTAATATAGTTGAAACTCTGGACCTCAATTTCCTTAAGTTTGAAATCAAGGGGTTTAGAAGATTTCTAAGGCTCTTTAAAATACTCTCTCTTGATGACATAAACTTACAAAAAGTACAAAAAGTAACAATTTGTAAATCAAATTTTTTTTCTTATGAGACAAACTTCATGACATTTGGTTGTACCTTCTACTATATTGTCTTTATTTTAAATCTGAAAAGCAATCTCTTGGAAGTTTGATTGCTCTGGCAAAGAATAAGTAAATTAATTTAGTTAATATACTCATTTTTATCACATTGACTCAGCCTACTCACACCTCAGAGAAAGAAACTATGGCAAACTAATATGTAGGATTTGTGAGAGTGTGGAATTGAACATGACATTGTAATTACAAATTTCAGTGATTGGGGAGCTAACAATGTCCATAATAGTAATAAGGAAGGTTCAAATCAGAGATGGGTTTTGGGAGGAAAGATAATTAGCATTTGCAATTGTTATTCTAAATCATTGAAAAAGATTAAATCATATGGCTAATTTATAAGGAAATATATAAACTTTTCAAAAGATAGTAGTGAATAATGATTCATGTTTTTATATTTATATATAAAATATTTATAGTTATCTATTTATTTATATTTTTGGACATAGTTAAGATAAAGAGTTGAATCCTATCTAGAAAAAAAATATTATTTAGACTAACATATTCCTTAACAATTCTTTTAAACTACCACAATTCTGCTTTGTTCATAGAGCATAGTACCTTCTTTGATGCAGGTATGATAATAGAGCACTAGAACTCTGAAAAGGTGTATTTGAATCCAGAATATCAGAGTACTTAAGGATAAGTAACTACTCAATGTGATATAATGGTTCTATAGATGATATGATGATATGATGGTTCTCCTCAAGATTGGTCCCTGCTGAATGTGGTGTGTTGAGGTAATCTTAGGAAAGGATTGGAGGGCTGAGGGAGAAAGTCAGTGTCTGTCTGCTGAAGTGAGCTCAGCAGGGAAGACTTCAGGCTCCAGACTTAAGAGTCCAGGATCCATCTTTGGTGAGCCACATGGCAGCTTGCCTGCCTCCTTCATTTCTTCTAAAGACCAATGACTTTGACTGATTCTGACTCTGATTGATCCTGAGACCCTCCATAGAGCTAGCCCAGAAATTACAGTATTCCTAGCTGGGTATTCTTATGCCACAGTTTCCCTTGTCTCAAATCAGTTTTAATATTCTTCTGAGAGACCTTGAGAGTCTTTTTATTGCTTCTTCTGAACTATATATTAAGTACTCATCCTGCAAGAGTCCTCTATAAAATAATCTTTCAGGAAAATGTATGTTTAATGTACAAACAACAGTGGTTAGTTCATTGAAGTTGCTTTCTCTAAAGTAGAGTTTGAATGTTTGGAAATTCAGCTTTAGAAAGGACCCCCGTATCTGGTACTTTACCATGACAGGTGATCTTCAGAATCTTCCTAATACAATTCAAATGGAAACGATTCAGTTTCCTTGGATAATGTTAACATAATTTCCAGGTTTCTTAGGCATGCAATAATGAGATCGGCACAATGACTATGACTGTGTAGATCTTCAATTTGGTAGGCAGCCTAAAACCTTTTCTCTCTGGTTTGCTTTGGAGTGTGATAGTTGACATTTATCTTGTTTTTGTCCTCTTTGTCCAAAAATATTTCTGTAAAAATGCTAAAAAGCATGGGATAAAGCACATGGTTCTGATTTATTCCACTGGTGACTTTATTGGCATTGCCCCATTATCCAGAACCCATGGAAATATACCATCTTGTAATTGGTGTGCAATACTGATGAGCTCTGGGCAACCAAATTTTGCCATGCTTTTCTATATCACTCATGGTTGATACTATACAATACCTTGTTTAGATTGACAAACATTGTATACAGACCTCTGTCCTGCTCTTGACATTTCTCTGGAAGTTGTCACACAACAAACACCAAATTGACCATTTCTCAGTTCTCTCTGAAGCTACTCTGACTCTCAAGTAGATATCCATATTTCACATGAGAGATAATAGTATTAAAGAGGACTCTGGCAAGAATCTTGCTGGCACTAACAAAGAGCTAGAGACTCCCTCATGATTATCCCAGGACAATCTTTTTCCTTTTCCTAAACAACATAGACAACTAACAGTAATATAAAAAAAACAAGTGCCATTTCCTAATGGATTAGAGGTTAAAGCATATGAGCTTATAGTTTTCATTAAAACATTTACAAACTATGAACAACTTTATGAAACATTCTTCCAAATCTCAAAGAATAAGGGAAATGTGAATTTAAAAACTTTGAGTTTTACCTTATAACTGAGGTATAAATACCTTATAACAAGCAAATGCACAAAAGGAATTTGGTAGGGTTGTAGAAGGAGAGAAACAATAAATAAATAATGGAGAAATATAAATCTTGGTCTATTTTAGAAAAGAGTTGGGAGATAAGTTAGGAAAATTACTAAAACTTTCATTCCTTTTGGTTCAAATGTCCTACTTATAGGAATATATACACAAACAAAATAGGTATACATATATATGTATAGAGAGATATTCAGATACAAATAGATAGATAGATAGATAGATAGATTAGATAGATAGATAACTAATTCACACACATATAGCCATAAAAATCAATGAGAGAAGTAAGGTCTCCCTCTAATACCAGAATAGTTATAACCACTCTTTTTGTAGTTGTAAAGGCATAGAAACAACATGGAAGCTAATGGCAGAGAGGAGCAAATTATGGAACATTAATGTAATGAAGACATTATATTATTTATAAGAAAACATTGGATACAATGAATACAAAAATTATGTGAAGACTTAGGTAAACGAAAGAAAGTAAAGTAAATAATAAACCAAAACTAGAAAAACAACATTCGCATTAATAGTAAAGATATGAATGGAGAGAGCAAAAGAAGGAATATATTTATTTTTTTTCTTTTATTAATTTTATAATTATACATTTTTGACAGTATATATGCATGAGTATTTTTTTATAACATTATCCCTTGTATTCATTTTTCCAGATTTTCCCCTCCCTCCCTCTACTCCCTCCCCTAGATGACATACATTTTACATGTGTTACAGTATAATCTAGATATAATATATGTGTGTAAATCCAATTTTCTTATTGCACGTTAAGTATTGGATTCTGAAGGTATAAGTAACCTGGGTAGATAGACAGTAGTGCTAATATTTTACATTCAATTAAGAAGGAATATATTTTAATCTGTATTCAGACACAATCAGTTTCTTCTATGGATTTGTGTTATGGGCCAGAACTCTGAACTTGAAACAAAGGGTTATTACAAGGTACTTTTGTACTGCTGTTTTCAAAGATCTTTCTAGGGATCTGACCACAAGCCCTCTTTTCTGCCTTGAAATTATTAGGAAAAGTCCCCACCCTACAGTAGCTGTAAGATCTAGTGAGCTAAAGCAACAGTGTCCTGCTTTGCTGAAGCCAGGTTTAGGTCTGAGGCTAGGTCTGGGGCTGTGCTAGCATGGTTTGTGCTTGGGTTGCACACTGGACTCACACCCTGTTGCCACAGACTCTTTCTACTGACATTCTAAGAACTCTTTGGTGTCTATGGGCTGAGAGATCTGGAAGCCATCAGTACTACTGCTGATTCAGTGGTCCTGCCTTACTGGCATGCTTCTGGGGCTGTGGTTGGTACAGGGGCGGAAGTTGTGCTGGCACAGCATATACTGAAATTGTGTACTGGATTCCCACCCTGGTTCTACAGACCTTCTTACCTTCCAAGTTGTCTTTGGGTGTTTTTGGGCTGAGAAGTCCGGAAGCCACCAGTACTGCCACTGATTCAGAGGTTCTGTTTTGCTGATGCTAGGGCCAAGGATAGACCAGGATTGTGCTGATGAGGCCTGTGCAGGGATTGCATACTGAACTCCCACCCTGGTTACACAGACTTCTTCTGTTGACCCCAAGTTGTCTTTGGTGTCTCTGGTCTGAGAGGTCTAGAAAGCACCAGTAATTACATTGATTCAGAGGTCCCTAGACTTGTTCCTGCTTATTGTCATGGAGCCCCAGTCTGGGGCTGGGACTGCCTGTGCCTGCACCAGGATCATACACTGGCCTCTCACCTTGAAGTCACAGACCTCTTCTGCTGACCTTTTAAGCTGCCTTGGGCTGCAAAATGTTCTGCTCCATTCTTTTTGCTCTAAAAAATTGTTTAGGCTGATTATTTAAAGGAATTTGAAGCAGACTAGGGGAGAGGTTGGGAGAGTTCTGTCTTTACTCCGCCATCTTGGCTCTGCCTGTCATACAGCAAAATTTGAAGGTTGTTTATCTAATTCAGAGGAATTACTATCTATAACTATAGAAGAAGCATTCACATCAACAAAACTTATAAATTCTTTAGGTAATAAAGAATGAGAAATCTCAAATATTAATTTTCTAGTTAATATTAATTAGTGCTTTTGCTCAGCAATTAAAGAAAAACAAAGAACTAGGACTTTAGAATAACCATACTTTGCTAATTAACTCCCTGAGAGAAATCAAGTAATCAATTTTTTTTCCTCTAAAAAAATCTCCAATTCAGGACCTGAATTTTCAAGATCATTTTTTATGCAGATTTAATTTTCCAATCACTCAATCAACAAATACTTTTGCTCTGACTATTATAGTAGATACTGCTGATACAAAGACAAAAAAATAATAAACCAATTACTTTTCTCAAGGAGTTTATATTCTATGGAGGAGACTACACATACATATATAAATAAGCATAAATTGTATAAAAAAATTAAAGAGTAGAAAAAACTTGAAGGGAGGAGTTTAAAGACACTAAGAATTTGGGGATTGGGAAAACCACATGTAGAAGGTCATGCTTGAACTAATCCTTGAAGAAAATAAGGGATACTAATAAACTTAGGCTTTTTTAAAATTTAAAACTAAATACAAAATTTAAAAAATAGAAAAAAATACAGAAAAAAAGAAAAAAAAAACAGAAACAAATGTCATTTGCCCAGCAGAACATCAGGGAGGAGTGAAAATATGTAATGATAGATTTCCACTTTGAGAAAGCATATGTAATGATAAAAAATAATTTCTTTGCTTCCTTATAGGTCATTCTTTTGTTCTCTGCTGTGCATTTTTTAAAATTCTTTTTTCTCCTTTCATAGCTCTCTCCCTACGAGGCTACAGTTAAATATGTTTATAATATATATATATATATATATATATATATATATATATATATATATATATATATATATATACACACATATATATATATTTATATATATATGTGTGTGTGTGTATGTATGTATGTATTCATACCTATAGTCATATTTATATCTACATGCATACACACACTCTTATATGCATATATATATACATATATACATGCATTTACACACATGTAAACATGCATCTAAAACAATTATTAATATGACCAATATATGATGAAGATTTCTCTGTTGGTTTTATTTTAAAGTTTGACTTTGTCTGAAATCAATGATTATTAGATTTACATTTTTTCTAATACATTTTACTCCTGATGCTTGATATTGTGTTTGTGCATATTTCTTATTTCCTAACCCTTCTAACTCTTCTACTTTAGCTTTACTCCTTAACTTGTCTTGTTATTACATAGTCTCCCCCCAACTCATGGATCCTTCCCTTCTCCCCTATCGTTTCCCTCCCTCCTTATCCCTTTCCCATTAATCTACATACCTTGTCTCACTCCCATTAATCTAAACATCCTTCTATATTCCACTTTATCTTATTCTCTTCCCCCCTTATTTCTTTAGAGATTTATATATATATATATATATATGTATATATACACACATATATATGCACATATGTATATATACACATATGCATGTGAACATACACATATATACATATGTATATGTATACATGCATGCATGTATTTTACCTATATAACCCATTCCCTATGTTAGGAGGTTTTCTACCAGCCCTCCTCCCTCATTTAATGCCTCTATATTTGTTCCTCTTCACCTCATTTTTATAGCTTAATTACTATTTTTACCTTTTCCTAAGGAGTTAGATTAAGCTCAACTCTGTTCCATTCTTTTTTTGAACTACCCAATTACTGAAGTCAATGTTAGACATATAGTTTACAAATCCACATATACAACATAAAAAATTCATCCTTGTTGAGTCCCTTAAAATTAGTCTTTGATGTTGACTCTTATATGTTAAATTTTCTATTGAATTAAGGTTTGGTTGAGACAGAATTCTGAAAATCTGAGAACACATTAAATGTCCATTTTCTTTTTGTTCAATATTATACTTAATTTTGCTACATGTGGTATTTTTTTTGCTGCAGACAGTTGTTTTGATCATCTATATATAATATTCTAAAGCCTATGCTCTTTTATTGTAGTTGCTAATAAATCATGTACAATGCTGGATTGTAGCTCCAGCATATTTTGACATTTTTCTTGTTTCCTGCAAATATTTTTTCTTTGATCTCGGTTTTTTGAAATTTAGCAAAAATGATCCTGTGTGTTTTCCTTGTAGAATCTCTTTAAAGAAGTGATAGATGAATTTTTTCTAATTTTACTTTGCCTTCATATTCTATAACTTGAGACATTTTTCTTTGATCAGTTCTTGTATTATTGTGTCAAGGTTATTTTTTTGGTCACAATTTTCAGATAGTCTAATTATTTTCATGTTTTCTCTTTTTGATCAGTTCTCCAGATGTCTAGTTTTTTTTCTTATGTTTCACATTCTGTTCTAATTCTTTATTCTTTATATTTTATTTTATAATTTTTTTGTCTCTTAACTTCACTGGCTTCCCTATGAGCCAAGTCTAATTTTCAAAAATTATTTTATTCAAGATTATGAATCTTGTTTTTTAATTACATGATTCTCTTTTCATAATGTTGTTTTTCTTAGCTGTTTCCTATTTATTTTTAGTTTTTCCTCAATTGTTCTCAATTGATTTTTAATGCCTTTTTGAGATCTATAATTTTTTTTCTGGTTAGGTAGCAATTTAATATAACTTTTTTGGGATAGGAGAAACTTTTTTTTAACTTTTAACTTATGAGGTTAATAAACTCGTAAACCACTAACAATAATAACAAAACATTATTAAGCTTCCATTATATGCAGAGCACTCTGATGAAGACTGAGAATACAATATTCAAATAGATTATGTTCCCTGTCCTATTATAATTTAAATACTATTTAACAAGAACTTAATTGTTAATTAACAATAATAAATTAATAATAAATTGTTAATTTAAAGCTAAACTAATATTTAAGATGGGTGCAACTGAATGACACAGTGGAGACACCAATAGTTAGGAAGACTCATCTCCTTGAGTTCATATCTGACATCAGACACCAAATAATTCTGTAATTCTGGGAAAGTCATTTAATCCTACTTGCCTGAATTTCCTCATCTATAATATGATTTGAAGGAGGAAATGGCAGAACATTCTATTATCTTTGCAAAGAAAACCCCAATGCGATCATGAAGACCCACCTAAAGTGACTATAATAACTTTTTGTTTAAGATGCTGGTTTAACAAGTAGAATAGAGAAGTACTTTTAACTTTGGCTTTATCATTCATATAGATGGGAAAGAGTACTAATCAATAATTGGTAGGTCCAAGAAAATATATAATGCCCTCCTCATTCCATGATCTACTGTATTTCTGTATCCTCCGCATTTGGAAGAAATGTTGGGGTGAATCCAACTGCAGTCCTCATCTGCTACTAAATTCCAGTTTGCCAATAAAGAAAGAAGTCATCCATACTCTTGTGATGCTTGCAACTGCCTAGGAATATTATTATACATGTCACTATCAAAAAATGTAAGAATTTCGGGGGGCGGAGCCAAGATGGCGGAGAAGAAACACACGACTCAGTGAATGTCCTCACTCCCTCACAACCAATTAGATAAATTAAGTCTCAGAATTAGCTCAGGACTGACAGATACCACAAGGACTGGAAGCACGACTTACCAGCTGAAGAGAATCTGGAGTTTCAACAAGAAAGGTCAGTTCTCAGGGGAGGAATAAGAAAGACCAGCACAGACGGTGGGGTAGGGGCACACTGCGCCCATTGCGCTGGGAAGGGCTCTGGGATCAGAGAAGCCACTGAGGTAAAGGAATCTGGCACAGGCTGTTAGCTCTTCTCTGCTAATTATTTAGCAGTTCAGAAGAGAAAGCCAAAATAGTTTAAAACTCAGATTAGATTTTCCCCAGACCCTGGGGGTGACTCAACAGACTCGGCACCAGGGGGTGTGGCCTCAGCTACCACCTGAGAATAGTTAAGAGATTGACAAGTGGGTGGATACGGCCCAAGGCAACACACACTGCCTAGCTTAGCTGGAGGGAGTGGAACTCAGCTCCAGGAAGTCCCAGAGAAGCGGAACCTTTGAACTAGGGACCGGGGTTTCTGGCAGACACTTCCAGTTTGAGCGCAGGGGCTTCTCACGTCACCTGCTGCAGACATCCACTCCTCACCCGGACACATAGGCTGGGCTTCGTGCTGTCTTCACTATTCTACGCCCTCGAAGCACAGTAGTGCTAATCACCTCTGAGGCACTTCCAGGGAGGGGGTGGGGAACTCTCTCCCAGAGCTCTCTCTTAGCTCAGGCTCAGGAGCCCCTGCATCCATCCGGTCTGGGAGGAAGCTGGTAAAGAAGTAAATAATTTCCTACCCCAGAGACAGACCCCAAAAGATTTTTTTAAGTATGAGCAAAAAAGCTAGAAAAACCATAGATTCCTTCTATACAGAGAAAGAGCGGGTATCCAACCCCGAGGAAGTTGACAGCAGAGAATCAGATAACAACCTAAAGGGGAACGATTCCTGCCCCCCATCACATAACTCTCTCCTAGAAGAAGCTCTTAAAAAATTGAGGGAGATCGAAGAAAAATGGGGAAAAGAAAGGGAAGTTATGATAGAGAATAACAACGTCCTGAAATTGGAGTTGGAAAAAATAAAGAATTCACAGGAGATGCAGGGAAACAAAATTAGTGAATTAGAAAAGGTTAAAAAAACACAGGAAAGTAGGATTTCTGAATTGGAAAAGATAAAAAAGTCTCAAGAAAATAGAATTTCTGAATTGGAAAAAGAAAATAATTTTCAAAAAAAAAATTAGGGAAATGGAAAAAAACTCAATAGAGCAAAATAATTCATTTAAAAACGAAATTGGGCATTTACAAAAAGAACTAAAAACTGTGAAAGAAGAAAATAACTCCTTAAAAGTCAGGATGGAACAAATAGAAATGAATGATTCACAGAGAACCCAAGAATCAGTCAAACAAAACAAAAAAAATGAGAAGCTGGAGAACAACGTCAAATACTTACTGGGAAAATCTATAGACCTGGAAAATAGATCTAGGAGAGATAATCTGCGGATTATTGGACTTCCAGAAAACTATGACCAAAAAAAGAGCCTAGATTCTATTTTATAGGAAATTATCAAAGAGAACTGTCCAGAGATAATAGAAACAGAAGGGAAAGTAGATGTGGAAAGAATTCATCGAACTCCTTCTGAAATAGACCCTAAAAAAAGAACACCACGGAATATTGTGGCTAAGCTGCAGAATTACCACACAAAGGAGAAAATCCTGCAAGCAGCTAGAAAAAAACAATTTAAATACCAAGGTGCCACAATAAGGGTCACCCAAGATCTGGCTGCCTCCACATTAAAAGATAGAAGGGCCTGGAACCTGATATTCCGTAAGGCAAAAGATCAAGGACTGCAACCAAGAATGAACTACCCAGCTAAGTTTAGCATCTTTTTCCATGGAAGAAGATGGTCATTCAATGAAACAGAGGAATTCTATATGTTTCTAAGAAAAAAACCAGACTTAAACAAAAAATTTGATCTACATCCACAAGACTGAAGAGAAACAGAAAAAGGTACACAGAACCCTTGAGAACTGTAACTCTGTTGTGGGTATATAAAAAATACTCAAGGATAATTTGATTTTACTGATATAAAAGAAAAAAAGGGGGGTGTGGTAAAGGGAAGGAGGTCGGTTCAGAAAAAGGGGAAGGAGTGATAAAAAGAGGGAAACTACATCCCAGGAAGAGACATAGAAAATACACCATATCTGAGGGAACTTAGTGAGGGGGAGAATCATTGTGTGAATCTTACTCTCATCAGAAGAGGCTCAAAGAGTAAATAATTAACATATTTGTTTTTCAGAGAATTTTCTCTCACCTCATTAAAAGGGGGGAGAGTAAAAGGGGAAAGGAAAAGGAGAATAAGTGAAGGGACTTGGAGGGAGGGGGGAGGGATCCTAAAAAAAAAAAAAAAAAAGAGGGAGGGTTGCGCGTCACAAGGGGGGTCTGTAAATTAAATATAGGGGAGGGGGATCAGGGGGGTCAAGGGAAAAAAGTATAATCTGGGGATAATACGATGGCAGGAAACACAGAATTAGTAATTTTAACTGTAAATGTAAATGGGATGAACGATCCCATCAAACGGAGACGGATAGCAGATTGGATCAAAAAGCAGAACCCTACAATATGTTGTCTACAGGAAACACACTTAAAGCAGGGAGATACATACAGAGTAAAGGTAAAAGGTTGGAACAGAGCCTATTATGCTTCAGGTAAAGCCAAAAAAGCAGGGGTAGCTATCCTTATCTCAGATCAAGCAAAAGCAGAAGTAGATCTCGTTAAAAAAGATAAGGAAGGAAACTATATCCTGCTGAAAGGTAGCATAAATAATGAAGCCATATCAATACTAAACATATATGCACCAAGTGGTATAGCATCTAACTTTCTAAAGGAAAAGTTAAGAGAACTGCAAGAAGAAATAGACAGTAAAACTATAATAGTGGGAGATCTCAACCTTGCACTCTCAGATTTAGACAAATCAAACCACAAAACAAACAAGAAAGAAATTAAAAAAGTAAATAGAACATTAGAAAAACTAGGTATGATAGACCTTTGGAGAAAACTGAATGGCAATAGGAAGGAATATACTTTCTTCTCAGCAGTTCATGGATCCTATACAAAAATTGACCATATATTAGGACATAAAGATCTCAAAATTAAATGTAGGAAGGCAGAAATAATAAATGCCTTCTTCTCAGATCACAATGCAATAAAAGCTACATTCAGTAAAAAGTTAGGGGTAAATAGATCAAAAAGTAATTGGAAACTGAATAATTTCATCTTAAAGAATGACTGGGTGAAAGAGCAAATTATAGAAACAATTAACAATTTCACCCAAGATAATGATAATGATGAGACATCATATCAAAATCTTTGGGATGCAGCTAAAGCGGTAATAAGGGGAAATTTTATATCTTTAGAGGCTTATTTGAAGAAAATTGAGAAAGAGAAGATTAACGAATTGGGCTTACAACTTAAAAGGCTAGAAAAAGACCAAATTATAAACCCCCAACCAAAAATTAAACTCGAAATACAAAAATTAAAAGGAGAAATCAATAAAATTGAAAGTAAAAAAACTATTGAATTAATAAATAAAACCAAGAGTTGGTTTTATGAAAAAGCCAATAAAATAGATAAACCTTTGGTAAATTTGATCAAAAAAAAGAAAGAGGAAAATCAAATTGATAGTCTTACAAATGAAAAGGGGGATCTTTCCACCAATGAAGAGGAAATTAGAGAAATAATAAGGAGTTACTTTGCCCAACTTTATGCCAATAAATTTGATAACTTAAGTGAAATGGATGACTTTTTCCAAAAATATAGGCTCCCTAGATTAACAGAGGAGGAGATAAGTTGTTTAAATAGTCCCATTTCAGAAAAAGAAATAGAACAAGCTATTAATCAACTCCCCAGGAAAAAATCCCCAGGGCCAGATGGATTCACATGTGAATTCTACCAAACATTTAAAGAACAATTAGCCCCAATGTTACATAAATTATTTGAAAAAATAGGGGATGAAGGAGTCCTACCAAACTCCTTTTATGACACAGACATGGTACTGATACCTAAACCTGGTAGATCGAAAACTGAGAAAGAAAATTATAGACCAATCTCCTTAATGAATATTGATGCTAAAATCTTAAATAAGATATTAGCAAAAAGACTTCAGAAAATCATCTCCAAGATAATACACTATGATCAAGTAGGATTTATTCCAGGAATGCAGGGCTGGTTTAATATTAGGAAAACTATTAATATAATTGACCATATTAATAATCAAATTAATAAGAACCATATGATCATCTCAATAGATGCAGAAAAAGCATTTGACAAAATCCAACATCCATTCCTACTAAAAACTCTTGAGAGTATAGGAATAAATGGATTATTCCTTAGAATAATCAGGAGTATATATTTAAGACCGTCAGTAAGCATAATATGCAATAGAAATAAACTGCAACCTTTCCCAGTAAGATCAGGAGTGAAACAAGGTTGCCCACTATCACCATTACTATTCAATATAGTACTAGAAACGCTAGCCTCGGCAATAAGAGCCGAGAAAGAGATTCAAGGAATTAGAGTAGGAAATGAGGAAATTAAACTATCACTTTTTGCAGATGACATGATGGTATACTTAGAGAACCCCAAAGACTCTGCTAAAAAGCTACTAGAAATAATTCAAAATTTCAGCAAAGTGGCAGGATACAAAATAAATCCACATAAATCCTCGGCATTTTTATATATCACTAACAAAATGCAACAGCAAGAGATACAAAGAGAAATTCCATTCCAAACAAATGTTGAGAGTATAAAATATTTGGGAATCCATCTACCAAAGAAAAGTCAGGAATTATATGAGAAAAATTACAAAACACTTGCCACAAAAATAAAATCAGATTTAAATAATTGGAAAGACATTCAGTGCTCTTGGATAGGCCGAGCGAATATAATAAAGATGACAATACTCCCCAAACTAATCTATTTATTTAGTGCTATACCAATCAGACTCCCAAGAAACTATTTTAATGACCTAGAAAAAATAACAACAAAATTCATATGGAAGAATAAAAGGTCAAGAATTGCAAGGGAACTAATGAAAAAAAACTCAGAGGAAGGTGGTCTAAGTGTACCTGATCTAAAGCTATATTATATAGCAGCAGTCACCAAAACCAATTGGTATTGGCTACGAAATAGACCGGTAGATCAGTGGAACAGATTAGATACAAAGGACAAAAATTGGTACATCTATAGCAATCTAATCTTTGACAAACCCAAAGATTCCAACATTAGGGATAAAAATTCATTATTCGGAAAAAACTGTTGGGAAAACTGGAAATTAGTATGGCAGAAATTAGATATGGATCCACACTTAACACCATATACCAAGATAAGATCAAAATGGGTCCATGATTTAGGCATAAAGAGGGAGATAATAAACAGATTAGAGGAACAGAGGATAATCTACCTCTCAGACTTGTGGAGGAGGAAGGAATTTATGACCAGAGGAGAACTAGAGATCATTATTGATCACAAAATAGAAGATTTTGATTACATCAAACTAAAAAGTTTCTTTACAAACAATACTAATGCAAACAAGATTAGAAGGGAAGTAACAAATTGGGAAAATATTTTTAAAAACAAAGGTTCTGACAAAGGTCTCATTTCCAAAATATATAGAGAACTGACCATAATTTATAAGAAACCGAACCATTCTCCAATTGATAAATGGTCAAAGGATATGAACAGACAATTCTCAGAGGAAGAAATTGAAACTATATCCACTCACATGAAAGAGTGTTCCAAATCACTACTGATCAGAGAAATGCAAATTAAGACCACTCTGAGATACCACTACACACATGTCAGATTGGCTAAGATGACAGGAACAAATAATGACAAATGTTGGAGGGGATGTGGGGAAATTGGGACACTAATACATTGCTGGTGGAGTTGTGAAAGAATCCAGCCATTCTGGAGAGCAATCTGGAATTATGCCCAAAAAGTTATCAAACTGTGCATACCCTTTGACCCAGCAGCGCTACTACTGGGATTATATCCCAAAGAAATACTAAAGAGCGGAAAGAGACATATATGTGCCAAAATGTTTGTGGCAGCTCTTTTTGTTGTAGCTAGAAACTGGAAGATGAATGGATGTCCATCAGTTGGAGAATGGTTGGGTAAATTGTGGTATATGAAGGTTATGGAATATTATTGCTCGGTAAGAAATGACCAGCAGGAGGAATATAGAGAGGCCTGGAGAGACTTAAATCAACTGATGCTGAGTGAAATGAGCAGAACCAGAAGATCACTGTACACTTCAACAACAATACTGTATGGGGATGTATTCTGATGGAAGTGGAAATCTTCAACATAAAGAAGATCCAACTCACTTCCAGTTGATCAATGATGGACAGGGGTAGCTGCACCCAGAGAAGAAACACTGGGAGGGGAATGAAAATTGTTAGCACTAATATCTGTCTGCCCAGGTTGCATGTACCTTCGGATTCTAATGTTTATTGTGCAACAAGAAAATGATATTCGCACACATGTATTGTACCTAGACTATATTGTAACACATGTAAAATGTATGGTATTGCCTGTCGTCGGGGGGAGGGAATAGAGGGAGGGGGGGTAAATTGGAAAAATGAATACAAGGGATAATATTATAAAATATATATATATATATATATATATACATATATATATATATTATATATATATATATAAAATAAAAAAAAAAGAAAAAAAAATGTAAGAATTTCCATAATGGAACTAGCAATTTGATTATCTGCATCAAAAACCATCTTCAGTTATATCAAGCATTGAGTATTTAAAAAAAAAATTTATTAAGCTTTGTTGTCAGGATTGAATCCTGGGTTTATTCATGATACTTGTAGCTCCTTTGAGTTTCCTAAATCTTTACATTTAAGGGAAGTTGACTGGTTTTTAGTTAAGACTAGACCCCACTTTCTCCAAGGACCAAACATAAAATCCTCCAAACTACAAGGCTATACAAACTATTCCTGATCTAGTCTACTTTTACTAATTAATGGAGAAGGGAGATGACCAAAGGGTCTTTTATTATACATAAGCAAACTAGAAAACAAAAGGAAACAAGCTAATTCTGGAAAATAAGATAGTCTTAAATGTAAAATTCAAATGGTGTGATCTTATGCTGATCTTCTCATTTCTTTTTTCTATCCCCTTTTTAGACCCAGTTCTCCATCAGTTGTGAGTTTGGTTTAGCAAAGTAATCAATGACTAAATTCTTTTGAATTTGGTTTTCCTGATCCTCAAATCTGGATGCATGTAATAAAATAGTGTAGGTTGAACATTTTTCCCTCACTGCCTTTTTAATTAAAATAGCTGATAGAGTAATTTCACATGTCCTTCTTGTATTCCACATGAGAAAGACTACTTTTTTCTGGCCTAAATAGTCTCTTTCCTTGCAACATTGGTTTTTTCATTCTTCCAGAAAATTCTGCATTAGTAGTAGTAGGTTTTCTTTCTCATCTTTATCTTGTTTTCTTTTTTTCCATTTGAGTTGTCTCAAATAATATTATATTGAAATGGTAGTTACTGCTCTCTTTATGGTTAAACAGCCTCTAACTCTCATTCTCTGGATTGATTCTGGCCTTCTAAGATATTTGAACCAGAAATAGACATCCCTAAGCTCTCTTTGATCTTGCTTTTATCACATGCTGTCTCTAACACTTGATTCTTGAAAAATCTTTTCTTGTTCCAACTCCATTTCACCTTTGAATTTCCTCCTAAGTTTTGATTTTATTAGCTGATATCAATATACCAATATCTCTTAGGATCCCCCTAGTCCTATTGATCTTTCTGCATATGATTCATATCTCTTGCCTAAAGAGAAAGTACTTTATAAGAGTTTAGCCTGCAATTAGCAGAATTATAAACCAAAATAGAAATTTTCTCCTTTATATTTACTTGGTGGGGCCTTTCAATAGAAAGGGTATGTTTCCTATACTTGTTCTACAAATATTTACTAAATCCCTTCTTTATCCATAATATTTAATTGACCGACATGTGAATGGAGATAAAAAAGCATCAATTTGTAAATATATTATGGATGTTACCAAAAAGAAATGGGTTTATCCATATAAAAATAATTAGCAACAAAGCTAGATAAATAGTAAACAAACAAATAGAAAATGAAATCAACAAACAAGTAAAATCATTAACATATCATGGCAGCAGAAATAATTTAAAATAGTGAAATTAATTTCTAAACTTTAGATAATGCACTATAAAGCCTACAGAAAGCACATGAAAAGTTTGCAATGCCATGTTTGTTCTAGTGTTAGTGAAAAAAGCAATAAAATTTAAAATGTCTAATGTGTAATGTTTTGTTCATAATTTCATCTTCTAAAAAATATTTTAAGGAACTGATGCCAACTGTTATTTTTAAAAAAGAACAAAATAACTGTGCTGATATATTTGAACAATTATTTTCTTCTTATAAAATCCCTATAATATATAGGCATTCAAAATCATCATAAAAATTGGGATGATTCAGACATTTACTGCCTGTGTGAACTTGAACAAGTCACTTAACACTATTTGCTTTAATTTCTCAACTGTAAAATGAGCTGCAAAAGGAAATAGCCTACAACTTCAGTATCTTTGCCAAGAAAATCCCAAATGGGATTTTTGAGGAATTAGACATGACTGAAACAAACGAACAATAACAAGCCTCCTTAGGAATAGAAACTCTTTCCTTTTGTCATTTGACTTCCAATATGAAGCCCATAGTAAGTGTTTGACAAGGTGTTTAGAATTGCTATTAAGTGATTAATTGATCTAGTATAATTTGGTTCTCAAGCCAAACTTTTTCCCCTTCTACTTCTCTGTACAATGATATAGTTAATTTTCTGTAGTCTTTGATAATACTTTTCAAATGATTTATATTCTAAACCAGTGTTGCCTTCAGCTACCACATCTCTGTTTGGCAAAAAGATCACGTGTTTGTGACTCCTGGCCTTTTTATTTTGGTGATTGTTTTATAGTAGTTAAACTTCCATAAGAAATGACAATAATATGAGTCAATATCTTCAATTCTATTAATTTGCTAATTTTAACAATGCTTCCCCTTCTACCTCATCTGTATCTTTCGCTTACATGGTTTTGATTTTGATCTTACTCTAATTAGTAAATGATCTGAGATAACTATTGATGTAGATTCAGTTTTGTTTTTTGTTACTATTTTTGTTTTTTGTTATGTGTGACTTTCTGGAATATTTTGATTATTTATTATTATTATTACTACTAATAATAAATTGCTCATTAAGAAAAATTCAGTTCTTAATATGAACTTTATTTTTTAAACTATTTTTGACATTATTTTCTCTCCCCACTTCCATGTGGAAATAACTGTCAAGGTATATGTTAACTTGATTTATGGGACTGGGTCAACATCTTCATAGTATATCTCTATTTTTCCTTTTTTTGCAATGATTGTTAACAGATAAAACGTTATCATTTGAGAGAATTACAATTCAAGATGAGATAATTAAATATCCTACAAAATTTAAAGAATGATAAAAAGAAATTTCTTTGTTTATTTCTCTGATTAAAAAAAAAAAAAACTTGCTAGCCATCCTTTTATTTAGTTGTAACTTCATGTTTTGTTTCATTTTAGTGAGCTTGTCAATGTGGATGTGGTTTCATTCCTCCATTAGTAAAATAACTCATAAGTTTTCGGATGAAATTAAATTTAATGTAAATATTTTAGATGTTTTAAGATTCTGATTCATGTACTTTCTGTACCTCCTTTGGTCCACCTTCCACTTTCACTGAAAAGTTGAAAAGCTCATAGAACTGGAGAATATCATTAATTTTTATTTATTCTATGGTTTTCTTATGACTAATAAACATCAATTTCTTTAACCCATTTCATAGAAAACATATACCTGTCATCAATATAGCTTCTAAATACTAGAAACAATCTATCACTATGATATCATTTGAAGTTTTTATTGCTTAGTAAAACTTGCTGGAATTTGGGCTTCACTAGCATCATCTTTATAAATCCAGGATCACCTCCTTGTCATAAAATGGTTTTGCAATATGACACTTTTTGAGACAGGGTTGTAACTAGGGCAAAATAATAAGAGCTTTGTACTGGAGTGTCAACATTTAGAAGTAACAAAAATTCACATATTTTAAAATTTTATTACATTTATGTATTGAGAGTAAATATTCTTCATTGACATAGAAAGAATGAGTCCAGCATCTGGCTAACTGGAAGGTTAATTAAAATTGGAAACTAACTCCTGGTATTCACTCTTAATATCATTTCTCCATGACCCACTAAAATAACCAGTTACTCCTTTTTCACTCATATGACTTTATATTAATTTTTATTGCCTTTACTTTCACATAATAAACTGAAAAAGTGATTTGAATGAGTACTCTGCTTTTTCTCCAAGTTGCAAATTTTGCTAGTTATATTTCTTTGAAAAATCATTAGACTTATTTCCAATTATAATTACACTTAAGACTATTTGCCATACAATTCAAAAAAGTAATTGATAAAAAGAAAGTTCCTATATGCACCAAAATATTTATAATCTTACTTCTTGTGCTGGAAGTAAAGCAGATAACCATTAACTTGGGAATGCCTAAACAAATTATTTGCATGAATGTAATTGCAAAACTGCATATTGGACTGGCTGCAAAGAAGAGATGTGATAATTCAGCTTCTACACTATTGCAAGGGAAGTGATTTCATGAATGTAGAACAGTGCATAGAAATTTTTTGATTAATTGATTTTTTTTCTATTTTTCATTTTTTCTTTAAAATATTAGTTATATGGGATAACTTTCTACAACTGGGAGAGAGATTCAGGAGAAAACTTAGTTGACATATAAAGCAAAAAATAGTAATAAAATTTATTTTACAATAAATAACATTTTATTTGAGAGAATAATCCTGGACTGTACAATCCTACTTGTATTTGTTTTACATTTTTATTTTTCTATGTTGAGAAAAAAATGTGATTTATTTGATCAGGGTACATGGCACTAATGAATATTAATCATATTTTTGATGGGAATGGGGATAGGGAAGAAAGGACTACTTTAAACTTATTACTCCATATAAGGAAGTTTAAAAAATACTGATATTTTCCATAATATTGCTCTGAGAAATAACAGTATTGAATGTGAATATTCTTCTTTGTGTGTAGGGAGTGTTTTAATTCCCATTTGATTCAATAAAATGATGTAACTGAGAATATATGGGCCCTGAAAACAAGGTAATTTTGCTTCTCCATTGAAAATTCTTCAATGGTTTTTATTTGTCCAAGAATAAACTAAAGACTACTCAAACCTGTGTTTAAAACCCTTAATAGAATAAACTCCATGATCATGGTCTCCAATTATAAACTTATAATTTATATCTATACTAATGTCCTATATTGAGGTTTCATTGCCCTATAGAAGTAATTATGATCACATGGCCTTCTTAAAGACCAGCATGTCAGGGCACATGCTCTGCAAGGTGCTACAAAGTCATGTTAGCTTCTAGTACAGAGTAGTCATCAATCCTATTTCAATCCAAGGACTTCAAAGTGTCCAAAGAGACTCTTCATCAGATTGACCCCACTGATAATGATTTTTTTTCTTTTTTTTTGTTTTGGCAACTCTTAAATATCTCTATAATGACATAGAAGGGGTGTAGTTACAAGAAACAATGTATTTTCAGTGATGACAGTGATGAACTCATGGCTTTTAACTCTTGAAGTTTCTTTTATTGCACCCTTAATATATATAAAGTACCAACCAGATTGAATTATTCTTTATTCTCTATCAAATACTAAGTGTTTATATAGCCATGTCTTTGTCTGAATAGTCTGCCACTTCTTTTTTGTTCCTCTCCACTTCTCTTTAAGTCTTAAAGTCTTTAAGTCCTAGTGTTAATGATCTTTTTGCAATATTGTCTTTCCTGATTCAACCAATCAACCAATCTCATTTTTCTCTTCTTTGAACTCCCATACTAAATACTTACTATATTTTGTCTTTTCATAGCCATAGATATTTTTTTTACTTGACCAAGTGATTCAAGGCCAGGAAACTATTCCTTACTTTGTTGAACACCACGGTGCCTAAAGCAATTTTTTAAATATAGTAGAAAAGAATGATGGGACAGAATAGGATAAAATAGAGGAATGCAGAGAACAGGATAAGATAGAACAGAGTATAAAAGAATAAGGCAAAAAAAGAAAAAATATTTCTACACTCAAATCAAAAATGAGTTATTCGTACCTAATATATGTTGGTATGGGGAAGAGATCCATTAGTATAAAAAGAAGATTCATCACTTTGGCTTATTCCAAAATTGTTACCATTAAAATAAAAATTCTCCAAAGGGTTAATGAATTAAGATTGATGACTTATTACTATTTTATTATAGGCTCTGTAATATATGCTAGGAAGTTGAGGGTACAACTCTTGGCTCTAAAATCCAAAAATTTAAAGAATTTGATAGAACACTGGCTCTAGAATCAGCAAGTCTTGAGTTCATTTTTGGCCCAAAACACCTAAGAGCTGTGTGACAACATACAAGTCTGTTAAGACAAAACAAAACAAAACAAACAATAAATCCTTCCCTGCAGGGGAAAACCCCCCACTTCAATGCTATTAATAGAAAATAAAATCTCAAATTGTATTTTGCATACATAGTCTTCATAAAGATCTTTGTATAGCTTTTGAACTTTTCAGAGTGTCCCCCTGAAAAAAAAGATATACATTAAAAGATATTTTAATAGGAATTAACATGGATGATCAGGGCAATAGGCTAATGCAAAAGTTGGTGTTAGGATTGGCCCAGATATTAAATTTTTGTATTTAGGTTCTTAGGTATTAGGAGGGTTCTGAAAAACCTCTGGGAGATAGTATCAAAGAGAGAAAGAGGAGAAAAAAATGAGTGAACCAAAGCCAAATCACTAACTGCATAGTATGGTTGAGAGTCAGCTTTAACAGAGATAATAAAACAAACAAATAAACAGACATCATGTCCTCTGACATGGAGGAATGTAAAAACTTAATTGGGAAGACAAAATATACACATATAAAAAGATTTGGGAAGAGCTATAAAGAAATGTATCAAGTGTCACAAAACATCATGATATAACTTGAATTAACTACAAATTGAGTATGTGTCATTGTTGAAAAATACCCTAGTTTAAGGACATGAAACCAAGATCTCACTCCTCTCCCTAGACTTTTCTTTAAAGGGCCCCAAGGAATGGCTTAATATGATCCATAAATTGAAGCAGCATTTTTCAAAAGAAAGGTCATTGCATCTGATGACCAATTATAGAATAAGAGCAGTATAAGAAAACTACTTTTTAGGAATGAATTTTACTTAATGTATAAAAATAGTTTATTCTGCTGTGGTTAGATCATATCTGTGTTAGTCAAGATATTTAACTACCTACTATGTGTCCCATACTGTGCTAATTGCTGGGCATGAAAGAGAAGGAAAAGACAAAGAAGAGAAGCAAAAGATATTCTTAAGAATATAACAATCAAAGTGAGTGAAAACAAGCAAAAAATATATATATATAAACACATTATATGCAGCAGAAATAGGAAATTAGAAAGTGAGTTTAGATGATGACCTTTTGGATTTTAGATTCACTGGGATTAATAGAGTGTAAAGAGATGGGAGTATGTTCATCATTGAGAGGAAGGCAAAATTCTTTGGCACTAGAGACAGATATGCATCAGATATAAGGTACATTCTCACATAGTCAGATGGGATGCTTTGTTTCACTAATCTTTTTCTCCATCTAGAGTGGTTGTATTCTCTTTTAGGCAACATAATTTGAGAAGCACAGAGATTAGTTAGAGATCTGTCAAGAGGAGGGTAACCAAAAATGTTATATATCTGATGCTATATGAGGATATAATCAAAGATATATCAAAGATATATCCTGGAAATATAGTACACAGGGAAGGACAGAATCAAGCATGATAATTGCCCTCAAATATTTGAATACATTATATTTGTTCTTGGAGGGCATAGCCAAGATCAATTCAAGGATGTTATAGAAAAGTAAATTATTCTTGATCTCAAGGGAAAAAATGTTTACACTTAGAGCTGTACATAACTAGTTTGATGTTGCTTCAGTCAGCAATGGGTTTCACATCACTGGATACTTGGATCAAAGACAAAAGGCCAAAGACAACCTTTAGGTATTTTAGAGTAGGGTTCTTTCTATTTTAGAGTAAACTAGATGGTCTCTGAGATTTTTATCAACTTTGAAATTCTACTGATCTGTGATTTGATCTCTCACTTCAATAGTTTTTTTTTTTTAAGCTAGTAGTTGTTGGAGCTCTGACAAAGAAAAAAAAGCAAAAGAATAGCTAATCATTCAAGCATGATAAAGATGAGGAATTTTCCCCTTCAGGGTGTGAGAAATACACAAGTTCAATGTCACTCCATGAAGTTAAGCTCCATGTCTCTAAGATATTTAAAGGTTAAAATTTAGAGGAAACTATTCAGATTGAATTCTTCCATGCTTTGGAGAATTCATGCCAGGTCAGTGCAGAGCTGTAGACCACATCCGTGGATGTGTAACGTATAATGAAATACATGATTACCAGGTCAGTGGCCAACCGCGTCATGCGGGAAATTTATTTGGAAATGTCATTATATTGGCTAGATGTGTCATAGAATGTTTGTTGGGAAATGATGAGGGAAAACTGGACTCAGTTCCATCCTTGGAGCTCACAGCAGGAACCTGAGGGTAATTGAACCACTGTACACAGTAAAATGGCTCATTTGCAAAGTGGCAAAGCATAGGTGCCTTGTAGAGATTTACCCTTTCTAAGTTCTTGGAAGGTCGTAAGTCACTTGTTACCTAGTTTTGGATTCAGGTTTTCACACATATTGAAGACTGACCATCTGAAAATGATTGCAGCATGTGGAATATGATGAGCCCAACCAAACCCATCCATGATGCATAATTCTTGGATAATTGAGTTTGCAATGAATGTGATATGTATGTGTGCGTGTGCATGTGCACGAATAATTTTTAAAAATGCCTGATTTTAAACTTTAATATTACTTGTGGATGAAAAAAAAACTTAGGGTCATTGTTGAATCAAAAAAGATATAACATCACTTGATGCTTATGTTATTCAGTGTTGACTTATATTTTGGATATAATTTCATCTTTAAAAACAAAAACAAAAACAAAACTTTGTATCAAGATATTCTTGATATTATTTTAGTTTCAAAACTGTTTTATTGCTTATATTGGTTCAGAGTATTTTGTATTATCTGATATTCCATTAAAATAACCTAAACACTGTAGAGAAGTAATTGATCAACAAATTCCTTTAACAAGTAATATTTCAGGGCAATGCTTTCCCCTTACATGTGTCCACATCCTCTGTCCCCACTCCTTAAAAAGCCATTTAATTATACTTTCCATACAAGGAGAGCCATTTAATCCCCTATGCTTGAATTGAATCTACTTAAGACCATATGGTTTCTAAGATTAAAACCAAACTCTGATATTTCCTTTACTGCTGTTCCTTTGCTATTGGCAAAATACAACTTCTTGTTTCTAGGAAGAAAGAGTGACCAAAAAGGTGAAAAGACTTCTTGGATGTCAAATAGTCCTAATAAAACAATTTTGATGAGCTAAATGTAAATGTGTCAAAAACACATGGATTCCATTTTTTCTTACAATTCATAGGGGACCACTATTAAGGGGAAAATATTTGGCCTAAGCCTAAACATGGAATGCTTGAGCAGTATTTTTGAAACATTTGATGAATTGCAAATGGTCCAAGTTCAACTCTTTAGAACATTAGCACCATTTTGAAATTTCGTGTCTAATATGATTGGATTAGTAACCAAAAAAATCTTCTATTTAGACTATAAATATGAAGAAGGTTTGAAAACATATAGGACTTCAAATTTATAAGAGATAAATAAAAAGTAGCAATATTTAGAATAAGTAATTCAATATCTTCCCTATTTTTCTTTTTCTAGCCTAGAAATAGATAAAATTGTTATTTCCCTTATGATTTTAAAAAATAGTAATTATATCTAAAATTAATAATTATTTTTCAATTAACAGACATCAATTTTCTGTCTCTACTTTTTATATTGCTACTTAAAAAAAGCCTTTGTAACAATTACAAAGCAAAATTAAGTCCCATATAGAGTGTGTTCAAAAATATTGGCTTCATTCTGAATCTTTAGTCCAAAACTTTCCGTAAAGTGCTTTGCAGCCTTTATCATTAGTCTTCTGTAATAATGACTGTTCATTGCATTGATCAGACTTAATTTTTTTTTAAGCTATTCATTTTCTACAATATTATTTACATTTACCAATTGCTAGAAGAGACAGCACTTTAAAAAAATAACTCCATGAAAGATTATTTCAAATCATTATGAGAAATAAAAACAGCTCTGAATCTTATTTTGTGCACAGCAAATTGACAAAAATGACAGAATATGGAGATAGTCAATGTGTGAGGGAAAAATAAACAAATAGGCACATGAATACAGTGATAGTAAGGTTATATTTTCATCCAACCATTAAATGTTTGCTGAAAAGGAATTTGGATTTGTGCTAAGATGGTGGTTAAATGTCTTTATCTTTGGTTCATAGATCTCAATGCTAGGCATACATTCAAAGCAAGTTGATTAGTAATAATAATAAGAAAAGTTTCCAAAACCACAAGATACTTACAGCAGATTTTGTATGTGTGTGTGTGTGTGTGTGTGTGTGTGTGTGTGTGTGTGTGTGTGTGTGTGTGACAAAGAAGTGAAAACAAAGCAAAAAACCATCAATTGAAGAATGGTTAAAGAAATTGTAGTACATGAACGTCCTGAAATTTTCTGTGCTAGTAGAAATAAGGAATGTGATGAACACAAAGGAACAAAGAGAAATGAATACAACTAAGAAAACATTTTACCCATCAACAATGTAAATGAAAATAAGATTAGTGGAAGAATAAAATTTAATGATTGTGAAATTTTAATGACCAAGTTTGGTGCCAAAAAAAAGAGATGAAAATATTAAATGGGGCATATATTCCTTTGCCAGAAGGAGACTAAGGTTGTGAAGTTTTCTCATTAGGTTTAAATAATGTGTTGTTTAATTTTCTTCCAAACATTTGTTTTCAAACTATTTTTTTTCGTATAATAAATATCGCTCTGAGAAATGGGGAAATGATATTTTTGGAAATGTGGGTGATAAAAGCAACAAATTTAAAAATAATTAGTGCACTAAGAAATTCCAGGACTATAGGAATACACAAAACACTCTCCACACAAATAAAAATAGATGAAAGCAATTGGAGAAACATTAATTGCTCATAACTAGATAAGGATAATATAATAAAAGTAACAATGCTTCATAAATTCATTTACTTATTTGGTGTCATATCAATTGCACTACCAAAATATTTTATAGAACTAGAAATAATAATAGCAAAATTCATCTGTCAGAACAAAAAGTTGAAAATGTTAAAGAAATGTATGATAAAAATGAGAAGGAAGGTGCCGTAGAGGTCCTAGAATTGTATTACAAAGCTATAATTATCCAAACAGTCTGATACTGGGTAAGAAAAATTAGTAATCAGTAGATCAGTGACATATATTAGGTTAACAATACACAGTAGTATATGATCATATTAATTAAATGTTAGATAAATGGCAAGATACAAGCTTTGGAGCAAAAACTTACTATCTGACAATAATTTCTGGGAAAACTGGAAACCATTCTATCAGAAACAATGCATAGACTATTATCTCACACCATATACCAAGATAAGGTCAAAATGGATAAATTATTTAAACATAAAGGGTGATGTATTATAAATAAATTATGGGAATAGGACAAACATTTGCCAAAGCTACAGATAAGGGAAAACTTTATGAGCAAACTTGATGAAGAGTATAATGGAAGGTAAAATTGATAATTTTGATTACATGAAATAAAAAAGACTTTGTACAAACAAAACTTATAAGGTCAAAATTAGAAGGAAAGCTGCATACTGGGGAATTTTTATAGCAGGTTTCTCAGATAGAGGTCTCATTTCTCAAACATTTGGGAACAGAGACAAATTTATAAAAAATATGAGCCATTCACCAATTGATAAATGTTCAAATGATATGAACAGGCAGTTTTCAGGAAAAGAAATTAAACTATTAAAGATCACAACCAAAAAAATATCCTCAACCACTATTGATTAAAGAAATGCAAATTAAAACAAATCTGAGATACTACCTCTACCTCACAAAAATTAGAATGACTAACTTGAAAGAAAAAAAAATCAACAAATGCTGGAGAGATATGGAAAAATTAGGACATTAATGTATTGTTTTTGAAGTTGTGAACTGGGCCAAATATTCTTAAGAACAATTAATACCATGCCCAAAGGGCTTTAAATCTTTAACCTAGAAATGCTACTAGTAGGCCTGTGTCCCAAAGAGATCAAGAAAAGGAAAAAATACCTATTGTGCAAAGCTCATTTTGGGGTGGAAAAATTTTGGAAATTCAGGTGATGCTCATCAATTGAAGAATGACTAAAAGTTGTGTTATATTAATTATAAAAAAGATACTGTTTTGTAGAAGAGATAATGCACAGAAGTGTTTTAGAAAAATCTAGGAAATTTTTTATGAATTGTTGCAAAGTGAAGTGAGAAGAAACAGAACATTGTATTCAGTAACAACAATATTATAATGATAATCAAAGGTAAGACAGCTCCTCTGATTCAGAAGGGGATCAGAGATTATTCCAAAAGACCAATTAAGAAAAATGCTATGCACTTTCAGGAGAACTGGTGAATTCTGAGTAGACATTGAAATACACTTTTTCTATTTTTCTTTATTTTCCATTTGTATATATGTGTGTGTGCATATATGTGCATATTGTTTTGTAACATGGTTAATAATCAAATATATTTTACACGATTTTACAAGTATAAAAATTATCATATTTCTTGACTTCTCAAGGAATGAGATTTGGAGGCAATGAATTTGAAATTTGAAGTCTTAAAAAAAGTTGAAACATTTTAATTTAAATAAATAAATTAAATATATTAATTTAATTCTAAATGCATTAAATAAAAATGCAATAAAAACATAATTATAGGTTTGGAAAATTCCAGATACAACTGAGAATTAGTTGAAACAATGAATAATTTTTTAGCAAATTGCTAGGATAAAAAGTGAATTCATATAAATAATCAACATTCCAATGTATGAAAAACAAAACATTGTATGAAGTGACAGTAATATAACTCTAGGGAGAAAAAAACAACAACCTGGGAATATGTCTGCCAGGACAAACTTAGGAACTATATAAACAAAATTATAAAAAAAATTATACAAATAAAATCAGATAGAAATATTGGAGACATATTAGTTGTTCTTGGGTAGGCAGGGATAATATAATAAAAATGAAAAACATTACCTTAACTACTTTATATATTTAATGCCAATCCAATTAAATTCCCCAAAATTATTAGAATTAGAAAAATAATAACAATTTTCATTTGGAAAATCAAGGTCAAGAATATCAAAGGAAATAATGGGAAAAAATGGAAAGAAAAAAGATTTAGCAGTATCAGACCTTAAACTATTATAAAGCAGTTATTGATTTAAAAAAGTACTGTCTCCTACTGGAAAAGAAATAGAAAGGTAATTATAGAAAGGTAATTCAATAGAATACAATAGACTTAAAATTTACAGTAGTAAATATATATAATAATATATTTGATAAATATAAAAACAAATTTTTGTAAAAAATTACTATTTGATTAAAGTTGCTCTGGAAACTAGAGAACAGTCTAGCAGAAATTTGGTTATAGACCTATATATAACATTATTTGCCAAGTTAAGATCAATATGGATATATGATCTAGATATAAAGGAAGAGACTATAAGAAAATTTGAAGAACATAGAATATATTACCTAGACATATGGATATGAGAATGATTTATGAATAAATAAGAGATAGAGAGCAGTGTGACATATAAAATAATTTTAATTGTATTAAATTAAGAAAGGTTTTTGTCCAAATAAAACAAATATAGTCAAGAACAAAAGGAAAGAGAAAATTGGGGGAAACTTTATAGACAGTTTCTTAGATAAAAGTCATATCTCAAATATCTAAAGAACTTTGTCAAACCTTTAAGAATACAAGTTATTCTCCAATTGATAAGTCATCAAAGAATATGAATAGGTCACTTATAAATAAACAAATTAAAACAATTTATAGTCATATGAAAAATATTGTATATCATTATTAATTAGAGAAATACAAATTAAAACAATCATATGATATCATTTTATCCCTTTAAAGTTGACTAAAATGATTAAAGGGGAAAGTGGAAAATATTGGAGAGCATGTGGAAAAATTGGGGCACTAATTCACTATTGGTGGAACTGTGAATTAATTTAATCATTTTGGATGGCAATTTGGAATGATGACCGGAGAGTTACAAACTGCTTATGTCCTTTTACTCAGAGATGCCACTATTGGATCAATTGCCAAAGGAGAGTAGGAACAAAGTGAAATAACCTACATTCTAAAATACTTACAGCTTATCTTTTTGTGGTGGCAAAGAAGTGGAAATTGCAGTGATATGTGTCAGTTGAGGAATGGCTAAATAAAGTTGGCATATAATCATGATGGAATACCATTGTGCTATAATAAGAAATTATGAGTTCAAAGATTTTAGAAAAAGATGGAGAAATTTGCACAAAATAATGCAGAGTGAAAAGTAAAACTAAGAGAATGCTGGATAGTATAACAACAATATTGTTTTATGGACAACTTTGAATGACAATCATTTTGAATAGTATAAATACCCAAATTAACTACAAAAGACATATGAATGAAGATGCAATCAACATCTAGAGAAAGAACTGATAACTAGATATATGTATATATTTATACATATACATATTTGTGTCTAATGGATGCTATTTCTAGGGTGCAGGAGGGGAAAAAAGAAAGTTATATGACATTTATTATATAATTATATATATATATATATATATATATATATATATATATATTCAAAAAGAATAGGAAAATTGTACATAGATGTGTAGATTCATCTGCAATCATCTTTTTGTTACTCTGCTATGTTAATGAAAGTTTATTTCCTAAATTAAAAATAAAATAAATTTTAAATATATTTGGGAAGCCTTTAATCAAATACATCAAACATGAAAAATAAAAGTTGTTCTTAGAATTTTTTCAATTTTCCTCACCTGTGTATAATTTTCTGTCATATGGGAGGACTTTATAGATAATCTATGAGTATACATACATATGACATAGATGGCAGATCAAAAGCTCTTACTGCATTTAAAATATTGTTATCATAATAATTACTATTCATAATTGTCATAAGGATATACTTATCTATAAAGATCATAGTAAAATACATTTTACTTCCCTAACAGATTCTTGTTTGGTATGAACAAGCAATGGAAGAATGACAGCTAAAAGCTTTTAAAAGTTGATTGGACTCTGTTCAGAAACTATGTTTCTAAATTATAAATAAATGTGTTCCAAAAGTTAGTATTTACAATGGACATTTTTATTTTAAATTTTATCTCCCTATTGACACAGACTTGGAAAAGCACTCATCCAAAAAGAATCTCCACACCCATTCCAACCCCCACAATGAAGTGAATTCTTTGGTGTGAAAGATGGGAGAGAAAAATCAAAGATCAATAACATGATGAAGATTATAGCATTTCAGCAGAAAATATTTGTGGGGTGTTGTGATATCCATCATAAATTCACTTTGGATATCGTCCCAATAAAACTAATTTTTTTTCCTAAAGAACAAATCTCCTTAACACAGCAAGTGGTCAAAAGCTACCTTTCATACTCCTATGTTTTGCCACCACTGCCAACAAATAGGGTGCTGAGCTTGGCGCCTGTGCTGTCAGCTGGGGAGGACTGGCACTGTCACAGAAATCTGGATAATCCATCACTGCCATGGTTCAGACCATATGTAACAAATTTGTTCCCAGCTTTATCAAATTTTCAACAGTATATTTTCATTGACTAGCAAAGTGGAAAGTTTGGGATTTGATGTTAGAAGACCTATGTTTATACCATTGCTTTGAAACTCATTAGCTGTGTGTCATTTCCCACTTGTGGAAAGTAACTTCAAGTCACTTCATTTTTAAGAGACTCAATTTCCCTATATGTAAAATGAAGAGAACAATACCTGCATATTTTTCTTCATAGGTCCAATGTCAGGAAAGTCCTTTATAAATCTTTAAGCTCAAAGGAATGTAAGCTATTATTATAATAGATTGCTTATGAGAAAGCCTGCTGTGCTATTATTAAAGAATATAGCTTTAAGATCTCAACAAAACATGTATCTTCTATTCTGCAGTTTAGTAAATGTTGCAAATTAAACAAATTATTTAATCACTTTAGTTGTTTCTACTATAATGATGGAAGATATACAGGGAAATTCAGTACAGATTCTATTCACTCTGGCCAACTCAAGTCCTCTGTTTATAAACAGAACACTTTGTTCAATTTTAGTTTAGAAGGGCATTTTCTCTCTTTGCCTTGAAAAGAGCATGCCGGGAAGAGGCATTTTTCCAAACAGGCAGAATTATCTTTATTTTCCATGTAGGTTTATGGAGTAGAATGTTCTTATTAGATGCTAATGGTGCATTGTCTTTTCCACATTTATCCCATTCAACAGTCTTTAGGCAATGTTTGTTATTTTAGTTTTTTATTCAGATTAGAGAAGGGACTACAAATGATTGTCCAAAACTTGAAAAACCATAAATGCAATAAAGAAAACTTATTTTTGAAAAGTTAAATGAAATTAAAAAATAAACTTTGACAAAACTGCAATACTTTTATCTTCCATTCATATATCTATTCATCTGTCCATCTTAAAATATGTGTAACAGACCAGTAGTCAATGAGCCTAGTCCTTATTAAGATGTCCAGAGTATGCAATGCTGATGCAATTCCCCTCATGGAGAAAATGGGAGACCCACTTTTGAGTAAGTTATAATGATCTTTAATGAAAGTACTTTCACCTATCAGTGATTTGGAGAGATTTGGAACACGTGCAAACATTTTGCAATTTATTCCAGTGAGGAGGAGACTGGTTGTAAGAAGCAGGATGTATTTAAATTATTTTCTCCCATTTAACTGCCTTCTTTCTGTATACTGTATCCACTTAAAGATCTTTAGTTATGGAATTCACTGATTCAACACAATCCAATTTAATTTTAACATCTCTAATTATCCAATTGTTTAGGATTTCATCACAGAAGGCACAAATCTGCCCTTTTCAATTTTCACCTTTTCCTCCTAGTTATGTCTGTCCTACAAGGCTAAGTAGATAATGACAAATTATTTTCAAATGACAAACCTTCATATATATGATAAAAATTTTCATATTTTAGCTAAGTGAAACACTGCTTGCTTGTGATACAGATAGGACCACTGTATCATCTGTTTATAAATGGGACTCCAGGTAGCTATTCAGAATGCTTGAAATGAGTAAAGAGGCATACGTTTCAATTGCTAAATATGTGGAAAATAAGTAGGCATTCTAGTAGCTTATTATATAACAAAAAGCCAGTGAATATAAAACATTAAAATTCCTCCTTCTCTTCCTTTTCTTTCTTCTCCTCTTGTTCCTACTGTTGCCTTTACACGTTCATAATTCAAATATCTGTTAATTATAAGACTGGGGGTCAGCTAGGTGATGTAGTAGATACAGCACCAGCCCTGAAGTCAGGAGAACCTGAGTTCAAATCTGACTTCAGACACTTAACACTTCCTTAACTGTGTGACCCTAGGAAGTCACTTAATCCTAATTGCCTCAGCATAAATAAAATTATAAGACCTGATATTAACATTCAATTTTTTTCCCCTGAAGCAACTGGGATTAAGTGAGTTGCCCAGGGTCACACAGCTAAGGAAGTGTTAAGTGTCTGAGGCCATATTTGAACTCAGGTTCTCCTGACTTCAGAGCTGGTGCTCTAAGCACTGTGCTACCTACCTGCCCCAATATTAAATTCTTTTGACTCTGTGGTTTTTACAGTGTTTTTTGTTTCTGCCTTGTTGCCTAATAATTTTTCTTTTTTTTCTTTTTTTTTTTTACTTTATAAGAACCTAATTTTAGTAATTGATTTGAAATTGGCTAGCATATGAATTGTTTTTTCATTTTTCTCAACATATTTTTATTTATTTCATAGAACATTTCTCAATTATGTGTAAAAAAAATCTATTTAAAAATGTTGGATTCTAAATTCTTTATCTTCCTGCTTCTCCACGTCCATCTTAAGAGGGCAAGCAACTTGATATAGGTTATAAATGTGAAGTCATATAAAACATTTCTGTATTAGTCAAATTATCAAGGAAAACAAAAACAAAGACATAAAGAAAAAGAAAAAATTTTAAAGTATATTTTGATTTGTATTCAGACTATTTATTCTTTCTCTAAAAGTGGCTAGCATTTTTCATCATATGTCCATCAGAAAGATCTTAGGTCAATTTTTTTGATCAGCTAAGTTGATCATGTACAATAACACTGTGTTTAATGTTCTCCTAATTCTACTCCCCTCACTTTTCATCACTTCATAAAGGTCTTTCCAAGTTTTTTTTGAAACATTCCTGGTCATTGTATTTTAGAACAAAATAGTATTCTATTGCAACCATTTATCAAATTAGTTTAGTTCATCCCCCAACTGATGTACATGCCTTCAATTTTCCAATTTTTAGCCACAATAAGAGCTAAGAACATTGTTGTACATATATGTCCTTTTCTTTATTTTTAAAAATCTCTTTGAGATACCATACCAAATAGTGGCATTTCTGGGTCTAATGGTTTTGCATAGTTTTATAGCTTTTTGGGCATAGTTCCTAATTACTCTCCAAAATTGTTGAATCTGTTGCAACTCTGCCAGTATTGCATTGGTCTCAATTTTTCCATATCCTCTTCCACATTTCCCATTCCTGTCATATTAGCTATTCTGATGGGTGTGTGGTGGTACCTAGAGCTGATTTAATTTGAAATTCTCTAATCAATTTTGGTATGAGTGTGATAGTTTTTATTTCTTTGGGGAAATGCCTGTTCATGTCTTTTGAACCTTTATCAAGTGAGGGATAATTTGTATTCTTGTAAATTTGATTCAGTACTCTATTTGAGTACTTCATATACTAATGATATCCCTTCATATACTAACTTCATATACTAACTATATCAAGCTTCACCAGCCCTAGATTCCTCTATATCAACCATCTTACTTTGATACACATGTATAACAGCATTCATAGTAAAAATACCACTATAAGGCCTTCACCTGTGACTTCCAGCCATTATCAGAAAAACTTCCTGTAATATATCTTCCTAATTTTTTTCTTTCCTTCTAATCTTGGCTGCATTAGTTTTATTTGTGCAATTTTTAAAAAAATTTTCAGCATTCAAAATTATCCATTTTACATTCTTGTTATCTCTAGCTTAGTTAAAAATTCTTTCCATTTCCATAGAATTGATAGGTAAATTTTTCCATATTTTCCTAATTTGGTTATTAGCAAATTAATATAAAACTCATGTATAATAGGCATTATATACCTATTTTAACCTTATGTTGATAAACCATATGAGATGGTGGTGCTTTCTAGTTTTCCTGGTCAGGTAATGAGTTCTTGTACTTAGAACTTCAGTCTTTGGATTTATCAAACACTAGATTACTATGATTATTTACTATAATGTATTATACCTAATCTATTCTACTGAGCCATTGCTTTATTTCTTTAGGCAGTATTTGATTGTTTTGATAATTACAGCTTTATAAAACAATTTGAGATATGGTTAGTCTTATATTTATTTTATTTTATTATTTATTGATATTGTTTTTTTCCCCATTGAATGAACAGCTTATTGTTTTATTTACTAGATCAATTATTTTATTACTTTCAATTTTATTACTTTCTTCCTTGATTTTCAGGATTGCTCATTTGGTAACTAATTGGTAATCTTTAATTTATTCTTTTTTTCTAGTTTTTTTTTTTTTTTTCTAATTTCCATGTCCAATTCATTGATCTGCTCTTTATTTAAATAATGTAAGTATTTAGACATGAAATTTTCCTTAAGTTCTGTTTTTGTTGCATCACATAAATTTTGTCTTGTTCTCGTTGATGAAATTTTTAATTGTTTCTATAATTTGTTCTTTAACCCACTCATTCTTTAGAATTAGATTATTTAGTTTTTTTTTTTTTTGCTTTTTAAAATTTTTTCAACATTTACTTTTATAGGATTTGTATTTCCATTTTTCCAATCCTTTCTCCCCATTCCCCTTCCCAAGATGGCAAACATTTTGATACAGGTTTATATATGCAAAGATTATTTAATTTTCAATTAATTTTTCCTCAGTCATTTATTGGATAAGCTTTTTACTACATTTTTGTGATCTGCAATGAATGCATTTAATCATTCTACTTTTCTGCATTTCATTGTGAGACTTATTTCTTAATACATGATCAATTTTCGAATAGGTGTCATGTATCATTAAGGAAAATGTCTATTCCTTTCTATTCTCATTTAGTTTTGTATATATTTAACCAATATCATATATAGCCTACAAACCTGTTGCTGTCTCTCTATCTGTCTGTCTCTCTCCTTGCTGATTTGTGGAAGGGGAAGGGAGGGACCATGGGAGAAAAAAATTGAACAGATTATGCAAAGATGAATATTGAATATTATCTTTGCATGCATTTGGAAAAATAAAATAAAATAAAATAAAAATAATTTTAAAAAGAAACTTTCTACTTCTACAAAAATGGAAAATTGGTACTCTGCGGGTCTTAATATTGTGTCTATGCTGCCTGTTTTCAGTTAATTCAGGACTAGTAAGAAACCAGTTTCATGACATTTTTAGGCTTCCAGATTTAGATATTGATAGAATCCAGAGCTCCAGAAAGAAATGGAAAGATAAACTAACCATATATGTTCAATTCTCAAAAGAAAACTTAATCTGTATTAAATGGACACTTCATATAATAATTCAATAAACATTTTTAAGCAGTTACTATATACATGGCATATGACTAGTCATTGGAGATAATTGTCCATTTTGCTGATCGGAAGAGGCAAAACTAAACACAAATGTAAGCCTTTCTTTGAACTTCTCTTTTACAGAGATCATAGAGAATTACTTTCTTCTCAAAAAGCATGTAAGGATACAGATATTGTTGCTGTAATACTAAAATACAAATAGAATGTTGGAAAAATGACAATTGGCTTTTGGTAGTACAAAGTGACAGTTAATTAAGAAATTAAGTGCTTCTCTTTGTGGGGACAGGGAGAAAGTTTTTGTCTATGATCAATGCAGATTTATGAATGATGTACATTTGTATGGCTTTCTTGGTGCAGGGAGAGACAGAGAGAGGAACTGACAGAGAGACAAAGAGTTGATTTTATTTTTTTTATCTATAAAGATCTACTTTTAAAAATGTGAGGAGAGAAAATATTAGCTTAAGGGAAACTGACGAGATACTTCCTGTCATCTTGGAGAGAAGCTGAACAAAATACATAATACATATATATATATATATATATATATATATATATATATATATATATATATATATATATATATATATATATATATATATATGTATATATATATAAATATATATAATAAAGAGAAAGAGAACTTTTAGAAGAAGAAAGCTGTTTTCAATTTTTCCTTCTGAAGAGAAAAGACTTTGTTTAATATTTTTAAAAGCAATGAATTGAATAATATTGAATTTCTATTCCAATGAAGATGAATCTATGTACTGGTTTTTTTTTAAGAATTTGAGGACACTCTAGCAGATATGAGTAACAATCAAAATATGGTAAATAATTATTTCTCTGAATTTCTCTGAATATTTATATATGTATTAATACAAATACATGAATATATAATACATATACATATATATTTATTATTATTAATGAGAAACATAACAATGAGAGTTTGGAACTCTTATTAGAGTGGCTACTCATAAGAGTTACAAATAGAACACAAGACAGTAGCTCCCTCTCTTGGGGAGGCCAATCTGTGAAGGTGAGTGTGAATTGAAGAGGGGATAGGGGATAAATGAGTAGAGGAGAAAGATGATCCTAAGATTATAGTATAGTATAAAGAAAGTGTCAAAAGGACAAGTTATTACCTTTAGGAAGCATTTTTTTTTAAAACGAAGTTTTTTATTTGCAAAATATATTCAAGGAAAATGTTTCATCATTGACTCTTGTGAAACCTTGTATTCCAATTACCCCCTTGCTCCCATTTCCTCTCCTAGATGACAAAGTAATCCAAATATATATTAAACATGGTAAAACATATGTAAGTCCAATACATGCATACAAATTTATACAATTATCTTGCTGCACAAGTAGAATTAGATCCAAAAGGAAAAAAAAATGAGAAAGAAAATAAAATTCAAGCAAACAACAACAAAAGAAATGAAAATGCTATATTGTGATCCTTATTCAGTTTCCATAGTGCACTCTCTAGGTGTAGATGGTTCTTATTATCATGAAATTATTGGAACTGGCCTAAATCATCTCATTGTTGAGAAGAACCATGTTCATCAGAATTCATCATTGTATAATGTTTCTATTGTCATGTACAATTAAATCCTGGTTCTACTCATTTCTCTTAGCATCACTTCATGTAAGTCCCTCCAGGCCTCTTTAAAATCATTCTGCTAATAGTTTCTTATAGAAAAATAACATTCCATTACATTAATGTAATGTATTGTAAATTAATATACCATAACTTGTTCAGCCATTCCCCAACTGATGTGCATCCACTCAGTTTCTAGTTTCTTTCCACTGCAAAAAGGGTTGCCCAAATATTTTGCACATGCCCTTTCCCTCCTTTAAGATCTTCTTGGTGGTTAAGCCCAGTAGAAACACAGCTGGATCAAAAGAAATGCACAATTTAATAATCATTTGAGCATAGTTCCAAACTGCTCTTCAGAATTACTGGATTTGTTCACAATTCTACCAACAATATATTAGTGTCTCAATTTTCCATCCCTTCCAACATTCTTCATTATTTTTCCTGTCATTTTCAAATTGAGATGTGTGTAGTGGTGACTCAGAGTTGTCTTAATTTGCATTTCTCTGATCATTAGTGCTTTAGAGCACATTTTTATATGAATAAAATAGTTTCGATTTCATCTGAAAATTATCTGTCCATATCCTTTGACCAGTTATCAATTGGAGAATGGCTTGAATGCTTATTTTGAATAAATATATATATTTAATCTATATATTTTAGAAATAAAGCCTTTATCAGAACCTTTAAATATACAAATATTTTCCTAATTTATTGTTTCCCCTCTAACCTTGTCTTCGTTAATTTTGTTTGTACAAAACTTTTAACTTAATGTAATCAACATTATCCATTTAGGATTCAATAATGAGTTCCAGTTCTTCTTTCATCACAAATTCCTTCCTTCTCCACAGATCTGAGAAGTAAATTAAAATGTTCTTCTAATTTGCTTATAATGTCATTCCTTATATCTAAATCATGAACCCATTTCCACCTTATCTTGGTATATGGTATTAGGTATGGGTCAATACCTAGTTTCTGTCATACTAGATTCCAATATTCCCAGCAGTTTTTTTTTTTTAATCAAATAGTGAGTTCTTATGCCAAAAACTGGGGTCTTTGGCTTTGTCAAACACTAGATTGCTATAACCATTGACTATTTTTTTCCTGTGAACCAAACTTATTCCACTGATCAATTACTCTATTTCTAAGCCAGTACCAAATGTTTTTGATAACCACTGCTTTATAATAAAGTTTTATGTCTGGCACAGCTAGGCCATCTTCATTGGCATTTTTTCCCCACTAATTCCCTTGAAATTCATGACATTTTGTTCTTCCAGATGAAATTTGTGATTATTTTTTCTAGATTTGTAAAATAATTTCTTGGGATTTTTATTGGTATGGCACTAAATAAGTAGGTTAATATAAGTAGTATTGTCCTTTTTATTATATTCTCTTGCCCTAATCATGAACACTTGATGTTTCCAACTGATTAGATCTGACTTTATCTGTGTGGAAAGTATTTTGTGGTTGTGTTCATATAGTTCCTGACTTTCCCTTGGCAGATAAATTCCCAAATCATTTATACCAATGACAGTTATTTCAAATAGAATTTCTCTTTGTATCTCTTGTTGTTGGACTCTGTTGGTAATATATATATATATATATATAAATGCTGATGATTTATATATTTATTTTGTATCCTGTAACTTTGCTAAAGTTATGAATTGTTTCTAGTAGTTTTTTAGTTGATTCTCTAGGGTTCTCTAGAATATCATCATAACATACATCTGCAAAGAGTGTAATCATTCTGCTTTAAATGTGTTTCTTATAAACAACATTTGGTAGGATTCTTGCTTTTAATTCAGTCTGCTCTCTGTTTCTATTTTATGAGAGAGTTTATCCTATTAACATTCACAGTTAAAATAATTAATTCTGTATTTCTGGACATCTTATTTACCACAAGTTATGCTTTTCTCTTCCCTTCCCCACTTCCTTCCTCTGCAGTAGTTTGCTTCTGAACCCCACCCCCCTCAAACAACCCTCACTCTTTATAGTTCCTCCCCCTTTTTTATACCTTTTTTATACCTTTACCATACTACATCTGTTTTCCCTTTTATTAGCCTTCTTATTTCTTTTCCCCTTTCCCCTCCCATTTAAGAAGCATATATCTAAGTATAAAATAAGACATGTAAGTACATAGTTGAATGAAAAGCAAGATAATGAATGTATAGGCAAGGTCAAAGAAGGACTTAGTAAGAAATCACTACTTGACGAATATGGGTGGGTAAGAGAGGATAATAGAAGATATTAGAGAGGAGCTGGTACCTAAGTGGGTCCTGATGAGAAGGGTTGCAGAAAATAATGTTGAAGAGAAATTGGTTTTTTTTAAGTATTTGGAGGACAGAACCTGTGCACATCAATAGAGGCAAGATGAGGGTGAGATAAAAATAGACCAATTTTAGTCCAGGTTGACTGAAACTTAGAAAGGATAAAAAGGAATTTTATGAAATAATAATGAATATTATGAAAAGAAATGATAGTTTAGAGGCATATTGCAGAGAGCTGTGAATTCCAAGTGATTTGCTTTATCATTGGTTTATATTCATTGGTGAGTCAAGGCATATTTTCAACAAAGATATCTACCCATGTACTGGGAAGAACTATACTTGTGTGGCCCTGATTAAGTCACTTAAAACTTTTGCTTTGCCTTAAAGTTTAATTTAAAATATTAGGCTTCATTCTTTTTTTCCCCTCTATTCTAGTGGTTAGAACTTTAGATACAGTAGGAGGTTTACATGCTAGTTCCTCTGCTATCTGTGCCAGTTAAGAATGAACAAATAACCCATGGGACTTTTCTCCAAAACACTTTTTTCTTCCATTGTTTTCAGTTCTCACACAGTTTATATAAATGGAATAAATATTGATAGGCATAAAGACAGTGTTTAACTGCTCATACTCTTATTAGGATGCCTAGGAACAGAATAACTGTCAATTTTTGAAGATTTTCAATATTACTAGGACAGATTACATACTTCATCTCATGTGGGAGTCTATTTATAACCCTATAAATCTGCTACTGTTGCTATTATATCACCATTTTACAGATAGGAAAACTGAGGTTCAGAGAAGTAAGGTGAGTTGTGTTAAACCACACAACCAATGTGTCTTGTCTGTAGCAGGATTCAAAAAGCAGATCCTTCAAACTCTAGGTATAGCCCCAGACTGTGGTATCATACTGCATTAACTGTTGAGAAAGCTTTGAGAAGTGTCCACATCAGTTTTCATTCAGAAACCAGAGAGCCCAAAACAGAGTATTCAGGTCCATTTAAAGAGAGCTGTGCATCTATCCAGCAGACAAAGGAGAAAAGGAGAGAGAATTTCAGTGTGAACCAAAAACAAAAGATTGGGTTGCATAATCCTTCAGACCCAATGGAACCCAAGAAAAGTAACGTCTTATTTGTATGAAATTGCTCAAACTACTCTCAAGGCAGTGGGATCATGGTCTTGTATTGTCTATGAATCAAATCTCTGAGGAGGGAAATGGAGATCTCTGGAAAGGTTTTTCCTGATTCTTTGTTTAGAACTTGGTTATAAATCAATGAAATAATCTATCAAGCAACCAACAAGCATTTTATCATTCAACAAGCATTTATGAGGCACTATCTTGCAAGTATAAGAGATATAAAATACAGAGATCTAAAAAAAAGCATAAATATTTCCTGCCCAGGAAGACAATGAATAAGACAATATGCAAATAACTAGGTACATAAAAAATACATATTGAGTGAAGGGAGGAAATTTCATAGGAGAAGCTAGCCCCAGGAGACCTAGAGAATGCCTAATATACAACATTATATTAATAAGTGTGCATATATCTATTTATATGTATAAACACATGCATATATGTGGATAAATGGGTACAATAGGGGTCAGCCATTCCATATTAACAATAGCTTTGGCCTAGAACTGAACAGGAAGTGGAGGGCAAATTGGATTGCCCTTAGGCAATTTCAAAGGTCTTTCAAAAGATCTGGCATTTTTTCTTTGAAACAAATCCATTACAACATGATGTATACATGATAGAAAAAAATGGATTCTGATAGTTTTTTTATGCCATATAAACAAACAAAATTGAATCACCTATTGCAAAAGGAAACTGAACATTTTCTAAAACATAATTCATTAGTGAAGACAAGAATATCCTTTTTTGTCCTTTGTACCTAATCTGTTCCACTGATCGGCCAGTCTATTTCTTAGCCAATTCCAAATGGTTTTGTTGACTGCTGCTATATAATATAGCTTTAGATCAGGTACACCTAGACCACCTTCATCTGACTATTTTTCATTAATTCCCTTGAAATTCTTGACCTTTTATTCTTCCATATGAATTTTGTTGTTATTTTTTCTAGGTCATTAAAATAGTTTCTTGGGATTCTGATTGGTATAGCACTAAATAAATAGATTAGTTTGGGGAGTATTGTCATCTTTATTATATTCTCTCAGGCTATCCACGAGCACTGAATATCTTTCTAATTATTTGAATCTGACTTTATTTTTGTGGCAAGTGTTTTGTAATTTTGCTCATATAATTCCTGACTTTTTTTTTGTTGATGGATTCCCAAATATTTTATACTCTCAACATTTGTTTGGAATGGAATTTCTCTTTGTGTCTCTTGCTGTTGCATTTTGTTGGTGATGTATAAAAAAGCTGAGGATTTATGTGGATTTATTTTGTATCCAGCAACTTTGCTAAAGTTGTAAATTATTTCTAATAACTTTTTATTAGAATCTCTGGGGTTTTCTAAGTATACCATCATATCATCTGTAAAGAGTGACAGTTTGATTTCCTCATTACCCGCTCTTATTACTTTAATCTCTTTCTCAATTCTTATTGCCGAGGCTAGCATTTCTAATACAACATTGAATAGTATTGGTGATAGTGGACGACCTTGTTTCAATCTTGATCTTACTGGGAAAGGTTCCAGTTTATCTCCATTACATATTATGCTTACTGATAGTCTTAAATATATGCTCCTGATTATTCTAAGGAATAGTCCATTTATTCCAATACTCTCAAGCATTTTTAGTAGGAATGGATGTTGGATTTTATCAAATGCTTTTTCTGCATCTATTCAGATGATCATATGTTTTTTATTAATTTGATTATTAATATGGTCAATTATACTAATAGTTTTCCTAATATTAAACCAGCCTGGTATACCATTTATATTTATACCATTCCTGGTATAAATCCTACTTGATCATAGTGTGTTATCCTGGGGATGATTTTCTGAAGTCTTTTTGCTAATATCTTATTTAAGATTTTAGCATCAGACTTCTGGCCAAGATGGTGGTGTGGACGCAGACAGCTGCATGAGCTCTGTGTTTTTTCTCAGGATTTACTTCATGACAAGCCTCAGAGTTAATGCTTGACCAGAAAAGAAACCCACAAATAATCACCAACAGATGGCATCCTTGAAATTCGCCAGAGAAGGTCTGTGTTTACTCAGGGGAGGGTCAAACAGACTGGGTGCAGATTGAGAGAAGGCAAGCCAGACCAGAGGGGGGGGTGGAGTATGATCTCTGCCTTTTCTGCAAAAAGACTTTTACCCCAGTGTGGATATTTCATCTTGGCAGCAAGCCAGGAGCAGGGGAGAGGGTGTAAACACTGGAGGTGAAGAATAAAACCCCAGAAAAACTAGCGTCTCTCTGAACCAAGCCACCCCCAACCCCCACCTGGAGTGAATCAGCAGGTTCTCAGAGCCTCAGAGCGCAGACGTAGCGTGCAGCCATCGCTGTCCTGTTAGTAGCTCGCTGCTACCCTCCCCTCCAGTCTGTCGAGGAAGCCCATTAACATCATCCAGCCCCAGACCCCCTAGAAACAAACCAATTGTTTCTCTTGTCAATTTGTTTTCTTTGATTCCGCTCTGACAAAATGAACAAAAAAATCAAAAGGGCTCTAACCATTGACAGCTTCTGTATGGAGAAAGAGCAGACTTCAAATACTGAGGAGATTAAAAACAGACTGTCCCCACACGAATCCCCTAAGGGGGATAAGATCTGCTCCTCAATACAAAAGAATCTCATAGAGGAAATCAAAAAGGCTCTCACAAGAGAGCTAGAAATGGGAAAAGGAAAGGGAAGCTTGGCAAGAGAGCCTGGAGAAGTTATCAAGAGTGGATAAAGAGATCAAATCATTGAGAAACAAAATTAGTGAATTGGAAAAGGTAAACAACTCCAAGGAAAACAGGATTAGTGAGCTGGATAAAGAAATCAGCTCTCTAAAAAATAAAATGGCTAAAATGAAAAAAAATTCCATAGAAGAAAAAAACTCACTTAAAAACACAATTGGACAATTACAAAAAGATATAAAAAAAGTGAGTGAAGAAAATACACAATTGAAAATTAGACTCGAACAAGTAGAAATGAATGACTCAAAGAGAAACCAAGAAGTAGTCAAGCAAAACCAGAGAAATGAAACAATTGAAAAGAATGTCAAGTACCTTATTAGAAAGACAACAGACCTGGAAAACAGATCCAGAAGAGACAATTTGAGAATAATCAGACTCCCTGAAAAATGTGAGGAAAAAAAGAGCTTGGACACTATTTTCGAGGAAATTATCAAAGAGAACTGCCCAGACGTTTTGGAAACAGAGGGTAAAATAGAGATTTAAAAAAAATTAATTGATCACCTACTGAAAGGGACCCTAAAATCAAAACTCCAAGAAATATAGTGGCCAAGTTCAAGAACCATCAAATAAAGGAACAAATACTGGAAGCTGCTAGAAAAAAGCAATTCAGATATGGAGGAGCCACAATAAGGATTATCCAGGATATAGCAGTGTCCACATTAAAAGAACGAAGGGCCTGGAATATGATATTCCAAAAGGCTAAGGAACTTGGTATGCAGCCAAGAATAACTTACCCAGCAAAAATGAGCATCGTTTCCAGGGAAGAAGATGGATATTTAATGAAATAAATGAATTCCATCTATTCTTGATGAAAAAACCAGACCTACATAAAAGGTTTGATCTTCAAATACAGAATTCAAGAGATTTCTAAAAAGGTAAAAAGAAATCTTGAGAACTATACTTCTGCCATAAAAATATGTAAAGAACATATGTATAATTTGTCCTAGAAACTAGAGGTGGAAATGAAATTATATCATAAAAAAGTGTAAAGTGGTGGTACTACATCTCATGAAGAGGCAAAGGTAACCTATTATATCTGAAATATAGTATCCTATTATATGTTGTTTACAGGAAACACACCTGAAAAAGGGTGATACATTCTAACTAAAAGTAAAAGGGTGGAGCAGAATCTACTATGCTTCAGGCAAAGCCAAAAAAGCAGGGGTAGCCATCCTCATCTCAGATCAAGCAAAAAAAAATGATCTAATTAAAAGATATAAGGAAGGGTAGCATCAATAATGAAGCAGTATCAATATTAAACATATATGCACCAAGTGGTGCAGCATCTAAATTCTTAAAAGAGAAATTAAGAGAACTGCAAGAAGAAATAGACAGCAAAACTATAATAGTGAGAGATCTCAACCTTGCACTCTCAGAATTAGATAAATCAAACCACAAAATAAATAAGAAAGAAGTCAAAGAGGTAAATAGAATACTACAAAAGTTTGATATGATAGATCTTTGGCGAAAGCTAAATGGAGACAGCAAGGAGTATACTTTCTTCTCAGCAGTTCATGGAACCTATACAAAAATTGATTATATACTAGGGCATAAAAACCTCAAAATCAAATGCAGTAAGGCAGAAATATTAAATGCATCCTTTTCAGACCACAATGCAATCAAAATTACATTTAATAAAAAGCCAGGGGAAAATAGACCAAAAATAATTGGAAACTAAATAATCTTATACTAAAGAATGATTGGGTAAAACAGCAAATCATAGACATAATTAATAACTTCGCCCAAGAAAATGACAATAATGAGACATCATACCAAAATGTGTGGAATACAGCCAAAGCAGTAATAAGGGGAAGTTTTATATCTCTACAGGGCTACTTGCATAAAATAGAGAAAGAGAGGGCCAATGAATTGGGCTTACAACTAAAAAATTGCTAGAAAAGGAATAAATTAAAAACCCCCAGACAAACACGAAACTTGAAATTCAAAAAATAAAAGGTGAGATTAATAAAATTGAAAGTAAAAAAACTATTTAATTAATTAATAAAACTAAGAGTTGGTTCTATGAAAAAACCAACAAAATAGACAAACCCTTAATAAACCTGATTTTAAAAATAGAAAGAGAAAAAGCAAATTGTTAGTCTTGAAAATTAAAAAGGAGAACTCACTACTAATGAAGAGGAAATTAGACCAATAGTTAGGAGCTACTTTGCTCAACTTTATGCCAATAAATTTGATAACTTAAATGAAATGGAAGAATACCTTCAAAAATATAGCTTGCCCAGATTAACAGAGGAAGAAGTAAGTAGTCTAAATAGTCCCATCTTAGAAAAAGAAATAGAACAAGCTATTAACCAGCTCCCTAAGAAAAAATCCCCAGGACCAGATGGATTTACATGTGAATTCTACCAAACATTTAAAGAACAACTAACTCCAAATGCTATGTAAACTATTTGAAAAAATAGGGATTGAAGGAGTCCTACCAAATTCCTTTTATGACAGAGACATGGTACTGATACCTAAATCAGGTAGATCGAAAACTGAGAAAGAAAACTATAGACCAATTTCCTTAATGAATATTAATGCTAAAATCTTAAATAAGATATTAGCAAAAAGATTTCAGAAAATCATCCCCAGGGTAATACACTATGACCAAGTGGTATTTATATCAGGAATGCAGGGCTGGTTTAATATTAGAAAACGATTAGTATAATTGACCATATTAATAATCAAATTAATAAAAAAACATGTGATCATCTCAATAGATGCAGAAAAAGCATTTGATAAAATCCAACATCCATTCCTACTAAAAAAGCTTGAGAGTACAGGAATAAATGGACTATTCCTTAAAATAATAACGAGCATACCTTTAAAACCTTCAGTAAACATCATATGTAATGGCGATAAACTAGAACCTTTCCCAGTAAGATCAGGAGTGAAACAATGTTGCCCACTATCACCATTACTATTCAATGTAGTACTAGAAATGCTCGCCTCGGCAATAAGAGTCGAGAAAGAGATTCAAGGAATTAGAGTAGGAAATGAGGAAATCAAACTATCACTCGTTGCAGATGACATGATGGTATACTTAGAGAACCCCAAAGACTGCTAAAAAGCTATTAGAAATAATTCAGAATTTTAGCAAAGTTGCAGGATACAAAATAAATCCACATAAATCCTCAGAATTTTTATACATTACCAACACAATCCAACAGCAAGAAATACAAAAAGAAATTCCATTCAAAATAACTGTAGATAGTATAAAATATTTGGGAATATATCTACCAAAGGAAAGTCAGGAATTATATGAGCAAAATTATAAAACACTTGCCACAAAAATTGAGTCAGATATAAATAATTGGAAAGACATTCAGTGCTCTTGGATAGGCCGAACGAATATAATTAAGATGACAATACTCCCTAAACTAATCTATTTATTTAGTGCCAAACCAATCAGACTCCCAAGAAATTATTTTAATGACCTAGAAAAAATAATAATAGAATTCATATGGAACAACAAAAGGTTGAGAATTTCAAGGGAAGTAATGACAAAAAATTAAATGAAGGTGGTCTAGCTATACCTAATCTAGAACTATATTATAAAGCAACAGTCACCAAAACCATTTGGAATTGGCTAAGAATTAGACTGTTGATCAGTGGCATAGGTTAGGTTCACAGGGCAAGATAGTAAATAAAAATAGCAATCTACTGTTTGACAAACCCAAAGATCCCAACTTTTGGGATAAGAATTCATTATTTGACAAAAACTGCTGGGAAAACTGTAAATTAGTATGGCAGAAACTAGGCATGGACCCACATTTAATACAACATACTCAGATAAGATCAAAATGGGTCCAAGATTTAGGCATAAAGTATGAAATCATAAATAAATTGGAGGAACATGGGATGGTTTGCCTCTCGGACTTGTGGAGGAGGAAGGAGTTTGTGTCCAAGGGAGAACTAGAGACCATGATTGATCACAAAATAGAAAATTTTGATTACACCAAATTAAAATGTTTCTGCACAAACAAAACTAATGCAAACAAGATTAGAAGGGAAGTAACAAATTGTGAAAACATTTTTACAGTTAAAGGTTCTGATAAAGGTCTCATCTCCAAAATATACAGAGAATTGACTTTAATTTGTAAGAAATCAAGCCATTCTCCAATTGATTATTGGTCAAAGAATATGAACAGACAATTCTCAGATAATGAAATGGAACCTATATCCACTCATATGAAAGAGTGTTCCAAATCACTACTGATCAGAGAAATGCAAATTAAGACAACTCTGAGATATCATTACACACGTGTCAGATTGGCTAAGATGACAGGAACAAATAATGATGAATGTTGGAGGGGCTGTGGGAAAACTGGGACACTAATACATTGTTTTTGGAGTTGTGAAACAATCCGGCCATTTTGGAGAGCAATCTGAAACTATGCCCAAAAAGTTATCAAACTGGGCATACCCTTTGATCCAGCAGTGCTACTACTGGGCTTATATCCCAAAGAAATACTAAAGAGGGGAAAGGGACCTGTATGTGCCAAAATGTTTGTAGCAGCTCTTTTTGTAGTGGCTAGAAACTGGAAGATGAGTGGATGTCCTTCATTTGGAGAATGATTGGGTAAATTATGGTATATGAAGGCTATGGAATATTATTGCTCTGTAAGAAATGACCAGCAGGATGAATTCAGAAAGGCTTGGAGAGACTTGCATGAACTGATGTTGAGTGAAATGAGCAGAACCAGAAGATCACTATACACTTCAGCAACAATAATGTATGAATATATATTCTGATGAAAGTGGATATCTTTAACATAAAGAAGATCCAACTTACTTCCAGCTGATCAATGATGGACAGAAACAACTACACCAAGAATGAATGTCCATCAATTGGAGAATGGTTGGGTAAATTATGGTATGTGAATGTTATGGAATATTATTGTTCTATAAGAAATGACCAACAGGAGGAATACAGAGAGGCTTGGAGAGACATCAACTGATGCTGAGTGAAACGAGCAGAACTAGGGGATCATTATACACTTCAACAATGATACTGTATGAGGATGTATTCTGATGGAAGTGGATATCTTCAACATAGAGAAGAGCTAATCCAATTCCAATTGATCAATGATGGACAGAATCAGCTACATCCAGAAAAGGAATACTTGGAAATGAGTGTAAACTGTGAGCATTGTTTTTTGTTGTTGTTGTTGTTGTTTTGTTTTGTTTCTCTTCCCAGATTATTTTTACCTTCCGAATACAATCCTTCTTTGCAACAACAACAACAAAATTCAGTTCAGCACATATATATTGTACCTAGGATATACTATAAGATATTTAATATGTATGGGAATGTCTGCCATCTAGGGGAGGGGGGGAGGAGGGGAAAAACTCGGAACAGAAGGGAGTAAAAGGGATAATTTTTTTAAAAAAAATTACCTATGCATATGTACTGTCAAAGAAAATGTTATAATTATAAAAATTAATAAAAATTTCTAAAAAAAATTTTAGCATCAATATTCATTAAGGAAATTGGTCTATAGTTTTCTTTCTTGTTTACAGATTTCTAAAAGTGATTTTAATTTACCAAAATATACTGAATGCTAGTGAAGGGTATTTGAGGATCTCTTGAATATTATATTGCAATTGATCATAGAGTTCTGATTGTAGAAATCCAGTATTAAAATTATCCTCTCCCCAGGGCCATTACTCCATGATTTTTTTTGGAAGATAAAGAAAATGATTTGTTCATTTCCTTAGATGGTCACTCTTAGATCTCATGAAGAGTTTTGATAAATATTTTAAACTCATCATTCTGTGGTCAGGTAGGCATGTCTTAGTTGTCAATTCTTTTGATTTCTGGGGTTTTATTGATAGTAGTGTCTTCCTAATATATTTTCAACTTCCCTAGCTCTCCTAGGGAATGCCCAACTTCCTAAATTTGTGATCTTCCTCTCTTCTGATAACTTCAAAAACTATCTTTTTTGTGTATTATTTTCTCATGGCCCTGATTCTGCTCTCTAAAATGATGGATAGCATCACTAACATATGCATTTCATGTAATAATAGTGCATTAATGGGAGAGGATTAACCTCTCAAGGGTTAAGTGACTTGATTAAGAACTTTATGCCACCTAGCAGCTCCAATAGGAATAAATTTAAAGTCTTGTATGTGTAAATAAAAAAATCAACCACTGATGTCAAAGTTGGACAATTCATGGATATGGAACAGTTAAGAAAAAGATTCAGGGGCTTTAGTGGATTTTTACATTCAATATCAGTTAGCAGAAAAATGTGGTACTCACCTCCCATATCCAAAAAAAACTGTTATTAGGGGTATAATTTGCAGAAATAGGGAAGTGAGAGGTTTGTCATATTTTGACTTCTTCATGTTTCATCTTGAGCCCTGTGTACAGTTCTGAGTTTAAGACAGACATTTATTTGCTGGAGAGCATAAAGTGAAGGACACAACAGTGAAGGAGTAATAAGCTTATGATATATACATATATATATATATATGTATGTATGTATCGAACGAATTAAGTATAGTTATCCTGGAGACAATAAAAGTGAAAGGGAACATGATAGCTGTCATCAGAGAATAGAAAGAAATTTATATGAAGAAAAAAATAGTAGACTATGCTATTTGTCTACATGGGTCAAAATTGAAAACTATGGGTAGAAATGGCCAAAAAGGAGCACATTTAGGTTTAATCTCTGGGAAAACTTAAGAACAACTAGAATTGTTTAGAAGTAAAATGGGATTTCTTGACATGAGATGTGCTGGATTTTACTTCTCTTCAGGAATTCAAAGAAACTTTCAGATATGCTAAAGCAGGGATTCATTTTGTTTAAAAGTTGGACTAGATTATTTCTCAGGTATCTTTCAACTTTTAAATTACACAATTTTGTGATCTACCAAGATACTGAGAAAATACATACACATACATACATACTTACATATACATACTTTCTGAAAAATCATAGATCTTTTGAAATATTTCAATATTAAGTAGTAAAGTGGAAGCATAACTTAATAAATAGAAGTCAGAATTTGGAGGTAGGAACACTTGTATAATTTTTGCCATTGACATAAACTAGCTCTTCAGTGATGTGCAAATCATTTATTTTCATGTAAAAGAGACTGTAATTATCTAGAATGAGTTGAATGATTTGAGTTAATTTTCATACAAAAGGAGATAGTCAATGATATTTTGAAGATTTGAGGTAACTTTATAAGTGGCATTGGTCTTAACACAATACATATACACATATGCATATATAATTTACTAATTGATTAATGGTGTGTACATTTGATTTTGCTAAGTTTTATTAATTTTATATTCATTTAAATATAGTTAAATAAAGAAGCATTAATAATAGGCAAGATAAAGTGGGAAAGTATTTGTGGGAAAGTAGGGTTTTTCTACTGGGGACTTGAGTTAATAAGTGAATATATATTTTTTATTGAGGAATACATTATCTGGATCACTATAGAAGTTGGGTTTAGTAAATTAAATATATAGCAATGAGTCAAATGGCAGTCTGAGTTCAGGTGACTTCTCAGTGAGTGTAGCCAGACTGTCCTCATATTGCTATCCACATAAACACACATATATGAAAAAAATAAGTAATGACTAAGTTGAGCACTAAAGAGACACAATGACAAATTGTAAATAAGTATTCATTCTTGAAGAACTTTCATTTTGAACAGATAACAGTTTTTGCTATGGAAAGTATAGTTTTCATTTTATTAATTTGGCTTTGTTACTGTTTGGGTAGCTGAACTCTCAAAGGCTCAGATGACTTTTTATATATCTTTTTTTGAAGATTGGAACTTAAGTTTAATTCTTTTTGTGTATGTATATGTTTTTCCATTCTGCAAGCAGAATGTTCAGCTTGTATTATATGTCCTTTATTTCTACAGATGGTATATTCCCAAAACAGCTAACAACTTATCCTCACCTTGAATATTTTCCAGGCATTTTGTACCATGTTTGTACATATAGAGCACTTTCCTTATGTGTTATATTTGGGGTACAGAGACAAAAGAAATAAAAGAGCAAATGAACTGAATGAACTGAGAAGGCTAGCTTCAGAATACATCAGACAGTACTCTCAGTGTATGAGCCTCATGCAGAACTTTAAACAGGATGGGAGAAAAGGAGAAAAATAACACTACATAAACACCAGTCCAAATCTTAAATTACAGGAATGGAGATGGTTTCCTTTAAGCCAAAAGCAAAGCTGAAGGTGAGCTAAGGGATTTAGGTAACAGAGACAACACCTGCCAAGTCAAAGTCTGTGCAGATCAACATCCAGCTAACCTGAGTCCACAAATACCAAAACAGAGCAATATTTGTATTTGCTGGCAGTAGCACCTGCTACAGAGGTGAAGTATTCCCAATCTCCTTTTACTCATGATGGTATTGGCATCCTAACTGATATTTACTCACATCTCTCCAAGGGCCAGTTTTCTGACCCTAGAACTGTTTGCCCTATCAAGACAACGATGTGGTGACAAGAGGCTAGGTATGGTCCAAGTCGAAAGTAACAGCAAGACTGAGAATGCTTAACTCTCCTGACCCTCTGAGTGCAAACAGATTACTGTGACAGGTTTGATATGTATGGGCCAGTGGATCAGTCACTGTTTTTCCTCCATTTTTTTGGAAGAAGTTAGGGCACTTGGAGGCAGTTGTTGGGTTTGTGCCGTGTTGTACATGGTAAAATAAATATTGGTTTGAAAAAGGTCTATTAGGGATAATTAATCACTTTAACTCAGGTCTTTTTGGAAGCATTGATATACCTCTACCACAGAGAAATTTCTAAATACCTAGCCCTGTCACTGTATTTTATTTTCTTTTTAGCAATTTCACAAAGATCGTTTCTTCAGAAAGCTTTTGCTATCTGATGTCTCAACCTCAAGAAATGATTTAAGTGTTTTTCTAAAAATCAAGCCAAGTATTTTTCAATGCAACTGTTTTCATGGAAAACAAAATGAACTTTTTGTAGAATATTTGTATATATCTTGATACTTACAAAGATTTTAAAAGAAAATATTTGTACTGTGGTCTCTGAATCAAACACCCTTAAGTATGCAAATATGACAGGCTGGAATGCTTTCAGAAAAAAAAATAAATCAATGTTAAACATGCAGCTTATTTCTGGAGGCTAGAACTTATCTTGGAGAGGGCACTGACAGGTTCTCTCTATTTAGATGTATGTACATAGGAATTCTTGTAGGCAGACACAAGGTGGTATGGGATATTGGAAGACTTGGGACTAATAACCAGAAGTATTTCTTTCAGGATAGGTTCTGCCACTAATTAGTTTAGTGAACTTGTGTAATTTGGTTATCTGCTCTCTCTTGATCTCAGTTTCCTCATCTAAAAAAAAAAATTAATGATTTGGATTGCTTTAATCTAACATTCAAATATTCTAGAGTTGGTTTCCTAAATGGATAAAAAAGACATATGCATATCAGAAAAGTATCCCTAATCAAAAGTTTCACTGACATGGGTAATGTTCACTCCTTAAGGAATCATGCATTTCAAATACACCATGACTTTCTTTCTTCCACTAAAGTCTTTCTTCAATTTCTTTTATCTTAATATGAAGATAAAATTGAGTTCCCCACAATTAGGTCAATGACATGTAATGTCCAGCAGTTCCCCCCAATCTGGGAAGGCTTAACAGTGTGGGCCCAGTTACAAATTCTTGTCATTCTAGGGACTACCTTATGCAAGTTTGGAAAGATTCATCAAAAAAGGTTGATAATGTTTGTTTGTTTTTTGGAAGGAAGAAGAGCTATTCAGTAAGATTATGTAAAATTTAACCAATGTCCTGTGGTACCCCCATCCATTCCACCCACAATTTGGTTTCACATAGGGATAGAGGAATGACTTTTTTCTGATTGCTCCACCTGGAGTTTCTCTGGGAAAATATCTTATTGCATATGTCTTCTGTTTAGTCATTTCAGTCACTTCTGACTTTGTGACCTCATTTGGAGTTTTCTTGGCCAATTTATTATACAAATGACGTGGCTATTGTTTTTCCTTCATTCTTGGGGAGGTACATGACATCAGGGAATAATGTCATGATATGCAAGTGAAAGAAGACTGTACAAAGTCACCAATCTCACTTTCTTCTCAGGAGCATTTGGCTCCAGTGGCAAGATATAAGAGAAGCACTGAAGATGGTCCTTCATACAGTGTCTAGACATATGGTACATATTCTTAACAAATATCTGCATGTTTTTAATGACAATATATATTTGCAGTCTTCTGAATCAATGCTCTGCATTTAGAATGTTTCACTGGTGTTCCTCTGTACTCACAAGAAATGCCAGCTTTCTTACATTTTATTAGAGGAAGCTACCAAAAATTGTTTATCTTGTGATAAATATACATTCTTACAGATGAGAAAACTGAGGCAAACAAGGTTAAGTGACTTGCCCAGGATCACATAGCTAAGAAGTGTTTAAGGGCATATTTGAATTCAGATCTTCCTAACTGCAGGCCCAGTGCTCTATTCACCAAAGCACCCTAATTTCATATATCTAGCTTTCCTCAAATATAGGTAAAATATCTTTAACTTCTTTGGAGGGATTTGAAGAATAAATAATAATAACAGAAACAACAACTGGTATTTACATAGCACTTTAAAGTTTGCAAAGTGCTTTACAAATATCTCACTTAATCCTCACTATAGCCTATTCTCTCCACTTCACAGATGAGGAAATTGAGGCAGGCAGATGTTTAGCTTGCTGAGTGCCATTCAACTAATAAATATCTGAGGCTAGATTTTAACTCATCTTCCTGGCTTCAGGTCTGATGTTCTCTTTATTGCACCAACAGTTTACTCATTACCATAACTTATATCCTACTAGAAAACCACATCTTGAGGACCTGGAGTAGAGGTTTAGGCAAAAGCTGGTAACACTTTTGAGTTCAATAGTGGGCTTTAAGCTGGCAATAGGTGGGAGGGAATGCTTTGAATAAAGAAAAGCCATCTATTTTGCATCATCTCTTTTTGTAATTAATCTCAGGTATAAAGTACATAGTCTGCTAGGATGCTATTTTTATTCTTTGAAGCATGTGTTTTGATACTACCCTATTTTCTAATGGTAAGCAAGGAAGCAATTCAAAAGGAATATTCACATCTGGCCAGCAATATTGTTCTCAGAAGAATGGTGTCACCAATTATATATGAAGGAAATAAACTAGTAGGTACAATGGTCTTTTCTCCTTCCTTCATGCTTATCTTTGTGAGTAGCTCTGAGATTTTGCATTGTGGTACCTTTTTCAATTAAAAAAACACTCCAACAACTTTTGTTAAGTCATGATTAATACTGTCAACCACATGTCATTCTCAACTAAATTTTCATTTTTAATTGGGAAATGAAAAAAAAATCTTTCTATAGGCCAGACTAATGAATTGTTGGGCAGGTGCAAAATGTTCCAGGTTTTAGAAGATTGGGGCTAAGGAGGACAAACAGACCAATAAAATTGAGAGAAAGTATAGGAATTTAAATATTAAGGTAGCACAAAGGTTTAATTATTCCAGGGATGAGATTGGGGAAATAATGCAGATACTAAATGAGGAGAACAGTCTAATGGAGAAAAGGCCAAGAAATAGACAGGACTACTTTAGCCAAAGTACAAATTGTCAAAGATATCAATAAAAGTATGGTGGAAGATTAAAGAATAAAGATTGTGAATATAGAGTTGAATGACACTTCAGAGATCCTGTAATTTCATTCCTTCATTTTTACAGATGAGGACATTGATGTTCACAGAGGTGAAATGATTTACTTAAGGTTACATAGACAGTAAAGGGTGAGCGGGGTTCTGAGCTTAGGGTTTCTGACTCCAAATCAATCCATTTGTTTCATTACTGACATTTGAATAAGGCCAATCTCAGAGAAGTCCAGCAGCAGGTCTTAGGGACTCAAGTCAATGAGAAAATAAGATGGAGGGACAAAAACATGAGACACTAGGGATTTAAAGGGTAATTTAGGATTGAGAGTTTGGGATCAAACTAAGAGAGTCTTTAGAGGGACTGGGGCATCTATCAGGGAAAACATCTAACCTTTGAGGAATTTGGAGACTAGGGTACTTAGATCAAATTGAGACTAATAAATAGATTGAGCCAATGTTGAGCTGGTAAGCTATGAACATTTCTTATATCTTCCCTGCCAAGGACTTTAATTGGTCTCAGAGTCTGGCAATGACAGAGCTTACCTTATAGAAGCAAGTAGATATGATTGCCTGCATTATTGAGTAGACAGGGCATTGCAAACTGAGGAAGTTAAAGAAAGCAAAATGATGACAAAAGAAAAATTTTCACTTTTTAAAAAGTAGATACTTCAAGTATAAGTACTTGGGCTTGTTGAATAATAATAGCCACTATTTATTGTGCAAGAAACTTTATAATAATTATGCCATCCTCACAACACTTATAAAAATTTATGAGTTATAATCATTATTATTTTGCTGATGAGGAAACTGAAGAAGATAGAAATTTATTGATTTGTGCAAAATCACACCAGATTTGAACTCAGGTTTTCCTGACTTTAGATTCAGTGATCTATATACTGCACCACTAGCTAATGGATAATCTTAAAACAAAGGAAAAGAAAAAATGAATGAAAACATTTTGTATATATTTCAAAATCCATTTCAATACATATTATCAAAACAATTTTACTCCTACTTGTCACATTATAATGGAATGGGGCATTTTTTTCTAACCTTTAAATGTACCCAAATGATTCCAAGCCTTTTGGACTTTGATGTCATTATTTTTAGTGCTTCTTTGAGAGAGAGGGCTGGTTTGAATTTCTATTTGTATTCCAAACACTTAGCATAGTCCTTGGCATATCAGAAATCCTCAATAACTAAACTTTCATCTGCCCAGCTAGATTAGGAAACTACTATTCTTAGTTATTTGGAAAACTTTGTATAAATATCTTTTTTATTCCTTGTCTCATTAGTTTGATATATGCAGAGGAATTCAGTCCCCTATAGGAGGACCATGATTACAACATAAGACAGAAAAATACCATCAGTGAGGAGGCTTTATGACTAAAGCAAGACCAGAGTAACCAAGAGCTGTGGTCTTGTGTCAAGACAAAATCAGTTCATAACTCTAAGATTCACTTTCCTTATCTATTAAAAAAAAAAAAAAAAAAGATAATACCTTTACCACAAGGGTCAAGTTAAGAGAACACTTATCAAATTACCCTTAGCAAACCTTATAGCAGTTTACATGTTTTTTAATTCATATAGTAATTATAAGAAAAAAATAAATCTGGAACTTCAATTAATCATTTGAGGGTGGGGTAACTAGAAAGATAGCCAGGAAAAAGTAGGCCATGAAAATATAAGATTGTACTTTTAAAAACTGTTTTTCCTTATAACCCAGTTCAGATGTTTGCTATGCTTGGTGTCACATGCATATATGTAAATTGAGACTATTTTTAATTAATTTGAACTTTTTAGCAAGTAGCAACTTAAAAAATGCATTTGAAAACAAAAATTAGTACATGTTTTAGGCTTCTATTTGATATTAGACTATTTAGGAAGAAATATGTTTTTGTTATATCTATCCTTCAATTATTTTCATCTGCTCCTTTCCATGGATCTTAGTTTTAAGATGTATATAAATCAACCACTGGGAATTAGATCAATATAAAAATGAGCCAGGTTATCTTGAATGATTAAAAACTCCACATCATTAAAGGTGGTTAGACAGAAATAATATTATTACTTTGAACACTGCTATAGAGGGGATTCTTGCTTTGGGAGGAAGGTAGGAAGAGACAAAACAATAAATAAGTAAAGTACTCACTAAGTACTTATTATAGGCAGTTAGGTAGTGCAATGAATAGAAAGAACTGAGTTCAAATCTAGCTTTAAGCACTTTCTAGCTGTATGATTCTGAGCTTGACTCAGTTTCCTCATCTGTAAAATGAGGTGGACAAGGAAAGGCCATATTGTTCCAAGTATTTTTGCCAGGAAAATCCCAAACAAGGGCCAAATAAGAAATGACTGAATAATGAATGAAGAACCAAGTGCTAACACTATGCAAAACACTGTGCTAAAATTCTATAAATACAATTAGAAAAATAAGTTCCTGTTTAAGGATCTCAAATTCTTTTTTTTATTTTTATTTTATTTTATGTTTTTATTAATTTTATAATTATAAATTTTTTGACAGTATATATGCATGAGTAATTTTTTTATAACATTATCCCTTGTATTCATTTTTTCCAGATTTTTCCCTCCCTCCCCTAGATGACAGGCAATCTCATTTTACATGTGTTACAGTATAACCTAGATATAATATATGTGTGTAAATCCAATTTTCTTGTTGCACGTTAAGTATTGGATTCCAAAGGTTTAAGTAACCTGGGTAGATAGACAGTAGTGCTAATATTTTGCATTCAATTCCCACTGTTCCTCCTCTGGGTGTAGTTGTTTCTGTCCATCATTGATCAGCTGGAAGTAAGTTGGATCTTCTTTATGTTAAAGATATCCACTTTCATCAGAATATATCTTCATACAGTATTGTTGTTGAAGTGTATAGTGATCTTCTGGTTCTGCTCATTTCACTCAACATCAGTTCATGCAAGTCTCTCCAAGCCTTTCTGAATTCATCCTGCTGGTCATTTCTTACAGAGCAATAATATTCCATAGCCTTCATATACCATAATTTACCCAATCATTCTCCAAATGATGGACATCCACTCATCTTCCAGTTTCTAGCCACTACGAAAAGAGCTGCTACAAACATTTTGGCACATACAGGTCCCTTTCCCCTCTTTAGTATTTCTTTGGGATATAAGCCCAGTAGTAGCACTGCTGGATCAAAGGGTATGCCCAGTTTGATAATTTTTGGGCATAGTTCCAGATTGCTCTCCAAAATGGCCGGATTGTTTCACAACTCCAAAAACAATGTATTAGTGTCCCAGTTTTCCCACAGCCCCTCCAACATTCATCATTATTTGTTCCTGTCATCTTAGCCAATCTGACACGTGTGTAATGATATCTCAGAGTTGTCTTAATTTGCATTTCTCTGATCAGTAGTGATTTGGAACACTCTTTCATATGAGTGGATATAGGTTCCATTTCATTATCTGAGAATTGTCTATTCATATCCTTTGACCATTTATCAATTGGAGAATGGTTTGATTTCTTATAAATTAGGGTCAGTTCTCTATATATTTTGGAAATGAGACCTTTATCAGAACCTTTAACTATAAACATATTTTCCCAATTTGTTACTTCCCTTCTAATCTTGTTTGAATTAGTATTGTTTGTACAGAAACTTTTTAGTTTGATGTAATCAAAATCTTCTAGTTTGTGATCAATAAAGATCTCTAGTTCTTCTCTGGTCATAAATTCCTTCCTCCTCCACAGGTCTGAGAGGTAGACTATCCTCTGTTACTCTAATCTATTTATGGTCTCATTCTTTATGCCTAAACCATGGACCCATTTTGATCTTATCTTGGTATATGGTGTTAAGTGTGAGTCCATATCTAATTTCTGCCATACTAATTTCCAGTTTTCCCAACATTTTTTTCAAATAATGCATTTTTCCCTAATGTTGATATCTTTGGGTTTATCAAACACTAGATTGCTATAGTTGTACCCTTTTTTGTCCTTTGTACCTAATCTGTTCCACTGATCTACCGGTCTATTTCTTAGCCAATACCAAATGGTTTTGGTGACTGCTGCTATATAATATAGCTTTAGATCAGGTACACCTAGATCACCTTCATCTGACTTTTTTTCATTAATTCCCTTGAAATTCTTGACCTTTTATTCTTCCATATGAATTTTGTTGTTATTTTTTCTAGGTCATTAAAATAGTTTCTTGGGAGTCTGATTGGTATAGCACTAAATAAATAGATTAGTTTGGGGAGTATTGTCATCTTTATTATATTCTCTCGGCCTATCCAAGAGCACTGAATGTCTTTCCAATTATTTAAATCTGACTTTATTTTTGTGGCAAGTGTTTTGTAATTTTGCTCATATAATTCCTGACTTCTTTGGTAGATGGATTCCCAAATATTTTATACTCTCAACATTTGTTTGGAATGGAATTTCTCTTTGTATCTCTTGCTGTTGCATTTTGTTAGTGATATATAAAAATGCCGAGGATTTATGTGGATTTATTTTGTATCCTGCCACTTTGCTGAAATTTTGAATTATTTCTAGTAGCTTTTTAGCAGAGTCTTTGGGGTTCTCTAAGTATACCATCATGTCATCTGCAAAGAGTGACAGTTTGATTTCCTCATTACCTACTCTTATTCAAGGAACTCAAATTCTAAGGGAAGAAAACACATATGGAAAGTTTTAGATGAAAGTCAAGTAAAAAGATCCTATGTTCTGATGACCCTTAAGTTCCTAATAGAACTTAATCCGTATTTATAAAAATTCCATACTTGTAGGCAAGCTTCCTTACATGAAAATTGGTTCTAAATTGTGTAAAGAAGATTTCTAAGGTAGAGTGACAGACCTTGAGAGAATCCAGCTCCTTATAGCCTTCATTAACACTCTTCCCCTATCTATTTCCTTTTCAGCAGAAAACCAAAGCAGCTTTGGTGAGAACCATCAGGCAATCCTGATTCTGGCTTAGGTGATCTAGTGCCACAGAAGGACCTTTAAGAGTTTGGATCAACCACATGGACAAAGGCATCTGAATATAAACACTAACACCAGCAGAAAACTTCACATTACACAGTAACTATTCTCTTCAGACACAATATAATTGTTACTAAACTATATTAGCAAGTAATACATACAAAGGCATCTTAGACATCTAATGTGGGCTTAGCTATTTTTGGAAAGCATGACATAAAAAATAGATGGCAGTATTGAGATAGTGACTTGGCCTCAGAATCAGAAAGACCAGGTTCAAGCCTTATTTCTTGACAAGTCACTTAACCTGTCAGGGCCTAAAGGCTACTATCTAAGATTATAAATTGTAAGATAGTTGTCAATTTCCTTTGATAGAAGGAATTTTTCATTTGGAATTTTCTACATCATTGTAATCATAGATATAGACAAAAGGGTGTGGGAGAGTATGTGTATGTGTGTGTGTGTGTGTGTGTGTGTGTGTGTGCAGCTTGAAAATCATATTCTTAGTTAAAGAATCCTATCTCTCCCAAATTATAGAATTAAGTTTTCTCTAAGGAAAAGATAATCATATATTACAATATTCATATACTATCTAATAAAACATTCATTTAATTTTTTACCCACAAAAAACACTTTGATGGTTTTTTTTCCCCCAGAGAATTTGGAATGTAGCATGAAATAGCAAGTGAAAACAATTCGATTCTATTTTGAATTATTAAGAATTGAGTCATTTCACTAATCTAGTTTGCATGCCATTTATGCCTTTTTTCCATTTCATTGAGTAGCACCTCCTCCCTTTCATCCCCTAATTGTACCCCTATATCTAAGGTATACTTTGATTTAACACTCCCAAAAATATTGCTTGTGACCTCTAATTAACACACTGGACTTTAATTATCAGTTAGTGAAAAGCTAAATAAAGAAAAATCAGCTAAAGCAAAAATTTCTACTGAAATGTCATGCTAAAAACTATCATTGCCCCATCAACATGGAGGGCACTAACCTCATACTCCCCTGAAAATATGGAGCACAATCATAGAGAACACATGTGACTCAAGCAACTTATAACATTAGGACTATATATTTCTGATGCATTTTGGCTTCTTATAGTGGTTTCATGTGGCTTCTCCTTAACAGCAGTATCTGCTATCTGATAGATTGCTAAGCTGAGCCCATTCCTTCTAAGTTTTTATTCATAATTACTAGGACTAACTCTTTTAATTCAGATTGTCTTCAGGACATTGGCATGATTATCTGCATTCTGTTCCATGATGAATACATTATTTAATGGTGTCAAGGATAGAGAAATCTCATCTTTCCCAAGAAAAAGAGGGAATGCTTCTCTCTCAAAGATTGGGTTCTTTTTAATAGATGTCTCTCCCTTTATAGAACTCCCACTCCTCAAAACTATCTTCTGAATCAGCTCCTACCTTACTTGTAAAAAGGCCACCAAAGGCATGAATGATCCTTTGGGCATACAGGGGTAAAAGTGTATAGAAACTTCTTAAAATTTCATCTAAGATATCATTACCTCATTGCTTCTATTACCTACCTGTATCTTTTTTATAATTTCATAAACTGGGTTATGAGGACATCAGTTGATGAGGAATATCTTAATAAATTCCATCTCTGCCCCCTCTATGTATACATGCACAAATATTTTTCAATTTAAAAATAAAAAATGTTAATATCATTTAATAGTTGTATGTTGATGAGAATGGTAGTGAGGTAGTGAAAAATAGTAGGGAGTTATGTCCAAAAAGATAAAAGACTTTCCTCTCTCTTTTTTTGATTAAAGCTATTTATTTTCAAAATATGCATAATTTTTAACATTTACCTTTGCAAAATCTTGTGTTCAAAATTTTTTCTTCCCTTCCCTCTATCTCCTTCCCTAGATGTCAAGTAATTCAGTATATTAAACATGTGCAATTGTTCTATACATATTTCCACAATTATCATATACATAAGAAAAATCAGATCAAAAAGGAAAAAAAATGAAAAAAGAAAACAAAATGCAAGCAAACAACAATAAAAACGTGAAAATACTATGTTGTGATCCATACTCATTCCCCATACTTCTCTCTTTCTGGGTGCAAATTGCTCTCTCCATTACAAGACCATTGAAACTCACCTGAAAAGAACCACATCTGTTTGAAATGATCATTGTATAATCTTGCTTTTGCTATATACAATGTTCTCCTGGTTCTACTCACTTCACTTAGCATCAGTTCATGTAAATCTCTCCAGGCTTCTGTGAAATCCTCCTGCTGATCACTTTTTTATAGAACAATAATACTCCCTAATATTTATATGCCATAACTTATTTAGACATTATCCAACTGATGGACATCCACTCAGTTTTTATCTCCAAACATTTTTGTACATAAAGGTCCTTTTTCCTTTTGCATGATCTCTTTTAGATACAGGCCCAGTAGAGACACTACTGGATCAAAGAGTACGCACAGTTTGATAGCCCTTTCGGCATAATCCGAAATCCCTCTCCTGAATGGTTGGATCAGTTTACAACTCCAACAACATTGTATTAGTGTCCCAGTTTTTCCACATCCCTTCTGTATTTAAAGTCATAATCCTGTAGTCAAATTAATGCTTTCCTTGAGAATTAATTGGTTAGCAATGGCAGAATGTGGCAGAGTTGGATATTGTAGATATGTACAGGGGACCCAATTAAGGAAATTTCCCATATGGAAAACATGAAGGAAAATGACTGTAAAATATAATAAGCCAAGAAAATTCATAAAATGCTGTTGGAGAAATTCATTCCTACATCTCTCAAATATATCAGTCAGACAGAAGCTTAGTTGTCTTTCTCCAGCTGCTTTAAAGAGTCTGAGTGTTAGCCAGTTTTCTCACACAAGAGAGAGCATTGTGGTAAGAACTTGAGGTCCTTTTTTTTTTTTTTTTTTTTTTTTTTTTTTTTGCTTAAGTCTTATGACATTCAGCTTCTGGGAGTCTGACTAGAGCCCATACATACTGCATTTTAGAAGCTTGTTTCAGAAGTTGAGAAATTTTATAAACCTTCAATAGATTTTGAAAAGTTACTGTGGCATATGTTGCCTTATCACAGGAATGTAATTTTCCCATAATATGCTGTATATAAGTTATGGCACAATAATAGTAATGAAAATAGCTCATGTTTACATAGTACTTTGATGTTTGCAAAGAATTTTGCACCCATCATTTTGTTTAATTACTATAATAGTCCTGTAAGATAGGTGCTAATATTATTCCAATTTTATAATTGTGGAAAGTAAGAGTCATATAGTTCATAAAAGACCTAACTACTATGTGTCTACGATGGAATTTGAACTCAAGTGCTCATGACCAATTCTGTTCCAAATACCATATCTGAGTCTTTTATGAAATGGTTATTACTTTTTATCATTATGTCTCAGCACTTCATAATTTAAAAGATCTCTTCTGAAAATATACATTTCCCACACTTTATAGCAATTGAATCTTAATGGATGTATGTGGGACATTTCAGTATTATGTAGTCAAACCCAAAGTGCTTAGATCAATAGTATGGAAGAATCCTAAATTGGAAGATATTGTATAAAAGGTTTGATATAATAATAATCATAACAGTTGTGGCTCACTTTTATAATCACCTTGAGGTTTGCAAAGAATTTTGAATATATTAATTTATTTAATCATCATAATGTCCCATTTTTATAGTTATGGAAAGTGAAGGCTGTATTGTTCATAAATGACCTGGCTAGTAAGTGTCTGAGGTGAAGATTGTACTCAGGTATTTCTGAACAAATCTGTTCCGATATTCTGCCCACTATATCTCAGAGCCTTTTTATGCCATCCAGAAAGCCTCTTTATTTCCCTAAAATTACTTGCTGCTCACATAAACATATATTTCTCTAAAACATTTATCCCACCTGTATAATTTCTGGGTTCTGATCTTCCCAATTTCAGTCCCTCTTCTTGCTATTATTCCTATAATGTCATGCCTCTAGCTGTGACAAATAAATCTTGAATTTCTAACATGGTGTTAATAGTCTTTGAAACTAAAATCATTCACAAGTAAAAAGGCATGAGTAGGCATATGGTTTGCTTTATTGATTCAAAGAACTAAAGCTGTAACTAGCAGTTTTAGTACCTGGGGCAAAAGTCACAAAATGCACCTGGTACATGCAGCATAAATGTACTCATAAATCAACTTGAAACATCCTATCTGTTAGGGGGAGGGAATTCACTTGAACATAATGCCCTAGTAAGAGCAAGAAGTTATTAGATACTACCCTATGAGCTGGAGGTGAAGATATTAAAATAAAATAAAAATTACTGCTTGAAAGGTTGCTAAGGAAAGGTGAAGGTGATGGCAGTGAGGTATGTTGTTGTTGTCCAGTCATGTGCCCTCATTCTACACATGGATAGCTGAAGTAAGTGTAGTAAGTGAATTATCCAATGTCACACTACTAAGTGTCTAAGGTTGGTTTTGAACTAAAATTTTTCTAACTATAGTTTTGGTGTTCTATTTACTTTTCTGTTAGGCCCTAGAGAAGCTGACTTATGCTGTAGCCACAAGGAAGCAGAATTGTGTCATCTGATTGTTTCTTACTCAAATCAATTATTCTTGCTAACCTCATGGTTAAATCAACTATTTCTACACTCTTGGAATACAAATTCTGTCAATGCCATCCACATTTCATTGGCCCAAGACACAGATTCCAAATTCCTACTTATAGAAATCTCTAGTTATAGCTCTGTGGAATAAATAATGATATTGCTTCAACCTCTTAAAATTAAATAATACATGCTTCCATAAGTTTCTTAGATGAACTGAGGAATGATTTATATCAGTATTCTGGAGGAGTTGTTAATCAATATATTACTTGGGATGGAAAATGTCATCTGCATCCGGAGAGAGAATTATGGAGACTGAGTGTGTTTGAAGAATAATATCTCACTTTTTTGTAAGTTCATATTTACTTTTTTCTTTCTCATGTTTTTTTCTCTCTAATACTCTGATTTTTCTTGCATAGCATGACAAACATGAAAATATATTTTTAAAAATTGCACATATTTAACCTATATCATATTGTTTGCTGTCTTGGGATAAGGAAAGGGAAAAGAAGGAGGGATAAAAAATTGGAATTGCAGAAATGAATGTTAAAACTAACTTTATATATGTTTGAAAAAACAAAATACTATTAAAATAATACAATTCAGTATTTAGTGCCAGCATAAAACCTATATATTTAGACTTATAGATAAGGGAATATACAAAAGGCTAATCTGACTAAATTAAGAAGCTATATTATGTATACCTGTTTGCCAAAAAACAATTACTTTATACTTTGTAACCTTCTTAAAGGCATCTAGGTAGCAGTGGATGGAGTCCAAGTCTTGAATTCAGGAAGAACTGAGTTTAAATGTGGCCTCAGATTCTTTCTAGCTATGTGATCCTGGGAAAATCACTTCATCTTATTTGCCTTAGTTCTCTCATCTGTAAAATATATGAAGAGGGAAATGATTTTTCTGTACCAAGAAAATCCAAAAGGAATCAAGTTGAATTGGACACATTACTATCCACCACCACCACAACCACCTTTTTAATCAAGTATTTTAAATGATAGTTGTAAAAGAAAGGTATAATTGTAACTAGATACTTTTAGGGGATCATAAGCTTTCCACTTTCGTCTCCTCTGATTACTATCTTCAGGAATCTTTAGGGGAAGCCCTTGGTTTTAATTGTAACGTGAAGGTGTGTTAATTAATAGTAGCTGTCCTTTGTAAATATAAGATGATATTTTTCTCTAATAGTTTTCCTATATTATGAACAAAACCCACAAAGGATAGGGAAAATATAGGTGGTTGTAGAGAGAATCCCTAAACTTCACCAGCACGTGGCTTCTTTAAAATAGTTTGCACTAATAATGTAGCTACTTGTTTCTTTTTCCAAATATAGGATTTGAGACCCAATTAGATATGGTTAGGTGGTCTAACTTTTGCCCATAAAATAAAGTCTTCCTCACAGAAGTTATTAGTCCACACAGATCAAAAACAAAAGTATAGAATCATTAACAGCCTCCTTCTAATCCAGCTTCTAACCCAGATTACCAAACTCTTTTAGTGTGCCTTTCTCACACCAATCCCAGTGCTGAAGAGAATTGTGCATAGAGTGATTAGTGTGTATTAATATGTCCTTTATACAATTCAAAATTAGTATTTTGAGTGTAGATTTTACAAATGATTCTTGATTCTGAATATGTGTGTGTATAATTTTTTTTTTCCCCAACTAGCTTCTCTCCTTCCACCAAAAACAAATTCCAGCTTTTTGAATTAAATCATGAGGCATCTGAAAAATGTAGATCTACACTGAAGGAACTCTTTTCCATAAATCTTTATTTTTAATATGGAAAAAATAAATCAGATTTAGAGAGGTTAATCACTTTGCCCTGGTCACATATGTTAGTGCTGCAGATGGGAATTAATCCAAAGATTTCTGATTCTTAACTTGCTTATATAACAGTTCCTCCCATAAAATATATGGTTATTAATTGTAGTACATATACTATGCAACTCAAGTAGTTGATAGTAAAGGATCCTTGTGTTATATTTTATTTTATGGAACAACTAATAAATAAATCATTGTGAATTATATTTCATTAAAAAATACAGTTCATCTCCTGAATTTGTTCTGAAGACGTGTTTTATGAGTCAACCTGTCCATGTTTGAGCCCTCTTTCTTTTGTTCTTTTGCTAAAGAAGTTATGAAATTTCAATTACAAGCTTGTTTGTTTTCAAAGCCCAAAAAACAAATGAGCTGTTAGTCTGTTTCTATAACACACAGTATTTTTCCACCTAACACACCCTTCTTCCATCTTACCACCCTCTCCCAAAATCTAAGACATTCATTGTGTTAAACATGGAGAGTGGCTACCCAGTGATTCACTGTGTTTTCATTGTTACTCACCTCTGAAGATGAATTTTTACTGTGTATTACATTACATAGTAGAACACTTTAAACCTATGATAATTATAATACTCAGAAAACTATTACTGTCATAAGAAAATTCAACTAGTACATTTATCATTGAGTAAATATAATTATATTTAATTATATTCTCTGAATATTCTCCAAACTCACCTCTCTTCCAAGGATTCTATTTCTTGAACAGTTTTAGAAGGAATCAGAAAAATGTCTATAAAATGATGTAGAGTGAAATGATTAGAAACATAAAAATAGTATAAAAAACAAAATAAGTAAATGACAACAACATTATATAAAACAACAATTTTGAAGGAAAATAAAACTATGGTGCTCTGAACAATGCATTGATAAATCACAAGTCCAAAAGAACCAACATGAACATGACATGATATGAAGATGACAAAAGTCCCAGAAAAGCAATGAACTAGAAATGCAGAAAGAGATGTTTTCAGACATGGTGTAAAGTGATTTTATTTTTACTGGACAGTGGTTTTTAAATTATTTTTTGCTTAATTTTTTTGTGTCTCAGTGTAAGGGAAAATAGTTGGAGGGACAGATAAATAAAAAAAGAGAAAAGAATATGTATTCTGCTAACACAGTTACTATATCTTGCTAAAGTGTACCATAGATAATGAAGTAATATCAATAGTAAATATATATGTACCAAATGGTATAGCAACTAAATTCCTAAAGGAAAAGTGAAGAAAGCTGCAAAAAGAAATAAACAGCAAAACTATAATAATGTAAGATCTCAACCTTGCTTTCTCAGAACTAGATAAATCAAACCACAAAATAAAAAAGAAAGAACTTAAGGAGGTAAATAGAAGTTTAGAAAATATACTCCTTTCTTGGCAGTACATGGAACCTATACAAAAATTTACCATATAATAAGGCACAAGACCTCAAAATCAAATGTGGAAAGGCAGAAATAGTACATGCATTTTTCTCAGATCATGATGCAATAAAAATTAAATGCAATAAAAGGCCCAGAGAAAATAGACCAAAATTAATTGGAAACTAAATAATCTAATCCTAAAGAATGAATGTGTGAAACAACAAATCATATACACAATCAATAATTCCAACCAATACAATGACAATAATGAGACAACATACCAAAATTTGTGTGATGCAGCCAAAGAGGTAATTAGGGGAAATTTTATAACTATATATGCTTACTTGCATAAAATAGTGAAAGAGAAGGTCAATGAATCAAAAAGCCCAGAAAAGGAACAAATTAAAAACCCCAATTAAGTACCAAATTTGAAATTTTAAAAATAAAAAGGGAGATTAATAAAACTGAAAATAAAAAGCTGTTAATTAGTAAATAAAACTAAGTGTTGGTTTTATGAACAAGTCAACAAAATAGATAAACCTTTAGTTAATTTGATTAGAAAAAGGAAAGAAAAAAATCAAACTGTTAGCCTCAAAAATGAAAAGAAAGAATTTCTACCAAAGAAAAGGAAATTAGAGCAATAATTAAAAGTTATTTTTGCCCAATTATATGTCAATAAACTTCATAATCTAAGTGAAATTGAGGAATATCTACAAAAAATACAGATTGCCCAGGTTAATAAGAGAAAACAAATTAATAGTTTGTTCTATTTCCTTTTCTAAAATGGGATTATTTAAATAATCAACTCCCTAAGAAAAAATCTCCAGGGCTAGATGGATTTACATGTGAATTCTACCAGTCATTTAAAATAAATTCCAATATTATGCAAACTATTTGAAAAAATAGGGAAAAAAGGAATCTTACCAAATTTCTTTTAAAATGCAGATATGGTGCTGATACCTAAACCAGGTAAAAAAAAAAAAAAAAAAAAGAAAAGAAAAGAAAAGAAAAAAAGAAAATTATAGACCAATTTCCAGAATGAATATTGGTGCAAAATCTTAAATAAAATAATGACAAAGAGATTCCAGAAAGTCATCCCCAGGATAATAAATACATCATGAGGATTTATATCAAGAATTCAGGGCTGATTCAATATTAGGAAAACTATTAGCATAATTGATTATATCAATAACCAAATTAACAAAAATCACATGATTATCTCAATAGATGCAGAAAAAATATTTGATAAAATCTAACATCCATTCCTATTAAAAACAAGGGAGAGTATAGAAATAAATGAACTTTTCCTTAAAATAATCAGTAGCATCTATTTAAAACCCTCAGCAAGCATCATATGTAATGGGGATAAACATGAACCATTCCCAATAACATTAAGGATGAAACTAGGTTGCCACTATCACCATTACTCTTCAATATTTTATTAGAAATGATAGCTTTGGAAATAAGAGAAGAAAAAGAAATTAAAGGAATTAAAGTAGGTAATGAAGAAACCAAATTATCATGCTTTGCAGATGATGTGATGGTATGCTAGAGAACTCTAGATAATCAACTAAAAAACTACTAGAAACAATTCACAATTTTAGCAAAGTTTCATGACACAAAATAAATCCACATAAAACATCAGCATTTTTATATATTACCAACAAAGTCCAGCTAGTAAAAACCACAAGGAGAAATTTCATTTAAAATAACAATCAATAGTATAAACATTTTGGGAATCTATCTGCCAAGGGAAAGTCAGGAACTATATGAATACAACATAGAACACTTAGCATAAAATAGTGAGATCTAATCAAGTGGAAAATTATCAAGTGTTAATGGGTAGTCAAAGCGAATATAATAAAAATGACTATCTAAATTAATCTAATTACTTAATGCCATACTAATCAAACTTTCAAGAAATTATCTTACAGATTTAGAAAATATAACAAAATTTATCTGGAAGAAAATGGTCAAGAATTTCAAGGAAATTAATGAAAAAAAAAGCCTATGTAGGTGCCTTAGCTGTGTCAGGCAAAAAACTATATTGTAAAGCAGAAGTAATCAAACCTTTTGTTATTGGCTAAGAAGTAGAGTAGTTGATCATTGAAATATATTAGGTTCACAAGAAAAAACAGTTAATGATTATAGTAATCTAGTGTTTGACAAAGCCAAAGACTCCAACTTTTGAAATACGTTTTTGGGACAAAAACTGCTAGGAAAATTGGAAACTAATATAGAAGAAACTAGGCATCAACACACACCTAATACCATATACAAAGATAAAGTTGAAATGGGTTTATGATTTACACATAAAGAATGATATTATAAGCAAATTAGAAGAATATAGGATAGTTTACCTCTCAGATCTGTGGAGAAGGAAGGGATTTTTGACCAAAGAAAAACTGAACTCATTACTGAACACCAAATAGATAATTTTGATTATATTAAGTTAAAAAGGTTTTGTACAAACATAACTAATGCAGACAAGATTAGAAGGGAAGCAATAAGTTGGGAAAATTTTACATTCAAGCTTTCTGATAAAGGCCTAATTTCTAAAATATATAGATAATTGACTCAAATTTATAAGAATTTAAGCCATTCTCCAATTGATAAATGCTCAAAGGGCAGATAATTTTCAGATGAAGAAATTGAAACCATTTCTAGTCATATGAAAAGGTTCTCTAAGTCACTATTAATCAAAGAAATGCAAATTAAGACTGTTCTGAGGTGCCATTACACACCTCTCAGATGGGCTAAGATAACAGGAAAGTATAATCAAAAATATTAGAGGGGATCTGGGAAAATTGAGACACTAATATATTGTTGGTGGAATTGTGAGCAGATCTAGCCATTCTGCAGAGCAATTTGGAACTATGCTCAAAAGATTATTAAGCTGTGCATTTCTTTTGATCTAGTTGTGTTTCTACTGGGGTTACACACCAAGGAGATATTAAAGGAGGGAAAGGGACCCACATGTGCAAAAATGTTTTTGGCAACCTTTTTTTGTAGTGGCAAGAAACTGGAAACTGAGTGGATGCCCATCAACTGGAGAATGATTGAATACGTTATGATATGTGAATGTAATGGAATATTCTTGTTCTATAAGAAAATATTAGCAGTATGATTCCAGAGAGACTTGGAGAGACTTACATGAACTAATGCTAAGTGAAACAAGCAAAACCAGAAGATCATTGGTGCATGGCAACAACAAATTTTTAAGATGACTAATTCTGATGGACATGGCTCTTCTTAACAATGAGATGATTCAGGCCAATTCTAATGATCTTTTGATGATGAGAACCATCTACACTCAGAGAGAGATCTGTGGAAACTAAATGTGGAATACAATATAACATTTTTACTTCTTTTGCTGTTGTTTGCTTGAATTTTATTTTCTTTTTCATTTATTTTCCTTTTTGATCTGATTTTTCTTGTGCATCAAGATAAGTGTATAAATATGTATGCCTGTATTGGATTTACATATATTTTTTACCATGTTCAACATTGGGTTATTTGCCATCTAGGGGAGGGGGTGGGAAAATGGAGGGAAATTGTAACACAAAGTTTTGCAAGGGTCAATAGTGAAAAATTATCCTTCCATTTTTTAAAAATAAAAGGCTTCAGTAAAAAATTATATATTGGATAGTGGTGGTGCTCTGAATCAAGATTCTGTCAATGAACTATGGCGCCAAAGATAAATAGTGAAAATATACTTTATCATATTGCCAATACACACACATACACACATATGTATATGTAAAAGCAAGATTTCACATATTATATATAAAACATATGTACACTTGAATATATACATATATACATAACTTACTGAGTATATGCATTGAATCTGGTTCTTGTAAGAGGATGTAACGCTCTTCCTGGATTTTGGAGCCTTACATCAAGAAGATGCATTCTTTAGCAAGACTTTTTTATATACTTCCTCTCCACTATTCATTCTTCGGAATTATGTGATCTCTTTCACCAGATGTTTTTCACACTTTACTGATTGGGTCTCTATTATTCAGAATCCCAGGATCATACATTTAGAGATGCAACAAGTCTTATTAATAACCTCTTCTTTTTACAGATGAGGAAATTTTGGCTTAGAGAATTAAGAGGTTTGACCCAGGTGACAAAAATTTTTAGTGATTGAATTATGATTGAAACTTAAGTCTTTTAATTCCCAGATTCATCACTGTGCCCAATATTCTCTCTTTTATCAGAATTGCTCATGTGTTTATATTTTTGGTATTTTCCATCAATTAGATTAAATTTTTGCCTGCAGAGTCAGTAGTGCATTCAGTTTTGTATTCTCAGCACCTAGCCCATAGACTTGTGTACTGGTAGTAAGCATTTAAGTATATTTTGAAATGAATACTAAATTAAAAACAACAACAGCAACAACAAAAGCAAACAAAAAGTAAAACTCTTTTGATTGTAACTAATAGGTTGTTTATGAACAAAAATATAAGGTTTCTTTCATATGGAAAAAGTTCAAAGAATAATTTAGGTTCTGTGTGAAAATTAGAACTGATAGAACCCAATAAAAACATGCCAATAAAAAGTAGAGAAGCAAAATAAGCCACACCATCATTTGTTTAATGGGGAAAGGGAGAGGAGGGGAAGTGCCAAAATGAGGATTCAAAACAGGAGCATCAAAAAGTCTAAGTTTTGAAAATGTCTTCGAATTCCATCATTGTCTTATATTTTCCAAGTAAAATGTTTGTCATTTCCTATCAAATAAAAACCAGATGAATATAATAAGGTGTTTTGAGACATGCACATTTTGGGTTGGACAACTTCAACAATTTATATAGCATGGTTCAGATTGGGTCACTCATAGTACTGAATAGTTAATCACCCAGTGACTCATTTTACCCTAACTCTGAAGTAGAATTCTGGGGAAATTTTCTAATTTAATCTTATTTTAAAGTACCCTGTCCCAAAATGGATGGAAGGTCCCTTCTAATTTGTTTTTTTTATGAACACAATGATAAATATTAGATTTTGGGTTGATTTGGAAAATTATGGAGAATTTGTAATAATTTGTATTTGTCATAATTCATATTCAGTGTTTTCATTGAAGAAATACTTGAACCAATATCATTGGTACATTTAGGTTATACATATTTTCAGAATTTTATCAACTCTTCTCTAATTTTGTGAGATAGCATTTTCATGGGAAAAGAACATTGAAATTGGAGTCATGAGACCTAAGTTTGAATGCTGGCCTCAGTTTCTTCATCTGAAGAAAAATAAGCATACTACTTTCTTCATACGATTTCTTTCCTTGGACAAAAAGGACTTTGTAAATCATAAGGTCCAAAAGATTTTCTACTGATGTAGAGTACTATTTGTAATCCAACTAAATATTTTGGTGATATTTTTCAGTTTTCTAAGATGATATTAATATCCTGTTGGCAATAACACCTTGCATAAATATCAGTTTTCCTCACTGGTTCAATTTCATTTGGGGTGGTGGCTTATCTGAGTTATGGGATATTTTTAAAGAAATGTGGCTTTATTACTTTCTTGAGTATATACAGTAACATGAGTTAGCCAAAATATTTTTCCAACTAGATGTCAAGCTGACCTGTTTTAGCTAATAGTTAAGAAATCCTGTAAGCAGAATTTAAAAAAAATTTGATGCTTACTCCAAGGAGCATATCCTTATATATCAACCTAAATGACATTTTCAGAAAATTTGGGTTCATTTCTTACTCTTTTGAATTGGGAGCTTTTCTCAGATATTCTAATATATTAATATAAGGCCTTCTTGGTCACTTGTACAAATGACTCTGATTAATTATATAATTAAATTATAAGACATCTCATTTTGTAACACAGTCATATCAGTCCTATCATGTTAGGAAGTTTATCTTGCCACTGAACCCAGATGGCTCTGGAGGGAAAAGTAAGGCAAGTGACCATGAACAACCCTCTTTCCCTTAAATCAAATTTATTTGCATGTCATGGTATCATGATCCTCAAGAACACAGGACAAACAACAATCTCTGTAAGTAAAGCTGGTCCACAAACTAGAATTGGTCAATTGGGAGACTCCTTCCTCCTTCCCTCCTTCTTTCTCTTCTTCCTTTCTTCCCTCCCTCCTTCCTGTCTCTCTTTACTTCTCCCTCTCTCCTTCCATTCCTCCTTCCTTCCTTCTTTTCCTCCTTTCCCTTCCTTCCCTCCCTCTCTCACTCCATCCTTCTTCCCTTTCCTCTTTTTATTCCCTCCCCCTGTCCATAAAGTTACCTAAAGATGGTCTTAAAAACATTTTTTTGTCTTTGCTTTTGTACCTCTGAACTATTTTCTGGGTAGATCTCCCTCTCTCTCTCCCTTCCTTCCTTCCTTTCTTCCTTCCTTCCTCCATTCATTCATTCATCCATTCATTCATTCATTTGTTTGTTTATTCATCTATTTGTCTGTTTGTTTAATTCTTTTGGATTAGGTGAAAGGAGATTCTTTGCTTCAATTGATATCTAGCCTTAATCACTGAGTGGATGTGGCTTCAGGTCAAAGTGAGATCTTTATAAGACCTTAGAATGAAAAGGGCAAAGTTTCCTATTTCATCCAGGGTTATCTCTGGTCTTCTTTTTGATCCCTATCTTTCCACTAGACCAAATGACTCTGGAGGGGAAAGTGAGATAGATGGCTTTACAGAGTCCTGCCTCCCTTAAATCCAATTCATTTGCATGTCTTGGCACCGCTTCTCTAATGTCATGGTCCCCTTTGAGAACAAAGGAGAAACAGCAGCAGCTAGGTGGTGCACCAGCCTTGAATTCAGGAGGACCCGAGTTCAAATCTGGTCTCAGACACTTAACACTTCCTAGCTGTGTGACCCTGGGCAAGTCACTTAACCCCAGCCTCAGGGAAAAAAAAAAGAGAAACAACAAAAGCAGGAGGGATCATAGCATCATAGATACTATGCTAGAAGAGAACTTGGATATCAGTTAGTCTAACTTATTTTATAGATAAAGAAACTAAGGCCCAGAGAGATTAATCAATTTACCCAAGGTCATACATTTGTCTGAGTCCAATTTCAGAAATGTAATCACCACACTACATACGACTGGCATATTGACAGCACAAAAGAAGGAAATTTTCAGTGACACATATACATGAGAAAAGCTAACATTTCCTGATAACTTCTTTCCATAGACTGGAATGATTTCTTCACTTTAGAATACTTCTATGAACTCTTTTGTCACCTCCAATCCAGCCCTTGGAGTTGGTCATTCTTTGAACTTTATCTTGATTCATCCAGGAAGGGACATCTGGTTTAATTTCTCTTGGACTTTGCACTTTTACTCAAAAGATTATTCTCGTTGGGCATATTTACTGGACTTTGCATTATCAATACTAGTAGGGTGCATTTATTCTCCAAGTATTTTTTTTTTCAATTCTACTTTGGTCCATTTGTGATGAATGATGCATCAGTTACAATTTTGGACATAGGCAATATGAAAATTTGCTTTTTTGAATGCCTACAGGTCACAATGGTTTTCTCTCCCCCCCTCTCCCTTTAATGGTTAGGCGAGAGAAAAGATAAAAAAAATGTTAGTTAAAATGTCAAATAAATTTTAAATGGGTCAAATAAAGTTCATATCATAGGTTTAAAGATGGAAGAGATCTTTTCATATAATCCCCTCATTTGTAAAATGAGGAAATAGACATAGAAAGAAGAATTATCTTTCTTCAAATTACATTGTTTTCTGAAATGTCTTCATAAATCTAGGAAAATCTCTTGTTGCAATAAAGCTTAGCACTTCAGAGATCTTATTTGGGAATTACAAGTTTCCTTCTAAATATTGAGGCATTGCTTTAAGATCTCCTAAATCCCTTCACTTTTCTACCTGTCCAAATTCTACCCCCTCTCCAATGTCCAACTCAACTTTCATATTTTATTTAAAGCTGTCTATGATACCAGAAACCTGTTTATTATCTACTAAAATCGTATCTCCCCACTTTGTTTCCAAAGCAAGGCCTCAGTATTAACTTATTTTATATTCCAAGTATTTTTCCACTACTTTCATTTCCTTTTCCAGTCCTGTCTCACTCACTGTCCAAATTTAGCATATATAAAGTTAAGTTCTCATTTTCTCCTCCAAAAATTGACACATGCACTTTCTTTGGTTTAGTGTAATTCTAAGAATAGGGCCATACCTTATCTTTCTTTGTAGTTACTGCTACCTCTGTGTCTAACATTGCTCTGTAAGAGATCAAATGTATTTTTATCGATTTTATTGAAGAAAATATTTTGCAAAAGCACATATCACACCATCATCTTTATGAATAAAAGAAATATGTTATGAGATCCTGAAATGATGTTTCCATTGGTGATTTTTACAACAGTAGAACAAATGCAAACTTTCAAACTAAGGCTATGTTTTTAGAACTTCAAATAGAGCCTAATGTATGACCATCAATGTATATATCCTACCTGATAATACTGGGACAAAATCTATTTTTAAAATATATCATACAAATAAAAATGTCTATATATCTATGTATCGATCTAACAATATGTATATATATATATATATATATATATATATACATATACACACACACATATATACATACATATATATGTATAAAAGTCAGAATCTGGCAGAGTACAATCTGAAAAATATCCCTCTTTCTTTTTCTGTAGGTTTTTGTCTTTGAATAGATAAATGACAAATTTTGATTAATGCCATTAGTCAGTCCAATGAAAATAAGACTTTGTTGGGTCAGTGTTAAAAGGGACACTTAATTCCACAGGAATGTCATGCATGTACATGATGTAAGTAATATGGCAAATGCAATAGAATACTAAGGGGAATTTATATTGCCAAGACTTTAGTATGAATTACAGCTAAACATCCAATTTGTGTCCCAAATGATTATTTGGGAATTTGCAAAGATATTTCATGAAGTGATATGAGGTATAGCTATTATATTGCAATTCGTTAAGGTTATTGTAAAATTATTTTGGTTATGTAGATTTTACTTGTAATGAGCCTTTGTGCAGCCAGTATTAACTTGCTTGTGTAGATACCAAAACAAAATAGAGAGCTTCCAATATACCAAAATGCCAAATGATTTAATATTCAAGAGAACTGTAAATAAGGGATACACATTAATATAGATGTAGTGGATCTTTGCAAGGTTAAGGGGAAAATCACACAAACAAGAAAGGACATAAAAAACAAAAACATGTATCATATTTCTAGCATCAAAAGGATGACCCAAAAATTTTATAATGCAATATGTAATATAATTATAAAATTTCTGAATTGAAAGGATCCTCAGAGGCTCAACCCATACCTACAAAATGAACACTATCTAAAAAGTCCTGAAAGTATTATAATTTATTTCACTTATAGTCCCTCAGAGATAGGGATTTTATGATTTACCAATGTAGCCCATTCCAATAGCTCTGACATTCTTAACAACTATAATTACTCAGGAGTTTTTCCTTTCATGGATCCAGTTCATAATTCCCTATAGCTTCCACTTATTGCTCCTAGTTGTCCTTCCTGAAGCCAAGAAAAATAGGTCACGTATACATAATACATACCTACTACACATATACATGATACTTATAGCCATTTACTTTTCATTCAGATAAGTATACACTTAAATTGATCCAATTAATAAGTGATTGCTCTTAGTACTACTCAAGATTGAATTTATTACGTTTCATGCCCAAACCTAAATTACCTTCCCTTGGCAAGAAAATCATAAGTGGATCAATTCAAATAGAAGGGGGTAGAAGGAAGGGGGGCATTTTGTACTTGAGACTGAAAGTTATTATAGGTTTTCCATTACAGGTACAGTAAGGTTCTGCTATTGTTAGACTCAGAAAAGAGTTCATTCAGTTCCTTATGTTACCCATGGGTGACCTCTTAGGACACTCTCTGATGCCTGAGGCCTGGGGAAATAGCTGAAGTGGTAGTGCAATCCATTAACATTTCTAATTCAGCAAGTGTCCTTAATTTGGAATCCATAAGCTAAAGGATCTTTGAAAAGATTTTAGAGGAATCCATAAATTTTGATGAAAAAAATATACATCTTTAGTTTCACTAGATGTGAAACATACAACCTTTGGTTTAATCCAACACTTGTATTCCCTTTATTTCAAAAACATAATTCTGAGAAGTGTCCTAGAGGTTTTTCCAGAATGCCAAATGATTGAGAGAAAGAGAGAATCCTACCCCCCAGAGCATTTAAGGGACTCAATTGATAATGCAAAGAAGAGGGACTCTGGTATATTGGTAGGGATGGGAGTAGATTATCACTATTTTTCTCCCTCCCTGCTTTCTACAGTACTGCCAGGTACCACCAAGTTGAAGTTGAGACCCAATATTAGTTGCTAGAGGCATGAAAGAACTGGAAAAGAACTTGTTTTCCTAAACCAGCAGGAACCTGAAGAACTTCCCATTTGAGAAGGGTGATGATGATGAGTGAAGTTAAAAAAAAAAAAAGTTCTTGATAGCTTTCTGAAGGTGCTGTTTGTGGACTGAATAGACTTGCCCATGGACAAGATTAATATTACAACTAAGAATTTATTGATTGGTTTTCAAGCATTTTGAATTGGCATTATAACAGAAAAATAGGAAGATGACTGCTCTTGGAGAAGAGAATGGCAACTTCTTAGAGAAGTGAATAATGGTTGTTTCAGAGATAAAGTAACAAAATATGAAGGTAACAATAGCTATTAGAAAATGGGAAGTATTCAATAAATGATAGAACCCTGAGCATGAGAGTTGAGAGTATTCTATTTCTTGTCATCATGAATATTTGAGGTAGATTAAACCATATTCATAAGGGGGAGAGATAAATCTACTACTTGGTTTTCCTTTGTTGTTTATTTTGGTAAATATTTAAATTTTGAGGGGTTATTTTTCATGGATTTCCATCAAATTTGTTGTTAGGGTAGATAGTGGATTGGGTTTCAAGACATATTTGTGTAATTATGATTACCCAAGGAATTTCAAAGTTCCAGGGAACATTTTTTTTTTGAAACAAAAGACGTGCTAGTAAATCTTTTGGATAAGAATGACGTATATACTTGGTGATGAGACAATACTTTATGTACATATAGTAGCACTGAAGAAGATGATTGTAAAAGTAAATGGAGTGAATATGAGAGACATGAATAGGACCTGAGAAATATAATTCCTCTATTGTGTCCTTAATGATTAACTCTAATTCTCTTATCCTTGTATTGGAATTGTGAAATGTTTTACATTTTCACATGTCTGTGGTAATTAATGGCTATGGGTCATGCTAACCCAGAATCAACAGATAGTATAAATTAAAACTGGGAAAATAAGCAATGATAAGAGCTATGAGCCAATTTAGCTCTAGCATTTGTGCTATCACCACTTGACAGGAGCTTCTTGAGGAATATTTATTCTATTGCTTGCCTACAGTGAATTAAGCTCTAAAAAGGGTGAAGCAGCTGTGAATCTCATATTAATGAACATAATGAACATAACAATTTGATGTAAGGATGGAAAATGGTATGATTTAGTCAATAAATCAATCACTGGACTCCATATAAAGTGACTAATAAAAGTCTCTAGTTCTAATATCTTTATCAGGTTCATATGTCTCTATTAATCAAGAGCAGTAAATTAATGGATTCCCTGGCATGCCTTATACTTATTCTATAAAGTAGCAAGCCAGTTCATAACCCAAATTCAAGTGTCTGGCAGCATAAAATTACAGTTCTAGCTGAGCTCCTGAGAGGATAGCAATTTTGAAAAGGAGGAAAAAAGCATCTGCCTTTTCCTTTCCATTTTGACTAGAGGAGAACTTTGTGAACTTCAGAAACTTGGAAGATTTGTACTTTTTTTTATTTTAATAGTTTTTATTTACCAGATATATGCATGGGTAATTTTACAACATTGACAATTGCAAAACCTTTTGTTCCAATTTTTCCCCTCCTTCCCTCCCCCCAGATGATAGGTTCACCAATACATGTTAAATATGTTAAAGTATAAATTAAATACATTATATGCATACATGTCCAAACAGTTGTTTTGCTGTACAAAAAGAATCGGATTTTGAGATAGTGTACAATTAGCCTGTGAAGGAAATCCAAAATGCCGGCGGACAAAATTTAGAGGGATTGGGAATTCTATGTAGTGGTTCATAGTCATCTCCCAGAGTTCTTTCGCTGGGTGTAGCTGGTTCAGTTCATTACTGCTCTATTGGAACTGATTTGGTTCATCTCATTGTTGAAAATGACCACATCCATCAGAATTGATCATCATATAGTATTGTTGTTGAAGTATACAACGATCTCTTGGTTCTGCTCATTTCACTCAGCATCAGTTCATGTAAGTCTCTTCAGGCCTTTCTGAAATCATCCTGTTGGTCATTTCCTACAGAAAAATAATATTGCATAATATTCATATACCACAATTTATTCAGCCAGAGTTTTGTTCTTCTTATCTGCATCATAACCACTTTTCTCAGAAAGCAAAGGCTGGTGGAAATGTCTATATTAGGAATTGAAGACAAAAAAATAGAAAAATAAAAAAAAATAAAACTTCAAGAATATATATTGAGCAAAGTAGAACATGTATATATTATACTTAAGAAGAAAACATCATGATTACTCAAAGAAGGAAAGAAAAGGACTTCTAAAATCTGCCAATTGTCCCATTTGCCACATGGACTCTAAACTGGAGTCCACTTTACCTAGGATTTTGGATGTACTTTAGGGAGGTTGTACCTCTGGTTTAGGGACAGAATTTATAATACTCTTTAAACACTATCTTATTAAATATATATTTCCAAAAGCTTTTTTGTTAAATTCTTTCAGTCATGTCTGACTTTTTATAATCCTACTTTTGATTTTATTCTTTTTTTTTTTTTGGCAAAGACACTGGAGTTGTTTCCCATTGTCCTCTCTAGCTCACTGTATGGTTAATCAATTGGGAGCTTCATACCAGTGGGAGCTTGTACTTTGTAATACTAGAAAAGTACTTTTAAGCTTTGCACAGTCCTCTAAAACCCTGAAAGGATAAATACCCAATCACCCTCTGGGAACCCAGCTTCTAGTATGAATCTAAAGTATTGGCAGTTCCTAAGAATGAAATTCTGAAGACACAAAGAGAAATAAATCTAATAAGAAGGATGGAAATTATGTGACAAGACAAGCCATTTTCATTGGTCAGGGGTGGAGTGGGGTGGGGTGTGTTTGGTGTTCTGAATTCATTATTTAGATTTTTTTTTTTTTTTGATGCAAAAGATGGACCCAAGAGAAGGTAATAGGATGAATATAAAGAGTATGAATGATCCTATAAGGGGATACAGGATTATAAAATTGTTAAAATTTAGAATGAGATAAAATAGACAAGGAAAGCTAAAGAAAAAATCAGATCTTTTAGTTATATTTGGGAAAAGAGGATTAAAGAAAGGCTGGGTTCAATGGAATGATGATAAATAACAAAAAAGAGAAGGCAGAATTCTGAGTTGATTATGTTTTGTCTGTCAAGGAAAATGACCTTTCACCTTGAAAAGATAAAACAAAAAATTACTTATAAAGAGCTTATAACCTATCTACCCAGGTTACTTATACCTTCAGAATCTAATACTTAATGTGCAAACAAGAAAATGGTATTTACACAAATATATTGTATTTAGGTTATATTGTAACATATGTAAAATGTATGGGATTGCCTGTCATGGGGGGGGAGGGACTGGAGGGAGGGGAGGATAATTTGGAAAAATGAATACAAGGGATAATATTATAAAAAAATTACTCATGCATATATACTGTGGGAAAAAAAATTCTAAATAAAATTTTAAAAAAAGAGCTTATAACCAATATTTAAAAAGGACAAGAAAAAGAATACCCTGATTCCTTTGATGAATTCAAGTCATCCATAGAGCCTAAAATACAGATGAATATGGCAGGTATCCAATTTTTTAAAAAGGAAGAAAATAAAAGAATTTGTATAGGAGACCAATTAGTTTTATTTTGATTCCTAAGGGGAAAAAATTAAAACATGTGACTAAAGATGCAGTAAGAGAATATTTGGAAAACCAAGCAGTAATCACAAAGAATCAATTTGGCTTCATCAAGAACAAATGGCCAAAAACTTTGTTTCCTTCTTTAACAGAATTACTAATGTAATGTGGTAGTATATGATGAGTGTTCCCAAAGTATGACTAGACTATGTGAATATATACATGAACTATGATTTTTCATTTTAGGAGGATTTCTGATTTGAAAATGTCAAGATTGCAATCTATATATGATTTGATCTTAAATGTTAAGGAATTGCTTACAATAAATTGAAATTAAGGGATTTATTAGATATGAATCAAATATTGTCCATGATGAAATTTCATCCTAAATTCACCTATTTCCAAGTTCTACACACTTTCCATTATTTCAAACTGCCTTTATTTTATATGTATTATTTTGGAAACTCTAATTAGACACAAATCTTGGCATTAGCCTCCATCAAAGTACCAATTAATTGTGGAATAAGCAGAAGCCATAAATCAAATATTAAATTAAGACAATATATTCCTGGACAATAAGTTATCACCAGAATAATTTATGATCTTTAACCTTACCCCTAACACACACACACACACACACACACACACACACACACACACACACACACACACTCCCTTCTGTACAATATCTTCCAAGCTGCTGGAGAAATAGTCATTTTGTAGTTAAAACTCATGAGATTGATAATCTAAAATAATGTGAGATCTCTGAGACTCACAGAAGCCAGTTTTACTTCTAATTTGCCTCTGGATTTCCAACCCCTATCACATAGAATCAGGTACCTTCTTTTTCATCCTTCTGGAGAGAGCATAGATTCCAAGTATAATTCTGGTCTTAGACTTTATATTTGTAACTTCTCTTGTTTATACCTGCTTCACTCTACTCTAAAGGAGCAGCAATCAGTTTCTGGTTTCAGTATACTTAATTTCTTTTTCTCTTTGCTTCCATCATGTGCCTGTTAGTTTTCCACAATTAAATGTTTTCCTTGATTTCTGTTGTTTTTGAAAATACATGCCACTATAACAAGGGTCTCCACTTTGTCCACACAGTTTCCATCTTTCCTGCTCTTCTTCTCTTTCCTTTCTATTGACATAATCCATTCATTTTGATAGAAGTACAAGGTTTCTGATATCCCTCTGGATTATGAAAGTCTCTTGTCAACCAATGCTATTTCTCAAACCTCACACTCCCTGACTTCTCTTTTAATCTTTGGTTTTGTTGATCATCTTATTTTCCTTCTCTGTAAATTTTCATGATACTGCTCTCTTCTCCTTCTGTTCTTGCCTATTACTTCTAGCTTTCCTTTATTGAATCTTCATTCAAGTCATGCTTGTTGCCCATGGGTGTTCCCAAAATTTCATCCTATATTTGCTTCTCTCATTGATAATCTCATCAGCTCCCAATTCAACTATAATCTTTAGGTACATGATTCTATTTTATTTGTCCAGCCTTAACCTTTCTCCCTGACTTCTAGACTCATATTTCCAAATCCCTTTTGGATATTTACCATCGGATGTCATATAAACACCTCTTACACAACCTAAACTAAACTGAACTCATTGTTTTATCTCTAGACACTGCCACCATTCTCTTATCTACCTATTTTCACTCTCTTATCCCTCATAGTCAATCTGCTGTCAAATCCTGTAGAAATTTACCTTTGTAACAAATCCTCTGCCACAATTTTGGTGCAGTCAGTGTGTCATCACTTCATACCTATTAAAATAGTTATTCATTTGTCTTCTTGCCTCCCATCTATCTCCACTTCAGTCCATCATCCACCCAGATAACAAATTGATCTTTTAAAGTACAGATCTTTTAAAGGACAGATCTATGTCATCACCACTGCTCCATTTATGAAGCTCCCAATCATTTTCTATTACTTCTAGGGTCAAATATAAAGTTTTCAATTTGATACTCAAAGCCCCGTAAACCTGGACTACTCTTACATTTCCAGTCTTCTTTCACATTACTTACCTCCTTCTATTTTGTGATCAAGTAACTCCATCTTCTTTGCTGTTCCTTGTATAATACATTACATATTCAGACTCAAGGAATTTCTATTGGTTCTCTCCAATCCCTGTATTTTTCTTGGTTTTTATTATAATCTTCTGGATTACTTGAATTCTTCAGTCTCTGATAAAGTCCTACCTTTTATAAGAAGCCTTTCTTGATCCTCTCTATTCCTAGACCCTTCCCTTTAATGTATATCTCAATTTTTCCCTGTATTTTCTAAGATTTTTGAATTACAAAACATAATTGTACATAATTGTTTGTATAATGCCTCTTCATTAGACTGTAAGCAGGAACTATCTTTTGCTTTTATTTGTAACCACAATGCTTAGCACAGTGCTTCACACAGAGTGGATACCTAATAAATAAAAAAATAACTGACTAGCTGACAAGTAGACTTTCCATTTTTCTCTATTACTGACACAATGAAAATATTTTCTATTATAGGAAAATATCCCACTCAAATTATATTAGCCAAGATATAATATTAGGGATTTCAATTGCTGGCTTATTAGTTTTCACTTTCTCCCTTCTGTTCTCTTTGTTTTTCTATAATTTTCTCCATCTCTGCTCCTCTTTCTCTATTGCCCTTTCTGAGTGTCTCTCTAAGAAAATATAAAAAGTTATAAAAACTACTCTAAAAGTCACTTAAGGTCAAATTAACACTAACATTAAACATTACAGGAGCAATCTCTGTATGTGTCTCCTCTCTGTGTGTCTCTTTCTCTTTCCAGAACAATACAATTTTTTCTCTCTCTCTCCTTCCCCTGCTCTATCTCATTCTCTTTCTCCCTCTCTCTCTGTTTCTCTCTCTTTCTCTCTTTCCATCTCTATATGTATATGTATATATATATATATGTATGTGTATATATACACACACACACATGCATTAGTGTATATGTGTATATATACTCTAAGCATATGTTTTAACATGCAGTTATGGACTTAGGAAACAGGCTCTGATTTTTTTTTTTTTTTTTTGAAATGGGTACAGAGTTGCTGCTAACAACAATTTATACTTTGCATCTCTGCTTCTTTCCACTTCTATATCAAACTCTGACTCAGGTAATTAGACTATATATGGAATGTAAATATGATTAATTAATAGTGTAAAATTTTCTGTTACCCTTGTTCTGAACAAATTATCAATATAAAAAATTACTTCCAATAAGTCTAGATCAGTAATAAGTCTATATATTGTCACTACAAAATACCTCATATCACACAGCAAAACCATGGGCATGTTTTTAATGAAGTTACTTTATATTATGTCAACCTGCAATGAGGAAAGTGCAAATGTCAAATGAAAATGACAGCTTAATAGCAACCTATTTAGGCTTTAGAGGATTGAGTCTTTTTTTTCCGCAAATGGATTTACCAGATAACTAATTTACTCTGACCACTATTTTAATTTTATTCATTTAAAACCGTTTTTCATGAAAATTATTTTAAACTATGTTCTAATAACAATCGCTCACATTTATGTGTCACATTAAGGCTCTGAAATCAGAGATTTTGGCTTTAGGTTCCAGTTTTTCCATTAATTTTGTGATCTACTCAAGCCATATCTCCTTTCTGGAGTCACTAATTACCTCATCCACAAACTGAGTTCTTTAGACTAGAGATCATTTGTAAGGCAACTTTTAATTATAAAATTAATGCCCTAAATTTATATTATATCATCTTATAGCTTACAAAATATTTTGTGTATATTATTTCATTACCTGTAAGATTGGAAAGATATTGGTTATTATTCCCAATTTACTAATGAATAAATTGAGGCGCTTAGAATTTCAGTAATTTGCCTTTCATTACTCTTTTTGCATCTGAGGCCATTTCAGTTCTCCTGATTCTAAAACTCCAGACATTCTGAAGTGACCATTGTCCTACAAAGAGAATACCAAATGTTATTTGACCCTGATAATTCAGGGTCATTATAGAGAATGGACTGAATTGCCTAGTAAAATTCTGCCATGCTCTTGAGATTTTTTTTGTCTTCTCCTTTAATAAAAGGCAGTTTGCTATCACTTTTCATAGCTGCCAGTGTGCCTACCTCTAATAACCCCACCAGATGCATATTGATCACAGGTAAGTTTCTGGGACAATACCATAACAAAAGACCCTTTCTTGAGGTCCTGGAGGAACTTTTCCTTCTCTTACTTTCTTTAGTCCCTGACTCAAAGCCATTCTTTTCACATATACCTCCACCACCTAATATATTTCTAGCTTCTTGACTATACTTAGTATAGTACCTGACACATTGTAGATAATAATAAATGTGGGTTGATGATTGACTGAATATACCCTTCTCTCCACTCTTCAGGTGTACAGCCATCTCTTTAATTCACCTTTTAAGCTCTTTCCTTAGGTTATCTTTAAATCAGACCTTTTGGTTCCAAGTACCTGGAGACCTTTGCTGTCATTCACTCAACCCACACTATATCCACTTGTCTACTCAGTGGATCCCATCAGAATGATGGAATACCACCAGCATATAACGCCTTATCTCATCACTGCTTTTATTCGTGGTGCCTGAACACAGTTCACTCCTCCCTTGATAAATTGATCTGGTTTAGTCATGGTGTAACATGATAATATTTAGTGACTGGAAGTCACTTCCATTTAGTGAATGGAAGACTTACAGGATATCTGAGAAGCCTATGCTAGATCACAAGATATTTGTTTGGAGCTTGAATGAGAAAAGAGATGAAGGTTAAAGTACTACCTCAGGCATAGTAAAAACATTGCAAGCATGGAAGAAAGGGGTGTATTTTGAGGAAGAGATATAAAATTGAATTTACACTTGACATCTATGGTCTTCCAGGAAGTAAATGAAGTGAGTATTAATTCTCACCATCAGAAGCTGACAATGCAAAACTTGGATGAGATAAACCCAAACTTAAGAAGCTTCATAAATACTCAAGATAATAAAATAACTCAATCATCTGATCGTTAAAATGTAATTTTTTTCTACAAACTTAGGGGATATAGAATATTTTATACAAGTATGTGCATTTAAGGCAGTGAGAAGGCAGATGTATGATTTTGGTGCCCACTTATTCTGTATCATTTTTTCTTAAATATTTTATTATTTTGCCCTAATTAAGTATTTTTGCTATGTTTTCTTCATTTAATATTGAATTCCTTTTTTCTTTCTACTTTGTGAAAAGTAAGTTATTGGAGACTGGAGATATTATTTGTGTAGTTATAATTACAAAAACATTCTCTATGAATTAGAAAGAACATGGCATAATGTATACCGGCATCCGTAAATCATACAACCATGTCACTACAGTATAGAGAAAGATAATGCAAATTTTAATATGTGAAATGGAGTTCTAGAACTCTTTAAATCTGAGGACTCTGGAGTAATTGCATCTTTTATTATAATTTTGCTAAATGACAATCATGTTGGTGACATTATAGATGTGTGGATCAATGGTTAAACCATAGATAGTAAGTCAAACAAAAATAATAGTAACTCTGCTGCTTCTCCAAACAAAGTCTGAAAGAAACAGTTCGTAGATGCAGAAATGCATGATTATAATACTGCACTATGGAGTTGATCTCCAAATAATAACCCCATCTTGCATTTGTTCAGTGCTATGTAGATATTCTCTAAAGTACCATATGTGTAACATCTCTAGGGAAGCCCAGAGGCCATCTAGGCCAACTCTCTCATTTTATAGCTTATCATGTGATTAAGTGACTTGTACACAGATACAGAGATAGTAGCAGAGCCAGAATTTGAAATCAGGTCAAATCCAGACCTTTTCCCACTATACCATGATGTCCATTGGGCATAACCTGCACAGTAATTATCTTTTATCCATTTATTGCTACTCTATTACAGACTAAAACTGAGGAACTAACTGAAGTTAAGTATTTTGTTTATTTGTTTAGTACAGTGATTTCATTGGCATAAGGAACTTAAAGAAAACACATTTTTACCAGTGTAGATGCACAACTTTTCTATAATTTGTAACTTGGAACTGTGCTTTAAAAGTGCATAAATTGTTTATATTTTCTGTCTCAAAGACCCTGGTGATGTGTCTTAAAGAGGTCAAAACAAGAAAGGTCCTATATGTACCTTAATATAATTTTATTGTGAGAAAGAATTGTGAACAAGATAGAAAGACATAAGTAGAGCCTAGAGAGTAATATTAAGGAATCTATGGATTGTGCTGGAGCTGTCATGCAGGGTTGCTAGAACTGATGGTTAAATTTTGGTATAAGCATTTATACTTTAGGAGTCAGCCAGCTACAAATGAGGACTTCACTTACTTTCATTGTTGTTGCTTGTGTATTCTCTCTCTCTCTCTCTCTCTCTCTCTCTCTTTCTCTGTGTGTGTGTGTGTGTGTGTGTGTGTGTGTGTGTGTGTGTGTGTGTATGTATGTATCACAGACAGGATATAGGAAAAGATTGCACTTAAAATAGCGCTAAGATTTTACATTTTACTTTTAATAAAACAAACTTTACTAAATATTTTCAACTTTGTTTGGCATATTGGTTAGTTTTGCTAAATCACTTTCTCCCCTTTTTTCCTTTATATTTGTTAAGGGATGGTTCATTGAGTAAGGAAGGATGTACACACAAATATATACACACAAATTATATATACACACATATAATATGTGTGTATATATATATATGCACATATAAAAACTTCTACATATATATATGTATTAAAATTAAAGACATAAAAACAGAAAACATCAATAATTTTTTTTTGAAGAGTAAGACTATGATAGCCTATGAAGATACTTTGGCACAAAAAAACTTTTCTTTTTTTAAACAGTATTTAGTTACTTACAAGTCATTTTAAATGAGTTTGGGGTTTTAGTTTGTACCCTGGAGACCTGAGGTTTGGGCAGTCTGACATACAGGTAAGTAGAGATTGAAATATAATGCTTTATTCAAGCAACTCTTGGACATTTCTTAGCTTTTAACACTGTAACAACACTTAGGTCATTTAAACTTTGTTTTCTGCAAAAGTTTTATACTGTGAAATTGTGAGTGAACCAAAACTATGTAACTAAAAACAGATATGTAGACTTAGCTGGTAGTTTTCAAGATACCCTATTTTACTTTTTTTTCCAAATTTTATATATTGAGTTTCTGAAAGTGGGAGTTCATATATACTTCCAATTACCTTATATACATTTAGGTTCCACAATACATTTCTTGTCTGATTCATTTCTGACTTTTTTGGCCAATCCTATAAGTATCCTTTAGAGGATCCTCCTTCAATATATATCCCCCTGAATATGTTGGTCCCTTAGTGTTCAGTTCAATAGCAGAGAAGTATCAAATACCACTTAATCAGAAGGAAAAACTTATCTCAGGAGGAAAAAAAAAATCAGAATTAAAAACAGGCCACCTCTCAAAGATGTTAAATCTGTCAATATGGTGAAAGAAAAAATTTACATGATAACAAAATCTAAAGCATTGCATAGTGGGGTTTGGAAGAATTTTACATCTTCTCATATTTATTGTAAGAGGGGGAAAGGAAATATATGATTAGTTCTAGATGAGATTTATGTCAGGATGGAGACCAAGGAAAGTTAATTTAGCATCATCATAGATTGAAAAGGAAAATAGTCATGCATCCTAAAAGCCATCTGTGAATGGCAATTGCCATTTAATATAGGTTGCAACAAATCAAAATATGGCTACAAATGACCCAACTGGCTATGTTTAAAATCACACATTGGTGCTTGAAGTGACTATTTTTCAGCTGTGCAAAGACATGAACAGAAATGATATGTATAAGCTTAAAGCTAGCCAGGTGAAGATCATGTTTGCATCTCCACAGATGTGTGGGCTGAAGGTCAAGACAAGGATGACAAGGCAGTCGGAGCATGCAGGGCAGAAATCCAGCCAATCAGCACCATCAAGGTTTGCTTCTGCAAACAAATCACTTCTGGACAGAATATAGACTTGGAAGTTCACAGAAACATGTCTTTATGTCTTTTTTTTTTTTTTTTTTTTTTTTTTTTAGGTAACTTATGGATAGACTTAAGGCTGACCTCAAAACAACAGTAACACTTTGTAGTTATTCATTTTTCGCAGATATCCACTTAAGAGTTTCATTCATTTTATACATGTTCCAAAAAAAAAAAAATTGAGCCAGAAATTTTGGAGACTTGCCCTATATGATCCTAAGTGATTTTCTATTTTCCATTTTCTCATCTTTCATCACTTTGTTTTAGTCCATACTTCCCTCATCTTGCCCCTCCTAAACCCTTTTGGTCCAATCTTGTAAAAAAATTCATGAGTTCAGGTGTATAAAGTTCTAGGTTAATCAAAAAAGTTAATTATCTCCCTGTCCCTGCCACTGATTCCTTATTAATCCTTATGAAATGCCCCTGCCTTTCACCTTTCTAATACCAGTTCAAAGAAATCTTTCTTTAATTAAAAAGATGCATTTGAAAAGGGCAACAAATTAATTGTCCTTTTTTTTCTAACAAGTAAGAAAATTCAGTTACTTGTCAGTTTTCTCCTTTAAAAAAATAGAATCAGTTTTGTGTTGTTTTTTTTTCTCACATCTTCTAAGTTACTAATCATCTGTTTGGCTGACAGGAATGTTACTCTGCTTGAGACATTTGATCCCTATGAAGGGTCCCCAAATAATTAACAATCTCTAAGAAGCTAAGACTAACCATGGACAAATCAGCAAATGCCTTTAAAACTAATCTTTGATTTTAAGCAAGGCATGTTCATTAGAAGTGTCCAGATGTCAGACAACATAGATTAAAACACAAAACAATGTAATTGCATGACAGAATAAATAACCTCATCTCATTCCTTATACCAGGGATTCATCCAAGACAAACATAGATCACTGTGGGGGTGGATGTGTTTGCATCCCAATGGAGTTTCAGAAAATGAGAAAGATAAAAATATACAAAGTATCATCAAGGACCAAGAAAAAAGGTTTATAATTAAAAAAAAAATTAAAGAAGAAATCTTAATCATCAGCATAATCCCATCATCCTCACTGTCATCACCACCATCTTTAAGAAGAACAAACATCTGTTGAATGTCTACTATATGTATCATGCTATGTTGTTTTGGAAATATAAAATGGAAGAGATGTGATAGCTTTCCCTCAACGTGCTTACAATCTAGTTGAGGTGATTTGGTATATACCTAAATAGATTAAAAAACATACACAATGTTAAATATTAAGGGAATGGTATGTAAGAAAACAATCAGTTAAGTATAGTAAATGGAGCACTGAAATTTTTTTCAGGGAAATCTGGGTTCAAATCATGTCTCTGACACTTATTAGCTATGTGAAACTGAGCAAATCACCCTGTCTGGGCTTCTATTTCATAGATTAAAAAATTGTAGATTCAGAGCTGGAAGGATCCTCAGAATTGATTCTGTCCAACTCCCTTCATTTGATAAATGAAAAGAAAAAGCAACAGGTACTAAAGGATTCAAACCCAAATTCTCCAAGTCTAAATCTAATGTTCTGTCCATATTCTCATACTTCCTAAAATAATTGGGTTTCAGTCTATATAACTTTCATTGTCCCACTTCTAAATCTGTGATCCTATTAAATAATTTTGGAGTTCAGAGAAGAGAGCAATCAGTTATATATTCAGGAATGGCTTTATGTAGTAGAGGGGGCCTGACTTGGGACAGTAACAATTGGGTATGATATATAAGAGTAGAGAAGAATGGGAAAGAGACATGGCCAGTTCCATAAAAGTAGGTCAATTTTTCTTTATGTAAGATTATTTTAAAGGAGCATGGTAGGTAAGTTCACATTGTTGGACATAAATCATCTTTAATTATTACTATAAATGTAGAGAGATTTTCAAATCAAAGATTAAAATTAGAGGATAAAAAATGAAACTTAGCAAAATCATCAAAGATACCAAATTTACTCAGCCTTTCATGAAAATATTTTTTTCCTATAACTTTAGTAAGATGAAAGTGAATTAGTAAAACTCAGTTGAGGATCCTTTCCATTGACTAATGCTTTTTTAGAATAGATTGGAGAAACCTTTTTTCTCAAAGGAATGGAATGATGACATTTAATTTGGTTCTACTAAAAGTATTATAAAAGACCCTTTAAAGTGACAAAAAAAAACTAAGGGAAAAAAAAAACTTAACAAAAGCCTCTGTCCTCTTCTTATAACTTAGTAGCACCAATTATCACTATACTGAAGCTACAGAGAAAATGCATTAGTAAAGTATCAATTAGTAAGGATTTTTTTCAGGTCTTTTCTTTATTTATTTTTTGTGTGTTTGGAGAAGAATATTAGTGTGACAAATTCCTGGCTGAATTTGCTTCTCAGAAATATCAGAAATGCATTGGAAGTAATAAGGTATATAGTTAAGTAATGTCCCCTCTTTATCTTCTTCAAGTGTTACAATATTAAAAGTACTTTTTAAGCTTTCAGTCACTCAAGATGTGTGGAGGTCCAGTATAATTGGACTTCATTAATATGTTATTGCTTTTTACAGAATGTGTTTTGGCTTCAGTATTTTTTAAATTGGATGACTAATTCCAAAATTGTACATTTACTCTGTAATCTAGTGACATTGACCTCTATGGTGTTCCTCACTCAAGAATTTATTTTAATCGCTCAAATTTGGGTATTTTTCTGTTAGGATTTTTACAAGGTACTAAGTCACTGGAATGAATAGAAACAATTATTTTGATCCTACAAGGCGATGTTATGGGCCAGAACTTGAAACAAGGTACTGAGTGGAATTGAGGAGACAATGATTAAATCTAATTTAGCATTAATTTAATCCTACAACAAATAATGGTATCCTAGTGATTAAATGGTTGGTGTATACTCAATGAGCACCATATAAGCAAGAAACTCTCAGGGCCAAGCATACAGGAGCCCACAATACCACTCTCAGAGGTGGAGTCTGATTTATTCCCATGTCTACCTTTATGCTGGCTGGAAGCTTTGGATTCAGAGGGGCTGGAGAGAAGATTTGGGAAGAGACAGTAAAGGACTATAACTCCTGGCTGCATTTTGGCATTACGGACACTGGAACTAAAATTAAGGCTGCCTCCCCAGAAGCTCCCCAAGAGATCTCCTAGAGAACAATAGCAATATAGAGACAACAGAACATCACACTTTTGGTGCCGGACCGTGGGACAGACAAGATCCTGATTCCAGTGGAAAAGCTTCCAATCCAGATCTCAGTGGAAAAGTCTCTCTGACCCAGAAATAAGGGTGAATAACGGAAACTTTGTTAAAGAGCTAAAGTAGAATTTCAGAGAAATGGGGCAAATGTTTAGAAAACAACTTGCTTTTCCAATTGAAGGAAGATGTGCCAAAAACTTGGTCACACTGATAAAAAAAAAATCAAGGTTTAATTATAACCTGGTAGGAGATCACTAAACCTTTAAAAACTGTAGAGTGCACATCTCCTTGGTTCTCTAAGGAAAAAAAATGGATCTAGAGGAGTGGAAATTAGTAAGAGAGCAATTATGTGAACACTACAATTCCAATCCAAACTTAATTTCCAAATATACACTTCATACGTACAATTTAATTTAAGTGGCTTTTAAAAGTGTTAGATTAAAGAAAAGGAAGAAAGAACAGGAGGGGGGAGGATCCAACTAAACTAGGAGAAAAGGATGAATCAGATAACAATGGAGTTAAGTACAATTCTGAGCAACAGGAGCATTTCCCATCTCCTTCTCCCTCAATTAACCCTTCATGGGTGGAGGAAGAAGGAGGAGGGGAAGAGGCAGTGAAATAAACAGAATCACCTGTGAAGCAGCCTATGACAAGATTAGAAAAAGCATTGGTTAAATCTAAGAGAGAAGGACAAGATGTAAGTAATTTTATAGATGCATACCCTGTTATTGAAGAGCTTGACTCTTCAGGTCAAAAAAGGAGAAGAAATACTCCTTTTGATTTGGATAAAATTAAGGATTTGAAAAAAAGGTTGCACTATATATGGGGCTACATCATCTTATGTTAAAATGTTACTAGATAATTTGTCTTATGAAATCATAACCCCTAATGATTGGAAATCTATAGCAAGGACATGTTTAGAACCTGGACAAAACTTGTTGTGCCTTTCGGAGTATCATGAATTATGTAGGATTCAAATGAGATGCAATAGGGAAACAGGAGTTAACACACAATTCACTTTTGACCAACTAGCAGGTGAAGGTCAATATGGAGAGAATTCATAACAGATTTAATATCCCATAACAGTGTATGAGCAAATTTCTAAGGCTGCAATAAAAACTTGGAGTTTCCTCCCTGGACAGAAAGATTGAGGGGAGGCTTTCACAAAAATAGAGCAAGTCCCAATGAACCTTTTGTGGATTTTGTGGGATGTCTGCAAACTGCTGTCACAAAATGCAGCTACAGAAATAATGACCAGACATTTGGCTATAGAAAATGCCAATGAGGTTTGCAAAAGAATTAATGGGGACTAGACAAAGATGCTCCTTTAGAGGAGATCATAAGATGCTATACTACAGTGGGGACAAATGCTTATTATACTCAGACTATGATGAACATGGAAAGACAAGGTCCCTCCTGACAAAGGACTTCTAGAGAAACTTGTCGATGGTTTCAATGTGGAAAAGTTGGATGTATAAGACCTCAATGTAGATATGGAGACAGAGTAAGAAGACAAGCTGAGAGAAGAACTAAAACTCCATGTCCAAAATGCCACAAGGGCTTCCACTGGGCCTCAGAATGTAGATTGACCCAGGGAAATCAGAGGCGGAGCTCAGCTCAAAGATATCAATCAAAAGATAGGTAGAGCATGATGACAGCTGAGGTTACACCCAAAGAGCATTTAGAAGATCAGGACTCTGATTTGATTGACCAGCAAAAAAGCAATCACATGGCAGAAAGAGATTATCTGATCAGTCAGCCAAAAAGCAATCAGATTGCAGAAATGGATTATACTTGGAGAGAATACAGGCCTTTTAAACCAACAGGGCAGTGTCCAGTGCAAACAGCTCCAATGTAATTGCCAGATGATGAGAAGAGATTTAGAAAGTGGTAAATAGAAGGAAATTAGATAGGTTAACTGCCTGGGAGAAAGGGTTTGCTTGTATCTTAACAGACAGAAGGAAACAGATGGGTGGCAACAAGCACCTGGAGAGCCACAGAAAAAGAGAAAAATCTGGAAACAAAGGAGAAGACCTAAGAACAAAATCTGCAAGAATCATTGGACTCCCTAACACAAGACTGTTAAAGGACTTGAAAATCAATAGGTATCATTGGATTCCTTGAGATGAAAAATTGTTGATGAAATTATTGTAGGACTTAAAAACTTGCAGGAATTATTAGATTCCTGGAACAAAAAGTCCTTTTGGACTATTTCTAGGACTTATGGATATGTATAAATTCTCAATTTATGATTATTTGATCATGTTATTTGTTACTTTACTTCTAGCATGTGTTATGTTACTATGTGTTTTTGTAATTTATGTAATTATGTGTAATACTTCCCATATTGATGGATTTATGTATTCCTGTTTCAAGTGAGCCCCTTCTGAAACCCATTAATCTGATTTGATTTCACATTTCCTTTGATGTTTCCACCTCCTTGAGAAGTCAGGGAGGTCATGACCACCCTAAGTTCTAAATCAAAAGAATGGGGGAGATGTTAGGATTTTTACAAGGTGCTAAGTCACTGGAATGGATAGAGATAATTGATTTGATTCTACAAGGACATGTTATGGGCCAGAAATTGAAACAAGGTACTGAGTGGAATTAAGGAGACAATGATTAAATCTAATTTAGCATTGATTTAATCCTACAATAAATAATGGTTTCCTAGTGATGAAATGATTAGTGTATACTCAGTGTACACCATATAAGCAAGAAACTCTCAGGGCAAAGCGTACAGGAGCCCACAATCCCACTCTCAGAGGTGGAGTCTGATTCATTCACATGTCTACCTTCATGCTGGCTGGAAGCTTTGGATTCAGAGGGAGCTGGAGAGAAGATTTGGGAAGAGACAGTAAAGGACTTTAACTCCTGGCTGCATTTTGGGCATTACTGGTACTGGAATTAAAACTAAGGCTGCCTCCCCAGAAGCTCCTTCCAGAGAACAATCACAATCTAGAGACAACAGAACATTACATTTTTCAATAGCTTTTTCCCAAGCCTGGAACCTTCTCACTCCTCATTTCCACTTCCTGACTTAATGGACTTCTTTCAAACTTCAGTTAAAGTCTGATCTTGTACAAGTAATATTTCCAGATTAACTCATCTTTTTCCCTGTTTGTAACCTGCTTATACATAGTTGCTTGCATTTGGTGTATATCATTATTATATTAGTATAAAAATTTCTGGAGAGCTAGGAATGATTTTTGCCTTTATATCCCCAGAGCTTAGCACTGTGTCCAGTACATATTAGGCACTACATAAATGCTTGTTTGATTTTAACATGAAATCTGACTGTTCCTCAGCTTCAAGAGTTTCTTTTTCATAATTCAGTTCTTTGGCCATTCAAAGACATCCATTATGTAGTAATTTTATGTTTATCATATGGAGGGAATGAATAATGCCTTTTAGGAAGAAAAAAAAATCAAGCAGGATACCATGTGACACTCCTCCAAGGAAATAGAGATGTGCTTAGATTTCTGGAGTGTCAGAAGACTTCAAGTTAAATAAATTCTCATAACCTATTTAAATCAGTCATGCCAGAAGGTCTTAAAATAGTGAAAGACAAACACATCAAGTTTCAGGCTCTTTGAAGAGCTACCCTAAAATCTGACATCTTATCCAATGCTTTCCTATGCCACCTGAATTTTACCTTAAAGGAAGGGTTTATCTGCATTAACATACATTTTTTTTTTAACAAGCAAGGAATAACGAGAGGGGAAGGATTTTGAGAAGGTACACTTCTCTTTTGATGTGTCAATTCAAGAGAAGGTAGGTGGCAACAGTTGTATAAAAAAAAATCTTGGTCATGAAATTATTTTTTAAATTAATTTTATAATTATAATTTTTGACAGTACATATGCATGAGTAATTTTTTTATAACATTATCCCTTGTATTCATTTTTCCAAATTTTCCCCTCCCTCCCTCTACTCCCTCCCTTAGATGATAGTCAATCCCGTACATATTAAATGTGTTACAGTATAACCTAGATACAATGTATGTGTGTAAATCCAATTTTGTTTTTGCAAGTTAAGAGTTGGATTCCGAAGGTATAAGTAACCTGGGTAGAAAGACAGTAGTGCAAATAGTTTACATTCAATTCCTAATGTTCCTTCTCTGGGTGTAGCTGTTTCTGTCCATCACTGATCTACTGGAAGTGAGCTGGATCTTCTTTATGTTGAAGATATCCACTTCCATCAAAATACATCCTCATACAGTATCATTGTTGAAGTGTATAATGATCTCCTAGTTCTGCTCATTTCACTCAGCATCAGTTCATGTAAGTCTCTCCAAACCTCTCTGTGTTCATCCTGATGGTCATTTCTTACAGAGCAATAATATTCCATAACATTCATATACCATAATTTACCCACCCATTCTCCAATTGATGGACATCCATTCATTTTCCATTTTCTAGGCATTACAAAAAGAGCTGCCACAAACATTTTGGCACATACAGGTCCCTTTCCCTTCTTTAGTATATTTTTGGGATATAAGCCCAGGAGTAGCACTGCTGGATCAAAGAGTATGCAAAGTTTTGTGCATAGTTCCAAATTGCTCTCTAGAATGGGTGGATTCTTTCACAACTGTACCAATAATGCATCAGTGTCCTGGTTTTCCCACATCCTCTCCAACATTCATCATTATTTGTTCCTGTCATCTTAGCCAATCTGACAGGTGTGTAGTGGTATCTCAGAGTTGTCTTAATTTGCATTTCTCTGATCTGCAGTGATTTGGAACACTCTTTCATATGAGTGGATATAGTTTCAATTTCATCATCTGAAAATCATCTGTTCATATTCTTTGACCATTTATCAATTGGAGAATGGTTTGATTTCTTATAGAGTCAGTTCTCTATATATTTTGGAGATGAGGCCTTTATCAGAACCTTTAACTGTAAAAATGTTTTCCCAATTTGTTACTTCCCTTCTAATCTTGTTTGAATTAGTATTGTTTGTACAAAAGCTTTTTAATTTGATGTAATCAAAATCTTCTATTTTATGATCAATAATGATCTCTAGTTCTCCTCTGGTCATAAATTCCTTCCTCCTCCACAGGTCCTCTAATCTATTTATGATCTCATTCTTTATGCCTAAATCATGGACCCATATTGATCTTATCTTGGTATATTGTGTTAAGTGTGGGTTCATATCTAATTTCTGCCATACTAATTTCCAGTTTTCCCAACAGTTTTTTTTCAAATAATGCATTTTTATCCCAAATGTTGGTATCTTTAGGTTTGTCAAATACTAGATTGCTATAGTTGTACCCTATTTTGTCCTGTGTACCTAATCTGTTCCACTGATCGATTAGTCTATTTCTTAGCCAATACCAAATGGTTTTGGTGACTGATGCTATATAATATAGCTTTAGATCAGGTACAACTAGACCACCTTTATCTGACTTTTTTCCCCATTAATTCCCTTGAAATTCTTGACCTTTTACTCTTCCATATGAATTTTTGTCATCTTTATTATATTCGCTTGACCTATCCACGAGTACTGAATGTCTTTCCAATGATTTAAATCTGACTTTATTTTTGTGGCAAGTGTTTTGTAATTTTGCTTATATAATTTCTGACTTTTCTTTGGTAGATTTTTAATGAGTTATTTTCTTCATTCACATTTTATAGTTCTTTTTGTATATGTCCAATTGAGGTTTTAGATGAATTATTTTGCTCTGTGGAATTTTTTTTTCCATTTCACTATTTTTTTTTTAGTGAGTTATTTTCTTTTTCCAAATCACAAATCCTACTTTCTTGTGATTTTTTAACCTTTTCCAATTCACAAATTTTGTTTCCCTGCACCTCCTGTGAATTCTTTATTTTTTCCAACTCAAATTTCAGGACATTGTTATTCTCTATCAAAGTTTCTCTTTCCTTTCCCCATTTTTCTTCAAACTCTCTTAACTTTTTAATAGTCTCTTCTGGGTGAGAGTTATGTGATGAGGGGCAGGTATCATTCCCCTTTAGGGTGTTATTTGGAGACTCTCTACTGTTAGCCTCCTAGGAGTTGGATACCCGCTCTTTCTCTGTATAGAAGGTGTCAATCATTCTCTTCAGCTTCTTACTCATTGTTAATACTCTGTGGGGGTGTCTGCCCTTGGATAAGAAATTTATCAGTTTCCTCCCAGACCAGATGGATGCAGCAATCCTGTGACTGGGCTAAAAGAGAGCTCTGGGAGAGAGTTTCCCTCCCCCCTCCCAGGAAATGCCTCAGAGGTGGTTAGCATGCTGCACTGCGAGGAGTGGCCAGTGAAGGACTCCCGCTGTGTGGCCTAGCAACTGCCTTGAGGTTTAAGGCTGAACAGTGAAAGCATCACAAACCCCAGCCAAAGCCTCTGGTGAGGCCGTGGATATTAGCATCTGACATGAAAAGCCCCTGTGCTCAAACCGGAAGTGTCTGCCCAGAAACCACAGTCCCTGCAACGGAGGTTCCGCTGCTCTGGGAGTTATGCTGCTGTTGGAATTTCGCTACTGCTAGCATTCCACTGCCTCAGGCTGAGCCCTGCACTATGTGTATTAGAGGCTGCCCCAGGCTGTGTCCCCCCTCTGTTCAGGTTCTTGACTACCCCCAAGGAGAAGCTCTGGACAGCAGAAAGCGGTTGTACAATCGTCCTGAGATTGGTGTCAGGTCATTTCCAGATTGGGGTGGTTCTAGGATCTGACTTTATATTTTAAAATGGCTTTGATTTCTCTTCTGATCTGCTGTTTTATAAGCAGAGTAGAACTCTGGGCCTATGCCAGATTCCTTTATCTCAGTGGCTTCTCTGATCCCAGAGTTCTCCCCAGCCCATTCAGCACAATGTGCTAGCACCTAACCCTGCCTGTGCTGATCTTTTTTTCCTCCCCTCAGAATTGACCTTTTCTGTTGAAATTCCAGATTCTTTTCAGCTGGTAAGTTATGCTTCTAATCCTTATGGTTTTTATCAGCCCAGCATTATTTTTGAGGCTGATTTAACTAGTTGGTATTGAGGGAAGAAGGGAGCTTACAAATTTGTGAGTATCTTCTTTGCCATCTTGGCTCTGCCCTCTTGGTCATGAAATTCTATTAACATTATGACCAATTAAAAAAAAATAACCTGGAAAGATCTTTTTGTTTGCATGGCAGGAACTTATGAAAAGAATGCTTGAAAACTAGTTGCCACGTATTCTGCTTTTACCTGAATATCACTTATTCTCTGTGTCATTTTGGACAAATCACTAAAATTCCTTGAAATTTAGTTTTCTTGTCAGCTAAAATTCTTTTTTCACTCTGCTGCTCTGGCATTGGAAGGAGCCAGAGGCCTCATATCTTATGTTTGACCAATACATAATTTCCACAAATCTACGAATAGAGGAGAGGATCAATTTAAATGGGAAGTGAGCTTATATTATGCCAGCATTTGAAAAAGAAATAATTATATTTTAATTAGAGTGAAAAATAAAGCAATCTCTTTTCATGTCTAGGACCATCCGCATCTTAATGATTACCAGAAAATTCTAATCTGGCTTTTGCATGGTTACTTTGAAGAATAAGTAGTCTTGCTCATGACCAAAGCTTAAATGTCACAGTTTAAGTTTAGGTTAGAGTTCAGCTTGAGAAATAGTAAAGCAAATGAATATCTTATTTCCTTGGAGGAAGAAAAGAAATGACTCCAAAATAGAATGGATTACTTCTAAACCTAAATGAAGAAGGAAGAAGGGAAGTAGGAAGGGAAAAAGAAAGAAAAAAAAAAAGAAAAGGGAGAAAGACAGACACTAGCTAATCTGTTAGCACTAGATATAAGGCAAATTAAATTAAATTAAAATTAAAATGATGTTAAATTAAATGATGTATTACAGGAGGATATTATATAGAACATTTTCAATTTTAATGCTAAGAATATATGTATTTTTGGTAAAATTGAAAAGCAAGGTAATTATTTCCCCATCTCCACCTTGGGTGGGAAAAATGCATTTATGGTATAATTTTAATCTATTGGGGTTATTCAGATCTTTTATTCATTCATTCATTTATTTATTTATTTATTTATTTATCAAGCCATTCATTCATTCATTTTTTTTGTTTGTTTGTTTATCTATTTATAGGAAACATATAGTTATATCTCCCATTTGAGTCCAAACTCCACAAAACAGCATTGTACAGATATTATTAATGTAGCATCCATAAAAATTTTAGATTTAAATACTTTTTTCCTCTTTTCAAAGAAATAGCAACAAGTTGAGCCCTTAACAAACAAAAGGGCAAATGAAAAGTGATGTCCATTAGTCAACTGGCCCAAAGAATTTTAAAAAATTGGAGAAGTATCTCAAAATTTAGACTAAGGGACATAGAGTAAACTTTTTTTTTTCCTTCTGTAAAGCTGATTTTTAAAACTTATTTTTCTAAAACTTTGCGGCTTTCTTTAAAGCTATTTCTCAAGCTTCTTCATTTTCACAGATTTTCCTGAAAGAGTGTTTCTTTTTAGTTTAGCCTTTTTTTTGATAATTTGAGCATCTCAAAATAGGAAAGATAAATGAAACAATCTGAAATAAAATCCTAAACTTCCTTGTAAATTAGTTTGGCTCAAAAATGAATTCAAGATCTGATTAATTAGATAGCATGCTGAGCTTCCTCTTTCTTCATAAGGGTGTTGTAGGTTAATCATAATAGTAATTATTACTAACAATATTTGTTAATAATACTAATTTCCCCCTTATCTATGGGCTTCAACCCCACAAAATATAAATCCATTGATTTGTCAGTAAATATTTGCATACATGCTACTGTTATACTAGTGTTATTCTAAATATTAAGTATGAGAAAATGCAGCATATAGGGTATGTTGTACAGAATAAAGAGCAGCTGAGTAGTACAGTATGCTGGACCCTAACTCAGGAAGATTCATCTTTTTTAGATTAAATCTGGTTTCAGACACTTAGTAGCTGTGTGACCCTTGGCAAGTTACTTAATGCCACTTACCTTAGTTTCCTCATCTGTAAAATAAGCTTGAGAAAGAAATAGTAAACCATTTGACCATTCGAGTATTTTTGCCAGGAAAATTCCAAATAGGGTCATGAAATATTGGACAAAATGAAACAACTGAACAACTGAGGGATAAAATCTCAAAGTACAGATGAGATGCTAAATTGGGAATTATGGGAATTTAGTTTGATATTATTCAGCTCAACTGAGTTTGTAAAGTTCTTAATTTAGAATCTACAAATTTGTTTTAAAATATTTTGATAATTATATATCAATATAACTGGTTTCATTTTAATATATTATTTTATTTTATACATTTAAAAATATTCCTCAGGTATCATGAACTGCCCAAAGTGTCCATGACAAAAATTTAATCATTCCTGGTTTAATGCCCCTATTATCCAGAGTCTCCATATTTTACTACCAGATCAACCTGCATTCTTTTAATAGTACCATTATTTAATTTTTACTCTTCAATATTTTACTTTTGCTTCTTCTACAACAAAATGAAACCTATTCCTCTTAGTTAGATGGATCCTAAATAGTCGGTCCTTTATTTGTATTGTTTCTCATGTTGCCAGCTTAACTCATTTGCTGACATTTCTGAATTCCATCTACAGAATTTCCCTGGACTATCTTTTCCTTCTTATTGCATGAGCCAGAATCCGTTTTTCCCAAGTTCCTCCTATAGTCTCAGCTTTTTAATTTCTCCCCAGCCCCACACAAAGATTCAACTCTTTATTTGTTTATTTCTTCATTCATTTGGTTGGTTATTTCTTTGTCAATTACCATACAGTAATTCCATTCTTTTTTTTTTTTTTCTTTGTTTTTGCTAGACAATTGGAATTAAGTGACTTGCCCGGTCACACAGCTAATAAATAAGTTTTAAGGCCACATTTAAATTCAGTTCCTCCTGACTTTAGGGCCAATAATATTGTACTCATTGCATTATCTAGCTGCCTCTTTCTTTTTGTTTTTTAAATAGCATTTTATTTTTCCAAAACTCATGAAAATATATTTGCCATATACCTTTGCCAAACTTTATGTTCCAATTTTTTTCCTCTTCTCTCTCCCCAAATTACCAAGCAATCCTATGCAGCCTAAATGTGAAATTCTTCCAAAATCTTCATATTGATATTGCTTCACAAGAAAGATCTGATCAAAAGGGGGAAAAAAAAACACAAGAAAGCAAAAAAACAAAAACAAACAAAAAAGCCAACATTGACAACAACAACAACAAAGGAAAAAATATCATGCCCTAGTATACAATCAGGATCCATAGTTTTCTCTCTGGATGCAGATGGCACCTTCCATCACAAATCTTTTGGAACTATCTCAAATTCACCTCTCCACTGAAAAGAACCAAAGACTTCCATTCTTAAAGAGTCTTCTCCATTGACAAGAGTCAAAGTCATATTATGTCCAGTTTTTCTCTTCTAGATTTTGTTTCTTGAACAAATATAAACATACAATATTAACTTGATGTCAACTCTATTATGGGGGGAAATAACATCTTGAAAGCCATTATTTAATTTGTTGTCAAAAGAGTACAATTCTAAAAGGTATAAAATAGTATCATTAATATTCAAGAGTTTGTTTTGCAAAGAATGCACTGTCACCATTAACACTGTGCTAATATATTACTTCTATACAAATGGAAATCATCAAAGGTCAGGTAAGCAAAGGGAATGATGAGGCTTCTAATTTATGATTTCCAAAGTATTTTAAAATCACATATATTTATGTTACATTGTGTATGATTTTCCTAATTTCTTCTCTGGAAAACATTTCAGAAGAATAAACTTAGGACCAAACAAGGTTTTTGATAAATTTTAATGATTGGTTGAATAAAACCCCATAATTTTAGCTCTGATTTAGTTATGCTAATAATAATGGCTGGGTTGATATATTAGATAGAGTACTGGTTCCAGAGTCAAGAAGACTAGTCCTTCCCAAAGTAAAACATGACTGAACAAAACTCTGATACTTTATATTGTTTTGTATATATTGTTTCATTTTATCTGGATAGAACTCATATTTGATATGATTTTTTCCATTTTATTCATGAAAAAACAAATATAGTCAGAGATGTTAACCAAGTTTTTTAAGGTCATATATCTAGAAAATATATAATTATAGTGCATACTCTGACCTCATTCCCCTAAAGTGAGTTCAATTGCATTTGTTTCTTCAGAATTTTAGGACTACTGTTGAGAGATTTATCTAATGCTGTCAGGTCAACCCTTGACAAGTTTGATGTCTTTGCCCAAAACATTTAGCCACCAGTGACTAGTGTTCTAGTTCTAGCTAACTAATTAACATAAGTTAACTCTATGAAAGAATGAAAAAGCATTCATTTCAAAGATATAACAAGAACATGAATACCAATATTTATTCTCAGCACATGGGGACCACACTCTCCCTACACCACCTCAGTCCCTGGGTAGCATAGACTCAAACTTACCATGGCTTGTTCATAGCATCAGTCACACTAAATTCATATACAAATTCAGCATGGACATCAGATAAATCCATGCCACACCTATTTTCATTTGCATCCCTAAAGAAATTTCCCACCTCCCTGGATTGATACTAGCCAAACCTACCTTCAATATTATGTTCTTCAAAAAGCAAGAAAGACAAATGTAAAGAAGAAAGCAGTAGTCTATTCTGAGAGTCAGAATAGACCATATTTCAGCCTCAGGTGAGAGAATCCAAAATGCTTCTCCTTATATAAATGTCTCTCATTTCTTATCTAGAATGAAGCCAGACAGGAAGGTATCTGACTAATAAGGACAGGCTCTAGAACATACCTTCTTAAACTGTAGATCTTAACCTATATGGATTCTCAGAAATAAATGTGGAGATGATGAAAATATGATTTATTGTTAGTAAATGTTTGATTTCTATACCTATTTTACATATCTGTATGCCTAGGGTCATGTAAACATTTCTTGGCTGAAAGGAGGTTATGAGGGGAAAAAGTTTAAGAAGCCCTGCTCTAGAAGACTAATGTTTTTTGAAAGCACTTTGGTCCTAGTTCCATAGTCAGTCAAAGAGGCTCCTCTTCATTATATGTTTAATAGATTAAAACCAGTTACAGGATGTTTGTATCTGGTCCAAAGTCCATGTGAGGACTTCATCAGGTGAGTATCTTACACATATTCAGAAGAGTTGGACTCATTGACAAGCCATCTTTTACATGAGGAAGGATTTGAGTCTAAATCAGGGGTCCTCAAACTACAGCCCAAGGGCCAGATGCGGCCCGCTGAGATTGTTTACGCAGCCCGCCAGGTCATGGCAAAATCAGACTGGAAGTGACATTCGACCTAAACTAGCATTAGCAATGCACACTTCCGGCACTGGGCTGAGGGAGCGGAGACAGAGTGTGAGGTGATACATACGGAGGTCAGATGAGTTCCCAGACTAAGATGTATGTATGGGGAAGGGAGAGAGATGTAGAAGATGGAGAACTGACAGCCTGTGGCCTTGTAAAGTAATGGAAGCCACCACAACAGACAGGCGTGAAGGATGTACAGTGCATGCTGTGAATGTCACTGCCACTGCAGGGGGAAATATATGGGCTGTTTCTGGTGCATGGGTATAGTAACAGTTAGTACTACAAGTTCCAGCTTGACTCTATTATTATCATTATGCTGTAATGACAATGTAACGACTTCCTCTCTAGTGCATGTTGCAGAACTGACTGCTATTGCTGCCCAGAGTAAGGCTCCTGGTACCAGGCCATGGCCCTGTATCTATAGTGACCTCATATATGGCTGTTGTGGTTATCAGTTTTATCATTGTGTGTATGTTCTGTAGTTTCATAAAGAGATTAGAATATTGCTAACATATGTCATCACTTTATAATCACTGGGGGTCTGACCTTAGTGTCCCGCCACTTATCCTGAGTATGAGGGGGTGCAGAGATGGTGTACTGCTTCATCCCCCTCCAGATTCTTAAGGTCCCCATAGACTTGTGCAGCTTAAAGTCACATTATGACCTCCCCAGAAGCCTCAATGTACGATTTGTCACTGAAGCTCATTCTGCACATACAATATATCATGCAGTTATATACATATATGCACAGTCTTACCTGCGATTATGATAAATTACTAGTGCAGCACATACAATTATGCAGCGCTGGATCATGAGAATTAATCCCAGCATTCAGAGGAAGCCAGGGCATTTAGGAGGGTCTCCTGAGTGATGACTTGTGTGCAGTGAAGGTCTGAAGCGGGAGAGAGAGTGCGGGAAATGGAGGCATCACAGCACAGAGGCAGCTGGAGGAAGTTGGGCATGCAGTCTGTATGTCTCTGTGTGGTCAAAGTTATGGCTGGTATATTGTTTTTGTAGAGCTGTATATCTATATCTATATCTATATATACCTATATATAATATATCTATCTATCTATCTATATCTATATCTATCTATCTATCTATCTATCTATCTATCTATCTATCTATCTATCTATATAGGTGTTTTACTAATAGCAATTTGGGATCCCTTAGAAATAATGATGCCAAGAAAAAGAAAAATTGACTTGCAGTGTAGGATATTCAAAGAACAGTGGACTTATTATTACTTTTTCATGCAGTACAAGGAAAGAGCTGTGTCTGATATGCCAGCATATAGTGTCTGTGTTCAAAGAATATAATTTGCTTCAACACTATGAAACTCAACATAAAGATAAATATGATTGTTTGGTTGGAGAAGTGAGAAAAGATAAAATATTAAAACTGAAAAATACATTGACAACTCAGCAAAATATTTTTGTGAAGCGGAAGCAGCTAAATATTTCATCACTGCGAGCAAGTTTTCAAGTTGCCAAGCTAATAGTACACACTGGCAGACCATTCGTAGAGGGAGAATTTCTTAAAGAATGCCTTCTTTCTGCTGCAAAAGAGATGTGTCCAGAGAAGGCCGAGTCTTTCAGAACTTATAATTACAAGGAGGATAGAAGAAATGTGAGACAATCTGCATCAGCATTTGCAAACTCCACAAAAAAATTCATATTTTTCCTTGGCACTTGACAAAATCAATGATGTTTGTGGATCTGTACAACTTCTAATTTTTATTCGTGGGATGAATGATTATTTTGAAGTCATAGGAGAGCTTGCTGTACTGCAAAGCATCAAAGGAATAACTACAGGAGAGGATATCTATGAAAAGGTTTGCCAAACTATGATTGGTTTGGAGCTGGACTGGGCTAAACTAGCCAGCGTGACAACTGATGGTCCCCCTAGCATGGTGGGGTCTAAGAAAGGAGTAATTTCTCACATTAACCAAGAGGTGGACAAACATAACCATTCTCATCCAATAGCCATACACTGCCTCATCCACCAACAAGCACTGTGTAGTAAATCACTGAAGTGGGACCCTGTTATGAAAATTGTGGTATCTAACTTCATTAGAGCTAATGCAATAAATCATAGACAATTTCAGGAATTTCTGCCTGAACTAAATGTTGAGTATGAAGATATTCTATATCACACAGAAGTCCATTGGCTGAGTTGAGAGAGAGTTTTGAAATGTTTCTATGACTTACTTCCACAGATTACAACTTTTCTGCTTTCAGAAAACAAAGAAGTACCAGAGCTCAATGATGCAGAATGGAAATGGCTCCTTGCCTTTCTGACAGATGTAACAGAGCTACTCAACAATTTCAATATGCAACTTCAAGGAAAGGGGAAGCTCATCTGTAATATGCAATCACATGTCAAAACATTTGAAGTAAAATTAGGCCTCCTCATCAAACAAGTGAAGGAGGAAAACTTCTGCCATTCTCCCCACAACTCAAAATCTGTTAGCAGAAAAACCGCTGATTGCATTCCCAAACAAAACATGTGTGGATTCATTGGAAAATTTGCAAAAGGAGTTTCAATTTAGATTTACAACTTTTCCGTAACCCATTTTCTATTGACATTGAAAATGTGGATACAATTTACCAAATGGAACTGGCTGAATTGCAGAATTGTGACTCTCTGAAAGACGCATTCAAGTCAAGCAGCCTTCATAATTTCTATGTATCTCTCACCTCTGAGACATATCCTCATCTCAGGAATCATGGACTCAAAATAGCAACCATCTTTGGCAGCACTTATGTCTGTGAACAGACTTTTTCTAGAATGAAACATTTGAAATCTCCAACCAGATCAAGACTAATGGATGCACACTTGCATCACTTGTTATGGCTAGCAGTGACAAATATGGAACCAGACATTGACCATCTCATTAGCGAAAAACAGGCCCAGAGTTCCCATTGAAATACTGGTAAGTTTGTTGATTTAACTTTACTTCATTTTAAATATTGTCGTTCCTGTTTTGTTTCTTCACTTCAAAATAAGATATATGCAGCGTGCATAGGAATTTGTTCATAATTTTTGTTTTTACTACAGTCTGGCCCTCCAACAGTCTGAAGGACAGTGAACTGGCCCTCTATTTAAAAAGTTTGAGGACCACTGGTCTAAATTTTCTTGACCTCAAGATAAGAATACTTTTTATAATATCCATCATGAGGTTATGATATAGACAATCCAATCAATTAAATAACATTTTTTAAAATGTGTGCAGATTTTTTTCTTTACTATAATCAAACTTTTACAGCATTCAAGATCCAATGTGAAAATATCATTCACAATTGCATAAATTTTAGGCTTCTGCAGTGTCTGCTGCCTGTTGTTACTGACATCACAGGGTTGGAATGTGTCTGCTCCAGCTCTAGAATAAGGAATTGTAATTTAGATTTTGAAACCAGACAAGGTGTGAGAAACTACTATACTTCTAATGGGATCAGAGACTGTCTTTGTAAAATATACTATTTATATTAAGATATTTTATGATCATTTAAAGTCAAACTCAAGTGTGAATTTACCTAACATGAGAAACTACAGCTGTGAAAAGATTTCTCTCTCCATTTTAATTTTAATTCCACACTGGGGCCTTAACTGCACTGAGTTATTTGTCTGAATTTTGTATATCCATCTTTTTTTCCAGTTAAAAATATCAATTCATGCATCTTTATACATGGAGTCAATGAAAGTAAGAATTAATAGCAGGACAATAACATATTCTTCCTTATAAGCTGAGTTGACACTGCTTCAATTTGACTTAAATTTTAAAGTGTCCTGGACTTCAAATCAGGAGATCTGAGTCAGAAACTGGTGACAATTATTACTAATAATGTAACTTTAGGAATATTATTTCACATTTCTAGACCTCAGCTTTCCTGTGAGAGAGGGTTATGGTCAATAAGAACATTAGAATAATTTTTTAAAAACATTTTTGACATTATTTAACATCATTTCCAGATCAAAATCCTATGGACATTTCAGAATTTATCTCAGGCAATGACTGATAGCTCTGGCAAAATCATTATGAAAAAGAAAGAGAAAAATAAAAAGAAAGAAAGAAAAGAAGCAGGAGGACAAGGAGAAAAAGGAGCAGTAAAAAAAGGAAAAGAAAGAAGGAGGAAGAAGAAGAGGAGGAGAATGAGGAGGAGGAGGAAGACGAAGAGAAGGAGAGCAATAAATTGATTTGCCAGAATGATAATTTCAATTACAAATTCCAAAAGCATCAAATGTTAACTCTATGGTGGGCACTAGGGATATAAAGAAAAAAATAAAACAACTTACCCCCCACACAATAATTTTTAAATCCAATAAATGGAGAGAACACTTGCACCTGTATGACTTTGGAAAAATTCTTCATTCCATTTCCTCCTTTATATAAATTAGAAGGTTAGGCTAAATAACCTTTAGGCTACTTTCAGCTCTAAATAAATAATCTAAGTTACATAAATAAACACATGTAAAATGATTTATTCATTGATTATTGTTTACAGCATACCATTATGTGTCTAGACTTTTTATTATGAAAAAAAAATTTAAACAAGGGAAAAAATGTTTCCTCCAAGAACTTATTCAATTTTGGAAGCAATATTAAAATATGTAAAAGTAGAAAACAATTGAGTTGGGGGAAAAGGGTGAATTTTTACTATATAAGGAGAACCTCAGAAAAAGGAAATGTTCATTTTGGTTGGAGTAATTAAAATGAGCAGGATCTTGAAGAATAGGTAGGTGAGTTAGGTTTCTTCTATTGCAAAAGAATAACTCCACACTATTTAAATATAACTCCAGATTTTATTTTTAACACTCCAATCACAAGTGAGACACAGAAACAAAATGAATATAAAGATACATGTGCAAATGAGTTTTTTAGGCCCCATAAAGTCTATATACTTCTGGGCTCAGAGACAGAAAGCAGCACAAATGTCACTTTTTGCTCAGTTTCCTCGTAATTCCAACCTTTATGTTGACAACCATTTTATACTCAGGAGGTCAAATGGAGTTGGAGCTTTTTTTCAAATAATACATAAATCTAGGATAACTAGAATGAATTCAAATCTAGCTTCAAATATTTGATATCTGTGTGATCTTGGGGAAGTTTCTTAAATCTTTATGCCTCAGTTTCCTCACCTGCAAAATAAACAAAATAATAGCATACCTCACAGGATTGATGTAAAGGTCAGATGAAATATTACTTTTAAAGTGCTTAACATGGTCTCTGGAACATGGTTGTATGAATGAACACAGGAATTGATTGAACTCCATTGGTATTAGAGACTATTCTTGATGAGGAGAACCCCAAAACTCTTTCTCTTTCTCTGACTTTTGGGAATGAGTCATGAGGTAAAGCACTTGAAGCTCCTTGAAGGAGACATTCTCCTTCAACCCTGCCTCTGTGAGAGATGGACCCAAAGAATCAGATAAAGTGATTTATCTAGGTAAGGCTAGTTGAGTCCTGAGCTAAAGAATTCCAACCATATTCAATTGAAGGACTTCTATTCAATTCAATAGAGACTAAGATGACCTAGCATAGAATGCTATCAAGAGTGACTATCAAGAGAAACCCCCCAGCTTGTAGCTAAAAGCTTCTATTATAAAAGTGGCAAAACCCTCTACTTGCAGAGGTCCTAACATGCCATACCACACTATGCTATGCTATTCTATGCCATGCTATGCCAAAGAAACCTCTGCCCCCTGGAGTACTCTCTTTCAGTGCTACCCTCTCTTTAACTTTCTCATCTATTTCCCTAACAAGATTTTATGTCTCTCTGTCGGGATTTCTTTACTAGAAACTTTACTTCCCTACTGGGACTTTGCCACTAAGGAATTTAGCCTTTCTATTCATGCATAGCAAAGGCTGACTTACCAATGCCTATAATAAACTTTCTTTTTTTTTTTTTTTTTTTTTTTTTTTTTTTTATACCAATCTAGGTTTTTAGGTTTGTAAATTCCTTTACAAAGGTTCTCTGTGCTGCTAGAAGGGGGGGGGTTCCAACAACTGCCTACCCATATGCCAAATCCCAAGGGGTTTAGGGGAGCCAAATCTCTTTATTTGGTTACATGAACCCTGAACCTACCACTAATCTCATCATTTAACTTCTTGGCCATCAGAAGCCCTAATCTTATTTTGGTTCCCTGACTCTAATCTCATCATTTGGTTCCCTGACCATCCTAAATCTAGACTTCATCATTCTGAGGAATTTATCAGTCATTCTGGCCATCACTGCTCCATTCTATCCTCTCCTTTTAAGGAGTGCAGTCTAGGTAAGTTACATTATTCCAAACATTGTCTGATAATTTGCATTGTTATACTTCTTGAAGAAGTTACCCCTACTTTTTGGCTCTATTTCCTTCCATCCACCTAAATTCTTGTCACCTGATATTCTAGCTTTTCACCACTCAAGGGAAACTATTATCCCCTAGGTTACCACTGTTTATAAATAGATAAATTCAATAGCCCTGTAATGTTCTGATTGTCTCTCAATTATAATCCTTCTCTGGGAGGAGGTTTCTTTTCTGTAAAATCTTTTCCTCTGTGAGCAGGCTTCTTGGAAGGCTTCTGGAGCCTTCCTCTCCAAAAGGGTGGGATTAATGGACTTGCAAATCCACAGGAAGTCTTCTCTTTGACTCAATCAAGACTCTTCTTCAGACTCAATGTTGCCTCTTTTTATCCTCCCAGAAAATGGACTTGTGGGTACTGCAGGGGCTTGTGGGAACTCCTTACTGACAAATGAACTTGCTTCTTTAAAGTATTCCTTCAAAGGTGTAGACTCCCTTAAAGATTTGAACTAAAGGTGTGAATTCTGAGCTAGAGAATTGTTAAGTACCAACTTAGCATTTAGTAAGAACCTAACATAGCTTTTCTCAGTCTCCATCATTCTTGACTCTATATTATTTTGACTATCTACTACATTGTTTGAATATACTTTCTTTTTTTTTTATTATATCTTTTTATTTACAAGATATATGCATGGGTACTTTTTCAGCATTGATAATTGCAAAACCTTTTGTTCCAACTTTTTCCCTCCTTCCCCCCACCACTTCCCCAGATGGCAGATTGACCAACACATGTTAAATATGTTAAAGTATAAGTTAAATACAACATATGTATACATGTCCAAGTAGATATTTTGCTGTACAAAAAGAATCGGACTTTGAAATAGTATACAATTAGCCTCTGAAAGAAATAAAAAATGCAGGCAGACAAAAATAGAGGGATTGGGAATTCTATGTAGTGGTTTATAGTCATCTCCCAGTGTTCTTTCTCTGGGTGTAGCTGGTTCAATTCATTACTGCTCTATTGGAACTGATTTGGTTTATCTCATTGTTAAAGAAGGCCACATCCATCAGAATTGATCATCATATAGTTTTGTTGTTGAAGTATATAATGATCTCCCGGTCTTGCTCATTTCACTTAGGATCAGTTCATGTAAGTCTCTCAAGGCCTTTCTAAAATCATCCTGCTGGTCATTTCTTTGTCTTTTTGTTTTTAAATTAATTTTATAATTATAACATTTTTTTTGACAATACATATGCATGGGTAATTTTTTTTTTTTACAATATTATCCCTTGCACTCCCTTCTGTTCCAAAATTTCCCCTCCTTTCCTCTACCCCTTCCCCTAGATGGCAGGCATTCCCATACATGTTAAATATGTTATAGTATATCCTAGGTACAATATATATGTGCAGAATCGAATTTTGTTGTGGTGGTGGTTGTTGCAAAGGAAGAATTGGATTCGAAAGGTTAAAAAAAAAAGTTCTAACAGTTTACACTCATTTTCCAGTGTTCCTTCTCTGGTTGTAGCTGATTCTGTCCATCATTGATCAATTGGAATTGGATTAGCTCTTCTCTATGTTGAAGATATCCACTTCCCTCAGAATACATCCTCATACAGTATCATTGTTGAAGTATATAATGACCTCCTTGTTATGCTCGTTTCACTCAGCATCAGTTGATGTAAGTCTCTCCAAGCCTCTCTGTATTCATCCTGTTGGTCATTTCTTACAGAACAATAATATTTCATAACATTCATATACCATAATTTACCCAACCATTCTTCAATTGATGGACATCCATTCATTTTCCAGTTTCTAGCCACAACAAAAAGAGCTGCCACAAACATTTTGGCACATATAGATCCCTTTCCATTCTTTAGTATTTCCTTGGGATATAAGCCCAGTAGTAGCACTGCTGGATCAAAAGGTATGCACAGTTTGATAACTTTTGGGGCATAATTCCAGATTGCTCTCCAGAATGATTGGATTCTTTCACAACTCCACCAACAATACATCAATGTCCCAGTTTTCCCACATCCTCTCCAACATTCATCATTATTTGTTCCTGCCATCTTAGCCAATCTGACAGGTGTGTAGGGGTATCTCAGAATTGTCTTAATTTACATTTCTCTGATCAATAGTGATTTGGAACACTCTTTCACATGAGTGGAAATAGTTTCAATTTCATCATCTGAAAATTGTCTGTTCATATCCTTTGACTATTGATCAATTGGAGAATGGCTTGATTTCTTATAAATTCGAGTCAATTCTCTGTATATTTTGGAGATGAGGCCGTTATCAGAACCCTTAACTGTAAAAATGTTTTCCCAATTTGTTACTTCCTTTCTAACCTTGTTTGCATTAGTTTTGTTTGTGCAAAAGCTTTTTAGTTTGATGTAATCAAAATTTTCTATTTTGTGATCAATAATGATCTCTAGTTCTCCTTTGGTCACAAATTCCTTCCTCCTCCACAAGTCTGAGAGCTAAACTATCCTATGTTCCTCTAATTTATTTATGATCTTCTTTATGCCTAACTCATGGACCCATTTCCATCTTATCTTAGTATGTGGTGTTAAGTGTGGGTCCATGCCTAGTTTCTGCCATACTAATTTACAATTTTCCCAACAGTTTTTGTCAAATAATGAATTCTTACCCAAAAGTTGGGATCTTTGGGTTTGTCAAACACTAGATTGCTATTTTTATTTACTATCTTGCCCTGTGAACCTAACCTATTCCACTGATCAACTAGTCTATTTCTTAGCCAATACCAAATGATTTTGGTGACTGCTGCTTTATAACATAGTTTTAGAGCAGTTATAGCTAGGTCACCTTCATTTGATTTTTTTTTTTTCATTACTTCCCTTGAAATTCTCAATCTTTTATTCTTCCATATGAATTTTGTTGTTATTTTTTCTAGGTCATTAAAATAGTTTCTTGGGAGTCTGATTGGCATAGCACTACAGAAATAGATTAGTTTAGGGAGTAGTGTCATCTTGATTATATTCGCTCGGCATATCCAAGAGCACTTAATGTCTTTCCAATTATTTAAATCTGACTTAATTTTTGTGGCAAGTGTTTTGTAATTTTGCTCATATAATTCCTGACTATTCCTTTGGTAGATATATTCTCAAACATTTTATACTATCGACTGTTATTTTGAATGGAATTTCTCTTTGTATCTCTTGCTGTTGGATTGTGTTGGTAATGTATAAAAATGCTGAGGATTTATGTGGATTTATTTTGTATCCTGCAACATTGCTAAAGTTTTGAATTATTTCTAATAGCTTTTTAGCAGAGTCTTTGGGGTTCTCTAGGTATACCATCATGCCATCTGCAAAGAGTGATAGTTTGATTTCCTCATTACCTACTCTAATTCCTTGAATCTCTTTCTTGGCTCTTATTGCCAAGGCTAGCATTTCTAGTACAATATTGAATAGTAATGGTGATAGTGGGCAACCTTGTTTCACTCCTGTTCTTACTGGGAAAGGTTCCAGTTTATTGCCATTACATATGATGTTTATTGACAGTTTTAAATATATGCTACTTATTATTTTAAGGAATAGTCCATTTATTCCTATACTTTCAAGTGTTTTTAGTAGGAATGTATGTTGGATTTTATCAAAAGCTTTTTCTGCATCTATTGAGATGGTCATATGATTTTTGTTAATTTGGTTATTGATATGGTTGATTATGATAATAGTTTTCCTAATATTGAACCAACCCTGCATGCCTGATATAAATCCCACTTGGTCATAGTGTATTATCCTGGGGATGATTTTCTGTAGTCTTTTTGCTAATATCTTATTTAAGATTTTAGCATCAATATTTATTAGGGAGAGTGGTCTATAATTTTCTTTATCTTTTTTCAGCCTACCTGGTTTAGGTATTAGTACCATGTCTGTGTCATAAAAGGAATTTGGTAGGACTCCTTCAATCCCTATTTTTTCAAATAGTTTATATAGCATTGGAGTTAGTTGTTCTTTAAATGTTTGGTAGATAAATCCATCTGGTCCTGTGGATTTTTTCTTAGGGAGTTGGTTAATAGCTTGTTCCATTTCTTCTTCTGAAATGGGACTAATTAGACTATTTACTTCTTCCTCTGTTAATCTGAGCAAGTTATATTTTTGAAGGTATTCTTCCATTTCATTTAAGTTATCAAATTTATTGGCATAAAGTTGGCAAAGTAGCTCCTAACTATTATTCTAATTTCCTCTTCATTAGTGGTGAGTTCTCCCTTTTCATTTTTAAGATTATCAATTTGCTTTTCCTCTTTCCTTTTTTTAATCAGATTTATTAAGGGTTTGTCTATTTTGTTGTTTTTTTCATAGAACCAACTCTTAGTTTTATTAATTAATTCAACAATTTTTTGTTTTTTTTTTTTTTACTTGTAATTTTATAAATCTCACCTTTTATTTTTAGAATTTCAAGTTTCGTGTTTGGGGGTTTTTAATTTGTTCCTTTTCTAACATTTTTAGTTTTAAGCCCAATTCATTGATCTTCTCTTTCTCTATTTTGTGCAAGTAGGCCTCTAGAGATATAAAACTTTCCCTTATTATTGCTTTGGCTGTATGTCACACATTTTGGTATGATGTCTCATTATTGTCATTTCCTTGGGTGAAGTTATTAATTATGTCTACAATTTGCTATTTCACCCAATCATTCTTTAGTATGAAATTATTTAGTTTCCTATTATTTTTTGGCCTATTTTCCCCTGGCTTTTTATTGAATTTAATTTTCATTGCATTGTGGTTTGAAAAAGATACATTTACTATTTCTGCCTTACTGCTTTGGATTTTTTATGTCCTAGTATATGATCAATTTTTATAGGTTCCATGAACTGCTGAGAAGAAAGTATACTCCTTTCTGTCTCCATTTAGCTTTCGCCAAAGATCTTTCATATCAAACTTTCCTAGTATTCTATTTACCTCTTTGACTTCTTTCTTATTTATTTTGTATTTTGATTAATCTAATTCTGAGAGTGCAAGGTTGAGATCTCTTACTATTATAGTTTTGCTGTCTATTTCTTCTTTCAGCTCTCTTAATTTCTCTTTTAGGAGTTTAGATGCTGCACCACTTGGTGCATATATTTTTAATATTGATACTGCTTCATTATCTATGCTACCCTTTAGCAAGATATAATGCCCTTCCTTATCTCTTTTAATTAGATCAATTTTTGTTTTTGCTTGATATGAGATGAGGATGGCTACCCCTGCTTTTTTTGGCTTCACCTGAAGCATAGTAGATTCTGCTCCACCCTTTTACTTTTATTCTCAATGTATCACCCTGTTTCAGGTGTGTTTCCTGTAAACAACATATAGTAAGATTCTGGCTTTTAATCCAGTCTGCTAATTGCTTCCTCTTTATGACAAGTTTACCCCATTCACATTTATGGTTAGAATGACTAATTATATTGCTTGCCATCCTGTTAACCCCTGTTTATGCTTTTCTCCTTTCCTTCTCTCTTACCCCCCTCCTCAGTATTAAACTTGTGAGTACCACTTGCTTTTAACAGCCCTTCCTTTTTAATATCCCTCCCTCACCTTAAAGTTCCTCCCTCTATTTTATTCGTTTTCCTCACAATTTCTGTATTCCCTTCCCCTTAGCTTACTCCTTCCCACCCACTTTTCAATGAAGTGGAAGAAGTTTCACCATAAATCGAATATGTTACTTGATACACACTATGTTCATCTTTCTCCTTTCTTTTTCTCAGATATAATAGGTTACCTTTGTTTCTTCATGAGATGTAGTACCACCACTTTACCCTTTTTTATGATATAATTTTCTTTCCACCTCTGGTTTCTAGGACAAATTATACATGTGTTCTTTACATATCTTTATGGCAGAAATATAGTTCTCAAGATTTCTTTTTACCTTTTTAGAAATCTCTTGAGTTCTGTGTTTGTAGATAAAACATTTTGTGTGGATCTGCTTTTTTCATCGAGAATAGATGGAATTAATTTATTTCGTTAAATGTCCATCTTCTTCCCTGGAAAAAGATGCTCATTTTTGCTGGGTAAGTTATTCTTGGCTGCATACCAAGTTCCTTAGCCTTTCGGAATTTGACATAATCAAAATTTTCTATTTCATGATCACAATAATTTCTAGTTCTTCTTTGGTTATAAATTCCTTCCTGTTCCACAGGTCTGAGAGGTAAACTATCCTATGTTCTTCTAATTTATTTATAATCTCATTCTTTATGCCTAGATCATGAACCCATTTTGACCTTATTTTGGTGTATAGTGTTAAGTGTGGGTCATGCCTAATTTCTGCCACACTAATTTCCAAGATTTTTCCAGAAATTTTTTTCAAACAGTGAGTTCTTATCCTAAAAGCTGGGGTCTTTGGATTTGTCAAACACTAGATTATTAAAGTTTTGACTGTTCTGTATTTTGAAACTAACCTATTCCACTGATCAACTAATCTATTTCTTAACCAATACCAAAGGGTTTTGGTAACCACTATTTTATAATATAATTTTAGATCTGGTACAGCTAGGCCACCTCTTTTTGATTTTTTTTTTTTCATTAATTCTCTTGAAATTCTTGACCTTTTGTTTTTCCATATAAACTTTGTTGTTATTTTTTCTAAGTCATTAAAATAGGTTTTGGGGAGTCTGATTGGTATAATGCTAAATAAATAGATTAGTTTCGGTAGTATTGTCATCTTTATTATATTTGCTTAGCTTATCCAAGAGCATATAATATTTTTCCAATTGGTAAGATATGAGTTTATTTGTGTGGAAAGTGTTTTGTAGTTTTGCTCATATAATTTCTGATTTTTCCCTTGGCTGATTGATTCCTAAATATTTTATATTATTGATAGGTATTTTAAATGGAATTTCTCTTTGTAACTCTAACTGCTGGATTTTGTTAGTGATATATAAGAATGTTGATGACTTATGTGAGTTTATTTTGTATCCTGCAACTTTGCTAAAGTGTAGATTATTTCTAATAGCTTTTTAGTAGAATCTCTTGGCTTCTCTAAGTCACTCTAAGCAAAGAATGATTATTTGGTCTCCTCATTACCTATTCTAATTCCTTTAATCTCTTTCTATACTCTTATAGCCAAAGCTAGCATTTCTAATACAATATTGAATAGTAGTGGTGATAGTAGGCAACCTTGTTTCACTCCTGATCTTACTGGGAATGGTTCCATTTTATCCCCATTATATATGATGCTTGCTGATGGTTTTAAATAGATGCTACTGATTATTTTAAGTAAAAGTCCATTTATTCTTATACTCTCAAGGATTTATAATAGGAATGGATTTGGATTTTATCAAATGCTTTTTCTGCATCTATTGAGATGATCATATGGTTTTTGTTAATTTGGATATTGATTATACTAATAGTTTTCCTAATTTTGAACCAGCCTACTTGATCAAGGTGTATTATCCTGCAGATGATTTTCTGTAGTCTTTTTGCTAATATCTTATTTAAGATTTTAGCATCAATATTCTTTAGGGAGATTGGTCTATAGTTTTCTCTCTCCATTTTCAACCTACCTGGTTTGGGTATCAATACCATGTCTATGTCATAAAAGGAATTTGGTAGGACTCTTTCATTTCCTATTTTTTCAAATAGTTTATATAGCATTGTTCTTTAAATATTTGGTAGAATTCACATGTAAATCCATTTGGTCCTGGGGATTTTTTCCTGGGGAGTTGATTAATAGCTTGTTGTATATCTTTTCTGAAATGGAACTATTTAAGCAATTTACCTCCTCCTCTGTTATCTAGGAAGCCTATATTTTTTGTAGGTAGTTATCCATTTTACTTATGTTATCAAATTTATTGGCATAAAGTTGAGCAAAGTAGCATTATTTCTCTAATTTCCTCTTCATTGGCGGAAATTTCCCCCTTTTCATTTGTAAGACTAACAATTTGATTTTCCTCTTTCCTTTTTCTAATCAGATTTACCAAAGGTTTATCTATTTTATTGTTTTGGTTTTTTTTTTCATAAAAGCAACTCTTAGTTTTATTTATTATAATTCAATAGCTTTTTTTTTTACTTTCAATATTGTTAATTTCTCCTTTTACTTTTAGAATTTCAAGTTTGGTATTTGATTGAGGTTTTTAATTTAGTCCTTTTTCTAGCTTTTTAAGTTGCAAACCCAATTCATTGATCTTCTCTTTCTCCATTTTATTCAAGTAAGCCTCTAAAGAGATAAAATTTCCCCTTATTACCACTTTGGCTGCATCACACAAATTTTGGTATGATGTCTCATCATTGTCATTATATTGAGTGAAATTATTAATTGTGTCTATATTTTGTTGTCTCAACCAATCATTCTTTAAGATGAGATTATTTAGTTTCAAATTACTTTTTGTTCTACTTATCCTTAACATTTTGTTGAATGTACTTTTTATTGCATTGTGATCTGAAAAGAAATCATTTACTATTTCTGCCTTTCTACATTTAATTTTGAGGTCTTTATGTCCTAATATATGGCCAATTTTTTATATAGGTTCCATGAACTGCTGAAGAGAAAGTATATTCCTTTCTGTCACCATTCAGTTTTCTCCAAATATCTATCATACCTATTTTTTCTAATATCCTATTTACATCTTTAATTTCTTTCTTATTTGTTTTGTGATTTAATTTATTTAATTCTGAGAGTGCAAAGTTGAGATCTCCCACTACTATAATTTTGCTGTCTATTTTTTTTTGCAGCTCTCTTAATTTCTCCTTTAGGAAGTTAAATGCTATAGCACTTGGTGCATATATATTTAATATTGATATTGCTTCATTGTCTATGCTACCCTTTAGCAAGATATAGTTTCCTTCTTTGTCTCTTTTAATTAGATCAATTTTTGCTTTTGCTTGATCTGAGATAAAGATGGCTACCTTTGTTTTTTTTTTACTTCACCTTTTACCTTTACTCTGTATGTATCTCCCTGTATGTGTTTCCTGTAAACAACATATTGTAGGGTTCTGACTTTTGAACCAGTCTGCTATCCGCCTCCACTTTATAGTAGACTTCATAGCATTCACATTTAGGGTTAAAGTGAGTAATTCTGTATTTCCTGCTTTCTTATTATTTCCAGATTATGCTTTTATTCTTCTTGCCCTACTTTATCCCCTTTCCAGTATTAAATTTATGGGCCCCACTTGTGTTATGCAGCTCTCCCTCTTTAGGATCCCTCCCTCCCCTCCTTTGAATCCCTTCCTCTTTCTTGTACCCTTCTCTTGTTACTCTTTTATTTTTCCCCTTTTCCTCTCCCGCTTTTTAATGAGGTGAAAGAAGATTCTTTGTAAACCAAGTATGTCAATTATTTTCTCTTTTAGCCAAGTCTGATGAGAGTAAGATTCACACAATGTTCCTCCCCCTCTATAAATTCCTTCCGATATGATAGATTTTCATGGGCTGTAGTTTCCATCTTTTATCTCCCCTTTTCCCTTTTTCTTGACACTACTCCCTTTCCATTTCTACCTTCCTTTTTTATGTTATATCAGTAAAATCAAATTATACATCTAGTTTTTATGCATATCCACAACAGAAATACGGTTCTCAAGAGTTCCTTTTACCTTTTTCTGCTTCTCTTGAGTCCTATAGTTGAAGATCAAAATTTTTGTTTAGATTTTTTTTTTCCTTAGAAACAAATGGAATTCATCTGTTTCATTAAATGTTTATCTTTTTCCATGGAAGAAAATGCTTAGCTTACCTACGTAGTTTATTCTTGTCTGCATTCTAAGTACTATTGCCTTTCAGTATGTCAGATTCCAGGCCCTTCGATCTTTTAATATAGAGGCAGACAGATTGAATGACCCTTATTGTGGCACCTTGGTATTTGAATTGTTTTTTTTCTGACTGCTTGTAATATTTTTTTCTTAGTCTGATAGTTCTGTAATTTGGCCAAAATATTCCTTGAAGTTTTTATTTTAGGGCCTTTTTAGAAGGTATTCGATGAATTCTTCCAATGCTTATTTTACCTTCTGATTCTATTACATCTGTGAAATTCTCTTTGATAATTTCCTGTAAAATAGTATCTTGGCTCTTTTTTTCATCATAATTTTTGGGAAGTCCAATAATCCTCACATTATCTCTCTTAGATCTATTTTCCAAGTCTGTTGTTTTCCCAAGTAAATATTTACTGTTTTGTTTTTATTTTTCCAATTTTTCATTTTTTCTTTTGGGGGTTTTGTTTGATTCTTGATGTCTCAGTGAATCATTCATTTATATTTGTTCAGTTCTCAGTTTTAATGAGTTATTCTCTTCATTAGCTTTTTAAACTTCTTTTTGCATATGTCCAATTGAGTTTTTGAATTAGTTGTTTTGCTCTATGGAATTTTTTTCCATTTTACTAATTTTTTTAGTGAGTTATTTCATTTTTCCAATTCACAAATACTGCTTTCTTGGGAGTTCTTTATATTTTCCAATTCAAAACTCCCACTTTCCTGGGAGTTCTTTACCTTTTCTAATTCACAAATTCTTTTTTTTCTGCACTTCCTAGGAGTTCTTTAACTTTTCCAATTTACATTTCAGGTAATTGTTACTCTCTTGCATAGCTTCTCTTTCCTTTCACATTTTTCTTCAAACTCTCTTTTAAGATTTTTAATAGTCTCTTGTAGGAGAGATTTCTATGATGGGAGCCAGCCTATATATGGAGACTGTTTGCTATTAGTCTCCTTGGGGTTGATAACCTGCTCTCTTTCTATATAGAAGCTATGGATTTTCCTTTTAATTTTTTTTACTCATTTTTTTAAAGCCTGTAAAGTCTGCCTTCAGGGCAAGGAGGTTACCACCTTCCTCTGAAGAGCAGGAATATGTTTATGGACAGTAGCTGTCCTGCCAACAGGCTGCAAAGAACAGAGAGGTATGGGAGTGATCTGGGGAAAAGTTCCCCACCAGAAGTGACTCAGGCCTGCACGGGCGGAGCTGTGGAATTGCCTAGTGAAGAACCCAGCTGTGTAGCAATTGCCCTAGGGCTAGTGGCTGAGCAGTGAAAGTGCCACTACCCCAAGCCAAAGCCGGCTATGGGGCTGTGGGTATTAGCAGTTGACCATCAAATAGCCCTGCACTGACTGGAAGTATCTCTGCCCAGGGAAGCAAAGTTGCTCTGTGGAAGTTCTATTACCCCAGGTGAAGCCCTTCACTTTGCAGATTAGAGATTGCCATGGGCTGTGCCCCGTGCTGTGCAAATTTTTGACTGCCCTGGCCTGTCCTGCAGAATGAAGCTGCACAGCTGTGCTGTGGTCTGTGCTGAGTCATTTCTAGTTTTGAATGGGTATAACCAGATCTTGTTAGGTTCTGGTGTTTTTGTTTATTGTTTTGTTTTTAGAGTATAATCTACTTTTGGCTTTAATTTCTCTGCTGGTCTACTGCTTGGAAACCAAGGCAGAGCAGAGCTGTCAGCCTATGGTAGAGTTGTCTCTGTAAATTTTCTAACAACAGAGGTCACCTTCACCTGGTCTGCTCAATATGCCAGTCTCTAGTTCTATCCTTGTTTGTGCTAGTTTGTTCCCACCACTCAAGACAAACCTTTTCTGGTGATTTTCCAGATTATCTTCAGCTGATAAGATGTTGTACTTCTAATCTTCTTGAATTTTACCAGTGAAGTGCTATTTTTGAGGCTGAATTTAATAATTGGTCGTGAGGATATAAAAGGAGCTTAGAAAGTCTTGTGTGCCTTCTCTGTCATCTTGGCTTCACCTCTATACTTTCTTTTCTTATATGCTTTCACTTTCCCAGGTTTTTGTGACATGGCTAACTCTTTGTGATAGTCAGCATTCTATGCTAAGTCATCTTAGTCTCTAAAATAGGCTGTTCATCCTGGACAATGCTTCTTCTCTTCCTTTCCTATATTCCTCTTAATATTCTAATATTATTATATAATTCCTATATTCCTCTTACTCTCTCCCATCTCTCAGGGTTCTATTAGCCTTCTTAGGCAGATGACTCCCATATTGACATACCTATTCCTTATCCCTCCCCTGAGCACAAGATTTCTGTTTTAATCATCCAGAAGCAACTCAAAATCAGCACATTCAGAACTGAACTCATTTTCTTCTCCCTAAACTTACACATTCTCCTAATATTTCTATATCTGTCAGGGACAGTACATTTGTTCCAGTTACTGCTGCTCACTACTTGAGATTTCAAGAGGTAGTTATGGGGAGAGGACAGTTTGAGCAAAATGTCTATGTCATTGAAATGAAAATCTCATATCATTAATGAGGAAGAGCAAAAAGGCTGCTTTTGTTGGAATAAAGTAATTAAAGGGGAATAATATGAAATTAATCTTCCCTAATGCATCCTCTTTTCTCTTATTTTATTCATCAAATCAGGACAAAATCTTAACTTTTTGAATTTATCTTTTTTTTTTTCACTTTTTATATATTCTTGTGCACACGGAGATTCTGGTGTATAATTTATTTCTTCTTTTCCTCTATGTATATAAGAATTTATATTTGAATTATTCCGCTGATTTTATCTTTGTCATGTCTCCTTATCTTTATCTTTTCTTCTTTCTCTGTATATCAAAATTTCTACCCAGCTGTCATATTTTTATAGATACTTTATTCTACTAAACATGCAATATTTTTTTTCCTAAATAAAAGGTAAGTTAGTTTTTACTGTAAATTTTTTGTTTTGTCTTTTGGAATGTAGAATTGTAAGATTACATTTCCTTTTTTTTTCCTTTAAGATTACCTTTTCCTTCTTCTAACTAGTCTTAGAGTCCTTAGGTACAAGGCATTCTTTTTTTTTTTTTTTTTTTTTTTTTTAGGTTCTATTCCAACTTTAAAGTTATTTTTCTTAAGCCACATAACTTCTTTATATTCAAAATAATTTTCAGTTTTCTCATGTTTCCAACTTCAGTGGCCAGCATGGAAGATTCTTCCTCTTCCAGTATTGTTTACCTTCCCATCTTCTAGTCCTTTTTGCCCTCCATAGCCTGGATGTCGCTGATACTCCATTGCCAGTTGATTTTGGCTGACTCAGTTAATTTTTCCTGGTGCCACTCTTATCTCTGGATTTTCATCTCCATTTTCTGCTGCCCCACTGTGGGTGCTGGTTTAAGGTTCCCTTAGGTTTAAGCATATAATATGTATTTAATATATAAAGAAAAGAGGACACTCTTGGAGTAACATGATTTCTTTCAGGTTTAGATATGGGAATTTCAGTCAGATTTTGAATAGTTTTACTTGCCCTAGTTTTGTGTATATACATATATAAATGTATATATAGATATAGATATAGGGTGTGTGTGTGTGTGTGTGTGTGTGTGTGTGTTCTTGATCATGTGTAAGGTTTGCATCAAAAATAAATTAATGTAAGGAGCAGCTAGGTGGTGTAGTGGGTAGAGTACCAGCCCTCAAGTCAGGAGGACCTGAGTTCAAATCTGAGTTCCGATACTTAGCACTTCCTAGCTGTGCGACCTTGCCAAGTCACTTTACCCCAATTGCCTCAGCAAAAATAATAAAAAAAAATAATGTGGTAACTTTATTTTTATTATCCAAAGAAATATGTAGAACTGTCTTTATATAAACCATATATCTGCATTTTTGAAAAAGGAATATAATAGTGGAATCTTCAGAAAACTTCAACCACTTTTTATGAAGCCACTTCTCCAATTTTCTCCATTTAGTACTAATTCATTAGCCAGATGTGCCTTTCAAATCATTTTTCTGGCTTCAGTATATTATTCATGAGCACTGGGAACAACCTTGTCTTTTTGGTAGGTTGCTGATTCATTGGTTTACCCACCACATAAATAGTAATTTCTAGCACCAAATTTATCTTCCAATTTTGTAAAACTTATTCTATTAATCCTGCAAAATAGAAGGATTCAATCCAATAAATGGAACCTAGATCAAAGCAAGATCATAAGGAAATAGTAAGAAACAAATGGTTCCTCCTCCACTTTTTTACAATTATTGCAAGATGTCTCAAACTATTATGCAGCTGGATTCTATTTCCTGAGTTACTAATTGACCCATCCTCTACACCTATCAAACTTATGGCAAGTGTCTCTAAAGCTTCCAGTAAAATAATGAAGAAGGCAAAGATAAAGTAACAATATCTGACATTGATATAGCCTTACTCAACAAAGTCTTTTCAAAACATTCTAGGACTCTTTTTTTAAAAAAATAAAAGTTGCTAGGCATGAAGTCAGGAAAGGTCTGGGATTAAACTATATCTCAAAAGTGTGCCAATGGATAAGACATTTAACCTCTCTGAATTTCTGTTTGTTTATCTGTACAATGGAAATAATAATATTTGTAGTACTTGCCTCACTGGGTTGTTTGGAGAACAAATGAAAGAATTTGTCAAGCACCTTATAAGTCTTAAAATGCTAAATCAATCTCAGGTATAATCATACTCAACCCTCATGTAATTTAGCTACTAGGTTATCAGTTGTGAAAATGCCAGGGTATACATATTTCACTTTTGTAATAAATTTTTCTAACTTGAGTGGGATATCTTATTGCTTAAGCACAACATAAACCTTTTAGGCTTTGGATTTCATTGTGACTATTTAATTCTGCTAATCTTTTGTACTCCTCTTCCGCTGTTTATGTGCTTTTACTAGCCAAATATGTATTACAAAATTCTAGCAGTACATTTCAAGAACAATTCCAAATATGGCATTCAGAGCACTTTCTTGACACACACCAATTGTATTAATGCGCTGGCAGAAACAGAAAGTTGAAATAAATGTAATAAAAATAAAACTATACAAGCATACTTATGGAAAAATTCAAGATACATGGTTGCCCGCTGTGTATGCAAGCTCATGAATATGTGCTTCTTTTACATCTTTCCCAAGAGTGTTATGAAATAGAGATCTTTCAGGTTTGGCAATAGTGAATCTTGGCAGTTTGAACCCAACAATTCATTGTCTCATAGGTCTCATAAGAAAGCACAACAGCTATAATTGGTAAAGACTCTTTAAACCAGTTGAGAAACTTTTAAAATTAAAGTTTCAATTCAAATTTATAGTCTAGTTATTTCAGGAAATTTCCTACAAATCTTTTTCAGAGGAGAAAATGTTCCTTTTGCCATATCAGTAGGTTTTTCAAGGGAAATTGTTCTAGAAGGGTACTGATAAATGTTCAAATGAAAATCATAATTAATTAACTATGAATGCTATGGAATACTATTATTCTGTAAGAAACAACCAGCAGGATGATTTCAGAGAAACTTCAGAGAGACCTACATGAACTGATGCTATGTGAAATAAGCAGAACCAGGAGGTCATTATACATGGCAACAAGAAAACTATACAATGATTAATTCTGATGGATGTGGCTCTTTTCAAACAATGAGATGATTCAAACCAGTTCCACATGTTTAATGATGAAGAAAACCATCTACACCCAGAGAGGTCTGTGGGAACTGAATGTGAAACACAACATAGCATTCTCACTCTTTCTGTTGTTATTTGCTTTCATTATGTTTTCTTTCTCAGTTTTTCTTTTTCTTCCTTCTTGATCTGATTTTTCTTGTGCAACAGGACAACAGGATAATTGTAAATATATATATATATATATATATATATATATATATATACACACACACACACATATATTGGATCTAACATGCATTTCAACATATTTAACATGTATTGGACTACCTGCCAGTTAGAGGAGTGGGTTGGGGGAAGTAGGGGAAAATTTGGAACAAAAGGTTTTGCAAGGGTCAATGTTGGAAAAATTACCCATGCATATTCTTTGTAAATAAAAAGCTTTAATAAAAAAATAAAAATTTACCCCCCAAAAAAACATATTTCCACATTAGACATGCTGTAAAATAAGAATTAGAACAAAAGGGAAACAAAAACATGAGAAAGAAAAAAAAACAAAAATAAAGTGAAAATATTATTCTTTGATGTGCTTTCAGACCCCATAGTTCTTTTTCTGGTTGTAGATAACATTTTCCATTATGAATCTTTTGGAATTATCTTAGATAATTTTATTGCTAAGAGCTAAGTCTATCAATATGTATCATTGCAATGTTGTTGTATGTAATGTTATCTTGGTTCTGCTTCATTCTGCATCAGATCATGTAAATCTTTTTTATCATTTTTATAGAACAATAATATTCCAATACATTCATATATCACAATTTATTTGGCCATTCCCCACTTGATAAATATCCCCTTGATTTCTAATTCTTGTCTACCACAAAGAGAGCTGCTATAAACATTTTTGTACACATGAGTCCTTTCTCCTTTTTTATAATCTCTTTGGGATATGGATCTTGTAGAGACATTGCTGGATCAAAGGATATAGTTTTATAGCCCTGTGGGCATAGTTACAAATTGCTCTCCAGAATAAAATGATCAGTTCACAACTCTACCAACAATGCATTGAAGTTCCATTTTTTTTTCATTCTTTCCAAAATTTATGATTTGCCTTTTCTGGCATGTTAGCCAATCTGATAGGTGTGAAGGGATACTTTAGAGTTGATTTAATTTGCATCTCTCTAATCAATAGTGATTTAGAGCATTTTTAATATGACTTTGATAACTTTAATTTCTTTATCCAAAAATTGCTTGTTCATATCCTTTGACCATTTATTATTTGGGAAATAAAGTGTATTTCTCTATATTTTAGAAATTATGTGATCTTAAAAAACTTTTTTTTTCATTTTCAAGAGCCTTCAGAGAGAGCAAAAATCATAATTCATCCATAGTAGATGTGAACAATTATGGTGGGGGTTGTGTTCTGCTTTTTTGTGTTATCATTTTTGGTTCAAGATTCAGGTGGTAGAATCTTCACTGGACATAGTTGGAGTTGTTGTTACATTAGCTATGACAGCATTGTTTTAAGTAAAAAAACTGCATGAAAACTTTTGGGAACCCTGTATTATGGCAACTTGAGATAAAAGGGACCTTAGGAAAATGATGTAGTATAACTCTCTAATTTTATGAATGAGAAAACTGGAACTCTATTTAGGAATGTAGTTTCTCCCAAGTCACATGCTTAATAACACAACTTGAACTTCATTCCAATCTTCTGATTGTGAGCCATTTTTCTTTCTTCTCACACCAATATAGGCTACCATTTGCTCAAAGTCAAGCATATGTTGAAGAAAGTTAAAGCACTTGGTACAGACAAAAGTTATTGGTTTTGAATAAAAACACTCTGACATCTTCTCCAGCCTCTTAACTTTGTTCTTATATTCCCTAGGGCATGTTGTACCTACTTTCTGTGAAGACATTTCCAGAGGACTCACAGATACAGAAATAAAATTTACCCTAAGTTTGAGACCTTAAGTGATGATCTTGAACCTTCCCAATTACATGTTTACTTCAGGATTCCTTACCCAATGAAATGCTGATTAAACCTTTTACTCTTTTTTTTTTCCACCTCATTTTACTTTTATTATCCTAGAACTTCTCTCCTCAACCTTAGCTTCCTTACTTACTCACTTCCATCTAGGAAATCCTAATAGTTTATCCCTCCTAAAGTTCCACTCCTCTGCTTTCCTTGGAACATCTACTCTATATTAACAATCTTTTTCTTTTCTAAAAATTTTTCCCTTTGCCCCTTTTATATTTTGGTGCTTTTGATATCTTCCCTTTTACAGTGTTGATTGTCCGTCACTGACCATAAAGAATCATAATGTTCTCTTCTCTCCATTGACAATTCCAGATACTTTTTCCATTGCCACTTCTTAAGGCACTCTACTCTTTTGAGATTATCAGTGGTGGAAACAGGAGGGTAGAGTGAAGATAAGAAGTTGTTTGAGCTCTTCAAGTTTCCCTCAGAAACAATGTTTAAGCAAGTGTCTAAATGAATTCTGTAGTGATGGGAACACACAAAAAGACAAAATGAAACAATTTTCCAGCTTAAGATAACATAGAAGGACTTACTCACTTGAGTAAAAAGTGAGTGAAATACAGCAAGCCAGTGTCCAGGCAAGACAGAAGGAATCTCTTAGCCACAGAACAGAACAGTAATCAGGAATCTTTTCCCAAGACTCAGCTGACCAGTGGAATAGCAGGCTAGCTCTAAGGTCTCAAGACTCAATTCTGAAAGCAAATTGACAGCTCTGGAACCTTGACACAAAAGGTAATAGGGTAAATTAGATCACACATGAATAGTCATGAAAGTAGAGTGAAATTATAATTGTTACTAATATTATAGTATAGGGAAAGAAGAGAGGGTTATATATTTTACCTTATAGTCAAGAGGGAGGAGGAGAAAGAAAAGGAAAAAGGAAAGTAATAAAAAGGAGGGCAGAAGTAGGAAAAAAAAAGGGAGGAGTAGGAAGAGGGACTGAAAGAAGGGAATACAGACTGAGGGAAGTGGTGGTCAGAGTCAAAATACTGGTAAAGAGGGACAGGGTAAAAGGAGAGAGACAAGAATAAATAGGGATGGGGGAGATAGGATGGAAGGAAATGCATAGTATGCAATTATAACACAATGTGAATTGGATAAACTTTCCCACAAAATGGAAGTAAATAGCATCATGGATTAAAAACAAACTTCTACAATATGTTGTTTACAAGAAACACACTTGAAGCAGAGAGATGCATACAGAGCAAAATAAAAAGGATGGAGTAGAATATATTATACTTTAGCTGAAGTAAAAAAAAAAAAAGGTAGTACTAATTCTCATTTCAGACAAGACAAAACTAAAAACATATCTAATTTAAAAAGATAAGAAAGCAACTCATGCTAAAAGTTACCATAGATAATGAAGTAATGCCAATATTAAACATGTATACACTAAGTATTAAAACATCCATATTTGTAAAGTAGGAATTAAATGAATTATAAAAAGAAATAATACTGTATTAGTAGGGGATTTTAAATCTCTCTCAAAACTCTCAAAACAATATAAATACAAAATAAACAAGAAGTTAAAGAGTTGAATAAAATTTTTGAAAAGTTAGACATGATAGACCTCTGGAAAAAAAACTTAATGGGGATAGAAAGGCAAATACCTTTTGTTTCAGTGGTGCATGGCATCTACATAAAAACTGGCCATGTATTAAGGCATGAAAGCTTCATGTTCAAATGAAGAAAGGCAAATGTATTGTTTTCAGATCCTGATGCAAAAAACAAAACAAAACAAAAAAAAAAAAAAAAGTGTAACAAAAGCCATGGAAAGGCAGACTAAAAATTAATGGTAAACTAAATAATCTAATCCTAAAGATTAAATGAGTCAAGCAATATATCATAGAAACAAGGAATAATTACATCAAAGAGAATGATAATAGGGGGTGGAGGCAAGAGAGTAGACAAGTCTTTCTCTTATCTCTTCCTGGCTTCCCTCAGAATTAATACCAGATCAATCCTCTGAATAGGTTTTGGAGTGAGACAGAAATCATAAATATTTGGAGCATACAAAATTTACAGCAGAAGATATTTTGGAAGAACTTAAAGAAAGGTCTGTTTCAAGCAGGCAGTGGGAACATAGACCAGCACAGGAGCAGCAGTGCAGGCAGTGCTCCAGGGGAATCTTGTGGGAGGGTTTTAGCCAAAATACAGCAGTATTGGTTACTTTGTCTTGGTACAGAAACTAGTGGATCAGCATACTAGCTGTGAGACCTCCAATGCAAATTGGAGAAGGCAAATAGTGACCCCTGAAGCCCAGCATAACAAGAGGGACTTGTCCACACCCACTTAGCATGGGGAGGAAACCAGTAGCACCAGCACCAACCTAGCTTGAAGCTGCTGTCACTCATAGAGAAAGCCAGCAATGGTTTCTCCTTTGCCCTACAAGCAGACTTCAACATTTAAAAATGAACAAAAAAGCAAAAAGAGTTCTTACCATATATACTTATTATGGAGGCAGGGAAGAACAGATATAAAATCTTGAGGAAATAAAGGCAAAACAATTACTGATGAAACCTCAAAGGGTAAAATGAGTTGGTCTCCAACTCAAAAGGCTCCTTTGGAAGAATTCAAAAAGGATCTTAAAAGTGAGTTAGAAGAAGAATGATGAAAGGAAATGAGAGCTTTTCAGGAGAATTTTGGGAAAAAACCAATAATTATCTGAAGAAAACCACTCCTTAAAAAAATTAGATTTGGTGAAATGGAAAAAGAAAACAACTCCTAGAAAAACAAAATTGTGAACAGCAAAAAGAGAACAATTCCCTAAAAACAGAATTGGTGAAATGGGAAAAAAAATCTAATAAAGAAAATGATTCATTTAAAAGTTTAATTGGCCAAATAATAGGTACAACTATATATGGGAAAATTATATGCTTATCTCTTGAGAACTGTATCTTTGTTGGGAATATACTTAGAGGGTGTAGGTATAACTGACTTTATTGTGATGATATAAAAAAGAAAGTAGGGGTGGAAAAGGGATTGTACTGGGAAAAGAGGAAAGTAGAAATAAAATGGTTCAAATTACATCACATGAAGAAGCAAAAAAAAATCTATTACACTTGAGAAAAAGGAGGGAAGGAGATGAGAATTGTTTAAACCTTAATTTCATTGGATTTATTTTAAAGAAAGAATATTGGAAATATTTAGTTTAAAATAAAAACTTCACTTATCTCATAGGGAAATAGGAGGGGAAAGGGAAAATAAAGTGGGAACCTAAGGAAAATAGAAGTAAAAGGTGATGGGGATAAGAAAGGGGAAGGGGCTGTAAAAGGGAAGGACAGATTGAGGCAGGGGGTCAGAAGCAAAACGCTGGTGAGAATGAAAAGGTAGAAAGGAAAAAAAAAAGTATAATTTGGGGAAAATAAAATGGCAGGAAATACAAAGTTAATCATTTTAACAATGAATGTGAATTGTTATGGGCCAGAAATCTGTACTTAAAACAAGGATTCTTACAAGGTGCTAATTCAGTGGAATTGATGAGACAATGATTATCTAGTTTAGTATGATGATTAATAATTGTCTAAGTTCAATATGATTGATTTAATCTTATAACAAATAATGGTTTCCTAGTGATATAATGATTGGTTTATACTCAGTGTAGAGCTTATAAGCTGGGACTCAGACCCAGAGCCAGATTCATTCATTCCATCTCACACCATCATGGTGGCAGGCCTGTATTACTTAGCTTCTCCACTGAAACCAAGACTCTGGAAGGCCTCTAAGAAAGTTAGCCTGGGCCCCAGGCAAGGACACTAGATTGTGAAGGAGATAATAAAGGATTTGGACTTTAACACTTGGCTATTGTTGTGATGATTAATCTGCTGAAAGGAAGACTGCTCCAAGACCTCCAGAAAAACAATAACACTATATTGAAACTATTTGTAGCCACATGAAAAGATGGTCCAAATCACTACTGATAAGAGAAATGTTAATTAAGACAATTCTGAGATACCACTACATACCTGTCAGATTGGCCAAGATGATAGGAAAAGATAATGATGAATGTTGGAGGGGATGTGGGAAAACTGGGACAATGATACATTTTTGGTGGAGTTATGAATGAACCCAACCATTCTGGAGAGCAATTTGGAACTATACTCAAAAAGTTATCAAATTGTGCATATTCTTTGATCCAAAAGTGTTTCTACTGGACTTATATCCAAAAGAGATCTTAAAGGAAGGAAAAGGACCCACATGTGCATAAATATTTGTGGCAGCCCTTTTTATAGTGGCAAGAAACTGGAAACTGAGTGGATGTCCATCAATTGGAGAATGGCTGAATAAATTATGATATATGAATGCTATGGGATATTATTGCTCTATAAAAAACAAACAGCAGAATGATTTCAGAGAGGCTTGGAGAAACTTACATGAACTGATGCTAAGTGAAATGAGCAGAAGCAGGAGATGATTATACTCGGCAACAAGAAAATTATACGATGATCAATTCTGATGGTTGTGGCTCTCTTCAACACTGAGATGATTCAAACCAGTTCATTTTGTGCAGTGATAAAGAGAGCCATCTACACCTAAAGAGAGGACTGTGAGAACTGAGTGTGGAATGTAACATAACATTCTCATTCTTCATGTTATTATTTGCTTGCATTTTGTTTTCTTTCTCAATTTTTTTTCTTCCTTCTTGATTTGATTTTTCTTGTGTAACAAGATAACTATATAAATATGTATACATATATTTGTTCTAACATGTATTTCATCATATTTAACATGTATTGGAGTACCTGCCAGCTAGAGGAGAGGGTGGGGGAATGAGGGGAAAATTTGGAACAAAAGATTATGCAAGAGTCAATGTTGAAAAAATTACCCATGAATATGCTTTGTAAATAAAAAGCTTTAATTAAAAAAATAAAGTTACCAATAGTTTCTCAGTTGCCAAATCTAATTGGTTTTCCTTGATCCTCATCCTTCTTGACCATCTCTTCCTAGTTTTTAGTCTTCACTCCCTTTTAAAATGACTTGGCTTTATTTTGGGTAGACATAATATTGAATTGTCTGTGCACATATATTTTGCACTATTAAGTGTATGTGATTTTAAAATTATTGAGATACATTTGCTTTCTCAAACTCTTTTGGGTATAAGGGACAGGACAATGACTCTCCTCCCAAATATATGGGTTAATTTGGCTAACCTTTAATGCTAAATACCATTAAGTTAGTTACTGTCTCACTTAGCCACTTACCCCCTCTTCTAAGAGAGGACTTTATTATAGTACTCAAAAGGATTGATCCAACAAAAGCTATTCTTATGAGTGGCAACAGATGTTAAGATGTGAAGAACAGGTCCATTATATATAATCAGTTGCTAGGTGTTCTCCTGACATGCTCTAAGCATAGTCTACTGAGGAGTATGCTCAGACAATGGTATAAGTAAAATAGCTAAACATTAGACTACAGGATTCAGGCATGGAGAGAAGAATTTCTCCGTTTCCCTCAACAACAATCCATTGTGCTATTAAAGCTTTCATCTTAGAGTTCTTAAATTTTTTTTTTCCTGTATTGCAGGTCCCTTTGGCATCTCATGAAAACTGTGGACCCCTTTTTAGAATAATATTTTAAATGAATAAAGCGAAATACATTGGATTAAAAGGAAACCAATATATTAAAATGTAGTTAAAATAAATGTAATCATTACTATAATCCAGGGGGGAAACCTGTTTTAGGAGGTCAACTGCCCTACAAAGAAAGTTCCCCTAGGATTTACCCATATTGAAGACTGCTAAACATTCTCCTTAGAGTTTATAGCTAAAATCTGATTCTAATCTTGATCACAGTTTCTTCTGGGCAATTGTCCATTGCTAGATCCATGTCATGTTTATAACTTTAGAGTTGTTTAAATCATATTGAACTTGCTCAAAAATGAGCCTTTAGATATTTTTTTAATACTTTTCAATTCAGAATTTGAAGCAGAAAGTAGCTGTTTATGCATTCCCACTGAAAACCCTCACCTTTTTCCCCACCATGAAGAAAAACAAATCATATTCTTTCCATGGAACACATACATATAAATCTGTCATAATTTCTTCCTGAATTTCACCAACAAGTTCTTTTAAGATGTAATGCTGAAAATCAAAATGAAATCAGTAGCTGACTTTTTTCTCAGTCTGCTGGAATAAGGATGAAATAACATGATTAGATGGTAATCTTTTTTTTCTTTTTAAGATTAAATTTTTGCATTCTTAAAGGAACCAAGAGTCTAAAACACAAATATTCCTTAACATATCAAAAAGAAATGGCAAGCCTCTCACTTTTATCAGTATGTCTTAAATTCCCACATTGCATTTTTGATTATTATTTACTTTTGATTCTATAAAATTTCTTCTGTGGAGCTTATCCCTAAGCAGCCCAAAACATAGGTCCGAAACTCATCACAAGCTCAATTGACAAGCAATTACCATAAAATATTGTCCCAGATTATTTTCCATATTGAGAAAATAGAATGAAACATTTCTCTTATGTTATGATAACATAGGCCGTCTTGTTTGCAAAGTTCCTGGGTTAGAATCATAACACCAGGATAATGACAACAAAAAGTGGTACTAGGAAATACTCCTATTAAAGATATCAAAGATTAAATAGGGGGAACCCATATTTCCAACATTAAGAGAGTGCCTTGGCAAAATATATTTGAAAGGGTATCTTTTAGAGATTCTAGAATCATTAGCTTTATCCAAATGGAATCATCAGTAAGCAAATTAAGGCAGTCCATTTTATGATCTAGAGAATCACACAAGTTTCTAGGCAGTAATTACAAATTCAAGAAGCAAGCACAATATGACTGAACTAAAAAGAATCCTGATAGCTGGGTTCAAGTTATTGCTTTAGTTGTTCCCCAGAGAGGCTCAATCTATCTTGACTTTGCAGATAAATTCTTCTGAAAATTCTCTATATTTTGTTGTTGTTCAGTTTTTCAGAAATGGCTGATTCTTCATGACCTCATAAACCATAGTATGCCAGACTCTTCTGTCCTCCAACATTTCTCAAAAGCTTTCTAAATCCATGTTCAATATTTCCATAACATAATCCAGCCAACTCATTATCTGCCATCCTCTTTTTCTTCTGTCCTAAAGATTTCCCAGCACCAGTCTTTTCCATTGAGTCCCATCTTCTCATTATGTGATCAAAATATTTAAACTTCACCCTCACTTGATCTTGCATTCTCAAAAAATAGCACCACGATTTGAAAGCATAAATTCTGTACCACTCATCTTCCCTTATAGACCAATTCTCACACCATACTTTGCTACTGAAAAGCCTGGATTTTTTTGATGGCAAGGTGATGTCTCTGCTGGTTACTCTGTTCAGATTTGCTATGATTTTTGTTTCAAGCAACACATTTTTTAATTTCATGGTTTCAATGATCTGTGAATCCTATTATATAAAATCTTATAGTGCTTCCATTTCTTCTTCCTTTACTTAATAGGAAGTGGTAGGTGGTAGATTCAATTGCTAGGATATTCCTTTATTAATATTAGACTTCAAGCCTCTTTCACCTTTATCAAGAGGCCTCTTAATTCTTCCTCACATTCTACCATCAGAACTTTAACATCTGCATATTTGAGATTATTGATATTTTTCAAAGCAAACTTAATTTGTCCTGCTTGGCATTTGCATAATGTACCTTGCATATAAATCAAATAAAGTAGCAATTTACATACTTTTTACACTCATTTTCCAGTTGTTCTACATTGGTTTTAACCAATGCTTCTTAGTTTATATACAAGTTCAATAGGAGACAAGGTACTCCCATTTCATTTAATAATTGCCAAATTTCATTGTCATCCATACAGTCAAAAGGCCTTAGTGTAGTCAGTGAAGCAAGAGTAAAAAAAATTTTTTTCTGGAATTAATTTGCTATTCTCCATTATTTAGAATACTTTGGCAATTTGGTCTCTAGTTCTCCTGCCTCTTCAAAAACCAATCTGTTCTTCTGGTAATTCTCAGTTTACATATTTTTGAAGCCTAGTTTGTAAAATCTTAAGCATAATCTTACTGGTTATTGAAATAAATACAATTATTAAATAAGTCAAACATTCCTCAGGATTGCCTTTCTTTGGGTTTGGGATGTAAATTTATTTTTTCTGATCCAATGACCACTGGTTTAGTTTTCCAAATTTGCTGGCATATTGGATGCAGTATCATTTTTATGCCTCTTAGCATTAAAGATTTAGAATGATGAAGTATTTTAAAAGTCAGCTTTTGACATGGGGGCATGATGGAGAAAGGCAGAGATGTTCAAAAAGCAGCACAACCAGATGAGAAATGAGATTTTAAAAAGTAAGCTCCCTTCTTAAATGGAAGTTTTATAGTACATTGTTCCACTTGCCAACCAGAGGGACAGATTGTAATGAGGCTTAAGGGAGATCCAGTCTTGAAAGTGATAAGATTTCTGATAATGAACTTCTTAGGACATGTGGAAAAGTTATAAATGTTCTAATGCTTAACCTAGAACCTAGCACATATAGGAACTTAGCAAAAGTTTATTAGTAATGATAATAGTGATAATAATGGTGAATGATGATATAGGACAGATGAAAAAATGAAGATTCCTTTATTGCTAGATATTGTTATAATTGCTATTATTATAAGTATTTTTGTATAATAATGCATGTGCATGTGTCTGCAAATACATATATATATATAACATATGTATATATATGTATGTGTGTGTTTGTACATATATAGTTATAAATATATCTTATTCTTGGTATGCACTTAACAAATACTTATTTGATTATGTTGTTTTCCCCTTCCAGCTTACTTTTTTCTATCTCAGTTTATATATGTCTTTCCCTATTTCTCTTAATTTTTCAAATTGTTTTTATTTATTTTTTTTTTGTGAAGCAACATGTATTTATTTGAATTTGTATAGTTGTTTCCCAATAATGGAACACCTAGATACATTGTTATTACTAATAGCTTTTATGGCCAGTTCTTCCCACTGACATTCTGTGACAAATACTGATATATTCACAATGAATCAAAATGATGTTTTAAGAATTATAGTTCATCCTTTGAGATCACTGCAAAAACCATTATGGAAGACAAAACAAAGACTTGGAAGCAGCAATAAAGATATGTTATTCTACTGTTGTTATTGAAGAGAACCACATAGTTGTGCCCAAAGGCAATACTTTTAGTCCCTAAAGCATGAAGGAATCCAAAGGAATGGAAATTGTTTATCTAAAACATGAAAGGAGACACAGAATTTTTTATGTATTCATAGCTGAAGAGATAGGCATGTCAAACACCTGCTCTTCAGCTGTGGTTGGCCCCTTAGGCTGAACTATGACACTAAAGGTGTTTAAAAAATATTGTCCAGATTAATCCATCATAAAACAGATGCCCAGATGTTTATAGTTGCCCTTTGGTAAAAATGATTTTTTTTTCCTTCAGGGTTTACAAATGTATATGTGAAGACTTTTTCCTCTTTCCCTCAAGCACTAGCTATTATATATATAATGGATTTATTATGCTTAGAGGAGTTTACCCATAAGCAGGTTCTTCCTCCTGAGATTTGTAGCCCAGATTTACAGAATGAAGAAGATTGGGCATATTGTAATTTGCATTTTCCTACCCTCTAATAATCCACCAGGTAGTCTGACCTAGTTTCCTCCCCTTCCTCCCTTCTTCCCATTTTAGTTATAGCATCAAATAATACAGATGTGTGCCAATTTCAAAAAAGCATTTGGAAACAACCTATTGAACTATTTCACTACTAAAGAGCAAGTGCCACATTGATTTAATTAAACACTTAAAATAATAGCCAATGATAGTGCTTTTACTTATTTATTATATGCCAGGCACTGTACTAAGTATCTTACAATTAATATTCATTTGAACCTCATAATATCCCTGGGAAGTAATTATGTAATACCCTGATCACTATTTTACAGGTGAGGAAACTGAGGCAAATAACTATGAAGTGACTTTGCCATTTTTTTTCTCTAGCAAACAGGATTGAGTAACTTACCATTGAATATGTAACTAATATCTGAGGTCAGTTGTGAATTTAGATCTTCCTGATTTTAGATTTGCCATTCACTATTCACTATGCCACATAGCTTCTCCCTTAATAAATACTTTTTGACTGATTATTTCTTATTCTTCTCTCCACATCTCTTTTTCTTCCTTCTGACTCAAAGGATACTTTCATGAAGTCTCCCCTTCCCAAGTAAGTAATGTTTTTATTCTATCTTTTGTTGTTCACTTGTTTCAATTATATCTAAATTGTGAGCTCATTTGCAGTTTTCTTGGCAAAAATACTAAAATGGCATTCTATTTCCTTGTCCAGCTCATTTTACAAGTGAGGAAGCTAATCCAAATAGGATTAACAGACTGGTCTAGGATCACATAGTTAGCAAGTATTTGAGGACAGATTTGAATTCAGGAAAGTGAGTTTTCCTGACTTCAGGTCTGACACCAAATTTCTTGTACTGCCTAGATGTTCCTTTTTCATGTTATCTATATTTATAAACTATCTCTCATAAAGGTAATATGTATGTGCACATATACTCACAGACACAAACACCAAATACATTTCAGACAGACTCATACTGTCATATATCTGCAAATGTAATACATATATATGTATGTACTACATACGATATACACATATATATGTGTGTGAGTATACACACAAGAATACACATATTTGAACAACTGAGGAAAATGCTTGCTATCATAAAATCCATATGTTATATAATGTTCTTTTGAAATTTATTGTGGTGGCTATTACAACAGAAGATGAGAGAACAAGGACAAATTAGATGTAGGATAATTTTAGATGCTTCTGAAGCATCAGAGTTTTATGAGATGCTTATGCAAAGATTTCAGTGTACAATGAATTAAGTTGCTTTTCTTCCCAAACCTTCAGTATTCTAGAAACAGTATCTAAATATCAAGTAGTAAAAAGAAGTCTACAATCCACTCTTTATACTGCAGAGGGTCACAGATAGTGAGGAAAAACCCTGGGTGAGATATAAGACCCTTTAGTCTAATAAGGAACCCTGCTGACATGCTTGATTTGGCTCCTCATCCCCCCTACGGGCATTTCAATCTTCCTGAGAAGTCAAAATATACAGTAACTTGTATTGTAATTAAAACAGAGTTATACCAAAGTGGCAAGGAAATATCTGTACACAATAGCAAGTTGTTTATATGGTTCCATATCCTATAGTTAGTGCATGTGCAATGTGCTATAATTATGCAAGCGTATCAGGATATATAAGGCTGAGAAATCTTTGGATAAATGGACTCTTGCTTGTTTGACCATCCCTATGAGTTTCGCCCTTTCCCTCCTCACCCATTATCAGGATTCGAGCTGATACCACAATCCTCTAGAGAGTAGATCCAGACATTACACCAAAGCCTTCATTCCCTTTAGAAGAAGCATTCTATAAATATGGAATCTTCAATGTATTTTTCTTTGGAATACACAAACACAGACACACATTTTGATAGAAGTAGCATCATGCAATGGATAGAGGGTTGATCTTAGAAACAGGAAAACCAGCTTTAGCCTCTACTGATCTCTGAACTCTTTTTTTTTCTGCCCTTATTGTTTCTTCCATTTATTTTAACATTAATCTCATGTGATTGGATTTGAATCCTGCCCCAGTTACACACTAGCTACTACTTTAGGCAAGCCACAATGAAGAATATTTTCAGATTTATATTGATAAGGAATGTTACTTCACTTAGAGTTCCCTATGCTACGCCACACTATCTAAACACAAAAAATGTATCTAGTTATATATTAATTTTAAAACATATTATATATATGCCTATATATGTATAGAAATATATATGTATGTATATATATGTTTTAAAATCAATTTCTTCTGTATAAAATTATTACAAGAAATTAAAAGGAACAGCAGTTCAGAAACAATGGAAATACATGGTAGGAGGAATGAAATATGATAAGAGAATCATAGATTTGGATGTAGAAGAGAACAAAGTCCATTTTTTAAAAATCCATTTTTATAGATGATCAAATAGAGGCCATTAGGAGGAAGTCAGCAACTTTTCTAGGGTCACATAAAGCAGCAAAGAGTAGAAACATAATTGAAACACGCATCCACATGGTACCGGTTGAATCAAGATAATGAGAAAGTAGACAGAGGCAAGAAAGAGCAGAAGATTGGGCTGATCATAGGGACATGGGTTGGAAACATGGGAAGACAGGTATTTATAGGACCAGAAAGGGATCAGCAAGTGAGAAAGAAGGATATGATATTAAGGTACTTTGGACTTGCTACCAGGAAAAAGAATATAATGGACTCGGGGACTCAAACAAGGAAGAATATTAAATACTAAAGAAAAGATATAGTATTAATCTAGAGCTACCTGCCTCTGAAATTAAATGCTTAGAGGCAGAGTAGTCTCAGGTAAATTGACTGAATGGTAGGAAAGCATGACATAATTTTACTGCTATTAAATAAACACACACACACACACACACACATATATATACACACACATAGGTGAGGGTATCTTTTGTATATATGATACATATGATACATTAGATGTAATCTAATCCAATAAAACCAATCCAATAACTTTTTTTCCAAACAGGATATTTATTTAGGAGAAGAGGTTATAGACAAAATGGAGAGGTAAAATAGGAACCAGCAGTGGTAAATATGAAATAAATTTGGGAGAGCAATAGGGAAAGGAGTTTGGAAGAATCCATTAAAGGAATACATTATGTAGCCTGCATATATTATTGGCTGTTAAATAAAATTCATAAAGAAGAGGCAGACTAGTTAGATTTAGCTACAGGAAGGGGAAAAACATCATTATAGGGGAGACACTATGGGGAGGGAGAGATAGTATACACCATAGTGGGTTTAGTCCTAAAAAGGACTTAGCCCAATAAAATTTTTAAAATACCTACTATGTTCCAAGCACTGTGCTAATTGGCTGTACATTAAAAAAAAAGAAACACAGTCCCTGCCCTAAAGAAATTTACAGTCTAAAGGGATAGATAGATAACACAGAAGCAAACTGGAAAAGGAACAGGGATTGGGGACCAGGCAGGGCAGAAAATGTAAAGTACAGAGTGTGTGTGTGTGTGTGTGTGTGTACACATACACAAAAGAAAGGAACACACACATATGATAGATATGTATATATATATATATATATATATATATATATATATATATATATATATATATGCATATATGGATGTGTGGATAGACTTTGAGAGGCATTTTTAGAATACAGGACCTCTATCATACATTGCCAGAAAGAATAAATATGTTAACTTTCATTATTGTATTATTCTGGTGTATCAATAATTCAAAATGCTACAATTTGGCATAATCAGCAGTCATTAAGCACAGAAGCAGAAAAACATGTGGCAGCAAGGTCTTTCTTTGGCCTAAGTGGAATCAATTATGTGATTCCACTTCAGTTTTGTCTCTTAAAATTCTGTTTTCTCCAAAATTCTACAAAGTGTCATTCTCTTTTATAAATCCTTTCCAGATATACACATCTTCTGGATCTTTGATCCCTTTAACCCTTAAAGAAAACAAAAACAAAACAAAACAAAACAAAAAAATTTGTATAATGTTTTAAGGTTTGCACTTGACAAATATTATCTTATTTTATCCTCAATCCTGAAACAGAGTTGCTATAATTAAACCCTATTTTATAGCAGAGATGCCCTACTGCTTTCCTATTCTAATTTCAAGAAACTCAGTATTCTTCAAGATAAAGTTGGAAACTTACATCTCTTCAGCCCTGCTTGTCTCTGAAGTCCTACACTCTATCCCACTTATTGAAGAGTGTGGAAGGTGGACATTGGAAAAATCTTCCCAGACTTTCTACTATTTAAGAATGGACTCAAGGGAATTCTCATCATTTCCCACCCTGGATGAATGATTTCATCTGTGGACTTATGTCTCCATCTTTATCTTTAGCTTGTTTTCTCACTTTGCTTTATTTTTCCTAGATTTTTTTTCCTTCCTACTTCATAATAAACTGTAGTTATGGGAGAAGCACATTTCTCACTAGCTTGTGGGCCCTGGGGAGTTATTTTTAGAAAGTTTAAGAAAGGGATGATAAGACAGAATGGTTTTGAAATGAAAATTCTGCTGAGTTTACTAAGGAAAGTTGGGGATCTCATGTGTATGTAGGAGAGGATTGAGGGAGAGTGGATTTCCCCAAGTCAGAGTTGAATGACATTCACTATAGCAAAATTTGAAACCAAGTGAATGACAATTGAGGGATCCTGTCACTAAGTTTCAAAACTTACAGCAGAGCCACTGTTAATGTATTGCTGAAGGATTAGCTATTCATTAGTTATTTGTTTGACAGGTGTTAAGGGGGGAGTCCAAAACATCCTACTTGTTATGATTCATTTCATCTCTCTTTCACTCATCAACCTCTTTTCACACTAGATTTCCCAAGTATTTCAGATTTTTCATAACTCTTTTAACAATAGTCAGGGAATTACTGAGGTCTATGAGGCCTTTGCAGAAATTAGGACATTTTACCCTTGCTTCATTGAATGACAGATGATCTTTCAAAGTTGAAAAAATTATCAAAGCACATGCCCTTTTCCTATACTATGATCTTACTATATTACTATAAAATATGTTAAAGGGAAATATAGTAATGTCAATAAGTAATGTTTTTAATATATTAAGTTAAAATAAATATTTAAAAACCAATTTTGCTATTTCATTATATCTGATTAAGTTTCAAAGTTTGTAAAACCCTCCACATAGATTATCTCATTTATATTTCAAAACAACCCTGGTCATCTAGAGTACTATTTTATTTTACAGAAGAGTGAACAGAAGCTCAGACATACTAAAGTGGATATTAATGCTTTCCTAGGTCTTCCATTGTATAGAGTAGTAGACCTGAAGTCAGGGAGACGAATTCAAATTCAACCTCAGATACTTTCCAGCATTGTGAACCTAGGCGAGTCATTTAACCCTGTTTACCTCCTATTTCTAATGTGTGAAATGAGCAGGAGAAAAAAATGACAAGTCCTCCATTATTTTTGCCAAGAAAAGTCTAAATGGGGTCACAATGTATCAGACACTACTGAAAAATATCAACTGTCAACCCTATCATGACTAAACCTTTGTCATTTAAAATTCTACTCTTGCATAGTCTGTCAGACTTTAGCAGACTTTTGTATTTGTATGCTATTTTAACATTTAAGAAACTAATGCTGAGTTCACAGAGGGGATATGGATGGTGTTATTATTATTCTCATTTCCATGAAGGAGTCTGTACTACATAAAACCCATGGTACATAGGACCCATGGTTTGTGCCAGGTTTAATCCTAGGTGTGCCTGGTCTCTAATGGGGTGAAAGGAAAGAATTTTTTTATCATGCTTTCCAGTACTTGAGTGACGATTACAATTGTTTAAAATAAAATTACCAGGAAAAATTGGCTTTAGACTTGTTTTTTTGGTACAGAGGATCAGGTGAGGCAATCCTTTTTATATATGAATATATAATCCAATAAATCCAATCCAGTAAACATTTATTAATAACTTACTATGTGCTAGGCACTGTGCTAATCACTGGGTATTCAATTAATAAAAATATAGTTTATGCCCTTGAGAAACTTAAAGGGGGAACAACACACAAATGCAGCCTGGAAGATGGCTAAGGAGAACAGCAGGCTGAGAAGCATCTCTCTCAAATGGTGAGTAAAAAGGTACTCGGGATATATTATAAATCAAGTAGGGACAGGTTTCTGACACACAAAGAAAATATTTTAATACAAAATTCTCTCTGAATTGCACATTAATATGGTGACTGAAGATAGGATTGAAAAAATTATGAATACTGTTAAATTTCTGTGGGGCTGGTATCTGTCTCATGACTTAGGTATGAAAGTGTTTGTGGGTTTACCAATCAGATCTATTCCATTTCACACTGGCTCTATATTATTTAAATAACTCTTGACATATATCTGCTAGCCAGGATTGAATCAATTCTCCTTCTAACATTATGTCAACAACAGATTGTCTTTTGTGATTAAGAAACATTCCAGTTCTACTCATGGAACTTCTGGATATCCAAAGCTAGACACTCAGGAAAATATAAACAGAGAGTAAAATGCTAACAGGAAAATGCCCAGGCATTCACCCAGTTGAATCTGTGCTGCAAGGGGAAGCTATAGTGGCTTTTAAGGAAAGAAAAGTTTTTTATTACTGCTCCTAATCCGTTCATGGGATTCTAGAAAGAACACATTGGACCTGGGAAATGGAAGTAAGAGACTGAGCCTTGAAGATTCCTGCTTTTATGTTATACAGTATCCTGACTCCAATATCTTAACTTCTCTTATCCCATCCCCTTACTGAATATGGCAGAGGGAGGGAGGACCAGGGATCAACTCTTAGTTTGTGACATACTGAAATGAGTCATTTCCTTATTAGGTAATCATAATGCTCAGATCAGTCAAGATTTGTGTCCTTTTTGACATGTTCAAATGTTGAAACATGTGTATTCAGCTAGAGGAAAGCAGACAGGCAGGTAAATATATACAGAGACATAAACATATAAACACAGACATAGAAAAGGATGTTTATATATGAAGTATCTATGGTAATACATAGAAAATATGTAAATGTGTTCCTTTGTTCCAGCAGTTCTTCTACTGGGCTTATATCCCAAAGAGATCTTAAAGGAGAAAAAGGGATCCAAATGTACAAAATGTTTATGGCAGCCCTTTTTGTAGAAGCAAGAAACTGGAAAGCGAGTTATCATTTGGAGAATGGCTGAATAAGTTATGGTATATGAATGGTATGGAATATTATTCTTATATAACAAATGATCAGCAGGATGATCTCACAAAGGCCTATGGACATTACATGAACTGATGCTAAGTAAAATGAGCAGAACCAGGACATCATTGTACATAGCAACAAGATTATACAATAATCAATTCTGATGAATATGATTCTTTTCAACAATGAGATGATTCAGACCAGCTTCAATGATCTTGTGATGAAGAGAGCCATCTATAACCAGAAAGAGGACTGTGAGAACTGAGTGTGGATCACAACATAGTAATTTCATTCTTTTTGTTGTTGTTTGCTTTTTATTTTCTTTCTCATTTTTTTTCATTTTTGATTCGATTTTTCTTGTGCAGCAAATAGCTGTATAAATATTTATGCATATATTGATGATTTAACATATAATTTATCATGTTTAACAGATATTGGATTACTTGCTATCTAGGGCAAGGGGTAGGGAGAAGGGGTGAAATTGGAACATAAAGTTTTGCAAAGATTAATATTGAAAATCATTCGTGCATATCTTTTGAAAATTAAAAAGCTTTAATAAAAGTATGTAAATGTGTGCATATTTATGCATAGACAAACAGTGTCTATTAGAGGTGACAATATGGTATATACTTCAAAAGAAATATATCCTGAAAATTTCTTTGTTAACTCAATAAATATAGGATCAAAACTATGGAGAAAGTAAGATGAGGACATGGCAGGGGCATTAAATCAGATTAATCCAAAATATTCAAAAATATACATGAAGTATTTAATATATGCAAGTGATTATGTTGGATACTGAGGAAATAACAGACAAATGAAAATTATTCCTGCCTTCAAAGAGCTTATTCTCTAGATATTTACAAATATTGGCATAGTTAAGTAATAACAACATAGGGGGAAAGACTATTAAAACTAGGGGAATAAAGAGAAACATCTTGTAAGAGGTAAATGTTTAGTTAAAACTTGAAAGAAGCAAAGAATGCTAAGGAACATATGTGAGAAGAAGATTCATTTCATAGGGGACAGCTTGTAGAAAGAGACAGAAAATATACTGTTTATATAAGAAAACACCTATTTAGCAGCAGTCCATCTGCCAATATTATTGGACACTTATTTCAAAGACATATGTGAAAACAGACATTTCTAAGAACTTTTGACAGAATAGAACCTAGAAATATAAACTTTTTATAAGGGGGGGATACCCAAGATAAAACATGAAAAAAGTGTTGAAAGCTCCATTGAAGGCAGAACCATCAAATTTGACTGGGCTCCTTTGGCCCCTGAGTTTTTACTAAATTTCTGAAGGAAAAAAGAAAATTTTACTCAAGTCCAATTATTATTCAATATTCTTATTAAAACATTGAAAATATTTGATTATTTTGGAAATAATTATTCAAGAAATAAATGATTATAAAGTTAAATTATTATAAAGTGAAGTTATTATAGATAGTAAGCTCTTTGAGAATAAGGGATGAATACATTTCCATAATTGTAGCATTAGTACTTAGGGCATTTAATAAATATTTATTAAAGGAAGGTTGAATAATTCATGGCCCACATTTTCCCACCCTCAATTCTGAGCCAAATAAATTCATAATTTCTAGTAAAACATTGCCATGTCACAATTTAGCATTGTGGCTAGAATTGTTGTTTGGCAAGATAACAACTTAAATGCTTTCAGATTAATTTTTTTTATGTTGAGTAAACACATTACTTGCTGCAAGGAATGGCTTCTAGCAAATATGTTATAAATACAAAAACTGTTAATATTATATAATCAATAATCAATAAAAGTGAAAGGATCTTTAAAAAGTCATCTGGCCTAGAAAATAGTCATATTTTCTTTATCTTACAATTTCTAGGACCATAGTATTAAAGAACTCATTATCAGGCAAGATGTGGATAAAAGTTCTCTTATAAACTTGTATCTTCAGAGAATTGGCTGATTTGGAATAAATTTGGAAATTTATGAGAGAAACTGAAGTAATAAGTTGTTCTTATCCCAGACTTCTACTAGAATCATTTTAGTTATAGTTTTGACTATATTTCTTGAGTTTGTATTTGAGAATATGAACTAGAAGAGAAAGGTGAATTCAAAGCTTGCATTTATGTGTGAAATCTATCTTAAGGTATTTTGAAGAAAAATTGTTGTGACAATTGAATGATTCTTGAATATTTTATTATAAGATCATAAGATCATAGATTTAACGCTATATGAATTCTTAGAATTCCCTTGGTCTGATACTTTGATTTTAAAATTAAAAAAAAAAAAAAAAGATCTACAGAGATAAAAGTTACCAGTTCTGGATTACACAGTTCAAGTCAAATAACATTAATTAAGTGTTTATTATGTGCTGGTTCTGTCCTAATACTAGAAATACAAATACAAGGAAAGCATCAGCCCCTGTAGCCTGCGGGAAATGAAGACATAGTCATCCTGGAGATGCTTCTTAGAATGGAAATGCTGGAAAGAATCAATCAATAATAGGAAAATACTATAAGGGAAAGAAGATACTTCAAGTGTGAGAAATCCAGAATGGAGTGAAGTATAACAGTAAAGAGCTTCCTGTGATCTGAAGAATAAACAAAATCCAGAGAGTCAGGAATGCAGCCCAAATTGACTCAGAAACTGACAAGAAATGGGGCCTTCTTATTATTTTAATTAGTGTGATTTAATAATTAATTATATTCATTATGATTATTAAATAATGAGGTTTTTTTTTAAAGAAAACAAAACCTAAAATCATGCTTTATCTACATGGCCCAGAAACTCAGGTCAGAGCCTAGACAGATGCCAAGTTTGGTCGAGAAGGATGGTCATCTTGGAAAGTCAAGGAGTGGAGATAGATTGTGTTTTTTGAACTTATCCGCAAGATAATACACAATGACCAAGGATGATTTATATTGGGAATGCAGGGCTTGTTCAGTGTCAGGAAAACAATTATGATAATCATATCAGTAACAAAACTACAGAAATCATATAATAATCTCAATAGATGCAGAAAAAGCTTTTGACAAAATAGTAGCCATTCCTATGAAAAACACTAAAAAGCACAAGGATAAAGTGAGTTTTCATGAAAATAATAAGCAGTATCTAACTAAAACCTATAGCAAGTATTATTTATAATAGAGAGAAGCTGGACACATTCCCAATAAGATTAGGAGTGAAACAAGGATGCCCATTCTCCCTACTGTTATTCAACATTGTACTAGAAATGTTGACTTTAGTAATAAGAAAAAAAATAAAGGGATTAGATATTCAATAAGGAAATAAAATTATCACTTTTTGCAAATGATATGATGATATACTTGAGGAATACTAGAAAATCATCCAAAAACTTATTGGAAACAATTCACAGTTTTAGCAATATTACAGGATATAAAATAAACCCATGTTGACTTTTGCTTTTGTTTTTGTTTTATGCTTTTCCTAGAGGCAAAGGAAGGGTTATTCTTAGCCTATTGTGAATTGAAAAGGGAGGAAGAAAATGGGAGTGAAGTTAAAATCTACTTTTCTCTCCCAGGACAATCTGTCATTAAATCATCTAAAGCCTGATTGATGGCCTTGTGTTATCCTGATTATTATTACTGGTCTGATAAAGAAAACTGTGGGGACACTTTTCTCTGAAGAAAGGAAATGAAAAGAATAACCTTAAGTGAGGGGATAAATCTCCTTCATGATATATTGTCAGGAGTTCTTCTGGAACTTCCAGAATGGAGGAAGACTTCAATTTTTTGCTTGATCGATCACAGTTCACCTGTTTTATTACAGAGCTGAAGTGCCTCCCCAATTCGTTTGTTGCTGAGCAAGGTCTGTTATGAATTCAGACTTAGCTCATAAAAGCACCATAATAAAAGCCCAGCTTTGATGTCCAATCCCAGCACATAAAATCTCCAAATATGCTGTTACCAAGGTGAGTGAGGGAATGGTTTGGGTTAACATCTAAACAGTTACAAATGTCAGAGGCTTGGAGGGATTGAAACCCAATTGGAAATTCCACTGTAGCCAGGTGTCTGGTTTAAATTTAAAGAAATGAAAATATTGAATATGCTTTATGGAGCTGTTCTATGTGAAATAACATCCTTACACATTTGAAGCCCTTCACACTTCTTTTTGAAACTTGTAACTCACGAGTAATCTCTATATTGCACAGAGAAGACCTTTCTCAATGACAGTGCTGTAATTTTCCCAATTCCAGGTTCTGCCAGGGGAAAATGAAATCCCAGCTACAGGATACCTAATATGGTTGCAAACATATGAGTTTAGTTATGTCCCTTCAAAGGCCATGTAACAAAATCCCTCCAAAAGAATGCACCAGTAGCTGCTGTGTGGTACACCTAAATAAATGGCCACCCTCCTTGAATAGACATACCTAAAAGATTGTCCATTTGTGTCACATTTCATCCAATCAGAGAAGTTGGCCTTTACATAAATAATAGATGTGGAAGTGTAAAGAACAGGCACCACAGTACTATCACAACTCCCTCATGAATTATACTAGACTGTCAGTCTACAAGCATTTATTAGGCACCTACTAGATGCCAAGCAGTTGTTAGGAGCCACAAAGAAAAGAAAAACAAAAACAGTTCACATTCAAATAAGGCAAGTAGTCTGAAAGGGGAAGAAACCAGCAGCCTGGGGGATTAAGAAAAGTATTCTCCAGAAGGTGAATCTTGAGCTAAAATGTGAAAAAAAAAAAAAGCCAAGGAAATCAAGAGCCAGGGTTGGGAGCCAGAATATTACAGTTAGTAGAAGAATAAGTATAAAGACTTGAAATGCAAGACAGCTTGCCATGAAGCAGTTTGAGGACATAGTGAACAGAACCTTGGACCTAGAGTTAGAAAAATTTGAAATCAAATTTGGACTCAAACTCTTACTAGCTGTGTGACCCTGATCTAATAAATTAACTTCTGTTTACTTTAATTTCATCAACTATAAAATGGGGATGGTAAAATAATAGCACTACCTCCCAAGATTGATATGAGGATTAAATATTTGTAAAGCATTTAGCATACATAAATATGTATATGTGTGTATGTATAAACAAACAGATATTTAACAAGCTTTCCTTTCCTTTCTATCCTTCCTTCCTTTCTGCCTTCTTTCTTTCCTTCCTTCCTCCCTTCCTTTCTCCCTCCCTCTTTCCCTCTCTTCCTCTCTCCCTCCCTTCCTTTCTCCTTCCCTCATTACTTCCTTCCTCCCTCCCTTCCTTCCTATTTAACAAATTACAAGTAGGAATATGTGGTTATATTATAAAGTATATAAAAGGTAATAAAATATAAGAGGGCTGAAAAGCTAGAAAGGGGTCAGCTGTGAAGAACTTTAAATGTCAAAAGGAGAATATCACATTTGATCCTGAAGATAACAGGGGAGTAGGGGAATGGTATGGTCCTGTGTTTTAAAAACATACTTATTGTAATGAAAAGAAGAAAAGAAGGGAACACGCCTTCTATGTGCCAGACCCTGTGCTCAGTACTTAACAAATGTTATCTGATTTTATCCTTACAATAACCCTGGGATGTAGGTGTTATTGAAGCAAATCTTTTCTCCTTTATATTAACTTGATGGATCTTTCCCCTCACACCTCTTTTTCTACCCTTTCAATTTAATTAACTATTAGATTTTTACAAACAAAAGGAGCACATGCTAATCATGCCAACAAAGCAAGTTGAATAATATGTAATATTGTAGGAAAAGATAAATGGAGAATATATATGCAAATGACTGCATGCAGGAAGAATAGAAAAATTTCAGGTTTCTTTCAGGAATTGTGCTTTAGAAAAGCAATATCTGCAAGATTGTCCAAAGCAGGGCAGCACAGATCTTGAAGATTCTTCAAAGTCATTTTATATTAGTGTCATTTATAGGAATTAGGGTTATTTACTTTAGAAAAGACTTATTTTCCTGGCCACTCCTTTCCCTCTATCTTCAAATTGAAAAATAGTCAGGTAGAAGATGAATTAAACTTAAGAGGGAAGAACTAGGACTAATTAGTAAATATTATTAAGTGATGTATTGTTGACTCAGTCTTGAGAAGAAATTGCTAATAACTAGGTTGTGTGAGGTGAGATGGCATAGGCTATCTACATAAGTCTTAAGTTCCCTGTTACTAAATAAGCAGGGATTGGCTAACTACTTCTTAGGGCTGTTTCTGAGATGATTCTTCTGAGATGTGTTTCTATAGTTTGGTTATCTCTAAGTCAGTCCTTAGAAATGTGGGTATAACAATAAAATAGAAGCTATCCGGTATGACTAGAGGTGAATGAAGAAATAATGTATTACAGTGGGAAAAAGTCAAATAAAAGTAACAGATATAAGAATAGAACAAGGATCAGGGAAGAGGACCTCCTGTAAAATCTTGCCTTTGCCACTTACTACTTCATTGACTACAGAAATTTACCAACAATTATCTAGAAAGACACAATCCCATGACTAAAATTATATACTAAAATTTAGCAATTTTTTGTGAACTCACATAATATCTCATTCCAGCATATAAAAGCCCTCTATATTCTTTAGAATCCACAAATAATCTGCATAGGACTGAAGTGTTATTATGCTCAGAACTGCTCAGAACTAACTGGTCATTACATTGAACTATACAAATCTAAGAATATTTTTTTTATTATATGGATATTAAAAATACTTGGATCATCACTGATTCTGGGGGTGGAGTCGAGATGGTAGAGTGAAGCCAAGAAGCTGCTCAAACTTTCCAAATTTTCCTCAAAAAGCACATGAAACCAATCATCTGAACAGAGTCTGATGGAATGAAACCACTCTCCAGCTCAAGAATGATTGGGAGCACTCAAAGAAATATCAGTCTCACTGGGCTGAAAAGGGTGTTCAGATGGTATGAAGCAAACAGTGAGAAGATCCTAATCATAGCAGATCAACTGAGACCCTCAGTCTTGGCAATCCTAGTAGGACAGACCATTGGGGCAGCCTCTAGTCCTGGTGCAGAAGGCAAATTGTTATTCTGGGAAACTAGGTAGACAGCTGGTAGGGAAGGGCTAACCCCTCTTTTGAGCAAGACATCAAATGTAATGAGTCCCTGTGCTCAAAGCCATGGCTCAAAATGGCACAAGAAGCTTGAGACAGCTTGAGACACCATACCTTTTGGGTATTCTTGCCCAAAGAATAGAGATTGACCTTAAAAGTCACAAAATGGAGAGGGAAGAAAAAAGAAAATGAGCCAAAACCAGAAAAAACCTTCACCATATATAGCCACTATAATGACAGGGAAGAACAAAACATTAACTCAAACAAGATCAAAATGCACATATGGGAAATTTATAAGGATGGTATGAATTGATCTTCAGCAATTGATCTACCTGAAGGCCATGACCAAAAAAAGCCTGGAAAGCTTTCTTAAAGAGATCATACAGGAAAATTGTTCTGATATACTAAAACAAGAGGGCAATATAGTCACTGAAAGAATAAATTGGTCCCCTCCATAAAAAAAAAATTCCATATGGAAAACTCCAAGACACATTGTTTCAAAATTCCACAACTACAATCTCAAGAAAAAAAATCCAATAAACTGTCAGGAAACAAAAATTAAAATATCAAGGAGCAACAATCAGAATTACTAAGGATCTAGCAACTTCTACAATAAAGGATCAGAGGACTTGAAATACCAATTTCCAGGAGGAAAAGGACCTGGGATTACAATAAAGAATCAACTACCCAAAGAGGTTGAGCATCATCTTTCATGGGAGGGTATTCAATATAATAAAATTCAATTTCAAATTCTAAATTCAATAAAATAAGGGATGTTCAATCATTTGTAATGAAGGAAAAAAAAACAACACAAATTTGATCTCCAAACACAGCACTCAAGAGAAGCATAGAAAAATAAACTTGGGGAAAACAGTATTTAAAGGTTAAATTGTTTACATCCCTAGATAGGAAAATGATACTTTTAACTCTTTAGAATTGTATCCTTTAGTGGGACAGTTAGAGGGGGCATAATGCATGGACAGAGAATATGGATATGAAAAAAAAAACATTAAGAGATAAAAAAGGATTGTACTGGAGTAAAAGGAAAGGGAAGGTAAAATAGGATAAATTAAATCACATGAAGGAGCACAAATGAATTATTGCAATGGAATGAAATAACGAAGAGGAATGAGTGTTGTCTAAATCTTATGCTCATCAATTTCAGATCAAAGAGAGAAAAGCATATTCACTCTGTTCAGTATAGAAATTTATCTTATATTATAAGAAAGTAGAAGGAGAAAGGGGAAAAGTAAAGAAGGGCTGGATAGAAAGAAAGATAGAGACACTAGGAAAAGAAATAAAAGAAAAAAAGGAGCAATAGAAGTAAGAGCAAGTTGAGAGTGAGATGGGTTAGAAACAAAACACAACTGTGGAGAGACAGGATGGAAAGTATATATGGGGGGGGAAATAGGATGGAGGAAAATACAGATCTGGTAATCATAATGGTAAATGTGAAGAGGATGAACTCTTCCACAAAATGGGGAAAAACCACAGAATCCTACAATATGTTGTTTACAAGAAACACATTTGAAACAGAAAGATACATCCATAGTAAGGACAAAAGACTGGAACCAAATTTATTATGCTTTGGCCAAAACAATAAAAATAGGTGTAGCATTTCTGATTTGAGATAAACAAAAGCAAAAACCGATCTATTTCAAAAGAATTGGTTCATCTTATTATTGAAGAGAGCCATGTCCATCAGAATTGATCATCATATAGTATTGTTGTTGAAGTATATTATGATCTCCTGGTCCTGCTCATTTCACTCAGGATCAGTTCATGTAAGTCTCTCCAGGCCTTTCTGAAATTGTTGGTCCTTTATTGAATATAATTTCTAGGGGGCAGAGCTAAGAAGGTGTAGAGGACACACACGTCTTTCTGAGCTCTCTTTTATCCTCAAAATATTTTAACAAAATTCAGGCTATGAATTAGGGCTTAATTGTCAGAACCCACAAATATTGGTTGTATAACGCATTACCAACCAAAGATAATCTTGAAATTCTCCATAAAAGGTCTGTTTTGCTCATGCATGGGGATGATACGGGGCTAAGCCAGGCACAAACTCAGGCAGATAGCCAGTGAGAGCAGGGAAAACAGGTTGCTTTGGGCAGACTGGAGAGAGGCAGGGTGCTGTCTCAGGCAGTGGAAAATCTGGGGGGAAAACTCTACCACAGTGTCAGCTACTTTGATCTGACAGTAGATCAGCAGAGAAGCTATAAACACAAAGGGAAAAGACTATAACCCCAAAACAATAGATTCTCTTGGGACCTGGCCATATCCATCCAACACTCAGAGTGACTCAGCATGATCCAAGCACAGCCACAGTTGCTGTTCCCAACACAGATACGGCCTTTCTTTCTTTCTTTCTTTCTTTCTTTCTTTCTTTCTTTCTTTCTTTCTTTCTTTCTTTCTTTCTTTCTTTCCTTCCTTCCTTCCTTCCTTCCTTCTTTCTTTCTTTCTTTCTTTCTTTCTTTCTTTCTTTCTTTCTTTCTTTCTTTCTTTCTTTCTTTCTTTCTTTCTTTCTTTCTTTCTTTCTTTCTTTCTTTTTCTTCTTCTTCTTCTTCTTCTTCTTCTTCTTCTTCTTCTTCTTCTTCTTCTTCTTCTTCTTCTTCTTCTTCTTCTTCTTCTTTTATTTCATAGCTTTTTATTTACAAGATATATGAATGGGTAATTTTTCAGCATTGAAAATTGCAAAACCTTTTGTTCCAATTTTTCCCCCTCCTTCCCACCACCCTCTCCCCCAGATGGCAAGTAGACCAATACATGTTAAATATGTTAAAGCATATGTTAAATACAACATATGTATACATGTCCATACAGTTATTTTGCTGTACAAGAATCAGACTTTTAAATAATGTACAATTAACCTGTGAAGGAAATTAAAACTGCAGGCAGACAAAAATAGAGGGATTGGGAATTCTAAGTAGTGGTTCACATTCATTTCTCAGAGTTCTTTAACTGGGTGTAGCTGATTCTACTCATTACTGCACTATTGGAACTTATTTGGTTCATCTCATTATTGAAGAGAGCCATGTCCATCAGAATTGATCATCATATAGTATTGTTGTTGAAGTATATTATGATCTCCTGGTCCTGCTCATTTCACTCAGGATCAGTTCAATTAAGTCTCTCCAGGCCTTTCTGAAATTGTCTTGTTGGTCCTTTCTTACAAAACAATAATATTCCATAACATTCATATACTACAATTTATTCAGCCATTCTCCAATTGATGAGCATCCATTCAGTTTCCAGTTTCTGGCCACTACAAAGAGGGGTGCCACACATATTCTTCCTCATATAGCTCCCTTTCCCTTCTTTAAGATCTCTTTGGGATATAAACCCAGTAGTAACACTGTTAGTTCAAAGGGTATGTACAATCTGATAACTTTTTGAGCATAGTTCCAAATCGCTCTTCAGAATGGCTGGATGTATTCACAATTCCACCAAGAATGTATCAACGTACCAGTTTTCCCACATCCCTTCCAACATTCTGCATTATCTTTCCCTGTCATTCTAGCCAATCTGATGATGTGTTGTAGTATCTCAGAGTTGTCTTAATTTGCATTTCTCTGATCAATAATGACTTGAAGCATCATTTCATAAGGCTAGAAATAGTTTGAATTTCTTCATCTGAGAATTGTCTGTTCATATCCTTTGACCATTTATCATTTGGAGAATGACTTGATTTCTTATAAATTAGAGACAATTATCTATATATTTTGGAAATGAGGTCTTAATCAGAACCCTTGATTGGAAAAAATGTTTTCGCAGTTTATTGCTTCCCTTCTAATCTTGTTTGCATTACTTTTGTTTGCACAAAAAGTTTTCACTTTGATATGATCAAAATTTTCCATTTGTGATCAATCAATAATGATCTCTAGTTCTTCTTTGGTCAAAATTCCTTGCTTCTCCACAGGTCTGAGTGGTAAACTATCCTTCTTCTAATTTATTTATAGTCTCATTCTTTATGCCTACATAATGAACCCATTTTGACCTTATCTTGTGTATTGTGTTAAGTGTGGGTTGATGCCTAGTTTCTGCTATACTAATTTCTAATTTTCTCAGTAGTTTTTGTCAAACAGTGAATTCTTATCCCAAAAGCTGGGGTCTTTGGGTTTGTCAAACACTACATTATAACAGTTATTGACTATTTTGTCCTTTGAACCTAACTTTCACTGATCAACTAGTCTATTTCTTAGCCAATACCAAATGATTTTGTTAAACACAGGTTTATAACATAATTTTTGATCTGGTACAGCTAGGCCACCTCATTTGATTTTTTTTCTTTCTTTTTTATTATTATTATTATTATTATTATTTATTTTATAATTATAACTTTTTTTTGACAGTACATATTCATGGGTTATTTTTTTTACAACATTATCTCTTGCATGCATTTCTGTTCCAATTTTTCTCTTCCTTCCCTTCACCCCTTCCCCTAGATGGGAGGCAGTCTTATACATGTTAGATATGTTATAGTATATCCTAGATAACAATATATGTGTGCAGATCAGAATTTCTTGTTGCACAGGAAGAACTGGATTTAGAAGGTAAAAATAACCTGGGAAGAAAAACAAAAATGCAAACAGTTTATACTCAATTCTCAGTGTTCCTTCTCTGGGTGTAGCTGATCCTGTCCATCATTGATCAATTGGAACTGAATTAGAGCTTTTCTTTGTTGAAGATATCCACTTCCATCAGAATACATCCTCATACAGTATTGTTGTTGAAGTTTACAGTGATCTTCTGGTTCTGCTCATTTCACTCAGTATCAGTTCATGTAAGTCTCTCCAAGTCTCTCTGTATTCATCCTGCTGGCCATTTCATACAGAACAATAATATTCCATAACATTCAAATGCCACAATTTACCCAAGCATTCTCCAATTAATGGGTATCCATTCATTTTCTAGTTCCTAGCCACTACAAAAAGGGCTGCCACAAATATTTTGGCACATACAGGTCACTTTCTATTAAGTTCCTTATTAGGTGCTAAGTCTGTACTTAACAATTCTATAGCCCAGAATTCAAACCTTTAGTTCACACCTTTAAAAGGAGATTACACCTTTAGATTTCTTAAAGGAGTTTACAACTTTGGAGTACTCACAAGCCCATTCTCTGGGAGGATAAAAGGAGCCAAGACTCAGGGGGAGAGGCAGTCTAGAAGAAGTTAGAGTCTAGAAGGGTCAGTTTGTAGTGAGTCAAGGGAAGGACTTCCCAGGAGAACTTCAGGAAGCTCAAGGAGACTCAGAGCCAGGGTTCAGGAAGAAGATTGGAGATTCTACTGTGATGCTGACTGGGGACACTTGGATAAGAACAGATTCACAAGAACTAAAGGAAAAGCCTGGTCATGGAGATTCACAACTAGGATTGACTTCCAGGAAACACACAATCCCACACTCTTGGAGGCAGAGTCTGATTCATTCCCACGTCTATGATCTACCATCCTTTTGGCTGGAGGCTCCAAGAAACCTGCTCCCATAGAAAAGGATTTACAGAAAAGAAATCTCCTCCCAGAGAAGGATTATAATAGAAAGACAACAGGACATTAGACCTTTCCCTTCTTTAGTATTTCTTTGGGATATAAGCACAATAATAGCACTGCTCGGACATAGGGTATGCACTGTTTGACAACTTTTTGGGCATAATTCCAGATTGCTCTTCAGAATGGCCGGATTCTTTCACAACTCCACCAATAATGCAGCAGTGTCCCAGTTTTCCCACAGCTCGTCCAACATTCATCATTATTTTTTCCTGTCATCTTAGCCAATCTGACAGGTGTGTAGTGGTATCTCAGAGTTGTCTTAATTTGCATTTCTCTGATCAATGATGATTTGGAACACTTTCATATGAGTGAAATAGTTTCAATTTCATCATCTGAAAATTGTTAATTCATATCCTTTGACCATTTATCATTTGAAAAATGGTTTGATTTCTTATAAATTAGAGTTAGTTCTTTATATATTTTGGAAACGAGGCCTTTAATCTCTTTCTTGACTCTTATTGCTGAGACTAGCATTTCTAATACAATATTGAATAGTAATGGTGATAGTGGGCACCCTTGTTTCACTCCTGATCTTACTGGGAAAGGTTCCAATTTATCTCCATTACATATTATGCTTACTGACATATATGCTCCTTACTATTTTAAGGAATAGTCCATTTATTCCTATAGTCTCAAACGTTTTTAGTAGGAATGAATGTTGAATTTTATCAAATGCTTTTTCTGCATCCATTGAGATGATCATATGGTTTTTATTAATTTGATTATTAGCATAGTCAATTATACTAATAGTTTTTCTAATATTAAACCAACTCTGCATTCCTGGTATAAATCCTACTTGAACATAGTGTATTATCCTGGGGATGATTTTCTGAAGTCTTTTTGCTAATATCTTATTTAAGATTTTAGCATCAATATTCATTAAGGAGATTGGTCTATAGTTTTCTTTCTCAGTTTTCAACCTACCCCGTTTAGGTATCAGTGCTATGTCTGTGTCATAAGAGTTTGTAGGACTCCTTTGTCCCTTATTTTTTCAAATAGTTTACATAACATTGGGGCTAATTTTTCTTTATATGTTTGGTAGAATTCACATGTAAATCCATCTGGTCCTGGAGATTTTTTCCTGGGGATTTGATTAATAGATTGTTCTATTTCTTTTTCTGAAACGGGACTATTTAAGCAGTTTACCTCCTCCTCTGTTAATCTAATTTCCTCTTCATTAGTGGTGAGTTCTCCCTTTTCATTTTTAAGGCTAACAATTTGATTTTTCTCTTTCCTTTTTCTTAAAATCAGATTTACTAAGGGTTTGTCTATTTTGTTGTTTTTTTCATAGAACCAACTCTTAGTTTTATTAATTAATTCAATATATTTTTTTTTACTTTCAATTTCATTAATCTCTCCTTTTATTTTTAGAATTTCAAGTTTAATGTTTGTCTGGGGGGTTTTAATTTGTTTCTTTTCTAGTATTTTTAGTTGGAAGTCCAATTCATTAACCTTCTCTTTCTCTATTTTATGCACGTATGCCTCTAGAGCTATAAAATTTCCCCTTATTACTGCTTTGGTTGCATCCCACACATTTTGGTATGACATCACATTTTTGTCATTTTCTTGTGTGAAGTTATTAATTTTGTCTATGATTTGCTGTTTCACCCAATCATTCTTTATTATGAGATTATTTTGTTTCCAAATATTTTTTCATCTATTTTCCTCTGGCTTTTTATTGAATGTAAATTTCATTGCATCGTGGTCTGAAAAAGATGCATTTACTATTTCTGCCTTAGTGCATTTGAGTCTGAGATTTTATGTCCTAATATATGGTCATTTTTTTGTATAGGTTCCATGAGCTGCTGAGAAGAAAGTGTACCCCTTTCTGTCTCCATTTAGTTTTCTCCAAAGATCTATCATATCTAACTTTTCTAATATTCTATTTACCTCTTTACATTCTTTCTTATTTATTTTGTGATTTGATTTGTCTAATTTTGAGAGTGCAAAGTTGAGATCTCCTTCCTTATCTCTATTGATTAGATCAGTTTTTGCTTTTGCTTGATCTGAGATGAGGATGGCTACCCCTGCTTTCTTGGCTTCACCTGATGTATAGTAGATTCTGCTCCAACCTTTTACCTTTATTCTGTATGTATCACCCTTCTTCAGGTTTGTTTCCTGTAAACTACATATTGTAGGATTCTGGCTTTTAATCCAGTGTGCTAACCACTTCCTCTTTATGGGGGAGTTTACCCCATTCACATTTATAGTTGTAATGACTGATTCTGTATTTTTTGCCATATTATTGTCCCCAGATTATGCTCTTTAGAATCCTTCCCACCCCCTTTGAATTCTTTCTTGTATCTATCCCTTCTTACTCTTTTCTTTTTTCCCTTTTCCTTTCCTACTTTTTAATGAAGTGAGAGAAGTTTCTCTGTAAATATGTCAATTATTTTCTTTTTGAGCCAAATCTGATGATAGGAAGATTCATAAAATGTTGCTCCCCCTCTCTAAATTACCTCAGAAATGATAGCTTTCCTTTGCCTCTTCACGGGATGTAGTTTCCCTCTTTTTATCTCCCCTTTCCCTTTTTCAGATACTATTCTCTTTCCATTTCTACTTCCCTTTTTGTGTTAAATAAGGAGAATCAAATTAAATGTGCCCTTTTTATGTATATCCATAACAGAAATACAGTTCTCAAGAGTTCTTTTTACTTTTTCTTCTGCTCTTGAGTCTTATAGTTAGAGGTCAATTTTTTTTTTTTTTTAGCTCTGGGTTTTTTCATTAGAAACAAATGGAATTCACCTGTTTAATTAAATATCCATCTTCTTTCTTGGAAGAAAATGCTCAGCTTAGCTGGATAGTTTATTCTTGGTTACATTGCACATTATTTTTCATTTTGGAATATCAAATTCCAGGCCTTTCCATTGTTTAATGTGGAAGCAGCTAGATCTTGAGTGATCCTTATTGTGGCTCCTCGGTATTTGAATTGTTTTTGTTGTTGTTGTTGTTGTTGTTGTTGTTGTTTTGTTTTGTTCTTGATTTTTTTGTTTTTTTTTTTTTTCTCACTGCTTTTCATATTTTTTCTTTATTCTGATAGTTCTGAAATTTTGCCATAATATTTATTGGACTTTTTATTTTAGGGTCTTTTTCAGAAGGCATTTGGTGAATTCTTTCAACACCTATTTTAACTTCTGATTTTATTACATCTGGGCATTTTGCTTTGATGATTTCCTGTAAAATAGTTCCTAAACTCTTCTTTTCATCATAATTATCAGGAAGTCCAATAATCCTCAGATTATCTCTCCTAGATCTAATTTCCAGGTCTGTTGTTTTTCCAAGTAGATATTTAACATTTTTTCCTATTTTTTTCATCTTTTTGGTTTTGCTTGACTGATTCCTGATGTCTCAATGAATCATTCATTTCTATTTTTTCAGTTCTGATTTTTAAAGAGTTACTTTCTTCATTAACTTTTTTTGCTTCTTTTTATGTATGTCCAGTTGAGCATATATATATATATATATATATATATATATATATATATATATATATATATATATATATATATATGCTCAACTTTATTTTTTGATTAAATTTTATAATTATAACTTTTTTTTTGACAGTACATATGCATGGGTAATTTTTTTACAACATTATTCCTTGCACTCACTTTTATTCTGAATTTTCCCCTCTTTCCCTCCACCCCTCACTCTAGATGGCAGACAGTCCCATACATGTTAAATATGTTATAGTATATCCTAGATACAATATATGTGTGCAGAACTTAATTTTTTGTTGTACAGGAAGAATTGAATTCAAAAGGTAAAGATAACCTGGGAAGAAAAACAAAAATGCAAACAGTTTACACTCCTGTGCCAGTGTTCCTTCTCTGAGTATAGCTGATTCTGTCCATCATTGATCAACTGGAACTGAATTAGATCTTCACTTTGTTGAAGATATCCACTTCCATTAGAATATATCTTCATACAGTATCATTGTTGAAGTATATAATGATCTCCTGGTTCTGCTCATTTCACTCAGCATCAGTTCATGTAAGTGTCTCCAAGCCTCTCTGTATTCATCCTGTTGGTCATTTATTACAGAACAATAATATTCCATAACATTCAAATGCCACAATTTACCCAAGTATTCTCCAATTAATGGGCATCCATTTATTTTCCAGTTTCTGGCTACTACAAAAAGTGCTGCCACAAATATTTTGGCTCATAAAGTCCCTTTCCCTTCTTTAGTATTTCTTTGGTACATAAGCCTAATAATAGCACTGCTGGGTCAAAGGGTATGCACAGTTTGATAACTTTTTGGGCATAATTCCAGATTGGTCTCCAGAATGGTCGGATTTTTTCACAACTCCACCAATAATGCAGCAGTGTTCCAGTTTTCCCATATCCCCTCCAACATTCATCATTATTTTTTCCTGTCAATCTGACAGGTGTGTAGTGGTATCTCAGAGTTGTCTTAATTTGCATTTCTCTGATCAATAGTGATTTGGAACACTTTCATATGAGTGGAAATAGTTTCAATTTCATCATCTGAAAATTGTCTGCTCCTATCCTTTGACCATGTATCAATTAGAGAATGGCTTGATTTCTTACAGATTAGAGTCAGTTCTCTATATATTTTGAAAATGAGGCCTTTATCTTAACCTTTAACTGTAAAAATATTTTCCCAATTTACTTCCCTTCTAATCTTGTTTGCTTTTGTTTTGTTTGCACAAAAGCTTTTTAATTTGATGTAATCAAAATTTTCTATTTTGTGATCAATAATGATCTCTAGTTCTCCTTTGGTCACAAATTCCTTCCTCCTCCACAAGTCTGAAAGGTAAACTATCCTAAGTTCCTCTAATTTATTTATGATCTCGTTGTTTTTGCCTAAATCATGGACACATTTTGATTTTATCTTGCTATGTGGCGTTAAGTGTGGGAAACTGCCTAATTTCTGCCATACTAATTTCCAGTTTTACCAGCAGTTTTTGTCAAATAATGAATTCTTATTCCAACAATTGGGATCTTTGGGTTTGTCAAACACTAAATTGCTATAGTTGTTCACTCTTTTGGCCTCTGAACCTAACCTATAACACTGATCAACTGGTCTATTTCTTACCCAATATCAAATTATTTTGGTGACTGCTGCTTTATAATATAGTTTTAGATCAGGCACAGATAGGCCATCTTCATTTGATTTTTTTTTTCATCAATTCCCTTGAAATTCACAACCTTTTTTTCTGCCATATGAATTTTGTTGTTATTTTTTCTAGGTCACTAAAAATTTCTTGGGAGTCTGGTATAGCACTAAATAAATAAGGAGTATTATTATTATATTTGCTGAGCAAATCCAAGAGCACTTAATGTATTTCCAATTATTCAAATCTGACTTTATTTTTGTGGCAAGTGTTCTGTACTTTTGCTGATATAATTCTTGACTTTCCTTTGGTAGATAGATTCCCAAATATTTTATATTATCAACAGTTATTTCGAATAGAATTTCTCTTTGTATCTCTTGTTGTTGGATTTTGTTGGTGATATATGAAAAGGCTGAGGATTTATATGGATTTATTTTGTATACTGCAAATTTGCTAAAGTTGTGGATTATTTCTAATAGCTTTTTTTGTAGAATCTATGGGGTTCTCTAAATATACCATAATATCATTTGCAAAGAGAGAAAGTTTGCTTTCCTTATTACCTCCTCTAATTCCTTTAATCTCTTTCTCAACTATTATTGCAAAGGCTAGCATTTCTATTACAATATTGAATAGTAATGGTGATAGTGGGTAACCTTGTTTAACTCCTCATTTTATTGGGAATGGTTCTAGTTTATCCCCATTACATATGATGTTTACTGATGGTTTTAAATATATACACCTGACGATTTTAAGGAATAATTAATTTATTCCTATACTCTCAAGTGTTTTTAGTAGGAATGGATGTTGTATTTTATTGAATGCTTTTTCTGCATCTATTGAGATGATCATATGACTTTTGTTAATTTGAATATTAATATGCTCAATTATATTAATAGTTTTCCTAATATTAAACCAGCCCTGAATTCCTGGTATAAATCCTACTTGATCATAGTGTATTATCCTGGGAATGATTTTCTGAAGTCTTTTTGCTAATATCTTATTTAACATTTTAGCACCAATATTCATTAAGGAGATTGGCCTATAGTTTTCTTTCTCAGTTTTCAACCTACCTGGTTTAAGTATCAGTACCATGTCTGTGTCATAAAAGGAGTTTGGTAGGACTCCTTCATCTCCTATTTTTTCAAATAGTTTACATAACATTGGGACTAATTGTTCTTTAAATGTTTGGTAGAATTCACTTGTAAATCTATCTGGTCCTGGGGATTTTTTCCTCAGGGAGTTGATTGATAGCTTGTTCTATTTCTTTTTCTGAAATGGGACTATTTAATCAATTTACTTCCTTGACTGTTAATCTGGGAAGCCTATAATTTTGGAGGTAGTCATCTATTTCACTTAGATTATCAAATTTATTGGCATCAAGTTGGGCAAAGTAACTCATTATTTCTCTAATTTCCTCTTCATTGGTGGAAATTTCCCCCTTTTAATTTTTAAGACTAACAATTTGATTTTCTTCTTTCCTTTTTCTGATCAGATTTACCAAAGGTTTATGTATTTTGTTGTTTTTTTTTTCATAAAACCAACTCTTAGGTTTTTTTTTATTAGTTCAATATTTTTTACTTTCAGTATTAATAATTTCTCCTTTTAATTTTAGAATTTCAAGTTTAGTATTTGATTGGGATTTTAAAATTTTGTCTTTTTCTAGCTTTTTAAGTTGCAAGCCCAATTCATTGATCTTCTTTTCTCTATTTTATTCAAGTAAGCCTCTAAAGATATAAAATTTCCCCTTATTACTGCTTTAGGTACATCTCACAAATTTGGTATGATGTCTCAGCATTGTCATTATCTTGAGTAAAATTATTAATTGTGTCTATAATTTGCTGTTTCACCCAATCATTCTTTAAGATGAGATTATTTAATTTCCAATTACTTTTTGGTCTATTTACCCATAACTTTTTGTTGAATGTAGTTTTTATTGCATTGTGATCTGAGAATAAGGCATTTACTATTTCTGCCTTCCTGCATTTAATTTTGCAGTGTTTAAGTCCTAATATATGGTCAATTTTTGTATAGGCTCCATGAACTGCTGAGAAGAAAGTATACTTCTTTCTATCACCATTCAGTTTTCTCCAAAGATCTCTCATACCTAATTTTTCTAATATTCTATTTACCTCTTTAATTTCTTTTTTATTTGTTTTGTGGTTTGATTTATCTAAATCTGAGAGTGCACTATTATAGTTTTTCTGTCTATTTCTTCTTGCAACTCTCTTAACTTCTCCTTTAGGAAGTTAGATGCTATACCACTTGGTGCATATATGTTTAGTATTGATATGACTTCATTGTCTTTGCTACCTTTTAGCAGGATATAATTTCCTTCCTTATCTCTTTTAATTAGATCCATTTCTGCTTTTGCTTGATCTGATATAAGGATGGCTCCCCCTGCTTTTTTTTTTTTTTAACTTCATCTGAAGCATAATAGATTCTGCTCTAGGCTTTTACCTTTACTTTGTATGTATCTCCCTGCTTTAAATGTGTTTCCTGTAAACAACATATTGTAGGGTTCTGACTTTTGATCCATTCTATTATCCTTCTCTGCTTAATGGGAGAGTTCATCCTATTCATATTCACTGTTAAAATTACCAATTCTGTGTTTCCTGCCATCATACTATCCCAAAATTATGTTGTTGTTTTTTTTCCTTGCCCCTGTAAACCCCTTCCCCTGTATTAAACTTATGGGCCCCACTTGCATCATGCAGCCTTCCCTCTTCAGTATCCCTCCTCCTCCCTTTCTTTTTTTTTTTTCTTTTTTTTTTCTTTTTCTTTTTATTATATTTTATAATTATAACATTTTTGACAGTACATATGCATGGGTAATTTTTTACAACATTATCCCTTGCACTTACTTCTATTCAGATTTTTTCCCTTCCTCCCCCAGCCCCCTCCCCCAGATGGCAAGCAGTCTTATATATGTTAAGTATATTACAGTATATTCTAGATACAATATATGTGTGTAGAACTGAATTTTTTGTTGCACAGGAAGAATTGGATTCAGAAGGTAAAAATAACAGTTTACATTCATTTCCCAGTGTTCCTTCTGGATGTAGCTGGTTCTGTCCATCATTAATCAATTGGAATTGGATTAGCTCTTCTCTATGTTGAAGAAATCCACTTCCATCAGCATACATCCTCGTACAGTATCATTGTTGAAGTGTATAATGATCTTCTGGTTCTGCTCGTTTCACTCAGCATCAGTTGATGTAAGTCTCTCCAAGCCTCTCTGTATTTCTCCTGTTGGTCATTTCTTACAGAACAATAATATTCCATAACATTCATATACCATAGTTTACCCAACCATTCTCCAATTGATGGACATCCATTCATCTTCCAGCTTCTAGCCACTATGAAAAGGGCTGCCACAAACATTTTGGCACATACAGGACCCTTTCCCTTCTTTAGTAGTTCCTTGGGGTATAAGCCCAGTAGTAGTATGGCTGGGTCAAAGGGTATGCACATTTTGATAACTTTTTGGGCATAATTCCAGATTGCTCTCCAGAATGGTTGGATTCTTTCACAACTCCACCAACAATGCATCAGTGTCCCAGTTTTCCCACACCCCCTCCAACCTTCATCGTTATTTGTTCCTGTCATCTTAGCCAATCTGACAGGTGTGTAATGATACCTCAGAGTTGTCTTAATTTGCATTTCTCTGATCAATAGTGATTTGGAACACTCTTTCATATGAGTGGAAATACTTTTAATTTCATCATCTGAAAATTGTCTGTTCATATCCTTTGACCATATATCAATTGGAGAATGGCTTGATGTCTTATAAATTAAAGTCAATTCTCTGTATATTTTGGAGATGAGGCCTTTATCAGAACCTTTAACTGTAAAATTTTTTTCCCAATTTGTTACTTCCCTTCTAATCTTGTTTGCATTAGTTTTGTTTGTGCAGAAACTTTTTAATTTGGTGTAATCAAAATGTTCTATTTTGTGATCAATAATGGTCTCTAGTTCTCCCTTGGACACAAACTCCTTCCTCCTCCACAAGTCTGAGAGGTAAACCATCCCATGTTCCTCCAATTTATTTATGATTTCATTCTTTATGCCTAAATCTTGGACCCATTTTGATCTAATCTTAGTATGTGGTGTTAAATATGGGTCCATGCCTAGTTTCTGCCATACTAATTTCCAGTTTTCCCAGCAGTTTTTGTCAAATAATGAATTCTTATCCCAAAATTTGGGATCTTTGGGTTTGTCAAAGATTAGATTGCTATTTTTATTCACTATCTTGCCCTGTGCACCTAACCTATGCCACTGATCAACTAGTCTATTTCTTAGCCAGTACCAAATGGTTTTGGTGACTGTTGCTTTATAATATAGCTTTAAATCAGGTACACTTAGACCACCTTCCTCTGACTTTTTATTCATTAGTTCCCTTGCAATTCTCGACCTTTTATTCTTCCATATGAATTTTGTTGTTATTTTTTCTAGGTCATTAAAATAGTTTCTTGGGAGTCTGATTGGTATAGCACTAAATAAATAGATTAGTTTGGGGAGTATTGTCATCTTTATTATATTCGCTCGGCCTATCCAAGAACACTGAATGTCTTTCCAATTATTTAAATCTGACTTTATTTTTGTGGCAAGTGTTTTGTAATTTTGCTCATATAATTCCTGACTCTCCTTTGGTAGATATATTCCCAAATATTTTATACTATCGACTGTTATTTTGAATGGAATTTCTCTTTGTATCTCTTGCTGTTGGATTGTGTTGGTAATGTATAAAAATCCTGAGGATTTATGTGGATTTATTTTGTATCCTGCGACTTTGCTAAAATTCTGAATTATTCCTAATAGCTTTTTAGCAGAGTCTTTGAGGTTCTCTAAGTATACCATCATGTCATCCCTCCTTCTCCCTTTAAATCTCTTCCCCTTTTTGTACCCTTCCCTTCTTACTCTTTTCCTTTTCCTCTCCCACTTTTTAACGAATTGAGCTTGAATTCTCTGTAAAACAAATATGTCAATTATTTTCTCTTTGAGCCAACTCTGATGAGAGTAAGATTCACACAATGTTCCTCCCCCTCTCTAAATTCCCTCAGTTATGATAGGTTTTCTTTGCCTCTTCATAGGATGTAGTTTCCTTCTTTTTATCTCCCCTTTCCCCTTTTTCTGACACTATCCCCTTTTCATTTCTACTTTCCTTTTTTAATGTTATATCAGTAAAATAAAATTATACATGTGGACTTTATGTATATCCACAACAAAAATACAGTTCTCAAGAGTTTCTTTTACCTTTTTCTGTTTCTCTTGAGTCTTATGATTTCAGATGATTTTTTGTTTGTTTGTTTAGATCTGTTTTTTTCCTTAGAAACAAATGAAATTCATCTGTTTCATTAAATGTCCATCTTCTTCCATGGAAGAAAATGCTCAGCTTAGCTGAGTTGTTTATTCTTATTTGCATTCCAAGTTCTTTTGCCTTTCAGAATATCAGATTCCAGGCCCTTCGATCCTTTAATGTGGTTGCAGCCATATCATGAGTGACCCTTATTGTGGCACCTTGGTATTTGATTTGTTTTTTCCTGGTTGCTTGTAATATTTTTTCCTTAATCTGATAGTTCTGAAATTTGGCCACAATATTCTGTGGAGTTTTTTTTTTTGTTTGTTTGTTTTCTTTTAGGGTCTTTTTCAGAAGGTGTTTGATGAATTTTTTCAATACCTATTTTTCCTTCTGGTTCTGTTACCGCTGGGCAATTCTATTTGATGATTTCCTGTAAAATATTATCTAGGCTCTTTTTGCATCATAATTTTGGGAAGTCCAATAAACCTCAGATTATCTCTCCTAGATCTATTTTCCAGGTCTGTTGTTTTTCCAATTAGATATGAAATATTTCTATTTTTTCTATTTTTCTTTTTTTGGTTTTGCTTGACTGATTCTTGATGTCTCAAGGGATCATTCATTTCTATTTGATTTGATTTTGAATGAGTTATTTTATTCATTAGCTTTTTTTACTTCTTTTTGTATATGTCCAATTGAGGTTTTTTTTTACTTTTTTTTTTAAATTTTTTTATTTTTTTTTATTTTTTATTATATATATATATATTTATAATATTATCCCTTGTATTCATTTTTCCAAATTACCCCCCCTCCCTCTATTCCCTCCCCCCGATGACAGGCAATCCCATAGATTTTACATGTGTTACAATATAGTCTAGGTACAATACATGTGTGTGAATATCATTTTCTTGTTGCACAATAAACATTAGATTCCGAAGGTACATGCAACCTGGGCAGACAGATATTAGTGCTAACAATTTACATTCACTTCCCAGTGTTTCTTCTCTGGGTGTAGCTACCTCTGTCCATCATTGATCAACTGGAAGTGAGTTGGATCTTCTTTATGTTGAAGATTTCCACTTCCATCAGAATACATCCTCATACAGTATTGTTGTTGAAGTGTACAGTGATCTTCTGGTTCTGCTCATTTCACTCAGCATCAGTTGATTTAAGTCTCTCCAGGACTCTCTGTATTCCTCCTGCTGGTCATTTCTTACAGAGCAATAATATTCCATAACCTTCATATACCACAATTTACCCAACCATTCTCCAACTTATGGACATCCATTCATCTTCCAGTTTCTAGCTACAACAAAAAGAGCTGCCACAAACATTTTGGCACATATATGTCTCTTTCCGCTCTTTAGTATTTCTTTGGGATATAATCCCAGTAGTAGCGCTGCTGGGTCAAAGGGTATGCACAGTTTGATAACTTTTTGGGCATAATTCCAGATTGCTCTCCAGAATGGCTGGATTCTTTCACAACTCCACCAGCAATGTATTAGTGTCCCAATTTCCCCACATCCCCTCCAATATTTATCATTATTTGTTCCTGTCATCTTAGCCAATCTGACAGGTGTGTAGTGGTATCTCAGAGTGGTCTTAATTTGCATTTCTCTGATCAGTAGTGATTTGGAACACTCTTTCATGTGAGTGGATATAGTTTCAATTTCTTCCTCTGAGAATTGTCTGTTCATATCCTTTGACCATTTATCAATTGGAGAATGGTTCGGTTTCTTATAAATTAGGGTCAGTTCTCTATATATTTTGGAAATGAGACCTTTGTCAGAACCTTTGTTTTTAAAAAATATTTTCCCAATTTGTTACTTCCCTTCTAATCTTGTTTGCATTAGTATTATTTGTACAGAAACTTTTTAGTTTGATGTAATCAAATCTTCTATTTTGTGATCAATAATGATCTCTAGTTCTCCTCTGGTCATAAATTCCTTCCTCCTCCACAAGTCTGAGAGATAGATTATCCTCTGTTCCTCTAATCTATTTATTATATCCCTCTTTATGCCTAAATCATGGATCCATTTTGATCTTATCTTAGTATATGGTGTTAAGTGTGGATCCATATCTAATTTCTGCCATACTAATTTCCAGTTTTCCCAACAGTTTTTTCCGAATAATGAATTTTTATCCCTAATGTTGGAATCTTTGGGTTTGTCAAAGATTAGATTGCTATAGATGTACCCTTTTTTGTCCTTTGTATCTAATCTATTCCACTGATCTACCGGTCTATTTCGTAGCCAATACCAAATGGTTTTGGTGACTGCTGCTATATAATATAGCTTTAGATCAGGTACACTTAGACCACCTTCCTCTGAGTTTTTTTTTTCATTAGTTCCCTTGCAATTCAAGACCTTTTATTCTTTCATATGAATTTTGTTGTTATTTTTTCTAGGTCATTGAAATAGTTTCTTGGGAGTCTGATTGGTATAGCACTAAATAAATAGATTAGTTTGGGGAGTATTGTCATCTTTATTATATTCGCTCGGCCTATCGAAGAGCATTGAATGTCTGTCCAACTATTTAAATCTGATTTTATTTTTGTGGCAAGTGTTTTGTAATTTTTCTCATATAATTCCTGACTTTCCTTTGGTAGATATATTCCCAAACATTTTATACTCTTAACATTTGTTTGGAATGGAATTTCTCTTTGTATCTCTTGCTGTTGCATTTTGTTAGTGATATATAAAAATGCCGAGGATTTATGTGGATTTATTTTGTATCCTGCCACTTTGCTGAAATTTTGAATTATTTCTAGTAGCTTTTTAGCAGAGTCTTTGGGGTTCTCTAAGTATACCATCATGTCATCTGCAAAAAGTGATAGTTTAATTTCCTCATTTCCTACTCTAATTCCTTGAATCTCTTTCTCAGCTCTTATTGCCGAGGCTAGCGTTTCTAGTACTATATTGAATAGTAATGGTGATAGTGGGCAACCTTGTTTCACTCCTGATCTTACTGGGAAAGGTTGCAGTTTATTTCTATTGCATATTATGCTTACTGAAGGTCTTAAATATATGCTCCTGATTATTCTAAGGAATAGTCCATTTATTCCTATACTCTCAAGAGTTTTTAGTAGGAATGGATGTTGGATTTTGTCAAATGCTTTTTCTGCATCTATTGAGATGATCATATGGTTCTTATTAATTTGATTATTAATATGGTCAATTATATTAATAGTTTTCCTAATATTAAACCAGCCCTGCATTCCTGGAATAAATCCTACTTGATCATAGTGTATTATCTTGGCGATGATTTTCTGAAGTCTTTTTGCTAATATCTTATTTAAGATTTTAGCATCAATATTCATTAAGGAGATTGGTCTATAATTTTCTTTCTCGGTTTTCGATCTACCTGGTTTAGGTATTAGTACCATGTCTGTGTCATAAAAGGAGTTTGGTAGGACTCCTTCATCCCCTATTTTTTCAAATAATTTATATAACATTGGGGCTAATTGTTCTTTAAATGTTTGGTAGAATTCACATGTGAATCCATCTGGCCCTGGGGATTTTTTCCTGGGGAGTTGATTAATAGCTTGTTCTATTTCTTTTTCTGAAATGGGACTATTTAAGCAATTTATCTCCTCCTCTGTTAATCTAGGGAGCCTATATTTTTGGAGGAAGTCATCCATTTCACTTAAGTTATCAAATTTATTGGCATAAAGTTGGGCAAAGTAACTCCTTATTATTTCTCTAATTTCCTCTTCATTGGTGGAAAGATCCCCCTTTTCATTTGTAAGACTATCAATTTGATTTTCCTCTTTCTTTTTTTTTGATCAAATTTACCAAAGGTTTATCTATTTTATTGGCTTTTTCATAAAACCAACTCTTGGTTTTATTTATCAATTCAATAGTTTTTTTACTTTCAATATTATTGATTTCTCCTTTTAATTTTTGTATTTCAAGTTTAATTTTTGGTTGGGGGTTTATAATTTGGTCTTTTTCTAGCCTTTTAAGTTGTAAGCCCAATTTGTTAATCTTCTCTTTCTCTATTTTCTTCAAATAAGCCTCTAAAGATATAAAATTTCCCCTTATTACTCCTTTAGCTGCATCCCAAAGATTTTGGTATGATGTCTCATCATTGTCATTATCTTGGGTGAAATTGTTAATTGTTTCTATAATTTGCTCTTTCACCCAGTCATTCTTTAAGATGAGATTATTCAGTTTCCAATTACTTTTTGGTCTATTTACCCCTAACTTTTTACTGAATGTAGCTTTTATTGCATTGTGATCTGAGAAGAAGGCATTTATTATTTCTGCCTTCCTACATTTAATTTTGAGATCTTTATGTCCTAATATATGGTCTATTTTTGTACAGGATCCATGAACTGCTGAGAAGAAAGTATATTCCTTTCTATTGCCATTCAGTTTTCTCCAAAGGTCTATCATACCTAGTTTTTCTAATGTTCTATTTACTTTTTAAATTTCTTTCTTGTTTGTTTTGTGGTGTGATTTGTCTAAATCTGAGAGTGCAAGGTTGAGATCTCCCACTATTATAGTTTTACTGTCTATTTCTTCTTGCAATTCTCTTAACTTTTCCTTTAGAACGTTAGATGCTATACCATTTGGTGCATATATGCTTAGTATTGATATAGCTTCATTATTTATGCTACCTTTCAGCAGGATATAGTTTCCTTCCTTATCTTTTTTAACGAGATCTACTTTTGCTTTTGCTTGATCTGAGATAAGGATAGCTACCCCTGCTTTTTTGGCTTTACCTGAAGCATAATAGGCTCTGTTCCAACCTTTTACCTTTACTCTGTATGTATCTCCCTGCTTTAAGTGTGTTTCCTGTAGACAACATATTGTAGGGTTCTGCTTTTTGATCCAATCTGCTATCTGTCTCCGTTTGATGGGATCGTTCAGCCCATTTACATTTACAGTTAAAATTACTAATTCTGTATTTCCTGCCATCATATTATCCCCAGATTATGCTTTTTCCCTTGACCCCCCTGATCCCCCTCCCCGATAGTTAATTTACAGACCCCCCTTGTGACGAGCAACCCTCCCTTTTTTTTTTTTTTAGTATCCCTCCCCCCTCCCTCCAAGTCCCTTCACTTATTCTCCTTTTCCTTTTCCCTTTTCCTCTCCCCCCTTTTAATGAGGTGAGAGAAAATTCTCTGAAAAACTTAATTATTTACTCTTTGAGCCTCTCCTGATGAGAGTAAGATTCACACAATGATTCTCCCCCTCACTAAGTTCCCTCAGATATGGTGTATTTTCTATGCCTCTTCCTGGGATGTAGTTTCCCTCTTTTTATCATTCCTTCCCCTTTTTCTGACCCGACCTCCTTCCCTTTACTACACCCCCCCTTTTTTTCTTTTATATCAGTAAAATAAATTTATCCTTGAGTACTTTTTATATACCCACAACAGAGTTACCGTTCTCAAGGGTTCTGTGTACCTTTTTCTGTTTCTCTTCAGTCTTGTAGATGTAGATCACATTTTTTGTTTAAGTCTTTTTTTTTTCTTAGAAACATATAGAATTCCTCTGTTTTATTGAATGACCATCTTCTTCCATGGAAAAAGATGCTAAACTTAGCTGGGTAGTTCATTCTTGGTTGCAGTCCTTGATCTTTTGCCTTGCAGAATATCAGGTTCCAGGCCCTTCTATCTTTTAATGTAGAGGCAGCCAGATCTTGGGTGACCCTTATTGTGGCACCTTGGTATTTAAATTGTTTTTTTCTAGCTGCTTGCAGGATTTTCTCCTTTGTGTGGTAATTCTGCAGCTTAGCCACTATATTCCGTGGTGTTCTTTTTTTAGGGTCTATTTCAGAAGGAGTTCGATGAATTCTTTCCACATCTACTTTCCCTTCTGTTTATATTATCTCTGGACAGTTCTCTTTGATAATTTCCTGTAAAATAGAATCTAGGCTCTTTTTTTGGTCATAGTTTTCTGGAAGTCCAATAATCCGCAGATTATCTCTCCTAGATCTATTTTCCAGGTCTATAGATTTTCCCAGTAAGTATTTGACGTTGTTCTCCAGCTTCTCATTTTTTTTGTTTTGTTTGACTGATTCTTGGGTTCTCTGTGAATCATTCATTTCTATTTGTTCCATCCTGACTTTTAAGGAGTTATTTTATTCTTTCACAGTTTTTAGTTCTTTTTGTAAATGCCCAATTTTGTTTTATATGAATTATTTTGCTCTATTGAATTTTTTTCCATTTCCCTAATTTTTTTTTGAGAATTATTTTCTTTTTCCAATTCAGAAATTCTATTTTCTTGAGATTTTTTTATCTTTTCCAATTCAGAAATCCTACTTTCCTGTGTTTTTTTAACCTTTTCTAATTCATAAATTTTGTTTCCCTGCATCTCCTGTGAATTCTTTATTTTTTCCAACTCCAATTTCAGGACGTTGTTATTCTCTATCATAGCTTCCCTTTCCTTTCCCCATTTTTCTTCAATCTTCCTTAATTTTTTAAGAGTTTCTTCTAGGAGAGAGTTATGTGATGGGGGGCAGGAATCGTTCCCCTTTAGGTTGTTATCTGCTGACTCTCTGCTGTTAACTTCCTCGGGGTTGGATACCCGCTCTTTCTCTGTATAGAAGGAATCTATGGTTTTTCTTGGCTTTTTGCTCATACTTAAAAAAATCTTTTGGGGTCTGTCCCTGGGGTAGGAAATTATTTATTTACTTCTTTACCAGCTTCCTTCCAGACCGGATGGATGCAGCGGCCCCTGCGCCTGAACTAAGATAGAGCTCTGGGAGAGAGTTCCCCACCCCCTCCCTGGAGGTGCCTCAGAGGTGATTAGCACTACTGTGCTTCCAGGGCGTAGAATAGTAAAGACAGCACAAAGCCCAGCCTATGTGTCCGGGTGGGGAGTGGATGTCTGCAGCAGGTGACGTGAAAAGCCCCTGCGCTCAAACTGGAAGTGTCTGCCAGAAACCGCGGTCCCTAGTTCAAAGGTTCCGCTTCTCTGGGACTTCCTGGAGCTGAGTTCCACTCCCTCCAGCTAAGCTAGGCAGTGTGTGTTGCCTTGGGCCGTATCCACCCACTTGTCAATCTCTTAACTATTCTCAGGAGGTAGCTGAGGCCACACCCCCTGGTGCCAAGATCTGCTGAGTCACCTCCAGGGTCCGGGGAAAATCTAATCTGAGTTTTAAAATATTTTGGCTTTCTCTTCTGAACTGCTAAATAATTAGCAGAGAAGAGCTAACAGCCTGTGCCAGATTCCTTTACCTCAGTGGCTTCTCTGATCCCAGAGCCCTTCCCAGCACAATGGGCGCAGTATGCGAGCACCCAGCCGTCTGTGCTGGCCTCTCTTCTTCCTCCCCTGGGAACTGACCTTTCCTGTTGAAACTCCAGATTCTCTTCAGCTGGTAAGTCGTGCTTCCAGTCCTTGTGGTATCTGTCAGTCCTGGGCTAATTCTGAGACTTAATTTATCTAATTGGTTGTGAGGGAGTGAGGACGTTCACAGAGTCGTATGTTTCTTCTCCGCCATCTTGGCTCCGCCCCCTCCAATTGAGTTTTTAAATGAGTTGTTTTGCTCTATGGAAGTTTTTTCCATTTCACTAATTTTTAATAAGTTATTTTCTTTTTATAATTCACAAATCCTACTTTCCTGGGAGTTATTTATCTTTTCCAATTCACAAATTCTGTTTCCCTGCACTTTCTATGAGTTTTTTACCTTTTCCAATTCACATTTCAGGAAGTTGTTTACCTTTTCCAGTTCACATTTCAGGATGTAGTTACTCTCTTGCATAGCTTCTCTTTCTTTTCTACATTTTTCTTCTAGCTTTTTTAAAAAGATTTTTAATAGTATCTTCTAGAAGAGCTTTTTGTGTTGGGGACCAACAATTGTCTGGAGATTGTCTGCTATTAGTCTCCTCTGGGTTGAAAACCTGCTATCTTTCTGTATAGAAGCTATCAATCATCCTGTTACATTTTTTTACTCATTCTTTAAATCCTATAGCATCTGCCTTCAGGGCCAGGAAGTTACCAACTTCCTGTGCAGAACAGGGATAGGTGTATGGACGGCCTGCCAATCAGCTACAAAGAGTGAGTGGCCAGGTATGTGAGTGCTGTTGGAAATAGTTCCACAACTGAAGTGACTCTGGCCTTTAAGGCTGAACTGCAGGAGTGCCCTGCAAAGAACCCCTCTATGTGGATTAACAACTGCCCGGAGGCAAGAGACTGAGCAGTGAAAGTGTCACTACCCCAATCCAAAGCCTTCTGTGGGGCTGTGGGTATTAGCAGCTGACCAGCAAATAGCCCTGGAAGTGCCTCTGCCCTGGAAGCAGAGTCACTCTATGGAACTTCTGTTGCCCCAAGCTGAGCCCTTCACTGTGCAGATTAGAGGCTGCCCCAAGCTGCTGTGTAGATTTGCAGCTGCCCTGGCCCTGCTTCAGTGTACAGATGCACAGTTGCTCTGGTCTATGCTGAGTGACTTCCAGTTTTGGGGGGGAGGGTATAATCAGATCCTGTTAGATGCCTGACTTGTGTTTTTAGAGTACCCTGTACCTCTGATTCTAATCTCTCTGCTGATCCACTGCTTTACAATCAAGGCAAAGTAGTCAGCCTATGGCAGACTCATTTCCACTACTCTTCTAGCCACAGAGCTACCCCCATCCCTGGTCCGCTCAGGATGCCAGTCTTTCCTATCTCCCTGCCTGCCACTAGTCTGTTCCCATGCCTCAGGACAAACCTGCTTTGGCAGTCCTCCAGATTATTTTCTGCTTGTAAGATGTTGTACCTTTATTCTTAATGAATTTTGCCAGTCAAGTGCTATTTTTGAGGCTGAATTCAAAGATTGGTAGTGAGGGCATGAGAGGAATTTACAGAGTCACGTGTGCCTTCTCCGCTGTCTGGGCTCTGTTCTCCAGTTGAGTTTTTAAATGAGTTGTTTTGCTCTCTGGAATTTTTTTTTCCATTTCACTATTTTTTTTTTTATTGAGTTGTTTTTTATTTCACACAAATCCTACTTTCTAGAGAGTTCTTCATCTTTTCCAATTCCCAAATCCTACTTTCTTTGGAGGTTTTTTTTTTATCTTTTCCCATGCACAAATTCTTTTTCCTTGGGAGTTCTTTATGTTTTCCAATTTACATTTAAGGAAATTATTTTCTTTTTCCACTTTATCAAATTATTCTTTAAGTGAGTTATAAGCTTTTTCTGTACTCTCTTGCATAGCTTCCCTTTCCTTTTCCCATTTTTATTCTAGCTCTTATTTAAGAATTTTTATAATTTCTTCTAAGGGAGCCTTGTGTGATGGGGACCAGGTTACATCCTCCTTTAGAGTTTTGTCTGGAGACTGTCTTTTATTAGTCTTCTCAGGGTTGAAAACCTTTTCTCTTTTGTATTAGAAGCTATTGATGGTTAGCATATGTTTTGCCTTCTTACTCATTTTTTTTTAAGCCCTTAGTTTCTGTCTTCAGTGCAAGAGGGTTACCAGCTTCCTCTGCAGACAGGAATAGATATATGGACAGTTGCTGTCCTGCAGATGGGCTACTAAAACTGGTGGAGTTGCAGAAGTGCCCTGTGAAGGGCCCCATTTTGTGGATTAGTCACTGCCCTGGGACTAGTGGCTGAGTAGGAAGTGTTACTGCCCTGGGCAGAACCTCCCTGTGCCAATCAGCAGCTGCCCTGGGAAGATCCCCACACCAGAAATTTCTCTGCCACGGGGAGCACACTCTTGCTTTGGAAGTTCTATTGACCCAAGCAGAGCTCCACCCCCCCCACCCTATAAATTAGAGGCTGCCCCAGGTGAGCCTCCCTTCTGTGCAGAAGTGTGACTGTCCCAGGCAAAAGCCATATTCTGCAGAATTCAGCTGCACAGCTGTGCTGTGGTCTGTAGTGAGTCACTCACTTCTGGTTTTGAGTGGGTATAGCCAGATCCTATAAGATTCTGGCATTTTTAGAGTACACTCTACCTTTAGCTTTAACTTCTCTGCTGAGCTACTGCTTTGCAACCAAAGCAGAACAGCCAACTTGTGGTATAGTCCACCCTGTAAATTTTCCAGCCACAGGGACTGCCCCTGCCCTGGTCCACTTAGTATGCTAGCCTCTGATTTCTATCTCCAGTAGTGAGGGTATGAGAGGAGCTTAGAATGCCTTCTCTGCCATCTTGGCTCTAAAGAAGAAGTTAAGAGAACTGCAAGAAGAAATAACCAGCAAAACTATAATAATGGGAAATCTCAATGTTGCACTCTCAGAACTAAATAAATCAAATCACAAAACAAATAAGAAAGAAGTTAAAGAGGTAAATACAACACTAGAAAAGTTAGGGATAATAGATCTTTGGAGAAAATTGAATGGAGACAGAAAGGAGTACACTTTTTTTCTTGGCAGTTCAAATTCAAATGCAGAAAGGCAGAAATAATAAATGCATTCTTTTCAGATCATGATGCAATAAAAACTACATTCAATAAAAGTCCAGAGGAAAATATACCAAAAAGTAATTCGATGTAATGTGCTGTTGTCTCCAGAAGCTGCCGATTGCTCTCTGGGAGGAGATCTGCTGTGTCAACTCAAATCTCTCGGACAGATTCTTCTTCCTGTAGAGAACCGTTTTCCTTTCCTGCAGAGAGCAGCCTCAAGTCTCATCCAGAGAAAACTCCCTTTTTCCTCCAGAGCTGCCCTATTTATCCTCCCAGAGAATGGACGTGGGATAATGCAAGGGCTTCTGGGAAGAATTACTTCAACCAATGAACTTGCTCCTCTTAAGCATGCAAGCTCTTCCCCAGGAAAGGCCGGAACTAGATAATTGTCAAGTACCAACTTAGCACTTAGTAAGAACCTAATATCTCATTATCTCATTAGCACTTAGTAAGAACCTAACAATTTGAAACTAAATAATCTCATCCTAAAGAATGAATGGGTAAAACAGCAAATCATAGACACAATTAATAATTTCATCCAAGAAAATGACAAGGATGAGACAGCATAACAAAATGTGTGGGATGCAGCCAAAGCATTAATAAGGGAAATTTTATATCTCTAAAGGCATATGTGAGTTTATTTTATATCTTGTAACTTTGCATAAAATAGAGAAAGAAGAAATCAATAAAAGAGACTTCTAACTAAAAAAGCTAGAAAAAGAGCAAATTAACCCCCCCAATCAAACATTAAACTTGAAATTCTAACAATAAAAGCAGAGCTTAATAGAGTTGAAAGTTAAACAAAACAAAACAAAACAAAACAAAACCATTGGATTAATAAATAAAAGTAAGAGTTGGTTTTATGAAAAAAAACAATAAAATAATAAAATCCTTGGTAAATTTGATAAGACAAAGGAAAAAGGAAAATCAATTGTTAGTCTTAAAAATGAAAAGGGAGAACTCGCCACTAATGAAGAGGAAATTAGAAAAGTAATGAGTTACTTTGCCCAAGTTTATGCCAATAAATTTGATAACTTAAGTGAAGTGGATGAATGCCTTCAAAAATGTAGGCTACCCAAATTAACACAGGAGGAAATAAATTGATTAAATAGTCCCATTTTAGAAAAAAGAAATAAGAATAAGCTATTAATCCACTCCCTAAGAAAAAATCTCCAGGACCAGATGGATTTACATGTGAATTCTACCAGACATTTAAAGAACAATTAACTCCAATGCTATATAAAGTATTTGAAAAAAATAGGGAATGAAAGTCCTATCAAATTCCATTTATGACACTGACATGGTACTGATACCTAAACCAAGTAGGACGAAAACAGAGAAAGACAATTATAGACCAATCTCCTTAATGAATATTGATGCTAAAATCTAAATAAAATATTAACAAAACAATTACAAAAAAATCATCTCCAGGATAATATACCATGACCAAGTATGATTTATATCAGGAATGCAGGGATAGTTCAATATTAGAAAAACTATTACCATAATTGACTATATCAATAACCAAATTAACAAAAACTATATGATAATTTCAATAGATGCAGAAAAAGCATTTGATAAAATCCAATATCAATTCCTATCAAAAACACTAGAGAGTATAGGAATAAAGGGACTTTTCTTTAAAATAGTCTATTTTAATCTATTTAAAACCATCAACAAGAATCATATGCAATGATGATAAACTGAAACCATTCCTAGTAAAATCAGGAATGTGACAAGGTTGCCCACTATCTCCATTACTATTAAAGTTTGTATTAGAAATGCTAGCTTTGGCAATAAGAGATGAAAAAGAAATTAAAAGAATTAGAATAAGTAATGAGGAAACCAAATTATCACTCTTTGCAGATGATATGATGTTATACTTAAGAGAACCCCAGAGATTCTACTAAAAATCTATTAGAAATAATCCACAACTTTTGCAAAGTTACAGGATACAAAATAAATCCACATAAGTCATCAGTATTCTTATATATCACTAACAAAATCCAACAGCAAGAGATACAAAGAGAAATTCCATTTAAAATAACTGTTGATAATATGAAATATTTGGGACTCTATCTTCCAAGGGAAAGTCAAAAATTATATGAGCAAAAGTACAAAAGACTTTCCACACAAATAAAGTCAAATGCAAACAATTGGAAAAATATTTAAGTGCTCTTGGATAGGTCGATTGAATGTAAGAAAGATGATAATACTACCTAAACTAATCTATTTATTTAATACTACACCAATCAGACTCCAAGAAACTATTTTAATGACCTAGGAAAATATAACAACAAATTTCATCTGGAAGAACAAAAGGTCAAGAAATTCAAGGGAACTAATAGAAAAAAAATCAAATGAAGGTGGCCTAGCTGTTGCTGATCTAAAACTATATTACAAAGCCGTGGTCACTAAAACCATTTGGTATTGGCAAAGAAATAGACTAGTTGATCAGTGGAATAGGATAGGTTCACAGGACAAATAACTATAGCAATCTAGTGTTTGATAACCCCAAAGACCCCAGCTTTTGGGACAAGAATTCATTATTTGACAAATACTGCTGGGAAAATTGGAAATTAGTAGGCATTGCCCATTATTTAACACTGTACACTAAGATAAGATCAAAACGGGTTCATGATCTAGGCATAAAGAGTGAGATTATAAATAAACTGGAAGAACATAGGATAGTTTACCTCTCAGACCTGTGGAGAAGGAAGGAATTTGTGACTAAAGAAGAACTAGAGATCATTATTGATCACAAAACAGAAAAATTTTATTATGTTACATTAAAAAGCTTTTGTATAAACTAAACTGATGCTGACAGAATTAGAAGGGAAGCAAAAACATGGGAAAACATTTTTACAGTTAAGGGTTCTGATACAAGCCTCATTTCCAAAATATATCGAAAATTGACTAATTTATAATAGTCTGAGCCTTTCTCCAATTGAAAAATGGTCAAAGGAGATGAACAGACAATTTTCAGATGATGAAATTGAAACTATTTCTACTCATATGAAAAGGTGTTGCAAATCATTATTGATCAGATAAATACAAATTAAGTCAGCTCTGAGATACACCTCTCATTTTGGCTAAGATGACAGGAAAAGATAATGATGAATGTTGGAGGGGATATGGGAAAACTGGAACACTGACGCATTGGAATTGTGAATTTATCCAACCAATGGATTCTGGAGAGCAATTTGGAATTATACTCAAAAAGTTATGAAACTGTACATACCCTCTGATTCAGCAGTGTTACTACTGGGCTTATATCCCAAAGAAATATTGAAGAAGGGAAAGGGACCTGTTTAAAAATGTGGCAGCCCTTTTCATAGTGTCTAGAAAGCGGAAAAAATGGATTCCCACTAATTAGAGAATGGCTGAATAAATTGTGGTATATGAATATTATGGAATATTATTGTTCTATAAGAAATGACCAGCAGGATGAATATAGAGAGATTTGGAGAAACTTACATGAACTGATGCTGAGTGAAATAAGCAGGACCAGGAGATCATAATATACTTCAACACCAATACTCTATGATGACCAATTCTGATGTACATGGCTTTCTTCAACAATTAGAGGATTCAAATCAGTTCCAATTGATTAGTAATGAACAGAACTAGCTACACGCAGAGAAAGAACACTGGGTTACAAGTAGGGACCACAACATAGAATTTCTACTCTTTCTGTTATTTTTTGCTTGCATTTTTGTTTTTTCTTCTCTAGTTATTTTTATCTAGTTTCTAAATCCGATTTTTCTTGCACAGCAATGTAATTGTATAAATATATCTACATATATTGTTGTTAACATATATTTTACCATATTTAACATGTATGGGATTACCTGCCTTTTAGGGGAGAGGATGGAGAGGAAGGGAAAAGTTGAAACACATGTTTTTGCAAGGGTCAGTGTTGAAATATCACCCATGCATATGTTTTGTATAAAAAGCTATAAAAAGAATATAATTTCTATTTCATTGTGGTCTGAAATGAAAGCATTTACTATTTTTATCTTTCTGCATTTAATTTTGAGGATTTTATGCTTTACTATATGGTCATTTTTTGTGTAGGTGCCATGTTTTGCTGATAACAAGGTGTATTCCTTTCTGTCCTTATTCAATTTTCTCCACAGGTCTATCATATCTAAGTTTTCTAGGATCCTATTACACTCCCCAGTTTTTTCTTGTTTATTTTATGATTAGATTTGAATGATTCTGAAAGAGGAATGTTGGAGTACCCCAATAATATAGTGTTTCTGTCTTTTTCTTCCTATACCTGACTTGAAATTGTCTCTGTGAATTTGTATGCTGTACAACATGGTACATATACATTTAATATTATTACTACTGCATTGTCAATGATATTCTCTAACAAGATTAGTTTCCTTCCTCATCTCTTTTAATTAGATCTCTTTCTACTTTTGCTTTTTCTGAGACAAGAATTGCTATGCCTGCTTTTTTTATTTCAGCTGAAGCCTAATAAATTATGTTCCCACATTTTACCTTGGCCTATATTTGTTTCTTTGTATCAAATGTTTTTCTTGTAAAGAATATATTGTAGAATTCAGTTTTTAAATCCACTCTATTCTTTGCTTCTATTTTATGGTAGAGTTCATCCTATTCATATTCACAGTCATAATTACCAGCTCTGTATATTCTTCCATCCTATTTTTTCCTTGTATATACTTTTGTTCTGTCTTTCCACCCTGTCTTTAGAGGTGTCTTTTGACCACTCCTCCACTGCCTTATCTTTTTTTTTACCCCTCCCTGCTTCTCTTGCTTTTTCTCCTTTGTTTCTACCCTTCTTTCTACCCACCCCTTCCTTTTCCTTTCCTCCTTCTAGTCCTATTTCTTTATTGGTTCAGATAAATTTCTATACCCCACAGAATGACTAAGTTTTTCCATCTTAGAGCCAAATCTGATGAAATCAAGTTTCAGACAATGCTCATTCCTCTTCCTTCTTTCACTCAATTGTAATAGATACTTAGTGCCTCTTCATATAGTCTAATTTGTTCCATTCTATCTTCCCTTTCCTCTTCTTCCAGTACAATTCTTTGTTCACTCCTTAATTTTTTTCTTTTATATCTCCACATCAGATTCTATTCAAAATCACACCCTCTGTTTATGTGATGTCCCCCTCTATGTGCCCTAGTAACAGATACAGTTCTCAAGAGTTAGTTATATCATTTTCCCTGGATGGGAACAGTTTAAACTATAAATAATATATATTCCCTCCTCTTTACCTTTCTATGCTTTCTTGAGTCCTGTTTTTGAAGATTACATTCTCTGTTTAGTTCTGTTTTTTTTTTTTGTTGTTGTTTGTTTGTTTGTTTGTTTGTTTGTTTTTTTAAATAGAAATGACTGAAAGTAACTTATTTCATTGAAGATCCATCTCCTCCCATTAAAGGTGATTTTCCATCTTGCTGGGTGGTTAATTCTGGGCAATAATCTCAGGTTCTTTGCCTTCCAGATTATGGTATTCTAGGCCCCCTGATATTTTGTTGTAGAAGCTGCCAGATTCTGGGTAATCCTGACTGTTGCTTCTTAATATTTGAATTGCTTTTATCTTGGAGTTTGCAGTATTTTTCCTTGAGATTGTAGGTCTAGAATTTTGCAACAACTTTCTTTTGGGTTTTTCTTGGGGAATCTCTGAGAGTGATCAATGGATTCTTTCAATAACAATTTCCTGCTCTGTTTCTTTTATTTTCTTTTTCTTATATATTAATTCCTGCCCCTCTATTTCTGGAATATCAAGGCAGTTTTTCCTTGATGATCTCTGGAAAAATGCCATCCAGGCTCGTTTTTTGTTCCTGGCCTTCAAATAGACCCATAGTATTTAAATTGTCTCTTCTGGATCTATTTTCCTGGCTGGCTATTTTTCCAGTAAGATATTTTACATTTTCCTCTATTTTTTCATTCTTTTTAGTTTGTTTGACTGATGTTTGATGTCTTATAGAGTCATTAGCTTCCATTTGCTCCATTCTAATTGTTAAAGTGTGATTTTCCTCAGTTATCTTTTGTATCTAATTTTCCAATTGAATAATTCTACTTTTAAGGGAATTGTTTCTTTAGTGGATTTATATTTTTGCATTTGGTCAATTGTATTTTTTAAGGAATTGCCTTCTTTTTCCAAGCTGCTGATTCTCTTTTGCATACTTCTCATTTCTTTTCTCGTTTTTCTTCTACCTCTCTTTATTCGCCTTTTGAAGTCTTTTATGAACACTTCCAAAAAAGCCTCTTTTGGCTTAAGACCAATTCATATCACTTTTTGAGTTTTTCTCTGTGGACATTTTGTCTTTGAGGTGTTCTTTTGGTCTTCCCTGACACCATTGTAGCTTACTATGGTTAAAGTTCATTTCTATTTCTTGTTCATTTTCTTTCCTTTAATTTTGGTAATTAGTCTTTTTTTTTTTTAATTTTATGATTGAGCACTACTCCTGGGGTAAAGAAGGTGCTGTACCAAGCTTCCTGTGCATCTCTGAGCTTTGGATTTGAGCACAGGCTTCCCTTGTGTTTGTGTGTATGTGAGGGTAGCTTTATGTGTACTTAGAAACAGCCTGGTTTCTCAGAATTTGCCTCAGCTAGGACAGTAGATTACCCCACAGTTCTGGTCATTTACTGAGCCAACATTGAGGGTCTCAGTTGCTAATTTGCCATTATTAAGACTCTCTCACTGTCTTTCCCAGACTCTGAGCTCAGCAGAACATCCTTTTCACTTCAATGAGACTGACCTTTTTTGAAATGTTTCTAATCTATCTTAAACTGAAGAGTCATTTCATTACTCATAATCTGTTAAGAGGTTTGGTTTCATGTACCTTTCAAGAGAAACTGGAGAGTTTAAGCAAAGTGCTGGCTTCATATCCCATTTCTAAAATACATAAAAATGATGCCAAATTTATAAGATTATAGGTCAATTCCCAATTAATAAATGGCCAAAAGATATGAACAAAAATTTTTGAGATAAAGAGATTAAAGAAACCTATAATCATATGAGAAAGTGCTCTACATCAGCATTGATTAGAGAAATCCAAATTTAAACAGCTCTGATGGTACCACCTCACTAAGGCTAAGATGAATAGAAAAATACAAAGATAAATTTTGGAGGGAATATGGAAAAACTGGGATATTAGTGCATTGTTGATAGAGTTGTGAATAGATCCAACCATTCTGGAGAGCAATTTGGACCTATATCCAAAGAGGTGTAAAACCCTGTATCCTTTGATCCAACAGTATGACTTACTGTGTTTTAACCCCCAGAGTAATCATAAAACAGGAAAAAAGACTAACATGTGTAGAAATTTTTGTAAATACCTATCAACTGGGGAATGGCTAAATAAGTTATGGTATAGAAAAGTAATACAATATTGCTTTTTCCATTAAAAAGATGATGAATAAGCTGATTTTTAGAAAGGCCTGGAAAGATTTACATAAATGAAACTGAGCAAAACAAGCAGAACTAGGAAAATATTGTAAATATTAACAATAACATTTTATGATGATTAACTATGACAGATTTGATTCTTTTCAGTCTATCAGTAATACAAGGTAAAAACTTTGGATACAAAATGCCATACACATCTAGAGAAAGAACTGTAGAGACTGAATGTAAGCCAATATATGCTATGTTCACTTTTTTTCCCTTTTTCTTTTCTTTTTTTCCTCTCATCGATTTCTCCTTTTGTTCTGATTTTTCTCTCAGCAAAATTCATAAGGAAATATGTAAAAAAAAATGAGTGTCCACATATAACCAAAAGAAAGTTGCTTTTTTCCACATGTAACTGGGGAAAATTAAAAAAAAACACTATGATCTCTAAATTAGATAAAATTAAAACTTTCAAAATATAGAGATCCAGAAGAAGAAATGTAAGCCATTGCTTGCAAATTTGTCTGCAAATAAAAATACTTACCGTAAATCTCCTGAAGATGAAGATATTTCCTAATATAATTATTCAGTCACAAAAATGTTGCTGTATCAACCTGAGCAATAGGCTACAGAACATTGAAAATGATAGAATAATAAGAGAGGAAATGACATTTCCTCAGAAAATTTCAATTTGAACTTTATTCAAACCAGTCTGTTTCCTAACAAGAATAGACAAAGCAACTTCCACATATACACAAACACAAGGGACTCACTCCTGTGTTCATCAGAACAAACAACAATTATAATAATAGATTTTAAACAGTGTTTTAAATAACTTTACATAAAATACATATGAATCTCATAGCAACTTTGTCAATTCATTTTGATTGCTCTTATTATTTCCATTTTATGGAGAGGAAAGTTGAGGATGAGATGAAATGATTTGTGTATGTTCTTATGGAAAATATTAAAAATGACAGGCGCTAATTAAGATTTGCTGCCAAGTTTATTTTGCTTTCTGCCATTTTATCACCGTTTTAAACTATATCTAATTCTAAGGTCCATTTTGTATTTTTATCTTTTGCATGAATCACTATGGCCAAAAAAATCATCATCTGCTATGCAATTTTCTAGAAATGAGTGTCTTATGAAATTCATTATGTCTTTCCTTGGAAACCAGTACAATCTAGTTCTGGGAGTGTTCAAAAAACAAAATAAAAAATAACCTTTTTCAATTTATTGTGTTTTGCAATATCTTACAATTGAATGGCATAGTATTTAAGCAGCCAGTATCACTTGCATGCCATATTGAGACACTGAAGTAGGATTTTTGTGTATGAAAGTCATAAGTAATGGTGTTTATTCTCAAATATCTAGAATCATGAAGTTGAAAGGGCATTAAGAAGTCATCTAGTATACTCCATAACCCCACTTATTAAAACAGGTCTCCTTTCTGTAGAATATCCTAGAAATAATCATTCGGTTATGGAATACTATTGTTGTATAAGAAATGATCAGCAGGATAATTTTAGAAAGGCCAGTAAAAATTACATGAGATGATTCTAAATGAAGTGAGTAAAAGCAAGAAAACAGTGTCCGCAGGAACAACAATATTATGTGATAATTAATTCTGATGAATGTAGCTCTTTTTTCTTAGCAATGAGGTCATTCAGGCTAATTCCAATAGACGTGTGATGAAGCGAGTTATCTACATCCAGAGAGCAGGTTTTGGGGACTTAATGTGGATCACAACATAATATTTTCACCTTTTTTGTTTACTTACATTTTTTTCCTTTCTTTCTCATTTTTCCATTTTTGATCTGATTTTTCTTGTTCAGCATGATAATTGTGGAAATATGTCTTTTAGATAAAGAAATATGTCTAAAATATTTAGAAATATTTCTAAAAGAAATGCACATGTTTAATATATACTGGATTCCTTGCTATCTAAGAGATGGGGTAGGTGAAAGGGAGAAAGAAACAATTTGAAACATATGGTTGTATAAGGTTGAATATTTTAAACTATTTATGTATATATATATTTGAAAATAAAAAAAGCTAAAAAAAATCATTCAGTCTCTACTTGAAGAAGTTGTAGTGAAGGAAAATTCACCATTCAACCTTTTGAACATTCTAATTTTTAGAAAGTTTTTCTTTATGTTTTTATAACTTCTACTCTTTCATTCTAGTTGGGCCCAAGCCAAGAAAAGTATAATCACTCTTCCATGTATTTCAAATATTTGAGATATTCAAATATTCCAAATATTTGAAGATAATTACTAAATCTTCCCCAAGCTAAATATCTCCAGTTTCTTGAGTAAATTCTTTTGCAGAATGGTTTTTAGTACCCCTACAATCCTTGCCATCCTCTAGACAACGTCTAGTAATAACATTACAATCCTTCTTTTCTTCTCTCCTTCTCTCCCCTTCTTCCTTTCTTTATCTCTCCCCCTCTCCCTCCCTCCATTAACTTCCTCTCTCTGTTCTTTCCTTCTTTCCCCACCCCAGACTATATATTCCATGGATGCAAATGAACAGATAAGTTTGTGAAGTCATCTATTTGGACTCTAAGAATCATGCATAATATAGGGAATATGTGTGTCCTTGATAGTACATGTGAAAAGGGTCTAAGAATTGAAGATGATAAGCTCAGTATGATTCAGTATGATATAGTAATACAAAATACAACCCTAAGTGGTATTCCTAAAATCACAGAGTTCTTAACTCTATTCTGGCTAAATCACACCTAGAGTATTATATATAGTTTATATGTGCCATATTTTATCAATGAAATAAACAATAATATCTATTAATCACCTACTCTATGTCACTTTGATAGATAATAAGAATACAAATCAAAAATTCTTGTTCCAAGAAACTTACATTATATCATATTGGAAAAGCATGCCTAATTTTAAATAAATATAGGATATAGGCAGATATAAGCAAAGGCATTTCTCTATAAAGATAGATAGATGTAGCTATTCACAGTGGTTGGGGAAGCATGGATAACTAGTACTCTTGAACTCTTGAACAGAACTCTTGAAAAAGAGAAGTCCTTAAGTTGAACCTTGAAGATATCTAGTCCAAGGCATTATAAAAGTAAGTGAGGAGGGAGAGCATTTCAGGGACACAAACTTCACAATGGTCCCAAGATAGAAAATGGTATATCATATATTAAGAACAGTCACCAAATATTTGGTGCATTGATATTTCTTGTGGTAGTCTTGATTAGAGGCAATATCAATCATTAGAAAGACTACTAAACTTGTAGTAATGAATTTGAATTTATAAGACCTGAGTTCTGGCTCAATCACTTTTGTGATCTTGATAAGATAATACATTTCTGTGTCTCATTATTCTCAACTACAAAAGGAAAGGGCCAAACTTGATGATCTCTAAGACCTATGAATCTAAGACCTGACGTATGATTCTCTGATGGGCACTAAATTCAATATCATTTGATAAGGGACAGCCTTGTTCTGATTTGATAAAAAATTCTTACTCTAGTATATCACTCCCTGTAGCTCGCCAGGAATTCACTCAGTAGATAAAACATTTCCTAAATACAGATGTAACCCATTTACCAGAAATAATTTAAATGAAATGAGATGGATATCTAGTCTTCAAAATAGTTTTCTAAAATAAAAATGCTATTTTCCTCAAAGAGATGCATTCCATTTACCACAACATGAAATACATGAAATAAAATGTAGATCTAGTTTTTCTAAAAATATTTTTTCTAGAATATAAAAATTACTATTTTTCAAAAATTTTAATTGAAAGAGTTTTGTTTCAAGAGAATAATTATGGTAGTAAATGTACTTCACAGTTTGAACCAATATAATTTTACCCACTTTCCCTCTCAATCCCTAGCCACCATGCATATGGAACAAATTCACTGTCCAGAAAGAGTAAGAAGCAGAAGAAATAGGGAAATGCTTAGAAGGATGGTTAGGAATATTAATAAGAAAAGATTAATAAAATTCCTCTAATCATCTTTGTCAGTTAAGAAGTTTGATTTTAATAAAAGTACTTTCATTTAAACCAGTTTAGGAGCTATTTACAAGCTTGAAGAATATTTGAAAATCTATAGCAATATAAGGCAAAGAAAGAGTCAAATGTTTCCAAAGTGAACTCTCATGAGTTAAATTAAAGGGTGATAATAACTATGTTTTAGTGAAGGCACTAAATTTTATCTAAACTTTCTTTTTAAAAAAATTCTTTTTCACCTAATAAGAAAAAAAGAATAGTAATCTGGTGACAGATACATGATTGAGGCGGATGTCTTTTCTATATGTCAACTTCTTCTTTGAACTTTTCTTCCCTTTAAGGAACCTGAAGAGAAAACTGGAATCACATCTTCTCTCATGAAGCCAGAAGCATAAAAGACCAGGTTCTTTTCTCACTAAGTTCTAAGCAACTTTTCTGATCAAATTGATCCAAACCATAGAGTAATCAGTCTTTCCAAATGAGCAGAGCCTTGTGCAAATGGTTTTAAAACCACCTATTACATCTTTAAATTTTATTTTAATCAGTATAATTATATAAGAAATACATAAATAATAGTTATAGGTACCTCCTCAAACTTTTCTCATCTTCTTAGACTGATACCAGCTCAAAGAGTGAACAAAAAAGCATTTCTTTGACTGGGGACAGAATAATGGAAAAAGAGATGGAGCACTGAGCACAAATTTTACCTATATGTCAGTTTTGCTTGAATTAAATTTCCAACTAGCAGCAGCCACAACAACCTCAGGGTCTTGAATGTCTGGCAAAGTTGGCAATAGTAACAAGCCTCAGCCACTTCATTGCCAAACTGTCTTCAGGCTAAAATGGCACCAGCCTCTTCCCCCACACTAACATACAAATGATTTTTAGCTTATTTATTATTAATATTTTAGTATCTCTAGATTCAAAAGGAAAATATCTAAAATATGATCCAATTGTGTTGTATTATGGAAAAATTATTAATCACAGTTTCATAAGTTCTACCTTTACTAAATATGGAATGGGAAAAATCTTTATTGTATTTTGGCTTTCCGTCTTTTGATTCTATTAAATACATTCATGGTCAGACAACCTTATCCAGCGCAAGCTTGAAGGTCAAAGGCAAAAGAAAGTGACTCCATTTAGAAAGCCACAATAGTGTGCTGTTCTGCACCCTGTTGCTAAACTAAACATTCCTTAAAATTGAATCCTAACTGATTATACCCAATGGGGAAATCATGGTATTATGTCCATCTATAGGCACTTCAAGGCATAGTAGTATTAATAGTAGTAGTAGTAGTAGTAGTAGTAGTAGTAGTAGTAGTAGTAGTAGTAGTAGCAACAGCAGCAACAGCAGCAACATTAGCAAATTATATTTAAAGTTTGAAAAATTGTTAGAAGCATTATCTTATTACGATTCCTTATTTTTTCAAGTGATTTTTTCAAACTGATACAAACAGACTTTAAATGATTTTTCCAGAGTCCTCCAAATAAAAATTATCTGAGATAGGATTTGACCTCAGGTTATCTTGTTTCCCTGCTACTCTGGCCACCCTATATTATAGATGGTATCAATATAACATACATATGGATAAATTGCAGCTATACTTTCAGTATGGGAGGTAGTGGAGGAATTCTTTCTACCAATATATAGTGGCATCTTCTCTTCAACTTGTATCTTAAGCATATAGCACCATGCTTAACACAATGCCCATCACACAAAAGGAAATAAGTAAATACCTATTCCCTCATTTCATTATTCCTTTGCCAACAAGTCACAGAACCATTGTGTGTAAGACTTAAATTTCATTCTTTCCAACTACAAGGTCAACTCTCTATCCATTAAACCATGATCTTTGCGTCTCTCTCTCCTTCTCTGTTTCTCTGTCTCTGTCTCTCTCTTCTTTTCTCTTCTTCCCTCTGTTCCCTCTTTGTCTTTCTCTCTGTATGTACACATATGTCACAAATATATAATATATAATATATGTATATATATATAATATACATATATATGTGTATGTGTATAATATATTGTTTTACATGTGTATATATATACATATATATATATATATATACACACACATAATATATATGCATATTCCCCATATATTCTTTCATGTTCAAGTCTGTGATTTCATTGAAATAGTGAACTTTCTAAGAGGCAACTTCTATTTACTTAAACTCAACAACTTCTAGCATTTTACAGCTTCCAAGTCACCTAGGCATAAAAAGTTTTACCCACAATGAGTTGGAATCCCCCCAACTTAGTGAATTTTTTTAAGGCCATGTGAGTTATCCTTCTCTGTACCTATAGAAGTAAAGTGCCTCTCTCTCCTTGCATGTCCTTGGATTTATAACCTCATTTTATTAACCATTCAATAAGCTGAGAGTAATTCATTATTTCTTCAAATCAAATATGAACTAATGGAAGAAAAGTAGAAGGTCTACTATTATCACTAACACTTACTATTTGAGTCATTGAAGAAAGATGACTTTTTCAGTTATTTTTAGTCAGGAAAGAGTTAAGAATCCAGGAATGTGAAAGTACCTATCATCCCTATGAATGATATATCTTTGCTCATTCTTCATGACAGCTTTGTCTATTATTTATGGGAATTGGGAAATGGTGGCATTCTATAAGTCACCTGTGAAACATCTGGCATCCGCTGCAAAAAAAAAAAAAAAATCATCAAAGGAGTTATAATTTATCTACCTATTTTTGGAATAGGTCAGAAAACATTTGGATGTCAATATGCTAAGCAGATTTATGAAATTCTATGGGTAGAAAAGAGGGAATGAAGAACAACAACAGTCCATTTGAGAAAACTCATAGCACAACAATTCTCCCTGAGCACAATCAAAAGTAATAAGAAAGACTTGGTGAGTTACGATTTTTCTTCTCAGAGATCCAGGATCATCAGATTTGAATTCCATAATAATCATATTTTTCTCCTTGTTATTTCCTATTAATTATAATACATTGAAGTTAGGCTCAGTCAACATTCTCTGGATCTCAAGAAGAAAACATAACAAAAGAGTGCACTCTCACCCCTAAAAACCTGCCAAAAGAAATTACTTGTGATATATGATTTACAGCCCTGTGGAATTTGTATTCTAGATATTGCAAATAATACTGAGTACTGTTGTTTCTATAATGTATTAGAAGGTCAGGAAGTGAATGAAATCAATCTCCAAAAAAGGAGAAAGGAAACCTCCCCATCAAAATACTGGTGCAGATCCTCATATTTTACATTCATTTTTGTCAAGGAAATTGAATGAGTGGCACTAATTTCATGACAAGAAATGTTTCTAAATAAAATATAGACTACACACACACACACATACATATATATATGTAGATATATATATATGTACATTCACATACATGCATACATACATATTCCCAAACATAGACACACAGATATCTTTCCTCATCCCTGCTAACCCTTTAATTTTGCTCTTAACTTGCCTTGCTATTACTTGATCTCCCCTCACTTATGGATTCCTCCCTTGTCTTCTTCCCTCACCATTGGCTTCCCTGTCCACCGATCCTTCCCCCTTTTTTCTTTATAGATTTTGGAAGATGTTATATCCTTCATACTGTATATGTCATGTTGTCTATTAAACCCATTCACTTTGTGAGTATGTTTTCAGAAGTATAAATCTTCCTCCCTTCTCTAATGCCTGTGTATATTCTTCCTCTACACCCAATATTAACTCTGTTCCAATCTTTCTTTTGAGCTGTTATGTTGTTGATGTTAATCTTAAATATATGTTATAAATTTTCCATGGAAAGAAAACATAAATAATTTGTCCATGTTTAATTCCTTGAAACTGATATTTGATATTGACTGTTATATGTAAAGGGCTAGAACTGAGCAATGCACTTGGATAATGAAGCACATGAGACTAATTGCCAATTGGACGGTTCCCTATTAACTTGTTTAAGGTTGACCCTCCCCAGCTGTTCTGTGCTGACTTGATTGGTGGGACAAAGAGAAGGAAGTGACTTGTGTGGGAGGAGTAAGAGAAACTTGGGTGGTAGAACTCAAGCTCACTTGCACTCGTGACCTGGCGTTGGAGGCGATGGTAAAGATCTAGAATAGACGTTTAGTGATCCTGACTCCTGCTGATTTCTAGAAAGATAGAGTACCAGCATTTGGCGCCCCACGTTGGGCGCCATTTGTAATGTGCTCTCCTGGCAGTTACAATTACTAGTCTGTCCTAGACCCACCAGAGTACCTTTGACCACTGTCCTCTGCAGTGTGAACTCTACCTGGCTCGCCTCCTCTGAGGCCTTCAAAGGTCTCTGGTCACAATCTCTTGAATCTATAGCTTAATAACCTGTAGCGCACTCAAGAACAGCCATGTGTAATCTTAAAACCCTTTATTATACCTACTCACATAATGCCCTGACTTGTTGGTTCCCGAGTGAACACCTGGTCAGAAGACCCACGTGTTCACTACCAAAACCCTTACCTCTTTTGGCTACCCATCTTGGCTTGGCCCCCCAGGCTAGGGAGCCAGGGTGAAGAGCGCGAGGTTAAAGAGAGCGCGATTGCTGCCTGTGGTGGGCTTACATAGGGCCTGTGAGGTCACACACACAGCCAATCAGCGAGAGAGCCACCCATTACAAAGCTATCTCAATATGGCCAGGATCCCGCCCAAGGGCAGTCCTAATATCCACAGAAATTACTTCCGGGCCTCAATCTCCCGATGCGCTGTGGCACCCATTTAAAGGCCCCTTACAATTCCCTTTCTCTTGTTTAGAAGAGAAGATCTTGGGGATAGTCTGCAGTAATGACTTCACTAATAGGATTATAAGAAATGCCAATGGAGGACTTCCGGCCAAGATGGTGGCGTGGAGGCAGACAGCTGCTTGAGCTCCTCGTTTTCTCTCAGAACTTACTTCATGACAAGCCTCTGACTTAATGCTCGACCCAGAAAGAAATCCACAAATTATCACCAAGAGAAGACATCCTTGAAAGTCGCCAGAAAAGGTCTGTGTTTGCTCGGGGGAGGGTCAATCAGACTGGGTGCAGACTGAGGGCAGACAGCCAGAGCAAGACAGGCAGCTCACAGAGCTCAGACCAGAGGGGGAGGGGTGTGATCTCTGCCGTTTCTGTGAAAGGGCTTTTGCCCCAGTGTGGATGCTCCGTCTTGGCAGCAAGCCAGGAGCGGTGGAGAGGGTGTAAACACCGGAGGTGAAGATTAAAACCCCAGAAAGCCAGCATCTCTCAGAACCCGGCCACCCCCAACCCCCACCTGGACTGACTCTGTGCATTCTCGGAGCCTCAGAGCCCAGACTCAGAACAGTCATTGCTGTTCTGTTAGTGGCTCTCTGCTGCCCTACCCCCAGTCTGTAGAGGAAGCCCATTAATACCATCCAGCCCCATGCCCCGCAAAACAGACCAATTGCTTCTCTTGTCAGTTTGTTTTCTTTGATTCCTACTCTGACAAAATGAACAAAAAATTAAAAAGGGCTCTAACCATTGACAGCTTCTGTGTGGAGAGGGAGCAGACTTCAAATGCTGAGGAGACTAGGAACAGACTGTCCCCAGATGTATCCCCTGAGAGGGATATAAGCTGCTCCTCAATACAAAAGAACCTCATAGAGAAAATCAAAAAGGCTCTCACAAGAGAGCTGGAAGAGAAATGGGAAAAGGAAAGGGAAGCTTGCCAAGAGAGCCTGGAGAAATCATCCCATGCATTCAAAGACAGAGTGGATAAAGAAATCAAATCATTGAGAAACAAGATTAGTGAGCTGGAAAAGGTAAACAACTCCAAGGAAAACAGGATTAGTGAGCTGAAAAAAGAAATCAGCTCTCTAAAAAATAAAATGGAAAAAATGGAAAAAAATTCCATAGAAGATAAAAACTCAATTGGACAATTACAAAGAGATATTTAAAAAGTGAGTGAAGAAAATACATCATTGAAAATTGTAACGTGCTCTCCTGGCAGTTACAATTACTAGTCTGTCCTAGACCCACCAGAGTACCTTTGACCACTGTCCTTTGCAGTGTGAGCTCTACCCGGCTCGCCTCCTCTGAGGCCTTCTAAGGTCTCTGGCCACAATCTCTTGAATCTATAGCTTAGTAACTGGTAGCGCACTCAAGAACAACCACGTGTAATCTTAAAAGCCTTTATTATACCTACTCACATAATGCCTTAACTGATGCCCTGACTTGTTGGTTCCCGAGTGAACACCTGGTCAGAAGACCCATGTGTTCACTACCAAAACCCTTACCTCTTTCGGCTACCCATCTTGGCTTGGCCACCCAGGCTAGGAGCCAGGGTGAACAGCAGGAGATTAAAGAGAGCGGTTGCTGCCTGCAGTGGGCTTATATAGGGCCTGTGAGGTCACACACACAGCCAATCAGCGAGAGAGTCACCCATTACAAAACTATTTCAATATGGCCAGGATCCTGCCCAAGGGCAGTCCTAATATCCACAGAAATTATTTCTGGGCCTCAATCCCGATGCACTGTGTCCGCCCATTTAAAGGGCCCTTACAATTCCCTTTCTCTTGTTTTGCGGGAACCGCACATCTCACCAAGCTAAACTTTTAGCACCAGCTATAGTTCACTTGATCCATGAGATGACAGTGTTATGCCCAAGGAGGTACAAAGCAGCAGATCAGTAAACAGAAGTATGACAATGAGAACCAGGCTCAACAGTGGCCCAAATGTTCAACCCATTCATCAAAGTCATACTCGAGATAATATGCCAAAGAGGTAGGATGTCAACACTGAGGTGGGAAGTCAACAAGGTAAAACATCACAATTCTAGTTAACAAATATTAGTAGGTAGGTTGTCACAATTCTAGTTACATTTATCACAGTTCTAGACCAATTCTAGTTTCTTACAATTTTCTGTTGTACTTTTCACACTCCTAGAACAATTCTAGCTTATCACAATTCTCAATTGCACTTGTCACAATCCTAGAGCAATTCTAGTTTATCACAATTCTCAATTGCACTTTTCACAATTCTAGAACAATTCTAGCTTATCACAATTCTCTATTGCACTTTTCACAATCCTAGAGCAATTCTAGTTTATCACAATTCTCAATTGCACTTTTCACAATTCTAGAACAATTCTAGCTTATCACAATTCTCTATTGCACTTTTCACAATCCTAGAACAATTCTAGCTTATCACAATTCTCTATTGCACTTTTCACAATTCTAGAACAATTCTAGTTTCACAGGTGCACATAAGCAAAGTCATGTCCAGTAACATTGTCTCAATAACACTGGCAGGTGGGTGTGTTGGTTTTTCACCCACTAATTTAAAAGCATAGTCCTTCAATAGAAAGCATAGGGCAAAGCCTCTTCCCAGGCCACCATATGGCAAGTGGCCACGGGAGAAGCAAGCAGGCCCATTGTCCATTTACAGTCTTTATATTGCGTATCACCCAAAACAGTCCATTTCAGCTGCAACACTGGAACTGTGACTGGTGTCTCTGGTCACGGTCAGGAGGGGCATCGCTGCCATCAGCGTCTGAAGGGCTGCGGACATCTGGCTGGTCTCTCTGGACTGTTGTCTGGTCCTTCTCTTGGATCCCCAGGTTACAAATGTCTCTGGTGGGGATGAACTCTGCTGCTGGATCTGCACCTAGGAAGGAATGTCCCTGGGGCCCAACTTGGGCCTTTCCAAATGCCATCCAGGCCTTTCCACATCACAGTGGAAACAAAGTTGTTGTCAAAAAGATTAACAAGCCAGACAAAAGTCAGTCTGTCACTTAGCTGCACTTTCTGTGTATGCCCGAAGTGCATTGCTAAGGTAAAATGCAAAGAATTTAAAAATGTAAAACCAAAATAATTTAAAAGTGTAAAACCGAAATAGATTAAAAATATAAAACCAAAATAACTTTAAAATGTAAAATCAAAATACTTTGAAGATGTAAAATCAAAAATGTTTAAAAATGTAAAATCAAAATTTAAAAATTGTAAGCAATCACATATCCCAAAATTCCCTTCTCTTGTTTAGAAGAGATCTTGGGGATAGTCTGTGCAGTAATGACTTTACTAGAACACTCTGGCTATATCCCTGAATTCTTTTGCCTAAAAATCAAAGTTTGAGTTTCTGATACCGAATTGTACTTCAGGAGTGTGAATCAATAAATCTGATATTTTCCTCCTGGGTCAAAGATCACACACTGTCTATTTATTCTAGTGATTAAAACAGCAATTTTCCAACCCATTCTAGGCATAAACACTGTTTTATAAGTACCCGTAGGGGGTTGGGAAATCAAGCTCACCTGTGGAAGTGGAAAATCCACGAGGTAATAAAAGAGGAGTTCCAACTCTCCAAAGACGATCCTAGCAGTTTTACAAGTATAAAACTCCACTCTCTCTAACTGCAAGGTCTTGTCCCTGTAAGGTTTCTTAGAAATTAACTGAACTGTATTTTTAAAACTTTTCTGATTATACTCAATACCCCACAATTCCTTTTTGCCTTGGGGCATAAAGCCTTCTCCTGTCCTTTGAAATGAAGACACTGGAGTTTTGAATGGATTAATGGGCAGTGCTGATGGTATTATCGCCCTTCCTTTTCCTCCTCCCCCTTCTCCCTTGGCCCAAGAAGGTGAGGCAGAGGGAAGAAGAATTGGAAAATTCCCCAAAGGCTGATTTAAAATCAAACCTGAGCTTTGCACATAAAAAGAACTAAACTTCTTCTCAATGAAAGAGTAATCAATAAATTCCTTAAAACAACAATGCACAAGGTAAACCAACAAAACGCTAAGAAGAATTTCTACAACTGAAGTCCATGTGATTCGTTTATTTCCTTCCTTAGTTTCAGCCACTGGTTTGAACTCTTCCTGTTCTATCTGTAGTAACCTAGCTTTTTCTTCTTTCTCTATCTCCATCTGTAGTTTAACCTGCAATTCCAGCAACTCTTGCTGTGGCATTTTATACTCTCTACTGTCATACAATCGCATTAGCTCTAGGTTGCTCCCTCTCCTAGCTCTATTTACTGGGTGTGGGGATAGCCTTTGTGGAGCTTGATTACAAGCTTCCTGCTGTTCTTCAGTGGTGATCTTTGTTAAAAGATCTTCCATCTGGCTCTTTAACCTCTTTATATAATAAGCATTATGTTCAGCTGTGTCCTTGAGCCTGATCCCAGATTTACCTGGGTCCATATTGCTTCTCTGTCTTCCCTCTTAAGTGGCGTTTCTACCGGATCTTTCAGAATCTTAATTCTGAATATTAAATATTTTCAAAACCTGATAATTCCTGATGCGTCCACGTTGAGCGCCATTTGTAACGTGCTCTCCTGGCAGTTACAATTACTAGTCTGTCCTAGACCCACCAGAGTACCTTTGACCACTGTCCTTTGCAGTGTGAGCTCTACCCGGCTCGCCTCCTCTGAGGCCTTCTAAGGTCTCTGGCCACAATCTCTTGAATCTATAGCTTAGTAACCGGTAGCGCACTCAAGAACAACCACGTGTAATCTTAAAAGCCTTTATTATACCTACTCACATAATGCCTTAACTGATGCCCTGACTTGTTGGTTCCCGAGTGAACACCTGGTCAGAAGACCCATGTGTTCACTACCAAAACCCTTACCTCTTTCGGCTACCCATCTTGGCTTGGCCACCCAGGCTAGGAGCCAGGGTGAACAGCAGGAGATTAAAGAGAGCGGTTGCTGCCTGCAGTGGGCTTATATAGGGCCTGTGAGGTCACACACACAGCCAATCAGCGAGAGAGTCACCCATTACAAAACTATTTCAATATGGCCAGGATCCTGCCCAAGGGCAGTCCTAATATCCACAGAAATTATTTCTGGGCCTCAATCCCGATGCACTGTGTCCGCCCATTTAAAGGGCCCTTACAGAAAATTAGACTGGAACAAGTAGAAATGAAAGACTCAAGGAGAAACCAAGAGGGAGTCAAGCAAAACCAGAGAAATGAAACAATTGAAAAGACTGTCAAGTACCTTACCAGAAAGACAACAGACCTGGAAAACAGATCCAGGAGAAACAATTTGAGAATAATCGGACTCCCTGAAAAATGGGAGGAAAAAAAGAGCTTGGACACCATTTTCGAGGAAATTATCAAAGAGAACTGCCCAGACGTTTTGGAAACAGAGGGTAAAATAGACATTGAAAAAATTCATCGATCACCTACTGAAAGGGACCATAAAATCAAAACGCCAAGAAATATAGTGGCCAAGTTCAAGAACCATCAGACAAAGGAAAAGATATTGGAAGCTGCTAGAAAAAAACAATTCAGATATGGAGGATCCACAATAAGGATAACACAGGATCTAGCAGCGTCCACATTAAAAGAACGCAGGGCCTGGAACATGATATTCCGAAAGGCTAAGGAACTTGGTATGCAGCCAAGAATAACTTACCCAGCAAGAATGAGCATCGTTTTCCAGGGAAGAAGATGGACATTTGACGAAATAAATGAATTCCATCTATTTTTGATGAAAAAACCAGACCTACATAAAAGGTTTGATCTTCAAATACAGAACTCAAGAGATTTCTAAAAAGGTAAAAAGAAATCTTGAGAACTATACTTCTGTCAAAAAAATATGTAAAGAACATATGTACAATTTGTCTTAGAAACTAGAGGTGGAAAGGAGATTATATCATAAAAAAGTGTAAAGTGGTGGTACTACATCTCATGAAGAGGCAAAGGTAACCTATTATATCTGAGAGAAAGAAAGGAGGGAGATGAACATAGAGTGTATCAATAGACATATTTGATTTATGGTGAAACTTCTTCCACTTCATTGAAAAGTGAAAGGGAAGGAGTAAGCTAAGGGGAAGGGAATACAGTAATTTCGAGGAAAAGGGGTAAAATAAGGGGAGGATCTTTAAGGTGGGGGAGGGATCCTAAAAAGGGAGGGCTGTGAAAAGCAAGTGGTGTTCACCAGTTTAATACTGGGTAGGAGGGTAAAAGGGAAGGAAAGGGGAAAAGCATAAGCAGGGGTTAATAGGATGGCAAGCAATATAGAATTAGTCCTTCTAACCATAAATGTGAATGGGGCAAACTGCCTCATAAAGAGGAAGCAGTTAGCAGACTGGATTAAAAGTCAGAATCCTACTATATGTTGTTTACAGGAAACACACCTGAAACAGGATGAGACATTCAAACTAAAAGTAAAAGGGTGGAGCAGAATCTATTATGCTTCAGGCAAAACTAAAAAAGCAGGAGTAGCCATCCTCATCTCAGATCAAGCAAAAACAAAAATTGATCTAATTAAAAGAGATAAGGAAGGGCATTATATCCTGCTAAAGGGAAGCATCAATAGTGAAGCAGTATCAATATTAAACATGTATGCACCAAGTGGTGCAGCATCTAAATTCTTAAAAGAGAAATTAAGAGAGCTACAAGAGGAAATAGATAGCAAAACTATAATAGCAGGAGATCTCAACCTTGCACTCTCAAAATTAGATAAATCAAACCACAAAATAAATAAGAAAGAAGTCAAAGAGGTAAATAGAATACTAGAAAAGTTTGATATGATAGATCTTTGGTGAAAGCTAAATGGAGACAGAAAGGAATATACTTTCTTCTCAGCAGTTCATGGATCCTATACAAAAATTGATCATATACTAGGGCATAAAAACCTCAAAATCAAATGCAGTAAGGCAGAAATAGTAAATGCATCCTTTTCAGACCATAATGCAATCAAAATAACATTTAATAAAAAGCCAGGGGAAAATAGACCAAAAAATAATTGGAAACTAAATAATCTTATACTAAAGAATGATTGGGTAAAACAGCAAATCATAGACATACTTAATAACTTCACCCAAGAAAATGACAATAATGAGACATCATACCAAAATGTGTGGGATACAGCCAAAGCAGTAATAAGGGGAAGTTTTATATCTCTACAGGCCACTTGCATAAAATAGAGAAAGAGAGGGCCAATGAATTGGACTTACAACTAAAATTGCTAGAAAAGGAACAAATTAAAAACCCCCAGACAAACACAAAACTTGAAATTCAAAAAATAAAAGGCGAGATTAATAAAATTGAAAGTAAAAAAACTATTGAATTAATTAATAAAACTAAGAGTTGGTTTTATGAAAAAACCAACAAAATAGACAAACCCTTAGTAAACCTGATTAAAAAAAGGAAAGAGAAAAAGCAAATTGATAGTCTTGAAAATGAAAAGGGTGAACTCACCACTAATGAAGAGGAAATTAGAACAATAGTTAGGAGCTACTTTGCTCAACTTTATGCTGATAAATTCGATAACTTAAATGAAATGGAAGAATACCTTCAAAAATATAGCTTGCCCAGATTAACATAGGAAGAAGTAAATAGTCTAAATAGTCCCATCTCAGAAAAAGAAATAGACCAAGCTATTAACCAACTTCCTAAGAAAAAGTCCCCAGGACCAGATGGATTTACAGGTGAATTCTACCAAACATTTAAAGAACAACTAACTCCAATGCTATGTAAACTATTTGAAAAAATAGGGATTGAAGGAGTCCTACCAAATTCCTTCTATGACACAGACATGGTACTGATACCTAAACCAGGTAGATCGAAAACTGAGAAAGAAAACTATAGACCAATTTCCTTAATGAATATTGATGCTAAAATATTAAATAAGATATTAGCAAATAGACTTCAGAAAATCATCCCCAGGATAATACACTATGACCAAGTGGGATTTATACCAGGAATGCAGGGCTGGTTTAATATTAGGAAAACTATTAGTATAATTGACCATATTAATAATCAAATTAATAAAAACCATATGATCATCTCAATAGATGCAGAAAAGGCATTTGATAAAATCCAACATCCATTCCTACTAAAAACGCTTGAGAGTATAGGAATAAATGGACTATTCCTTAAAATAATAAGGAGCATATATTTAAAACCTTCAGGAAACATCATATGTAATGGTGATAAACTAGAACCTTTCCCTGTAAGATCAGGAGTGAAACAAGGTTGCCCACTATCACCATTACTATTCAATATAGTACTAGAAACTCTAGCTTTGGCAATAAGAGCCGAGAAGGAGATCCAAGGAATTAGAGTAGGAAATGAAGAAATCAAATTGTCATTTTTCGCAGATGACATGATGGTATACTTAGAGAACCCCAAAGACTCTGCTAAAAAGCTATTAGAAATAATTCAGAATTTTAGCAAAGTCGCAGGATACAAAATAAATCCACATAAATCCTCAGGATTTTTATACATTACCAACACAATCCAACAGCAAGAGATACTAAGAGAAATTCCATTCAAAATAACGGTCGATAGTATCAAATATTTGGGAATATATCTACCAAAGGAGAGTCAGGAATTATATGAGCAAAATTACAAAACACTTGCCACAAAAATAAAGTCAGATTTAAATAATTGGAAAGACATTCAGTGTTCTTGGATAGGCCGAGCGAATATAATAAAGATGACAATACTCCCCAAACTAATCTATTTATTTAGTGCTATACCAATCAGACTCCCAAGAAACTATTTTAATGACCTAGAAAAAATAACAACAAAATTCATATGGAAGAATAAAAGGTCGAGAATTGCAAGGGAACTAATGAAAAAAAAGTCAGAGGAAGGTGGTCTAAGTGTACCTGATTTAAAGCTATATTATAAAGCAACAGTCACCAAAACCATTTGGTATTGGCTAAGAAATAGACTAGTTGATCAGTGGCATAGGTTAGGTTCACAGGACAAGATAGTGAATAAAAATAGCAATCTAATCTTTGACAAACCCAAAGATCCCAAATTTTGGGATAAGAATTCATTATTTGACAAAAACTGCTGGGAAAACTGGAAATTAATATGGCAGAAACTAGGCATGGACCCACATTTAACACCACATACTAAGATTAGATCAAAATGGGTCCAATATTTAGGCATAAAGAACGAAATCATAAATAAATTGGAGGAACATGGGATGGTTTACCTCTCAGACTTGTGGAGGAGGAAGGAGTTTGTGTCCAAGGGAGAACTAGAGACCATTATTGATCACAAAATAGAAAATTTTGATTACACCAAATTAAAAAGTTTCTGCACAAACAAAACTAATGCAAACAAGATTAGAAGGGAAGTAACAAATTGGGAAAAAATTTTTACAGTTAAAGGTTCTGATAAAGGCCTCATCTCCAAAATATACAGAGAATTGACTTTAATTTATAAGAAATCAAGCCATTCTCCAATTGATAAATGGTCAAAAGATATGAACAGACAATTTTCAGATGATGAAATTAAAACTATTTCCACTCATATGAAAGAGTGTTCCAAATCACTATTGATCAGAGAAATGCAAATTAAGACAACTCTGAGGTATCATTACACACCTGTCAGATTGGCTAAGAGGACAGGAACAAATAACGATGAATGTTGGAGGGGCTGTGGGAAAACTGGGACACTGATGCATTGTTGGTGGAGTTGTGAAAGAATCCAACCATTCTGGAGAGCAATCTGGAATTATGCCCAAAAAGTTATCAAAATGTGCATACCCTTTGACCCAGCCATACTACTACTGGGCTTATACCCCAAGGAACTACTAGAGAAGGGAAAGGGTCCTGTATGTGCCAAAATGTTTGTGGCAGCCCTTTTCATAGTGGCTAGAAGCTGGAAGATGAATGGATGTCCATCAATTGGAGAATGGTTGGGTAAACTATGGTATATGAAAGTTATGGAATATTATTGTTCTATAAGAAATGACCAACAGGAGAAATACAGAGAGGCTTGGAGAGACTTACATCAACTGATGCTGAGTGAAACGAGCAGAACCAGAAGATCATTATACACTTCAACAATGATACTGTACGAGGATGTATGCTGATGGAAGTGGATTTCTACATCCAGCTACATCCAGAAAAGGAACACTGGGAAATGAATGTAAACTGTTATTTTTACCTTCTGAATCCAATTCTTCCTGTGCAACAAAAAATTCGGTTCTACACACATATATTGTATCTAAATTATACTGTAATATATTTAACATATATAAGAGTGCTTGCCATCTGGGGGAGGGGGTTGGGAGAGGAAGGGAAAAAATCTGAATAGAAGTAAGTGCAAGGGATAATGTTGTAAAAAATTACCCATGCATATGTACTGTCAAAAAATGTTATAATTATAAAATAAAATAAAAAATTAAAAAAAAAAAAAAAAAAAAAGAAAAAAAAAAAAGAAAAGTCTATGTTAGTTATGAGGTACAAATTTGTTCTATTTGTGGGGGAAATTGGGAGTGCTCAAACTTTTACAACCCAATTTGCCATATTTCCCAGAGTCCTCCCCCAGTTATTAATATTTTTTAAAAAAATCAATTGGTGGTCTACTCAGAGACAAATGTTGTTATCTCTTTAGAATTTAGAATCTCACATGGATTATGAAAGAGGTAATGAAGTGATTTTTAATGGTTTTTGTTCCATTAATTCCTTTCAACTAGAATATCAAAATGTGTTGTGCACTTCAAGGATAATTCAATATACTACTCATAATATTATTTTATATTTATTCATAGTTACAAAAATACAATAACTTTTTTTCCAAAAAAAGTTTAATCAAAATTTCATACTATAGATTTCCAGCCAAGATGGTGGAGAGGAGGAACACATCTGCTTAAGCTCCGCATTTTCTCTCAGAATTTAATTCATAACAAGCCTCAGAATTAGTGCTTGACCAGAAAAAAACCCCACAAATAATTACCAACAGAAGACATGCTTGAAATTCGCCAGAAAAGGTCTATTTTTGCTCAGGGGTGGGGACTAACAGATCAGGCACAGGCTGAGGGCAAGCAGCTCAAGCTTGGTAGGCAGCTCACACTGTGAAGACCAGAAGGGGGAGGGGTGCGATCTCTGCCATTTCTGCAGAACAACCTTTAACACAATGTGAATATTCTGTCTTGGCAGCAAGCCAGGATCAACAGAGAAGCTGAAAACACAGGAGGTAAAGACTAAAACCCTGAAAAGCTAGTGTCTCTCGGGACCTGGCCACCCCTACCCGGAGTGACTCAGTGTGTTCTTTGAGCCTCAGAGTCTCAGAATGCAGACACAGCACAGCCATTGCTGTCCTGCTAGTGCCTTGCTGCTTCTCCTGCTGTTTGTAGAGGAAGCCCGGTAACACCAGCCAACCTCCCCCCCCCCCAAAAAAAAAAAAAAAAAAAAGCAGACTACATTTCTTTTTCTTGTTAATTTGTTTTCTTTGATTCTTATCTCACAAAATGAGCAAAAAAATTAAAAGAACTCTTTAACCATTGATAGTTTCTATATGGATAGGGAACAAGCAGACTTTAAAACCTGAGGAGACTAAAAACAGACTATCTCCAGAGGAATCCCCAAAGGGGTCTGCTCCTTAATACACAAAACAGTCATAGAAGAAATAAAAAAAGGCTCTCACAAGAGAGCTAGAAGCAAAATGAGAAAAGGAAAGGGAAGCTTGGCAAGAGAGTCTGGATAAGTCATCCCACTCATTTAAAGATAGAGTGGATAAAGAAATTAAATTCTTTTTTTTTTTTTTTATTATTATATATATATATATTTTATAATATTATGCCTTGTATTCATTTTTCCAAATTGCCCCCCCTCCCTCTATTCCCTCCCCCCGACGACAGGCAATACCATACATTTTACATGTGTTACAATATAGTCTAAGTACAATACATGTGTGTGAATATCATTTTCTTGTTGCACAATAAACATTAGAATCCGAAGGTACATGCAACCTGGGCAGACAGATATTAGTGCTAACAATTTACATTCGCTTCCCAGTGTTCCTTCTCTGGGTATAGTTATTTCTGTCCATCATTGATCAACTGGAAGTGAGTTGGATCTTCTTTATGTTGAAGATTTCCACTTCCATCAGAATACATCCTCATACAGTATTGTTGTTGAAGTGTACAGTGATCTTCTGGTTCTGCTCATTTCACTCAGCATCAGTTGACCTAAGTCTCTCCAGGCCTCTCTGTATTCCTCCTGTTGGTCATTTCTTACAGAGCAATAATATTCCATAACCTTCATATACCACATTTTACCCAACCATTCTCCAACTGATGGACATCCATTCATCTTCCAGTTTCTAGCTACAACAAAAAGAGCTGCTACAAACATTTTGGCACATATATGTCTCTTTCCGCTCTTTAGTATTTCTTTGGGATATAATCCCAGTAGTAGCGCTGCTGGGTCAAAGGGTATGCACAGTTTGATAACTTTTTGGGCATAACTCCAGATTGCTCTCCAGAATGGCTGGATTCTTTCACAACTCCACCAGCAATGTATCAGTGTCCCAATTTCCCCACATCCCCTCCAACATTTGTCATTATTTGTTCCTGTCATCTTAGCCAATCTGACAGGTGTGTAGTGGTATCTCAGAGTGGTCTTAATTTGCATTTCTCTGATCAGTAGTGATTTGGAACACTCTTTCATGTGAGTGGATATAGTTTCAATTTCTTCCTCTGAGAATTGTCTGTTCATATCCTTTGACCATTTATCAATTGGAGAATGGTTCGGTTTCTTATAAATTATGGTCAGTTCTCTATATATTTTGGAAATGAGACCTTTGTCAGAACCTTTGTTTTTAAAAATATTTTCCCAATTTGTTACTTCCCTTCTAATCTTGTTTGCATTAGTATTATTTGTACAGAAACTTTTTAGTTTGATGTAATCAAAATCTTCTATTTTGTGATCAATAATGATCTCTAGTTCTCCTCTGGTCATAAATTCCTTCCTCCTCCACAAGTCTGAGAGGTAGATTATCCTCTGTTCCTCTAATCTATTTATTATCTCCCTCTTTATGCCTAAATCATGGACCCATTTTGATCTTATCTTGGTATATGGTGTTAAGTGTGGATCCATATCTAATTTCTGCCATACTAATTTCCAGTTTTCCCAACAGTTTTTTCCGAATAATGAATTTTTATCCCTAATGTTGGAATCTTTGGGTTTGTCAAAGATTAGATTGCTATAGATGTACCCTTTTTTGTCCTTTGTATCTAATCTGTTCCACTGATCTACCGGTCTATTTCGTAGCCAATACCAAATGGTTTTGGTGACTGCTGCTATATAATATAGCTTTAGATCAGGTACACTTAGACCACCTTCCTCTGAGTTTTTTTTCATTAGTTCCCTTGCAATTCTTGACCTTTTATTCTTCCATATGAATTTTGTTGTTATTTTTTCTAGGTCATTAAAATAGTTTCTTGGGAGTCTGATTGGTATAGCACTAAATAAATAGATTAGTTTGGGGAGTATTGTCATCTTTATTATATTCGCTCGGCCTATCCAAGAGCACTGAATGTCTTTCCAATTATTTAAATCTGATTTTATTTTTGTGGCAAGTGTTTTGTAATTTTTCTCATATAATTCCTGACTTTTCTTTGGTAGATGGATTCCCAAATATTTTATACTCTCAACATTTGTTTGGAATGGAATTTCTCTTTGTATCTCTTGCTGTTGCATTTTGTTAGTGATATATAAAAATGCCGAGGATTTATGTGGATTTATTTTGTATCCTGCCACTTTGCTGAAATTTTGAATTATTTCTAGTAGCTTTTTAGCAGAGTCTTTGGGGTTCTCTAAGTATACCATCATGTCATCTGCAAAAAGTGATAGTTTAATTTCCTCATTTCCTACTCTAATTCCTTGAATCTCTTTCTCGGCTCTTATTGCCGAGGCTAGCGTTTCTCGTACTATATTGAATAGTAATGGTGATAGTGGGCAACCTTGTTTCACTCCTGATCTTACTGGGAAAGGTTGCAGTTTATTTCTATTGCATATTATGCTTACTGACGGTCTTAAATATATACTCCTGATTATTCTAAGGAATAATCCATTTATTCCTATACTCTCAAGAGTTTTTAGTAGGAATGGATGTTGGATTTTGTCAAATGCTTTTTCTGCATCTATTGAGATGATCATATGGTTCTTATTAATTTGATTATTAATATGGTCAATTATATTAATAGTTTTCCTAATATTAAACCAGCCCTGCATTCCTGGAATAAATCCTACTTGATCATAGTGTATTATTTGGAGATAATTTTCTGAAGTCTTTTTGCTAATATCTTATTTAAGATTTTAGCATCAATATTCATTAAGGAGATTGGTCTATAATTTTCTTTCTCAGTTTTCGATCTACCAGGTTTAGGTATCAGTACCATGTCTGTGTCATAAAAGGAATTTGGTAGGACTCCTTCATCCCCTATTTTTTCAAATAATTTATATAACATTGGGGCTAATTGTTCTTTAAATGTTTGGTAGAATTCACATGTGAATCCATCTGGCCCTGGGGATTTTTTCCTGGGGAGTTGATTAATAGCTTGTTCTATTTCTTTTTCTGAAATGGGACTATTTAAGCAATTTATCTCCTCCTCTGTTAATCTGGGGAGCCTATATTTTTGGAGGAAGTCATCCATTTCACTTAAGTTATCAAATTTATTGGCATAAAGTTGGGCAAAGTAACTCCTTATTATTTCTCTAATTTCCTCTTCATTGGTGGAAAGATCCCCCTTTTCATTTGTAAGACTATCAATTTGATTTTCCTCTTTCTTTTTTTTGATCAAATTTACCAAAGGTTTATCTATTTTATTGGCTTTTTCATAAAACCAACTCTTGGTTTTATTTATTAATTCAATAGTTTTTTTACTTTCAATTTTATTGATTTCTCCTTTTAATTTTTGTATTTCGAGTTTAATTTTTGGTTGGGGGTTTACAATTTGGTCTTTTTCTAGCCTTTTAAGTTGTAAGCCCAATTCGTTAATCTTCTCTTTCTCAATTTTCTTCAAATAAGCCTCTAAAGATATAAAATTTCCCCTTATTACCGCTTTAGCTGCATCCCAAAGATTTTGATATGATGTCTCATCATTATCATTATCTTGGGTGAAATTATTAATTGTTTCTATAATTTGCTCTTTCACCCAGTCATTCTTTAAGATGAGATTATTCAGTTTCCAATTACTTTTTGGTCTATTTACCCCTAACTTTTTACTGAATGTAGCTTTTATTGCATTGTGATCTGAGAAGAAGGCATTTATTATTTCTGCCTTCCTACATTTAATTTTGAGATCTTTATGTCCTAGTATATGGTCAATTTTTGTATAGGATCCATGAACTGCTGAGAAGAAAGTATATTCCTTCCTATTGCCATTCAGTTTTCTCCAAAGGTCTATCATACCTAGTTTTTCTAATGTTCTATTTACTTTTTTAATTTCTTTCTTGTTTGTTTTGTGGTTTGATTTGTCTAAATCTGAGAGTGCAAGGTTGAGATCTCCCACTATTATAGTTTTACTGTCTATTTCTTCTTGCAGTTCTCCTAACTTTTCCTTTAGAAAGTTAGATGCTATACCACTTGGTGCATATATGTTTAGTATTGATATGGCTTCATTATTTATGCTACCTTTCAGCAGGATATAGTTTTCTTCCTTATCTTTTTTAACAAGATCTACTTCTGCTTTTGCTTGATCTGAGATAAGGATAGCTACCCCTGCTTTTTTGGCTTTACCTGAAGCATAATAGGCTCTGTTCCAACCTTTTACCTTTACTCTGTATGTATCTCCCTGCTTTAAGTGTGTTTCCTGTAGGCAACATATTGTAGGGTTCTGCTTTTTGATCCAATCTACTATCCGTCTCCGTTTGATGGGATCGTTCATCCCATTTACATTTACAGTTAAAATTACTAATTCTGTATTTCCTGCCATCGTATTATCCCCAGCTTATGCTTTTTTCCCTTGACCCCCCTGATCCCCCTCCCCGATATTTAATTTACAGACCCCCCTTGTGCCGCACAACCCTCCCTCTTTTTTTTTTGGATCCCTCCCCCCTCCCTCCAAGTCCCTTCACTTATTCTCCTTTTCCTTTTCCCTTTTCCTCTCCCCCCTTTTAATGAGGTGAGAGAAAATTCTCTGAAAAACAAATATGTTAATTATTTACTCTTTGAGCCTCTTCTGATGAGAGTAAGATTCACACAATGATTCTCCCCCTCACTAAGATCCCTCAGATATGGTGTATTTTCTATGTCTCTTCCTGGGATGTAGTTTCCCTCTTTTTATCACTCCTTCCCCTTTTTCTGAACCGACCTCCTTCCCTTTACTACACCCCCCTTTTTTTCTTTTATATCAGTAAAATCAAATTATCCTTGAGTATTTTTTATATACCCACAACAGAGTTACAGTTCTCAAGGGTTCTGTGTACCTTTTTCTGTTTCTCTTCAGTCTTGTGGATGTAGATCAAATTTTTTGTTTAAGTCTGGTTTTTTTCTTAGAAACATATAGAATTCCTCTGTTTCATTGAATGACCATCTTCTTCCATGGAAAAAGATGCTAAACTTAGCTGGGTAGTTCATTCTTGGTTGCAGTCCTTGATCTTTTGCCTTTCGGAATATCAGGTTCCAGGCCCTTCTATCTTTTAATGTGGAGGCAGCCAGATCTTGGGTGACCCTTATTGTGGCACCTTGGTATTTAAATTGTTTTTTTCTGGCTGCTTGCAGGATTTTCTCCTTTGTGTGGTAATTCTGCAGCTTAGCCACAATATTCCGTGGTGTTCTGTTTTTAGGGTCTATTTCAGAAGGAGTTCGATGAATTCTTTCCACATCTACTTTCCCTTCTGTTTCTATTATCTCTGGACAGTTCTCTTTGATAATTTCCTGTAAAATAGAATCTAGGCTCTTTTTTTGGTCATAGTTTTCTGGAAGTCCAATAATCCGCAGATTATCTCTCCTAGATCTATTTTCCAGGTCTATAGATTTTCCCAGTAAGTATTTGACGTTGTTCTCCAGCTTCTCATTTTTTTTGTTTTGTTTGACTGATTCTTGGGTTCTCTGTGAATCATTCATTTCTATTTGTTCCATCCTGACTTTTAAGGAGTTATTTTCTTCTTTCACAGTTTTTAGTTCTTTTTGTAAATGCCCAATTTCGTTTTTAAATGAGTTATTTTGCTCTATTGAATTTTTTTCCATTTCCCTAATTTTTTTTTTGAGAATTATTTTCTTTTTCCAATTCAGAAATTCTATTTTCTTGAGACTTTTTTATCTTTTCCAATTCAGAAATCCTACTTTCCTGTGTTTTTTTAACCTTTTCTAATTCACTAATTTTGTTTCCCTGCATCTCCTGTGAATTCTTTATTTTTTCCAACTCCAATTTCAGGACATTGTTATTCTCTATCATAACTTCTCTTTCCTTTCCTCATTTTTCTTCGATCTCCCTCAATTTTTTAAGAGCTTCTTCTAGGAGAGAGTTATGTGATGGGGGGCAGGAATCGTTCCCCTTTAGGTTGTTGTCTGTTGATTCTCTGCTGTCAACTTCCTCGGGGTTGGATACCCGCTCTTTCTCTGTATAGAAGGAATCTATGGTTTTTCTAGCTTTTTTGCTCATACTTAAAAAAATCTTTTGGGGTCTGTCCCTGGGGTAGGAAATTATTTACTTCTTTACCAGCTTCCTCCCAGACCGGATGGATGCAGTGGCCCCTGCGCCCGAGCTAAGAGAGAGCTCTGGGAGAGAGTTCCCCACCCCCTCCCTGGAGGTGCCTCAGAGGTGATTAGCACTACTGTGCTTCGAGGGCGTAGAATAGTGAAGACTGCAGGAAGCCCAGTCTATGTGTCCGGGTGGGGAGTGGATGTCTGCAGCAGGTGACGTGAGAAGCCCCTGCGCTCAAACTGGAAGTGTCTGCCAGAAACCGCGGTCCCTAGTTCAAAGGTTCCGCTTCTCTGGGACTTCCTGGAGCTGAGTTCCACTCCCTCCAGCTAAGCTAGGCAGTGTGTGTTGCCTTGGGCCGTATCCAACCACTTGTCAGTCTCTTAACTATTCTCAGGAGGGAGCTGAGGCCACACCCCCTGGTGCCGATTCTCTGCTGAGTCACCCCCAGGGTGGGGTGGGGGGAAATCTAATCTGAGTTTTAAAATATTTTGGCTTTCTCTTCTGAACTGCCAAATAATTAGCAGAGAAGAGCTAACAGCCTGTGCCAGATTCCTTTACCTCAGTGGCTTCTCTGATCCCAGAGCCCCTCCCAGCGCAATGGGCCCAGTGTGCCCCTACCCCACCGTCTGTGCTGGTCTTTCTTATTCCTCCCCTGAGAACTGACCTTTCCTGTTGAAACTCCAGATTCTCTTCAGCTGGTAAGTCGTGCTTCCAGTCCTTGTGGTATCTATCAGTCCTGAGCTAATTTTGAGACTTAATTTATCTAATTGGTTGTGAGGGAGTGAGGACGTTCACTGAGTCGTGTGTTTCTTCTCCGCCATCTTGGCTCCGCCCCCCAAGAAATTAAATTCTTGAAAAACAAAATTAGTGAGTTGGAAAAAGAAAATAACTCTCTAAAAAAATAAAATTGGCAAAATGGAAAAAAATTCCATAGAACAAAACAACTCACTTAAAACCTCAATTGGACAATTAGAAAAGAGATATTTAAAAAGTGAGTGAAGAAAATACTTCATTGAAAATCAGAATAGAACAAATAGAATTGAATGACATGAGGAGACATCAAGAATCAGTCAAGTAAAACCAAAAAAAAAAAAAAAAAGAAAGAAAAAAAAAAAAAAAGAAACAATCGAAAAAAGTCATATACCTTCTTGAGAAGATAATAGACCTGGAAAATAGATCCAAGAGAGACAATCTGAGAATAATTGAACTCCCTGAAAAATATGAAGAAAAAAAGAGCCTGGATACTATTTTCCAGAAAATTAAAATTACCAAAGAGAACTGCCCAGATATTTTAGAAACAGAGGGTAAAATAGACATTGAAAGAATTCATCAATCACCTACTGAAAGAGACCTTAAAATCAAAATGCCAAGAAATATAGTGGCCAAATTCCAGAACCATTAGACAAAGGAAAAACAAATACTACAAGCTGCTAGAAAAAAATCAATTCAAATATAGGATTACTCAGGAATTAGCAGCTTCCACATTAAAGGATTGAAGGGCCTGGAATATGATATTTGAAAGGCTAAGGAACTTGGTATGCAGTCAAGAATAACTTATCCAGCAAAAATGAACATCTTTTTCTAGGTAAGAAGATGGAAATTCAATGAAATAAATGAATTCCATCTATTCTTGATGAAAAAACCGGATCTAAACAAAAAGCTTGATCTCAAAATATAGAACTTAAGAGATTCCTAAAAAGGTAAAAAGAAATCTTGAGAACTATATTTCTGCCACAAAGATATATGAAGAATACATGTATAATTTGTTCTACAAACTAGAGATGGAAAGGAAATTATACCAGAAAAAAGGTTAGTGGTGGTACTATATCTCACAAAGAGGCAAAGGTAACCTATTGTATCTGAGAGAAAAAATGGAGGGGGATGAACACAGTGAGTATCATATTCTCATTGGAATTGGCTTAAAGAGAAAAATATAGACTTATTCGATTTAAGGTGAAACTCCTTCCACTTCATTGAAAAGTGTGAGGGGAAAAGTGAAAAAGAAAGGAGTAAGCTAAGCTGAAGGGAATACAGATATTGTGAAGAAAAGGAGTAAAATAGGGGAAGGAACTCTAAGGGGGGAAGGGATACTAAAAAGGCAGGGCTGTGAAAAGCAAGTGGTGCTCACAAATTTAATACTGGGGAGGGGATAAGGGGAAAGGAAAGGAAAAAAAAAAAAACATAAGCAAGGGTTAACAAGATGGCAAGTAATACAGAATTAGTAATTTTAATCATAAATGTGAATGGGGTAAAATCTTCTATAAAGAGGAAGTGGTTAGTAGACTGGATTAAAAGCCAGACTCCTACAATATGTTGTTTACAGGAAAGAAACCCAAAGCAGGGTGATACATACAGAGTAAAGGTAAAAGGTTGGAGAAACTACTATGCTTCAGGTGAAGCCAAAAAAGCAGGGGTAGCCATCCTCATCTCAGATCAAGCAAAAGCAAAATTAATCTAATTAAAAGAGATAAGGAAGGGCATTTTATACTACTAAAGGGTAGCATAGATAATGAAATAATATCAATGTTAAACATATGCACCAAGTGGTGCAGCACCTAAATTCTTAAAAGAGAAATTAAGAGAGCTGCAAGAAGAAATAGAGAGCAAAACTATAATACTGGGAAATCTCAACCTTGCACTCTCAAAATTAGATAAAGCAAATCACAAAATAAATAAGAAAGAAGACAAAGAGGTAAATAGAATATTAGAAAAGTTAGATATGATAGATTTTTGGAGAATTCTAAGTAGAGACAGAAAAGGGTACATTTTCTTCAGGTTCATGAAACCTATACAAAAATTGACCCTATATTAGGACATAAAAAACCTTAAACTCAAATGTAGTAAGGCAGAAATAGTAAATGCATCCTTTTCAGAACATGATGCAATGAAAATTACATTCAATAAAAAGCCAGGGGAAAATAGACTAAAAAAAATTGGAAAATAAATAATCTCATGCTAAAGAATGATTGGGTGAAACAGTAAATCATAGACATAATTAATAACTTCACCCAAGAAAATGACAACAATGAGATGTCATACCAAAATGTATGAGATGCAGCCAAAGCAGTAATAAGGGGAAATTGTACATCTCTAGAGGCCTATTTGCATAAAATAGAGAAAGAGAAGGTCAATGAATTGGGCTTGCAACTAAAAATGCTAGAAAAGGAACAAATTAAAAATCCTCACACAAACACGAAAATTGAAATTCTAAAAATAAAAGGAGATATTAATAAAATGTAAATTAAAAAACAACCATTGAATTAATTAATAAAACTAAGAGTTGGTTCTATGAAAAAAAATAGACAAACCTTTAGTAAATCTAATTAAATAAAGGAAAGAGAAAAATCAAATTGTTAGACTTAAACTTACCACTAATGAAGAGTAAATTAGAACAATAATTAGGAGTTACTTTGCCTAACTTTATGCCAATAAATTTGAAAACTTAAAGGAAATGGAAGAATACCTTCAAAAATATAGCTTGCCCAGATTAACAGAGGAAGAAGTGAATTGGTTAAACAGTCCCATCCTAGAAAAAGAAATAGAACAAGCTATTAACCAACTCCCAAGAAAAAAGCCCCAGGAAGAGATGGATTTACATGTGAATTCTACCAAACATATGAAGAACAATTAACTCCAATGTTATCTAAACTATTTGAAAAAATAGGGATTGAAGGAGTCCTACCAAATTCCTTTTATGACACTGACATGGTACTCATACCTAAACCAGGTAGGTTGAAAACAGGGAAAGAAAATTATACACCAATCTCCCTAATGAATATTGATTCTAAAATCTTAAATAAAACATTACCAAAAAGACTACAGAAAATCATCCCCAGGATAATGTATTATGACCAAGTGAGATTTTTACCAGGAATGCAGGGATGGTTCAATATTAGGAAAACTATTAACATAATTGACTATATCAATAGCCAAATTAACAAAAAACATATGATCATCTCAATAGATGCAGAAAAAGCATTTGATAAAATCCAACATCCATTCCTACTAAAAACACTTGAGAGTATAGGAATAAATGGACTATTCCTTAAAATGATAAGAAGCATGTATTTAAAACCGTCAGTAAACATCATATGTAATGGAGATAAACTGGAACCTTTCCCAGTAAGATCAGGAGTGAAACAAGGATGCCCACTATCACCATTACTATTCAATATTGTACTAGAAGTGCTAGCCTCGGCAATAAGAGCTGAGAAAGAGATTCAAGGAATTAGAATAGATAATGAGGAAATCAAACTATCACTGTGTGCAGATGACATGATAGTATACTTAGAGAACTCAAAAGACTGCTAAAAAGCTATCAGAAATAATTCAGAACTTTAGCATAGTTGCAGGTTACAAAATAAATCCACATAAATCCTCAGCATTTTTATACATTACCAACACAATCCAACAGCAAGAGATACAAAGAGAAATTCCATTCAAAATAACAGTCGATAGTATAAAATGTTTGGGAATATATCTACCAAAGGAAAGTCAGGAATTATATGAGCAAAACTACAAAACACTTACCACAAAAATAAAGTCAGATTTCAATAATTGGAAAGACATTAAGTGCTCTTGGATAGAACAAGCGAATATAATCAAGATGACAATACTCCCTAAACTAATCTATTTATTTAGTGTTATACCAATCAGACTCCCAAGAAACTATTTAATGACCTAGAAAAAATAACAACAAAATTCATGTGGAAGAACAAAAGGTTGAGAATTTCAAGGGAAGTGATGAAAAAAAAAAAAAAATCAAATGAATGTGGCCAAGCTGCACCTGATCTAGAACTATATTATAAAGCAAGTCACCAAAACCATTTGGTATTGGCTAAGAAATAGATTGGTTGATCAGTGGAATACCTTAGGTTCACAGGGCAAGATAGTGAATAAAAATAGCAATCTAGTGTTTGACAAATCCAAAGATACGAACTTCTGGGATAAGAATTAATTATTTGACAAAAAACGCTGTGAAAACTGGAAATTAATATGGCATAAACTAGGCATGGACCCACATTTAACACCACATACTAGGATAAGATAAAAATGGGTCCATGACTTAGGCATAAAGAATGAAATCATAAATAAATTAGAGGAACATAGAATAGTTTACCTCTCAGACTTGTGGAGGAGGAAGGAATTTGTGATCAAAGGAGAACTAGAGAACATTATTGATCACAAAATAGAAAATTTTGATTACATCAAATTAAAAAGCTTTTGTACAAACAAAACTAATGCAAACTAATGCAAACAAGATTAGAAGGGAAGTAACACATCGGAAAAATATTTTTACAGTTAAAGGTTCTGATAAAAGCCTCATTTCCAAAATACACAGAGAATTGACTCTAATTTATAAGAAATCAAGCCATTCTCCAATTGAAAAATGGTCAAAGGATATGAACAGACAATTTTGAGGTGATGAAATTGAAACTATTTCCACTCATATGAAAGAGTGTTTCAAATCACTATTGATCAGAACAATTCAAATTAAAACAACTCTGAGATACCACTACGCACCTGTCAGATTGGCTAAGATGACAGGAACAAATAACGATGAATGTTGGAGTGGATGTGGAAAAACTGAGACACTGATGCATTGTTGGTGGAGTTATGAAAGAATCCAACCATTCTGGAGAGCAATCTGGAATTATGCCCCAAAAGTTATCAAACTGTGCATACCCTTTGATCCAGCAGTGCTACTCCTGGGCTTATATCCCAAGGAGATACTAAAGGAGGGAAAGGGACCTGTATGTGCCAAAATGTTTGTGGCAGCCCTTTTTGTGGTAACTAGAACCTGGAAAATGAATGGATGCCCATCAATTGGAGAATGGTTGGGTAAATTATGGTACATGAATGTTATGGAATTTTATTGTTTTGTAAGAATCAACAGGATGAATACAGAGAGGCTTGGAGAGACTTACATCAACTGATGCTGAGTGAAAGGAGCAGAACTAGGAGATCAGATGTATTCTGATGGAAATGGATATCTTTAACATAGAGAAGAGCTAATCCAATTCCAATTGATCAATGATGGACAGAATCAGCTACACCCAGAAAAGAAGCACTGGGAAATGAGTATAAACTGTTAGCATTTTTTTTGTTTTTCTCCCCAGATTATTTTTACTTTCCAAATCCAATTCTTCCTTTGCAACAACAACAACAACAAGAACAACAACAAAATTCAGTTCTGCACATATATATTGTACCTAGGATATACTATAACATATTTAATATGTATGGGAATGATTGCCATCTAGGGGAGGGGGTGGAGGGAAGGAGGGGAAAAATTCAGAACAGAAGGGAGTACAATTTGTAAAGAATTACCTATGCATATGTACTGTCAAAAAATGTTATAATTACAAAATTAATAAAAAAAGAAAAATGGCCCTTCTCACTATTCTGTACTGGCTGGATCTTTTGGTATATATAGATAATTGTAGGAAGGATTAGGTGGTGGAGTAAGAGAAACAGAGTCACTTCGGAGAAGGACTACAAGAAGGGAGGTTGGTGGCATACCTTATGGTTGTTTGTCTGTCCCCTTTACTTCTCCCCCTAAAGACCAAGGGTTTTTGCTTATCCTGACTCTGATTCCGAGGCCTCCAGCGAATTAACTTTGCCTTCACAATAATCATAAATGAACTTAATTTTGGTCAGAGTTTTTTATTAGAATGAAAGTTTACAATATTTGGCTTACCACTATAAAATGAAGTTTTAAATTTGGTCCCAAAATTAATCAAATTTTTTTTTTTTTAAATTTTAAAAGGATAAAATAAAACTGCTTACTCACAAAGATATGTGGTAGAAAATGCCAGGAGAATTTTAAACATTCTCCTGGTGAGTGATAGATTTATTTTAAAGTTCCTTAATCAATCATCAACAGCAAAAAAGGGAGAGTTATGATTTAAAATATTTAGTTTTCTCCAGGCTAATGTTAAATACTGTGCTAAATGATAAATGAACTTAAAGGTCAGTCAGATATATAGTATTTAAAAGTATTTTATGTTATATTTTTTAAAATTTCAGTAACTTATTTGGTATAGTTACTCAGCCATTCAATACTGTATCTATGCGAAGATAGTCAGTGGGCCACTGTTAAAAGAGGAAAACAAAGCAAAACAAAGTCACATGTAAAAGTAATGATGCGCCACAGTTCTCTTTTAATGTCCTGACCCAGTTTCCCTAATTGTCCTATTCAGTTACTCTGCCTCAGCTTATAACCATTTGGTCTTAATGTTAGGATAAAGGTTTCATATCTTAGACTTTAACCTATAATCATTCCCTCTTAATGTTTGATGGGATAAAGGTCTTTATCCATTTTAGACAGCATTAGAATATCAGGAGCCTCTCCAGTACCTCCTTCCATTTAGTCATCCTAGGTGTCTGCTTCCATTATGTCATCCTCATCCTAGGTTCCTCCTTCCATTAGATCATCCCCATCTAGGTACCTCCCCCATTATGTCATCATTCTTATAATCTTATAAAAGAATGTTGTATCTGGCATTCATGGTTGGATTCTTGAAGACAATAGTCTCATTCAGTCCTGGGACCAAACCATGGATCTATTTGGTCCCAGTAAATCCCATTTAATAAATTATTAAATACTCTCTAATCTCTATCTTGCTCAGTTTCTCTGGCATTACACTAAAGTTATTCTTTTCTTAAAATGCTTATTTTACAAACATATAGATGTTTTAAACACTGAATATTACAAATAATACATCCCAGCCATATGTTCATATCGGCTTTATAGTATTCCAGACAACTCTCCAAAACCATCTGTGCCACATGACACAAATAAAATCACAGTTCTAAACAATAACAAGACAACAGCAACAATAGTGCTCATATAAAGAATCTATGAATAGAATAGAAATTAATTATACTGCTAAATGGGAAAATAGATATACATGAATCTATAAAATGTGTAAATTTTAATTATTTTCAAAGCAATGCCTGTAATTAACTAAGTCTGATTTTATTTAATTAAAACAATTCTAAACATTAGTAGTTCTCATGAACTAATTTCAAGTCAGCCTGCTATGAGAATTTTTCTGTTCTCCTTTATTTTGGAATCTTCTCACATTATATGGTCTTTGAGATAATGTATCCTGGAGTACAATTCAATAGAGATAAAGAGAAAAGAGTTGTTAGACAAGCATACTTCTTGATATTTTTCAAAGAAGAGCTTCTGGGAATATTAAGGGGTAATAGCTACATGGAATTAGAAAACATTTCATTTTTCATCAGGACGCCTGAGGTTTAAATATTAATTCTGCTGTATAGAAACTGACTTAAACAAGTGATCTGATCTCACAGAACTTCAGTATTCTTTCTTTGAAGTAATCCATTTCCATGGCCCAAAATTCCTCCTTTCCATTGCTTCCATGAAATGACAAGATGAAATTGACATAAACCCAGAGGGTAGGAAAGGCCCATATAAAACTTGGCAACTATAACCTGTGCACCTATGAAGAATTATTTTTATATTACCTCATTTGTGTCAAAGATGATTGAAGAGCTAAAATATTGTGGTCCTTTAAACTTTTTTCTTAACTAAATTTGATACAAGTAGATACAAAATGAATGTGGATACTGACATAGAAATTATTCCGAGCCAAAAAAAGTGATTTATGTTCTTTCAGTTTATGAAACTAACAATACCCTATGAAGCCCAAACCTACAATTTTACAATCACTTAATGGCCCACAATTTCCCAAGTGTCTTTTTGGAAAAAAAGACTTCTTAGAATTATAGTCAAGGAAGTCACTTGCATATTTACTTTTGTATTAATTCCACAGTTTTTTTGATGTTTTGTTTTGATTTTTTTTTTTTTTTTTAATAAAATGGTAAGAGCAAGCTAGCAAAATTCCCTTCAGGCTAGGAGTACGGTAGTAAAAGAGAAAACAGAATGTTGATTTATTTGAAATTAAGGAAATATAATGAAATCTCAAAGAGACCTCATAGTCTATTAAATCAGAATCATATACCAAATAATAGAGATTTACTTGACCATAAAACTAACAAAATATTGACAACATGGAGGTTACCAAGTGCTAAAAATCCAAAAGTTGCCACAAGAATGCTCATCACATGAATTATTCTAGTTTCATATCAGGCATCTGGTAACCTTCTTGTCATACTGAAGGTAATATTGGCCAATAACAGAAAAAAGAGACTGCCAATGTTCCACCATTTTTGACTTTTTTGTATATTAAACAACAACAACAACAACAATACCATTCTACTGATGCTCTTCTCTTTATTCTACTATTATTTCCTAATCATTTACTCCACCTTTTTAATATTAACTTTATCCAATAATATTTTAATTTAGATGGGCTTCAAGAATTTCTAGTTCACAAAATAATTGAGATTAGATTTGAAAAAGTCTCAAAAGCTGACTAGTTTAGTTTCCTAAAATTTTTCCAGTTCCCAAATAGGTTAAGTGATTTATCTAACTTCTTATAGGCAATGAAAGTAGGAGCTAGTTTTTGACTCATGTATTCTTACTTTAGAGTCAGTGTTCTTTTCACTATACCATGGTACTCTATGGAATATGATAGTAGTGTTAGGGTACTACTCTGAACTTCAAGATTATTATAAGAATAGTTTACTAGTATAAACAACTGTTACCAATATAGTTCTTTAAGATTTTCAAAGAATTTTTTTCACAATGAATCTTTGAGGTATGGAGCATTTTTCTCCTTTATTTTTAAAGAGGAAAAAAACTGAGGCTCAAAGAGCTGGGATTTGAACTCAGGAACATTTCACCTCCAATTCTGGTGCCTTTTCCACTCTGCTACAATATAAATATTGTGATGATATCTTGAGAGAATATTTCTGAGATTCCATGCTTAATATAAGGTAAAACAAATCTGTCAGGTATATGGAATCCTAATCTTTCTTGTTCTAAGTATAAACATAATTTAATAATTGTAAATATGTGTAAAGAAAGAATAGCCAAAGAGAAACTTCACAGCTCTTTGATCTACATTGAGTATCCACTTTAGGTGGCAGAATTTTGGTTGGCTCTTAGTAATAAATCATTCATCTAGATCTTCAACAGACAATCTCTAATAAAAAAGTAAGCTATATTTATGACAAATATTGATGCCAAATGTGGTATACATTAGAAAATATGCTGAAAGAGGAAGGAAAATAGGGTATAATATGTTGACTTGGACATATAAGATGGATTTGTGCAGTCATATATTGTGGAATGGACATGGTCTTTTGAGAGGTTATTTTAAGGAGCATCTAGGTGTTGCAGGGAATAGAGCACTGGCTCTGAAGTCAGAAGGACTTGAGTTAAAATCTGGCCTCACTTTCTAGCTTAACCCCAATTGCCTCAGCAAAAAACATTTAAAAAGGTTATTTTAAGACTTGATTTGATAATTAAAAACAAACTTCCTGTGAATCTGAATAGGAAAAGATTGTCATATTGTGAAATAGAGTTTAGAACCCCCATTTTCCTATTCAATTTATGTTTACATATAAAAAAAGTATTACTTTGTAATTTATTGAAGTGATAACAAACTAAAGAATGACCTCTTCTTCCATTCAAAAGCCTATATGTCTCTATTGATTATATTAATCATGAATGGCATTGATGAAAACAGATCTCACTCTTTTATGATCTATGAGTATTCATCAGAATACCACTGATTAGTGTTGGTTGCATTTATCAAGGAATCTTTAATGATTTTAACAGATTACTGGAGAGGAGACCAAAGTTGTGTTTTGCTTGATATACTTATGTAATCAATAAGCAATAAACAGGGTAGTAATTATATTTTTTGCAAAATTAAATAAATTCTGGGACTCTAAAAATGGGATTAGCCATAGAGATTAATTTGCAAGAGTATGTTTGTTTTCTTCCCAGATTAAGTATACAAGCACATCTTTACCATAAAATTTTATAAAGATGAGAGTATGGGTATATAAGCTACTAGTTATTAGTATTCTATTGATTTTATCATGACAAAAGAAAAACAGAATCCTTATATATGGGGAGGTCTTTCATAGGTTTCTGTTTTCAGATGATACTGTGTTGAATGAAGCAAGTTCCAGAAAATTATGTGGTCTCTTCAATGAGATTAATGATAACCTTAAAGGGATTGACCTAACAATAAAAATAGAAAAAAAGAACTAAATGAAAGAAAAAAATAACTATTCTCAGACCATCATTGGATGCCTAATCCTTTTAGGCCCTATTACAGTTGGAAAGAATATTTGAGAGCATTAAGTCCTTACCCTCAATTTGCACAAAGGATTAAAATGATTTGCATAAAATCTAAAAGAAAATAGTAGCATACTTGGAAATAAACTCTTGGTCTTTTAACTCCAAACCAAAATCTCTTTTGACTTTATTAAGCTTCCTTCTGTGTTGGTTTACTGATGGTAGAACATCATTGCATATATTTAGAAGAGGCATTATACATTCGTAATTAATTAGGCCCAAAACTGAGTACAAATAAGGGACAGTTTTGCAACTAGGAAACTGTAGTCCTTTCGTTAATCCCAAGCTACACCTTGACATAAAGACTCCTCTTTTCAACACATTTTCCCAACAATGATACATAGTTGAGCGTCTCATAAAACCACAATATCCAGGGAATGAAAATTGTGAGTAATTTATAACATAATTGAAAGATTGATAGTGAGATCACAAAATCTTTAGTAAACTGTAAATGATTACTTACATTGTGGTTTAAGTGATATTTCTGATGATAATTCATATTTTAAAAAGAATTGGGTCAGTGATGTAATGAAACTAAAGGAAATGGGGAAAGTCTGAATGCTAAGTCCAAAATAAACATCTAGAGGAACTACTTCAGTCCAGTGGATAAATCCTTTGAATTTATCTATGGAAGAATAAAGACAAGTATCATACTTGAGAGGGAGGCATAGATGAATTGTAAAAACTAATGAATGTGATCACCCTCCTCACCTCAACATCTTTGAATTGTTCAAGTTTTATGTCAAATCTTATCTTCCTAAGAAGGTTTTATTTTGTCTCCTCAAGCTACTTGTATCTTCCCTTTTTGGTTTGTCTTTCATTTACTCTATACATATCTTGCATCTACTTTATTGTCATGTTGTCTTTCCCATTAGAATAGAAGATCTTTGTGGACAAGGGCTATTTTAATCTTTCTTTGTACATTACCAAAATATCATAGTGCTTACTAAATGCTTATTGAAAACTGAAAGAAAAGAATCCAAAATGTATTGGGATCACAAGCCTAGTTAAGTACTAATATATTGAGATTTACAAATTTCAACATTGCTACAAAAAGGCTATCAAGTAAATATCATTCAATTTCTGACATCTATAGTCAACCAGCATTCTGTCATTCTAAGGAGAATCATTATGTGTCCAATTGATACTTGTAAGCTTAGTAAGGTTATTTTAAAATTCTGAATATATTTGTTCTCTAAATAATTCAAACTAACAAAATGTCAAAACATGAAATACCACATAGACAACCAGCATAAATGACTTTGAAAATATTTCTTGTTCCATTTCTCTTCTTCAAATGTTACAACTGTCCCAATGTGGAGAGAGGACAAGAATGGAACTGACAAACAGACCTAGACTATAGCTATGAAATTCAGTACTTTTAGCCTAAAAAGGTTTTACTTGGGGAATGAAATTAATTCAACAGTTCTATGTTTCCTATATTTAAAAGAGACCCATTTGTTTCAGGTGAGCTTTAGAGAAAAATAACTCTAATGGTACCATCTAAGTAGAGTTTTTTGTCCAGTAGACCTCACCTGAAATTCTCTTCCAGTCATGAATCTGAATTTATCACAATCTATATTTTGACTCCCTATTCCTTGCCTTCTGATCAAACATTGCTGCAAGTCTCATTGTAGACTTGATGAAATTTGTTGACATTGGTCCTACTACTTTACTTTCCATCAATATAAAACAATACTATTCTCCCATGTGTTTGAAAACTATTTAAATATTTGAAAAGGTGTCTTTATTTAATCTTCCTTACTCCATGTTAAACTTTCCTAGCCAATATTGTATAATGGATAAAGAATAGGCCTTAAAATCAGCAAGACTTGAATTGAAATCTTTCCTCTGCATTGACTATATGATCTTAATTAATCCTTTAGCTTCTCAGTTCCCAAGATACCTCTCTAAGTTGTAAATAGTTGTCCATGTGTACTAATAGAGGGAATTTCCTCCCCAAGAGTTCCTCATTGGTGAATTTACTTATGTAGTCACCTGCCTGGCCATCTTCTTTCTCCTTTTTCTCTCCAAAGCAAAAGTAAAACAAAACAACACAAACATGTCTTATAATTACACCTTTATTGTTTTTGTTGTTCAGTCATATAATGTCTGGGCTAAAATGGAGGGCCTCAGGATTAGTCAATGTTAGGATCAGTCAGAGTCCCTAGTCTTTAGGAGGAGATGGATCCTGGATTCTGGAGTCTGGATCCTGAAGTCTTCCCTGCTGAGCATGCTGCAGCAGAGAAACTCTGACTCTCTCCCTCAGCCCTCCAATCCTTCCCTATGATTACCTCTCCACAACACATTCAGCAGGTGCCTATCTTGAGTAGAGCCATCACATCACCATATCATCTAAGTATATGTTTATAGAACCATTATCTCACATTGAGTAGATTCTTAGCCTTAAGTACTCAGTTGTCTTAGATTCAAGTACACCTTATCTGAGTTCCATCCCTCTACACAGTCATGTCTAGCTTTTTGTAACCATATTTGAGATTTTCTTGGCAAAGATACTGGAGTGGTTTGCCATTATTTTTTTCTCCATGACATTTTACAGATGAAGAATGGAGACAAACAGGGGTAAGTGATCTGTCCCAGTGTCACCATGTCTTAGGTCAAATTTGAACTCATAAAGATGAGTCTTCTCGACTTCAGGGTCAGTGCCATAGTATCCAGTGTCCTCTGTGCCAAGTAGCTGTTGATGTAATTTAAAGATTTCTCATCACCTTGATAATTTTATTCTTATCTGTTTATGCTCTACATTGTTATTCCATATCCCTTTACCATATTGGGACATCTTTAATTGAATGTCACAGTTCATATGTATTCTGAATAATATCAAGTACAGGAGAACTCCTACTTCCTGTGATCAGAGCACTATATCTGCAATCATACAGTTTAAGAATGTGTTAAAAATTTTAGCAGCCAAATCACACAAGCTAAACTTGTGACTGGCTAAGATTTCCAGGTCTTGATTTCATTATAAAAGAGCAAAAGATAGTATTTTGTTTATTATTTCACCCTTTTCTGTTCAAAGTTCATTGTCAAGGATGGTGTTAGAAAGTATCAGTAGTATATATTAGTCCAGTTTCCTTGAATGCCAACTCCTGATACAATACCAGCCTCTATCTATCCTTTCCATCAGATCAATTCATATTGAACTAAAAGAAACATGGGCATAGTTACTTGATATACATAAAAAAAATTATTACATTCCCTCCAAATAGTACAGATTGAAGTGTGTTCATATTAAATAATGGAAAAGATATTCAGCCAATTTGTTAGGGGGTTTACTCTAAGTCTCACAGAGAGACTCATGTAGTTTTTATGGCAAAAGTACTTTACCTCTTTTTGTCTCTTCATTATTTACTCAGAGTAACGGATTGTGTAACAACCTGGGAGAGTAAGGCTATATCATTGTGAGATTATTCTTCAAGGATCACAGATTTCACTTTTTGAACTATCAATTCTAAAATCAATAGATTGATACTGAGGAAAATGGACCTCTAAATGTCTCATACTAGAACTTCTACTAAGTGGTAGCTCTTTTTTTTCTTTAGTTTCAGAAGTAATGATATGGGCCTTTCTAAAAATTCAATTTTAAGATTTTTATTATTTACAAGTGAGCTTATTTGTATAGAAGTGAATGAGCAAGAACATTGGCAAGAACTTTCTAACCAACATCATATTTTAGAATTTCCCCCAAGGCTTACATGTGATTTTACTTGGATCCAATATGGAGGGTAATGATATTACCATTTTTCATTTAGTAAATTGTGAATAAATAGTGCTCCAAAAAGAAATAATCTATTTTTGTCTAACCAAAGATTTATTCATATCTGCGCAAATAAGCTCCTTTGTAAATCACAAAAATCTTTTTAAAATTTTTAAAAAATCATTACTGGCTTTTTCTTTAAGTTAGTTATAAATCCAAATATTAACCTGAGGGAATTTAGAAAATCTGGGTTGTGATTTTTAATATTGTTTCTCCAATTCAATTGGGTTTTGAACAGAAAGCTGTTTTTTTTTTTAATTTCTGACATTTTAAATGTTAATAGTCTTAGTCATTTATTCTAGGTCTTGTCTGTGTAAAGAATTTCTTGATTAGCAGCATATTGTATAATTGGGATTGGATTTGCCCATTCTAAAAAGTGCCATGAGTGATTGTTTTGTTTAGTAATTGTGTATTCTGTGATTCTTGCTCAGGCAAAACTCATATTGAAGTTAATACAGCTTATAGTATTTTCTGTCATTGCTTGAGAGTCTGCTGTGGGGTTATTGAATAGTTATTATGATAATATATACTTAAAATACCCCAAGTAAAGGGATTTGTTATTTCTGGCCTGTTGGATATATTTAAAGAATGTAAATTGGACAGATTGATAATGTTTGTATTACTCTGATTTTTGCATGTCACAATTTGTGTCTTTCTGCCTTGAACAAAGCATTCTTTTGTTATTAAAAATTCTAACAAAAATAAAGGTTTAGAAAAGCTCTTTTGGATTCCATCTTTCAAATGACTCTGAAGTCTCTCCAAAATATCTGCCAATCCTGGAGACTGTTGATCTGTGTTTAGTGCCACATCACAAAAAAAGTCATAATTAAGGTAAGCACGACAGACCTTGGCTATGGAATATTTAAACACAAACAGCATTGAACTTTGGTGATTGAGGATAAAAACAGTCTCAAAGGGGCTGAAGTGCTAAAGGCATCAGAGAACAAAGGAAAAGTCAATTTTGTGGGGTGTTTTAAAACTTACAGTCAGATGTCTTGGTGTAATATTTAAAGCTTCAATCTACTTATGTCTTTTTTTGTCTCATTTACCTGATAGTTTTAGGCAGATTTTTTTAAAAGTTAATTTCTTATTACATTTCCCATGTCTTTTCACCTTTGTTTATGCTACTCTGGGCATATATAGGTGCTATTCATCCACTTGTGGCTGTGACCACACAGTAACCACACTCCAATAAAATGTCTCAGAAGATAGGTTAAACTAAATTGAGGGTGACTGACAGGCCACAAACATATCCATTAAGTTAGGGGTGATTTCTACTCCAAGTATGTGAAGACTTTCCCCAGTGAGATGAGTAGATGAGAAAAAGTTGCTCTATTGGCCAAGAACATAGGAGAAGCAGGTGTTGTGGAGTGCTTAGAATTTGCTCAGATGTCAAAGATCATCCACTGCATTTTGGATAATTTCCAGTTGAATTGACTTTTATACTATCACTGGACTTCAATGACTCTGGCAGAGAGACTGAAGCTGCCAACTTTGTGCAACTCTATTTCACTTAAATCTATTTCATGCACAAGACATCACCCTGTTATGTCACTGGTCCTCTTAAAAAATGATGGATAAACAACAATGTAATAGTCCTTCCACCTGGAAAAAATAGTTAGCTTTCATATTTTCTTGTTACTGACCTTTACTTAGCTCACAATTTTTAATCCACAGTACTGAGGAAAATCTATCCCCTCCTTATCCTTTTCTTCTCTCATCTATAATATGATCAAGATAAGTGTTCTTTCATAAGTCTTCTAGTATTTGAGTATAAATAGAAATGCTATAAAGTAAAAGACTTTTACAGAGTCCATGGATGGATTTTAGGGGATCTATGAATGAAAATGAAGAAAAACTTTTCATGATAATTCAATATAATCAGTTTCATGTGTATTCTATGTTTTATTGTATGCATTTAAAATCATACATAAATAAAAAATAAAAAGTGTTTAAAGACTTCAATATACTCCAAAATTATTCATGGGAAATAAAAAGTAATTACCCTTATTATAGGAAAAAGTATAAAATATTTTCAGTCAGAAGACCCAAACACTTTGTCAGCTTAGCAATAAATAAGAGTTTAATTAACATCCTATAATTTCCATTCAAAGATACAAATACCTAACATTTTAATTGTATTTATTTTTGATCTAGACCTATGATTTCCTTGAAGTAGAAAACTACTGGTAATGAAATCCCCTTCTCACTCCAGTCTGGTAGCTGATTTAAGACTTTTGTCCTTAGAGAGGTACATGGGGAACTGAGAAGATAAGTGACTTATCTGGCCATGTAGCCAGTAGTTTCAGAAGTAGAAATTGAACCTAGCTCTCCCTGATCTTCCAAGGCTGCCTTTTTATGCAATATAACATTGTGTTTCTACATTTTAGTATGTTTTAGCACCACATATTTGATCAGAAAATAGAGACAGTATGATATAATGAAAATAGTACTGGATTTAGAATCAAATGAACTGAGGGTTACAATTTGTCAGTTGAGGTCTTGGTTGGGTAAGTCATTTCACCACTCTGGGCCTCAGTTTAATTACCTGAAAAGTGAGGGGATAGTGCATATGATCTTAAAAGTTTCATAAAAATCTTAATTCATTGATTAAAAGGTTTAAATTTATGAGAATAAAAACATCTTTACATAAATTGTGTATGTGCTTCTTCATAATCTCTCTGAAGGGAAGCCTAGTTTCCTTCTCATTTCATCAGGATACAGGAAGTCTAGCTACCATGAAGGGGCAAATAAGGGAAACTCCCTTTTCCCACTTGCCACCCACTCACCTCACTGCCAGCAATAGCCACACAAGTTGGTGCCTGGTTTACTTTAGGCTAAGCTGTCTTGTAATGAAAATAAATTCCAAGTTCATACTTTGCTATGACTGTGCATTGATGTGGGCTTTTTATTGCTCGAGCAAAGTAAGAGCAGACTGAGCTCCAGTCAGCAAAGGAATGTAATCATTTTGCTCCTTCATCTGTGCTTGGAAGCCATGCCAATCACAGAGGTATGACCACAATAATCCTGGTTCTTTAAGTCATGTATGCAAATCTGTCTTGTTGCATTACAGTTACCAAATGACTCTCTAATGTATGTTTGTAGTATGCGTTGGCTCTATTAGCAAGGATTCCATTCCATCATGGTGGCAGAAAAGGGCAAATATTTCACACACACACACACACACACGCACACACACATACACACACACACACACACACACACACACACACACACACAAAACTTCTTTAGGAGAGGTGAATAATTCTTAAAGAAATAATACCTATCACCACCAATCACTACACTTGTTCTGTTCAGCTACTGGCAAATGTCCTGCACAGACAACTGTTTTCTATCCTTTCTAATGGAAAGAAATAGGAGCATGGATAATCCAAAAATCATTTATATTTGACTCTGGCATGCTTTTTTTTGACTTACATTTGAATATGTGAGACAAAATTCTCTAAAGAGAATGAAGCCATGTTGTGAAAGACTGACTTAAGGACTGAAATGCTTTCAGATTCCCCATTTGTATCCCCTGCCCAAGTTCATCAAGTTCTTCAAGCTATCTGCAGGGACGTATAGTAGCACCTCTCAAATTGTGACAAAATGCTGACTGACCACTGCATCTATCATCACATTATAGCCTTTTATGAGTGGTAAATCATTGAACATAATTAATAGTGCTGTATGTTATAAGGGCAGTTAGGTGGTGCAGTGGTTTGAACATCAGATTTCAAATCAATATGGTCTGAATTTAAGTCCAATTTCAGACCCTTTATAGCTATATGACTTTGACCAAGTCATTTAATCCTGTTTGTCTTGGCTTCTTTATCTGTGAAATGGTCTGAAAAAGGAAATAACAGACCACTCCAGTATCTTTGCCAAGAAAACTCCAAAGAGTCATGAAGAATTGGACCGGAAAAGTTGGATGTGACCAAAGCAACTAAACAGTTATAAGGTTATCATATTTTAATCTTAAGGTTAACATATTTTAAATATATTTAGAAAGATTGAACACCATAGATAGAGAATTGATAAGATTATCACTGACATTTCTAAGATATATATCTGACCATATAATTTTCCTCAAAAGAATTAGCAACTGGGGGCAGAGCCAAGATGGTAGAGAAGACACACTTGAGAATCTGAACTCCTCTTATACCCTCATTACCACCTTTTAAAATCAGCCTCAAAAATAGCGCTAGACTGGTAAGGTTCACAAAGATTGGAAGTACAACAACTCACCAGCCAAAGATAATCGGGAATATTGCCAGAAAAGACTTATCCTGAGGTGGCGGGAGCAGACCAGCACAGGGCAGGAATAGAATCAGGAGTGGGGTGGCCTCTGTGGTTGGAAGATTAACATAAAGCTCTCTGCCATAGCCTGGCTGCTTTGCTTTGATGGCAGGGTAGTAGACCAGCAGAGAAATTAGAGCCTAGGGTAGAGGGTACACTGAGGGACTCCAGAACAGGATCTGGCTGTGCACACCCAGGACTGGAAGTGACTCAGTGCACACCATAACTCAGGTCTTCATGGCATTCTGCAGCTAGGGGCTCTTGTTGGGAGGCAGTCACAAACTTGCCCAGCAGGGGTACAGCCCAGGGCAGCCTCTCATCTGCACAGTGTGGGGCTCGGTCTGGGGTAGTGGAAATTCCCCAGCTTGATTGCACTGCCTAGGCAGAGACACTTCTGGTGCTGTGAGGGATAGGGCAATTGCTAATAAGCAAAGCAGGCTTTTGTGGGGGGTAGTGATACTTTTGCTGCTTAACCTCTAGCCCCAAGGCAGTCGCTAATCCTTACAGAGGGGTTACTGGCAGGGCACTTACACAGCCCTACCCAGGCCTACTCATTTCCTTGTGGAGCTCTTCCCAGAGCACTCTCGCAGCTCAGCCTCTCCTTGCAGCCCATTGAGAGGACAGATACTGTCCAAATACCCATCCTTGCTCTGCAGAGCAAGCTGGAAACCTCCTTGCCCTGAAGGCAGACCATGAAAACATAAAAAAAAAAATGAGTAAAAAAATGAAGAAAATGATTGATTGCTTCTATACAGAAAGAGAGCAGGTTTCCAACCCCAAAGAGACTAATAGCAAATAGCCTCCAGACAATACTCCAATTAATGCTTTCCTCGAAGACATTATTAAAAATCTCAAAAGAGAGTTAGAAAAAAAATGGGGAAAGGAAAGTGAAGCTATGAAAGAGAGTAACAATCTCCTGAAATGTGAATTGGAAAAGGTAAATAATTTCCTGAAATGTGAATTGGAAAAGGAAAAGAATTCACAGGAAGGGCAGGGAAACAAAATTAGGGAATTGGAAAAGATAAAGAAATCACAGGAAAGTAGGATCTGTGAATTGCAAAAGACAAAGAATTCCCAAGAAAGTAGGATTTGTTAATTGGAAAAAGAAAATGAGTTACTAAAAAACAAATTTAGTGAAATGGAAAAAAAATCTGTAGAGCAAAACAACTCATTTAAAAACTCAATTGGAGATATACAAAAAGAAGTAAAAAAAGCTAATGAAGAAAATAACTCATTAAAAATCAAAACTGAACAAATAGAAATGAATGATTCATTGTGATATATTATGCTTCAAGTGAAGTCAAAAAAGCAGGGGTAGCCATCCTTATCTCAAATCAAGCAAAAGCAAAAACTGATCTAATCAAAAGATATAAGGAAGGAAACTATATCTTGCTAAAGGGTAGCATAGACAATGAAGAAATATCAATACTAAATATATATGCACCAAGTGGTATAGCATCTAACTTCCTAAAGGAGAGGTTAAGAGAGTTGCAAGAAGAAATAGACAACAAAACTATAATAGTGGGAGACCGAAACCTTGCAGTCTCAGAATTAGATAAATCAAACCACAAAACAAATAAGAAAGAAATTAAAGAGGTAAATTGAATATTAGGACAATTAGGTATGATAGATCTTTGGAGAAAACTGAATGGTGAAAGAAAGGAGTATACTTTCTTCTCAGCAGTTCATGGAAGCTATACAAAAATTGACCATATATTAGGACATCAAGATCTCAAAATTAAATACTGGAAGGCAGAAATAGTAAAGGCTTTCTTTTCAGATCACAATGCAATAAAAACTACATTCAATAAAAAAAGCTAGGGGTAAATAGACCAAAAAGTAATTGGAAACTAAATAATCTCATCTTAAAGAATGATTGGGTGAAAAAACAAATGATAGATACAATTAATAATTTCACTCAAGATAATGACAATGATGAGACATCATACCAACATTTGTGGGATGAAGCTAAAGCGGTAATAAGGGGAAATTTTACATCTTTAGAGGCTTACTTGAATAAAATAGAGAAAGAGAATATCAATGAATTGGGCTTACAACTTAAAAAGTTAGAAAAAGACCAAATTAAAATCCCCCAATCAAATATTAACCTGAAATTCTAAAATTAAAAAGAGAAATTAATAATATTGAAAGTAAAAAAAAAACAAACTATCAAACTAATAAATAAGAGTAAGAGTTGGTTTTATGAAAAAAAACAATAAAATAGATAAACCTTTGTTAAATTTGATTAGAAAAAGGAGAGAGGAAAATAAAATTTTTAGTCTTAAAATGAAAAGGGGGAACTTTCCACCAATGAAGAGGAAATTAGAGAAATAATAAAGAGTTACTCTGTCCAACTTTATGCCAATAAATTTGAAAACTTAAATCAAATGGATGACTACCTACAAAAATATGGGCTTCCCAGATTAACAGAGGAGGAAGTAAATTGCTTTAATAGTCCCATTTCAGAAAAAGAAATAGAACAAGCTATTAATCAACTCCCTAAGAAAAAATCTCCAGGACCAGATAGATTTACATGTGAATTCTATCGAACATTCAAAGAACAATTAGCCCCAATGCTATATAAACTATTTGAAAAAAAAATAGGGAATGAAGGAGTCCTACCAAATTCCTTTGATGACACAGACATGGTACTGATACCCAAACCAGGTAGGTTGAAAAACAGAGAAAGAAAACTATAGACTAATCTCCCTAATGAATATTGATGCTAAAATCTTAAATAAGATATTAGAAAAAAGGCTACAGAAAATCATCCCCAGGATACTACATCATGATCAAATAGGATTTATACCAAGAATGCAGGGCTGATTCAATATTATTCAATATTCAATATTAGGAAAACTATCAGTATAATTGACCATATTAATAATCAAATTAACAAAAACCAAATGATCATCTCAATAAATACAGAAAAAAAACATTTGATAAAATCCAACATCCATTTCTATTAAAAACACTTGAGAGTATAGGAATAAATGGACTTTTCCTTAAAATAATCAGTAGCATCTATTTAAAACCATCAGTAAGCATCATATGTAATGGGGATAAATTGCAATCATTCCCATTAAGATCAGGAGTGCAACAAGGTTGCCCACTATCACCATTACTATTCAATATCATATTAGAAATGCTAGCTTTGGCAATAAGAGTGGAGAAAGAAATTAAAGGAATTAGAGTAAGTAATGAGGAAACCAAATTATCACTCTTTGCTGAAGATATGATAGTGTACTTAGAGAACCCCAAAGATTCTATTAAAAAGCTATTAGAAATAATCCACACCTTTAGCAAAGTTACAGGATACAAAATAAACCCACATAAGTCATCAGCATTCTTATATATTATGAACAAAATCCAACAGTTAGAGTTACAAAGAGAAATTCCATTTAAAGTAACTACCAATACTATAAAATATTTAGGAATCTATCTGCCAAGGGAAAATCAGAAACTATTTGAGCAAAACTACAGGACACTTTCCACACAAATTAAGTCTGACCTAACCAATTGGAAAATTATTAAATGCCCTTGGATAGGGAGAGCAAATATAATAAAGATGACAATCCTGCCTAAACTAATCTATTTATTTAGTGTTATACAAATCAGACTCCCAAAAAACTATTTTAATGACCTAGAAAAAATAACAATAAAAGTTCATATGGAAAAACAAAAGGTCAAGAATTTCAAGGGAATTAATGAAAAAAAAAAAATCAAATGAAGGTGCTCTAGCTGTACCAGATCTAAAATTATATTATAAAGCGGCTAAGAAATAGACTAGTTGATCAGTGGAATAGGTTAGGCCCAAAAGACAAAATAATCAATAACTTTAATAATCGATTGTTTGACAAACCCAAGGATCCTAGCTTTTGGGATAAGAACTCAATATTTGACAAAAATTGCTGGGAAAATTGGAAATTAATATGGCAGAAACTAGGCATTGACCCACACTTAACACCGTACATCAAGGTCAGGTCAAAATGGGTTTATGACCTAGACATAAAGAATGAGATTATAAATAAATTAGAGGAACATAGGATAGTTTACCTCTCAGACCTGTGGAAGAAGAATGAATTTATGTCCAAAGAAGAACCAGAGATCATTATTGATCACAAAGTAGAAAACTTTGATTATATCAAATTGAAAAGTTTTTATACAAACAAAATTAATACAGATGACATTAGAAGAGAAACAATAAACTGGGAAAACATTTTTACATCAAAGGTTCGGATAACGGCCTAATTTCCAAAATATATAGAGAATTGACTCAAATTTATAAGAAATCAAGCCATTCTCCAATTGATAAATGGTTAAAAAGATATGAACAGACAATTCTCAGATGAAGAAATTGGAACTATTTCTAACCATATGAAAAGATGCTCTAAGTCATTATTAATCAGAGAAATGCAAATTAAGAGCACTCTGAGATACCACTACAAACCTGTCAGATTGGCTAAAATGACAGGGAAAGATAATGCAGAATGTTGGAGGGGATGTGGGAAAACAGGGACATTGATACATTGTTGGTGGCATTGTGAATATATCCAGCCATTCTGGAGAGCAATTTGGAACTATGCTCAAGAAGTTATCACTGTGCATACCCTTTTACCCAGCAGTGTTACTACTGGGCTTATATCCCAAAGAGTTTTTAAAGAAAGGAAAGGGACAATATTGCAATAATGTTTGTGGCAGCCCTCTTTCTAGTGGCCAGAAACTGGAAACTAAGTGGATGCCCATCAATTGGAGAATGGCTGAATAAATTGTGGCATATGAATATTATGGAATATTATTATTCTGTAAGAAATGACCAACAGGATAATTTTAGAAAGGCCTGGAGAGACTTACATAAACTGATGCTGAGTGAAATGAGTAGGACCAGGAGATCATTGTATACTTCAACACCAATACTATATTATGATCAATTCTGATGGATGTGGCCATTTTCAACAATGAGATGAATCAAATCAGTTCTAATAGAGCAGCAATGAACTGAACCAGCTGCACCCAGCAAAAGAACTCTGAAAGATGACTATGAACCACTACATATAATTCCCTCTATTTTTATCTGCCTGCATTTTGGATTTCCTTCACAGGCTAATTGTACACTATTTCAAAGTCTGATTCTTTTTGTACAGCAAAACAACTGTTTGGACATGTATACATATATTGTATTTAATTTATATTTTAACATATTTAACATGTATTAGTCAACCTGCCATCTGGGGGGAGGGAAGGAGGGGAAAAATTACAACAAAAGGTTTGGCAATTGTCAATGCTGTAAAATTACCCATGCATATATCTGGTAAATAAAAACTATTATTATTTAAAAAAAGAAGTAAGAAGAGATCTGTAGATGACAAAATAAATCTTAAACACTTTAAAAAAAAAAAGAAAAAAGAATCAGCAACTTACCATTGCCTCTAGAACAAAATTCAGACATATAACCTGGTATATAAAGTTCTCCACAATCCATTTTTAGAAGGCAACTTAGATGCAGCAAGCAGTGTTAGGCCTAGAATCAGGAAGATCAGAGTTCAAATATAACCTCGGATTCTTACTAGATATGAGACACTGGGCAAGTCACTTAACCCTATTTGCCTCAGTTTCTTCATCCATAAAATAAGCTAGAAAAGGAAATGGCAAACCACTTCAGTATACTTGCCAAGAAAATCCCAAATGGGGTCATGCAGAATTGAACACAACCTAAAAAACTCAACTATCTCTCTTCCACCAATTCTACTCATTTCACAAAAACAACAACCAATAAATAAATAAATAAATAAATTTCAGAGTTGAGAAATTGCCTTAAAAAGACTATCTAATCTAACTCATACCTGGAAAAATTCCTTACTTCAGCTTACCTCACCAATGGCCATCTGATCTCTATTTGAAAGTCTCAAATGATGGAGGACACTCCTGATGGCATACATTCCACTTCAGGCAGCTCTGATTGTTTGGAAATTTATAGAAGATCAAGACTAAATTAGCCTTTTTGAAACTTTCTGTCCTTGCTTCTATTTCTAATTTCTGGGGCTAAACATAGCCATTCTAGTCAATTTGTGGGGCAATCCTTCAAATATTTGAAGATAGCTATTATTTCTTTTATTAATTTTTCTCTTTACTAGGCTCAATATCAGCAGTTTCTTCAACCAAACCTTATGTGCCTAAAAGCCCTTTACATATCTGTTAAACTCCATAATTTTTAAAAAACACTTTTCCTACACTTAATAGCCAACCTCAATTGCCATCTGAAAAAAGAGGGGAGGTAGAGCTAAGATGGTGGATAGCAGATACAGTTTTCCATGACCTTCTCTCAAACCAACATCAGATAAAGCCTGTAAACTGGTCTTGGAGTCAAAGAACCCACAAATATTTGGAGTACAACACATTCCCAGAAGAAGATACCTTGGAAGAACTTCAGAACAGGTTTGTGTCAAATGGGCACAGGGAAATTGGGGGCAAGGAGCTGGGGTGTCAAGTCAGAGCACTGCAGCTTCCATGCACTTGGGAATAATCTGTGAGGCTCTTAGACTACTTTGTCCTAGTTGCAAGCAGGCAGTTTGGCAAATTTGCTACAAAAGGCAAATTGTAAAACACTAAGCTCTGGAAAAAATGAAGACCTAGCCTTGATCAGACAGCACTGGAAATCAATCAGCAGAATTTCCCCAGGGCAAATTGAAGCATCTGTTGCTCGAACTGAGCAGACCTCAAACCTTAAAAAACAAAACAAAACAAAACAAAAACAAAAACAAAAACAAACAAACAAACAAAAAAAAAAAACAAAAACAAACCTGTCACCATAGACAGTTTTTATGGAGAAAGAGAAAAACAGACCTAAAATCCTGAGATTCCTAAATTTTCAATTTAATTTTTAAATTAGCTGTCTTTGATCTATTTTCCAGGTCAGTTGTCTTTCCAATGAGATATTTCACATTGTTTTCTAGTTTTCATTCTTTTGATTTTGTTTTATTGTTTCTTGATTTCTTATTAAGTCATTAACTTCCATTTGGTCAATTTTAATTTTTAAGAAATTATTTTCTTCAGTAAACTTTGTACCTATTTTTCCATTTAATAAATTTTGCTATGTAAAGCATTCTCCACTTTTGTATTTCCTTTTGCATCACTCTCATTCCCCTTTCCAATTTTTCCTCTACCACTCTTACTTGGTTTTCAAAATTCTTTTTGAGCTCTTCCAGGGTTTGAAACCAATTCTTATTTTTCTTGGAGACTTTGACTGTAGGAATTTTGACTTTGTAATCTTCTTCTGAATATGTGGCTTTGATCTTCCTTATATCATAGTAACTTTCTATGGCCATAATCTTTTTTCTGTTCTTTGCTCCCAAAGACTTGTTCTTTGCTGGTTTCCCAAAGTCCTCGTATTCTAGTCCAACAAACCTTTTCTGCCAACCTTCTAAGGTATATTTTGTGTCTGAGTATTAAAAATCTGGAAACTATCAGTGCTACCACTTCTTCAGAAGCTCCCAAGCACTTCTTCTGGTTTGGTAGCTCCAGGTCTGTGCTAGCATCCATGGTCTTCACCAAGACTGTGATACACTTACTCTGGTGAGATACTTCTCCTGGTCACATTCCAAGTTGTCTTTAGCTGAATAATTGTTTCACTCCATCTTTTTGTGCATTGTGATGTTTTAAAATTTATTTGTATTATTTAAATTTGGGAGGCATTGGGTGAGAGCACAGAAGAGTCCTATTTACTCTTCCATCTTTTATCTGACCATATGGGCCACAGTTTCAAATTATTTTCTCATCTGCCTAGAATAATTCACAGCCTATTGACTACGGTTTACTGAATACTTTATGAACATTTCCCCATTTTATCCTCAAATAAATCCTGAAAGTTAATATTCAAAAACAAATTATTCATCATAGCTCCAGAGTAGGAAGAGAATTCATAGAGTGACAGCTCCACTCTCCTGTAGATCAGGGAAATAAAATTATTTCCCCAATAACACGCAGGCAGTTAGCATCACAGATGGAGTTGGAATCTAAGACCTCTGACTTCTGATCCAGCATTCTCTGCGTGAAATGTTAGAAGTAGAATTCAAATTCTGGTGTCATATCTATAGCTTTTTCTGCTACATTCCACCATCACAGTGCATCTTAAGAACACTAATTTCAATGGAAATGTTCCAAGGCACTCCTAAAATTGTGTTAAGTGACTATACTATCAGGAATTATCCCTAGTGTTTTAGTTCAGGTCAGAAAGGGAGGGACAGAAAAGAGGGACAAATAAAATTTTTCTTCAAAATGTTTTACCTTTCCCAGTAAATTTATATTTGATAGAGATAATACTTTTTTGTGGCACCAAAATTCATTTCTGACTCTGATCCAGGTTCTTTAGAAAAGACCACAGTTTTTTGTCTCAGAAGTAACTTTTCTGTTTCAACAGTGTAAATGAAAAGAAGCACACCGTTCCTGGCCTTTCACTGAACCTGTGCATAAGGCAATGATTTTACTAATTTCCATTAGAAGCTAAAAGCTGGTTTCCTCCTTGTCTTTGTAATCCCTTAGATTTTTCTTGAAAGACTTTAGGAAGAGTTTGCAACTTTGCAAATTCCATGGCAAGTTTATAATTGAGAGATTTTGATCTTAGAGGATACCCCAAATCCCCTGAAGGCATAAGGTTGATTGAGGGAAAAGAAAATTTTCTATGATATTTTTTAGTACACTCACACTGCAATAAAATAAAAAAAAATTGTCATGTCATCTCAATTGAGCTTTACAACTCAGTCAGGCATATATTATTATTCCAATTTAAGGATGAAGAAAAAGAATAGATTATAGATTCTACTCTAGGTCACTTAGGTAATATGTTTAAAGAAAAATTTGAACTTAGGTATTTTTAACTTCAAGTCCCCTGCTCTCTTCATTGAGCTACCTCACTGTCTAAAATGAGGGGTTTAAACCAAATGTACTTTGAGGTACTTTTCATTTTTAGACTGATGGTCCTATGATGATTTACTTTCATACAGAGAATTCTCTTCTTATTGTCTGCTTGCACTTAGGGTCAAGGTAGCTGTCTATAAAACAGACTGCCAAGAGATTGAATCATTTTTCTTGTTTTGGGAAAAGCAACTTAATAACTTTTTTTGTATTTTTAGGCAAAGGGAGAAGGAAGGTGAGACAAAGTAGCAGTCACAAACCAATAGGGCTGTCTTTAGACAGAGTACAGCACAGATATTTTAAAAGTAAATCATTTTCATATAGAATAGTTTATTCATTTATACTGCATTTAAAAGTTCTAAACCCAACTCAGTGGCTCAATTTAACTAAATTTAACTAAAAACATCTGTTAGCTCATATAGCTATATATTCCTTCACATAATATAATTTACTCCCACTCAAGCTTTTTAAGCACTTATGTACCAAAATTAATTAACTTTTTTTGATTCTAGGTTCTCCTAAATCACATTATTTTCAATATTTATAAGAAACTTGAGTTGGTGTAAAAGGATATTTATTCATTATTCCAAATTCCATTATCTTAGAATGGAAATACTTATGTGAGCATATTATTTTGAGAAGATGTCATGATCACAATTGGGGGGATTATCTAGTTAAGGAATTCTTTGGCTGGGATATTCTCCATTGTTTTCTTTCATTGTGGTTTTGAGGGGAAAAAAAAACAAAACTGTTCACTGATTGATGGAGAGTTTGCTTGATATAATTGGAATGGGTTCCATATCCTTAAAATTTACATGTTAAAGGAGACAAAATGAACTAATGCATTTTCCCTCTTCCTTTTTTTTTTTTTTTTTTTTTGTTGTTGTTATTGTTGTTGTTGTTGAAGCTTAGGGAAGTTTTGGTGTGCTTTTGTTAAAAAGACAAATTATTGCCCTCTTTTTCTGTTCTTATTTGACTTCAATGAGGAGAAACAAAACAGTCTGTTTCTTAATCTGTTTAAGACAGAAAAAGCCCACTACATAATATATTACTGAGTATTTTAAATGTAGTCTGAGGATGTTTTTTGGAGCTGGAAATTTTGCTTTTTCATTAAAAAAATAACTTAAACACCTCAAAAAAGAACATTACTACATACATAGTAGGACAGAAAAGATGATTATATATGAAACTGAATCATACCAATGTATTTTTTAAAAAATAAATTCAAAATTGACATTTGTCTGCACTTCCTTCTGAATTATCTCTTCTCTCTTTTCTGCATTTGTGGATATTTTTTCATTAAACATTTTATAATTGCATATAAAATGTTTTAACATCCATTAAAATTAATTCCCTATTGTCATTTCATCCTTTTTGAGAAGGAAACTATTTGATAACTGTTCCAGATATTAAATCAAGTGAAATATATTTCTGTATCTATGTTACAAAATAAAACACAGGCCAAAAAAAAAAGAAAGAAAAGAAAAATACTTCAATCACCTTTCAGAGTTTATCATTCTCTCTCTCTCTCTCTCTCTCTCTCTCTCTCTCTCTCTCTCTCTCTCTCTCTCTCTCTCTCTCTGAATAACATTTTTCATAGTAGGTCTTGAATCATTTTCTTGATCAGAGTAACTGTCAGATGGTCATCATTACAGTATCAGTGTCACTATGAACAGCATGTTACTGGTTTTATTCACTTTACTTTGCATCAGTCCATGCAGTCCTTGCAAGTTTTTCTGAAATCATCTTGCTCATTATTTCCTATAATAAAATATAATTTCATTATATTATATACCACAATTTGTTCAGCCATTACTCAACTGATGGACATCCCCTCAATTTCCAAATATTAGCTGCCCCCCCCCCAAAAAAAAAAGCTGTTAAGACTACACTTTTCCCTTAAAAACAAAAACAAAAACAAAAACTCTTTGGGAGACAGACCTATAGCTCTTTGAATATATTTCAACTTCAGAATGATTGGATCAATTCACAACTTCACATTGCATTAAAGTAAAACTTTCTTATATCCCTTCCAATATTTATCTTTTTTCCTATTGTATTAGACAATCTAATAGGTATGAGGTGACAACTCAAGTTATTTTAATTTTTATTTATCTAATCAATAGTGATATAGAGCATTTTTTTCATGTGACTACTGATAGCTTTGATTTCTTCATTTGAATACTTCTTGTTCATATCCTTTGACCATTTACAATTAGAATGACTTGCATTATGAATTTGACTCAATTCTCTATATATTTGAGAAATGTGGTGTTCATAAGAGATGCTATAAATTTCTTTAAGTTTTTGAATTTTCTTCTAATTCTGGTTGCATTATTGTTGTTGTTTTGTATACTATAACTTTTAAATTTAATAAAATCAAAATGGCCAATTTTACATTTTGCAATGTTTTCTATCTCCTGTTTGGTCCTTAATTATTTCCTTATCCATAGATATTATATTTCTTACTACCTCAATTTTTTATGGTGTCACCTTTTACTTCTATATTATTTACCTATTTTAATATTATTTTAGTATATCATGCAAAATGTTAGAATATTCTTAGTTTTTACAATACTATTTCCCAGTTTTTCCAGGATTTTTTTTTGATCAGATAACGAGTTTTGTCTTCAAAACTTATATCTTTAGGATTAGCAAACACTATATTACTATAGTTATTTACTACTATGTATTAAATAATTTACTAATTTCACTGATCCATCACATTATTTCTTGACCACTAGCAAATCATTTTGATGATTACTCCATTATAATACAATTTGAGATCTGTTATAGCTAGATAACCTTCCTTCAGCTTTTAAAATTAATTCAATTGAAATTCTTGAACTTTTATTCTTCCTGATAAATTTTATTATTGTATTTCTAGCTCTATAAAATGCTATAAGATGCTGCTGGATGTGGTCACATGCAGGAGAGTGGAGTTTTTGGTTGGGATTCCTGGTCAGAGTTGAGAGCTGAGGGGAAGTTTGAGGCACCATCTCCCATCTCACAATTAGAGATGCTTACCCTAATACTTCTTATAAAAAATGAAGGAAACTGCACCATTGAAATATATTATGAGGACAGGGAAGACTAGGGTTCACTTCCAGAGGGGAACAATTTAGTAAAAAAAAAAAAAGAAAAAAAAAAAAGCTTCTACTTCAAAGAGTGATGTGAAATGGCTCCCTACCCAAAGAGAAATTATTGAAGAAATCATTTATTAATTAAAATTTATTATAGAATTAAAAAATCAAATGTGAGACATTGAGAAAAAACTTTTTAAAAATCCAAGAAAAACAAGAAACTTATGAAAAAAAAAAAGTTACCCAACTAGAAAAGGAAGTACAGAGTGCCGAAGATGAAATTAATTCTTTGAAAATGGAATTGGGCAAGAGGAAGCCATGATAAATGAAGCTACGATAAACCAGGAAAAAACAAAACAGATTATAAAGAATAAGAAAGTAGATCAGAATGTGAAACATAACAAAAATGACAGATCTGAAGAACAGATAAAGAAGGGAAAGCATAAGAATAATTGAATTGTCAGAAAGTTGTGGCCAAAAAGAGAACATTGACACAATGATTCAGGAAGTAATACAAGAAAATTGTCCTGGAGTTATAAAATATGAGGATAAAGTAGAAATAGAAAAAAAAATCTACCAATTATTTGTTAGGATTCTTACAAGGTGCTAAGTCACTGGAATGAATAGAGACTAATTATCTAATTTACTATTATTGATCTGATCCTACAAGGAGATATTATGGGCCAGAATTTGAGACAAGGTAATGTATTTGATTCACACCTTTAAAGGAGTTCATACATTTAAAGGAGTTTATACCTTTAAAGGACTTCGCTCATTGGTTCACACATTAGACTTCATACCTTTAGAGAACATATAAAAGGACAAGCCCATTCTCTGGGAGGGGCTTCAGAGTCAGGATTCAGTCAAGGAGAGAACTTCAGGGACTTTGGGAGATTCACAATTAGCATTGACTTCCAGGAAACCCATAATCTCACACTCTAGAGAGTCAGATTCATTCCCACTTTGACTTTTGTGGTGGCTGGAGACATTGTGAAGATGAGAGGCTGGAGACATTCGCACAAGAGCTCTCAGGAGCCTAAAAAAGAGAGATAGACCTCTAAGAAAGCTAACTGGGCCCAGGAAAAGATTTAGGATTTTGAAGGGCACAATAAAGGATCTGGACTTTAACTCCTGGATGCATTTTGGTGATTATTGGAACTGAATTGAAACTAAGGCTGCCTCTAGAAGCTCCCCAAGAAACCTGCCCCAAAGAGAACAATTATATTTTAGAGAAAAAGAACACTACAATTATTACCTCAAAGGGATTCTCCATGAAAATAAACAAACAAACAAACAAACAAATAGTATCACCAAATTTTGAAACCCCCAGATGAAAGAGAAAAATTTGCAAGAAATAAGAAAAAAACAATTCAAATATGAATTGTACAAGACTTATCAGCAGCTATAGTAAAAGACTGTTGGTCCTGGAATCATATGTTCCAATAATCAAAAGAACTGGGCCTGTGGCCAAAAATATCACATCCAGAAAAATTATCTATAATTTTGAATTAGAAAAAGTGGACCTTTAATGATCTTGCAGATTTTCAGGACTTTCTTTCAACCAAACCAAAATTTAACAGAAAATTTAACATGTAAGAGTTAATATGAAAAATCAGTTTTAAGGAACTTAACAATGGACAAACTATTTAAATATGGACAAATTGTGAATGTTTTTTTTTTTGTACATAGGAAAATGTATATTATATGTTTAAGATTCACATCAACAATGGGTAGTTCAAAAGAAAGATTGACAGAGTCAAGATAAAAATAGTAATCAGATTATATAAATGGGGTACAGAAAAAAATAGATATGACAGGGGTAGGCTCATAGTTCTGAATATGTACTCACATCCAGAATGGATTCAATAGGCAACAGTACCCATGAAGGGTATAGCACCCTCCAAAATCTATAAAGAAATAAGAGGGGAAGGATGAGTGTATGAGGAATCAAAGGATGAAGGAAAAAGACAAGAGAGGGATCATTGGGTATGGGGAGGTTAAGTAATAGAAAGGCAAGTAATGGAGCAAAATTTAATTAATGAGGCAACAGAGATAGGAAGGACATGTTTGTGTATGGACATATGAATACATAAATGTATCTTTTCTTAACTGTAGCTTTTTTTGAGAGTGGTGGGGGGATAAAAGGGAGAAAAAGAATAAAGTAAATAAGGTGTACAGCAAAGCACCAAAGAACCATATACAAGGAAGTAAAAAATGAATATTCATGAATATAGTTTCTTTACATATATGTGTATATATACATATATATGTATATATATATATATATATGTAATTTTCTTGATCTGATCATTTGTTGATATATATTTTGAATCCTCCCTGATGTTCTGCTAGACATATGACAATGCTCACTTTTGTTTTGCTTTATTTTATTTTGTATTTCTTTTTGCTTTTCTTTTTTTTTTTCTTAATTTTTTTTCAAGTAAAATAAAAGTTTAAAAACAGTTTTGTAATTGTGTTCATATAGTTCCTAGGATTATATTGACAGGCAGACTCCCAGACATTTTTATCATCTCAAGTTATTTTAAATGGACTTTCTCTATCTCTTGCTGTTGGGCTTTGTTAATAATAATAATAATAATAATAATAATAATAATAATAATAATAATAATAATATATACATGCTGATGATTTGGGTGAGTTCATTTTATATCCTGCTATTTTACTAACGTCTTTAGTTGTTTCAACTACCCTTTTAATTGATTATTTTAGCTTCTTAACCATATGTTTTGAGAGTAATAGTTTTGTTTCCTTATTGCCTGGTATAATTTTTTCCATTTCTAGTACAATATCAAATAATAGTGATAATAATCAGCATTCTTACTTCACCTTTGAGCTCATTTAAAAGGCTTCTTTCTGAACCTTATTAGAGACAATGCTTGCTGATGATATTAGATAGATACTACTTTTTGTTTTTTTAAAAAAAATCAGTTCATTCCTTTGCTCTTAAGTATTTTTAATAGGGATGGGTATTGTATTTTGGCAGAAGTCTTTTCTGCATCTATTGAGATAATCATATGATTTCTGTTACTTTTAGTCTTAATATATTTAATTGTATTGACAGTTTTCTTATATAGAACCAGCCCTTCATCCCTGGTATAAATCCCATTTACACATCCTTTTATCTCTTTGGTAATATTTTATTTAAAATTTTTGCATCAATATTCATTAGGGAAATTAATCAAGTTTTCTTTTTCTGTTTTAGCTTTTCCTGATTTATTTATTATCATCATATTTGTGTCATAAAAGGAATTTTTATCACAAAAGTTTATATAATATTGGGATCAATTATTATTAAATTTCTGGTAGAATTTACTTGTGAACTTATGCAACTCTGATAATATGTTTTTAAGGAATTCATTGACAGCTCATCTAACTTTTTTTTCCCTAAGATTGTGTTATTTAAATATTCTGATCTGGGCTGCTCTAGGTATTTATAGTTTTGTAAATATTATTCAAATTCATTTAGATTACAAGTTTTATTATCATAGTCATGGGCCAAATAGATTATAATTATTACTTTAATTTTCAACATTGCTGCTTCCCTTTCATTTGACAATTACCAATACTAACAATTTGTTTTTCTCTTTTTAATCAAAGTAAACAACGGTTTATTTACTTTACTTTTTTTTATAAAAACAACTTTATTTTTATTATTTTATTAATTTAGTTTTATAATAATAATAATTAGTTCTATAATTTCCTTACTTTCTATTTTATTACTCTAAACTTTTCTTTTCAGAATTTCTATTTTGGTTTTTAATTGGGAACTTTAAAATTGTTCTTTTTTCTAGTTGTTGTTGTTGTTGTTGTTGTTGTTGTTGTTGTTGTTGTTGTTGCATGCCCAAGTCATTTATCCATTCTTTCTCTGTTTTATTGATATAAGTATCCACACATATAAAATTTTCCCTAATTATACTATGGCTGCATTCCATAATTTTTTGGAATATTGTCTCATTGTTGGCATCCCTTTTATTTTTTTCCAATGATGGGCATAAGAGTTGATAGTATTTTCCCCCAATTATATTTTTGCCATTGCTTTTTTCAATATTTTGAGATCCAAATTTTTCTCTCTATTTCCATCCCTTCCCCTCTTTCTAAAATGGTAGGCAGGGGCAGCTAAGTGGTGTAGTGGATATAGCACCAGCCCTGAAGTCAGGAGGACCTTAATTCAAATCTGGCTTCAGATACTTAACACTTCCTATCTGTGTGACCCTGGGAAAGTCACTTAGATTCAATTGCCTCAGCAAAATAAATAAATAAATGGTAGACAATTTGATATAGTTTATGCATGTGCTATCATGCTAAATGCAATTTCATATTAATTATAGTTATAAAAGAAGAAACATCAAGAGAAAAAACACAAAAGAATAAATTAAGTGAAAATCATGTTCTTAGCTGCAATCAGAATTCATCAGCTCTTTATCTGAAAATATAATATTTGCCTTCATGAGCCCTTTGTACCTTTGTTTTGTTCAAAAGATCTGAGTCATTCATTGTTGATCCCCACATGATGTTTCACTTTGCATCAATTCATACAAGTCATTCTAAGTTTTTTTCTGAAATCTTCCTGTTCATCACTTCTTATTGCACAATAATATTCCCTTGCATTCAGATATCATAGCTTGTCCAGCCTTTCCCCATCTGATGGGCATCCTTTCAATTTGCCAATATGAAAAGTGCTGCCACATATTTTTTTTTTGTATTGCACATTCTTTCTCATTTTTAATTATCTCTTTTGTATACATATATAGTAGTTGCATTGCTGTATCAAAGATATGCACAATTTGTTTGCCTTTATCACATAGTTCCAAATTGCTCTCCAGAAATGTTGAATCAGTTAACAACTTGATCAACAATGTATTTATTAGTTGTTTTCCAGTTTTCCAACATTCTCTTCTATTAAGTCCAAATTAGCTCCCTAGAGGCCTCAGGGACAGCCAGAATCAGGATAAGTAAAAGTCCTTGGTCTTTAGGTGGAGAATTGGAGAAGGGGGAAATTTATGATCAAAAAAGAAATAGAGAACATTACAAAATGGAAAACGGATAATTTGGATTACATTAAATTAATAAAAATGCACAAAAACCCAAATGCATCCAAAATTAGAAGGGGAAAAAAAACTGGAAAACAGTTTTTTAAAGGTCTCATTTCTAAAACATATAATTCAATCAAATTTATAAGAATATAAGGCATTCCTGAATTGATAAATGGCGAAAGTATATGAAGAGACAATTTTCAGGTGAAAAAATTAAAGCCATCTATGGTTATATGAAAAAGTACTCTAAATCACTATTAATTTAGAGAAATGCAAATTAAAATAACTCTGAGGTACCACTTCACACCTATGAGATAGGAAATGATAATGATAAATCAATTGGGGAATAGCTGAATAAGTTTTGCCAGGAGTTTTGCCAAAGATTTCTTCTTCATTCTGGAATCCAGAATCTCCACCTTCCTCCTCCTAGTCCTGCTGCCAAGTGACTCTGGCCTGTCTCATCCCACCCTCTAATCCTTGCCTACTATTATCTTAATGCCAAATTTTGAACCAGCATCAAGTCTGAGAAGAGCCATTTATCCAAACATATGCTAATAGAGTCATTGTCTCATATTGAATAGTTAATTAGCTTTAAGTGTGTGGTTGTCTGATTCAAGTACACCTTTTCATAGTTTCAGCCCTTTAAACTCTTCAAGATTTATTTATTTTTGTCACATTAGCCAATCTGATAGGTACAATGTTTTCATGATTCTGCTTACTTTACTTTGCATTAGTACATACATTTTTTTCTAGATTTTTGTTCTGAAACCTGTCTATTCATCATTACTTATTGCAAAATAGAATTAAATTATATTCATATAACACAGCTTGTCCAGCTATTCTCCAGTTGATGGGCATCCCCTCAATTTCCAGTATTTTGCCAACTCGAAATGGGCCACTGTAAATATTTTTGCACATATAAGTCATTTTCCTTTTTTAATGATCCTTTTTAGGTTGCAAACCTAGTAGTGATATAATAAAAATAGTATTCTATTACATTCATATACTATAACTTATTCAGCTATTCCCCAATTGATTTATCATTATCATTTCCTATCTCATAGGTGTGAAGTGGTACCTCAGAGTTATTTTAATTTGCATTTCTCTAAATTAATAGTGATTTAGAGTACTTTTTCATATAACCATAGATGGCTTTAATTTTTTCACCTGAAAATTGTCTCTTCATATACTTTCGCCATTTATCAATTCAGGAATGCCTTATATTCTTATAAATTTGATTGAATTATGTGTTTTAGAAATGAGACCTTTAAAAAACTGTTTTCCAGTTTTTTTTTCCCCTTCTAATTTTGGATGTATTTGGGTTTTTGTGCATTTTTATTAATTTAATGTAATCCAAATTATCCGTTTTCCATTTTGTAATGTTCTCTATTTCTTTTTTGATCATAAATTTCCCCCTTCTCCAAAAATCTGACACATCAACTATCTCTTGCTCTTCACATGTGCTTGTACTATCACCCTTTATATCTAAATTATTATCCATTTTGCCCTTATTTTAATATAGAGTATGAGATATTAGTCTTTGCCTAGTTTTTTCATTACTGTTTTCCCCAAAAAATTTGTCAAATAGTGAGTTCTTATCCCAGAAATTGTTGTTTTTGGGTTTATCAAACTGTAGATCATTATAGTCATTGACTAGTATGTTTTCAATGCCTAACCTAATCTCTCTTTCTGGGGTGGAGATAAGTAGAATTGTTTCAAGGTTAAGACTTTTTAGAAGACCTATTTTCAGATCTAGTTCTAAGGCTTTGGAAGTTTTTAGTACTTCCAAAGTGGTATGACCTGGGAGAGGTGTGCTCATTTGTCTCTTAGTCTGGTCCTAATCTTGAAGGGGTTCTGATCCCATGGGATTGCAACTGGCACTGTTCCTCATGATCCCTGCTCCTTGGAACCAAAAGTATCCCAGTAACTGAGGTCTCTTGCTCTTTCTTAATTAAAAGTGCACCCCTTGATCCTTGAATTATGAGTCAAAAGTGGGTATTAATAATGGAATTGCCAAAAGTGTCTGTTCCTATACCAACTGCTAGCACAGTTGTTCCCTATAATCTTTTTTCAGACCTGTAGCCAGGAATTCTTACCTTATCTAGCTCAAGAGCTTCCAAAGTTACTGGAACCTCTATCCCTACCACCTCTTCCCACCATTGATACTTCAATTACATATGCTTTGAGTTAGCATCCACCCCATGGCACATATTTCTCGTTCTGACCTCGCAATTATCTTAAACTGCAAAAATATGGGTATCACTTTAAGAATTTGAGGCTATTGAAAAATACATTTAAATTTGGACATGCCAGAAAATAATGTGATATGAACTAAGTATGAGAAAAAAGGAAAAATGATCCAGATGCCACATAGGGTGAATGTAATAAAGATGGCCATTACTATATATGAGCAAAGTAGGTACCAGTGAACAAAAATAAAAGTTAATCTTTGCCCTCAAACAGGGACAACTTTGTTTGAAAGGTTGATTGACATAATGATACTGCTTAAAAGGATTCCAAAAAACTGGCCATGCAAATATATAAGTACTGAGAATTTGAAGTCATTATTATTGTTTTTGGTATGAAAAATTTACTCAAATCAGAAATGCAAAGCACGGATAGTAAGTATCTATTTATTTATTTATTTTTTTTCCTTATGAAGGACCATTCCAACAATTGAGTAGGATTGTTAAACAACCATTGAAAAAACAGAAAGTAGCAGTTTCTGAATTTTTCTTGCCAGGTATTGGTCTATACCAGCCTGAGGATTGTAGGAAAACAGTCCCTTTGGCATATTTGACTATTTTAGAAATGTATGATTTCCTTATCATTGTGTATAGATAAATAAGATATTTTAAAACTGAGAAGTTCATGAATGTCTTCTGTTTTCTTTAGCTGCCAGAACATCTGGGAAAATTACATGTGGAAACCCAGAGTCTTATTTTTCATAGATGGAGGGTTGAAATAAAAGTTATTTTAATTGATTGATGTGAATATTTCAGAAATTACACAAGGTTGGATGTCAGTACCTAATTTAAACATGGTGTTTCCATTAGTCAATAAGCATTTATTAAACTTTAAGTAAAAGCCATGGTATTTGCCTTCTAAGTCTTTCAGATTGCATTGAAAAGAAAAGATTAACAAAGATAAACATATAAAGTAACAGTAAACAGTGCAAAAACAAAAATACAGAACTGAGAATATTGACGCACAGAAAGGTAAAGTGACTGCTAAATTTTATGGAACAAACTATATGATCAGATGGAGATATAGCATCTCTCACATGCTGAGCTGGATACAGAGGATGTTTTCGATTCCAGAGCCAAAGAATAAAATATCCCTCCTGTCCCTCCCTCCCTCCCTCCCTCCCTCCCTCCCTCCCTCCCTCCCTCCCTCCCTCCCTTCCTTCCTTCCTTCCTTCCTTCCTTCCTTCCTTCCTTCCTTCCTTCCTTCCTTCCTTCCTTCCTTCCTTCCTTCCTTCCTTCCTTCCTTCCTTCCTTCCTTCCTTCCTTCCTTCCTTCTTTCCTTCCTTCCTTCTTTTCTCCCTCCCTCCCTTCTTCCTTCCTTCCTTCCTTCCTTCCTTCCTTCCTTTCCCTATCCTACGTCCCTTTCTCCTCCTCCTCCTCCTCCTCCTCCTCCTCCTCCTCCTCCTCCTCCTCCTTCTTCTTCTTCTTCTTCTTCTTCTTCTTCTTCTTCTTCTTCTTCTTCTTCTTCTTCTTCTTCTTCTTCTTCTTCTTCTTCTTCTTCTTCTTCTTCTTCTTCTTCTTCTTCTTCTTCTTCTTCTTCTTCTTCTTCTTCTTCTTCTTCTTCTTCTTCTTCTTCTTCTTCTTCTTCTTCTTCTTCTTCTTCTTCTTCTTCTTGTTTCTTCTTTCTTCTTCTCTCCTCTTGTTCTCTCTCTTCTCTTTTCTTTTCTTCTCTTCTCTTCTCTTTTTTCCCTCTCTCTCCCTCCCTCTCTTTCTGTTATCTCTTTCTATTCTCTTTCTACTCTCTTCTGTAAACTCACTTGCTTCAATCACTTTAGTTACCAGGTTTGACCCCACCCACCCACCACTATGTGGTTGCCTTTCAAATTGATATATCAATATCCTCCAAGCTTTGGCCATGTTTCTATGGATACCTTCTGGGTATATTCACCTTGATGTCTTGCTGACACCTTAAATTAATCAAATCAAAATTTTAATTAATCAATTCCCCTTGTAAAGTTGTCTTTCCTACTCACTTCCAATCTCTTTTTTTCTCTGTTGAGAAACAAGCATTTCTTAGATATCTACTGTGTACCTGACCCTGATAATACAGATTTGAAGAATGAAACATTTCTCCCTTACATTGGATTTATATTATATTGCAGAAGATGAAAAGGACATATATAAAAGTGTAATGAAATGTAGGGAATTAATATGTACATATATACATACACACATACATATATACAAAGTCATTCCATGTATGGTAGCATGAAAGGGAAAGAATCATCTTGAAATCTCAAGTCACATTGTGCCTCTCCTTTTCCTTTATATTGAATATTCAGTAGGCTGCCAATTTCTATAACTTCTGACTGAAAACTTTCTACCTAACCTGGCTCATTTTCATTAACATTACAATTATCCTCCCTGCATCTGTTTCTATTTTCTAATCTTTCATACCTACCCACTCCCAAATCTTCTTAGTTAGGATTAAGTACATCACTCTACTAATGGAAAACTTACAGGGATTCTCAACTACTACTTTTACTGCTACACACTGTATCTTTCATCCAAACAAACTCAAAATGTCCCCAACTGTCATTTTTTCATTCACATAGGCCAGCCTTCATTCCTGAAATGTATACTATCTCCATAGTTAGCAGGTGAAATCCTGCTGTACTTTCCAGGAGTGCCATCAGCTCCATGAGATATTGTAATATATTTGTAATTCAGATAGTTTTTTTTTTCCCCCAGAGCACTTTGGATGTCTCCTCTTTCTCAACAAGCCACATCTTACTTTAGACTTCTGTATTTCTAATCCATTTGTTGACTTAAATATTTATGTGTATGTATTCAATAAATATATAAGAATGAATAATGTAAGATAAGATTTTTCTAATGCCCTCAAGATAATTCAGTTCAACAAATACTTATTCTGTATAAGGACTTATTTCATGTCTTGGCAATTGATACAAATGTCCTTAAAGAAATTATTATATTCTTAGAAAATAAAAATATTAGAGCAAAAATTGGTCATATATTAATAAACATATATTAAGCTATTAATGAATGAAAGATACTGAATAAAAAACTGCAGATGTTAAGAAAAAACAGAGGAAAAATGTAAATATAACCACAGTAATATAAAGGAAAGCAATCTTGAAAGACAATAAGGAAGAGAAAAGAACAAATATTTATATAGTGTCCACTATATGCCAGACCCTAGAGTAAACATTTTATAAATAATATTTAATTTGTTCCTCACAATTCTGCAAGGCAGGTGCTGTTATTTTCTCCATTTTACAGCTGAGGAAACTGAGGCAAATTGTGGTTAAATGATTTGCCCAGAGGAGTCTCATAATTAAGTCCAGATTTGAACTTAGATCTTCTTAACTCTAGACCTAGTACTCTATCTACTGCACGGATTGGCTGCCTCTGCTAAAATTATAACTTTTATCAAATAAACATGCACCATTGCTTTAGAAGACTCATTATAAAGTGTTCCTCTCATGTAATTGGCAGAGAGTGCATCAATCAGAGGTAACAACTCTGACAGACATTTTCACACATGATTAAAGTGTTGATTTGATTTGCAAAATTAAACTTATTTGACATAATAAAAACCTTGAATTAGGGAAGGGATGATTTAGTAATGAGAGAATGCAAAGAAAAATATCAAAAAAATTAATATAAAAGAAAACAAATTTAAAAGGAAGTGCAAATGAAATGCTATATCTATAGACTATAAATGTTATATTCTCTTAAAATAAAGACACAGATAATATGTTCAAAAATTTCACATTTTATACAATTCTCTTTTTTCTCTTTAGTTCATTAATATATTTGCTCTTTAATGATTATGATGTTCGTAACTATAATAAACAACTTTAAAAGAACATTTTTTGCTATACCGCTACTAGTTCTATTTCCTAAGATGACTAGAGAAAAAAGAAAAGATCTTATATATACTAAAAATTATGGCAACTCTCTTTGTGATGGCAAAGAACTGGAATTTGTGATGATGGTCATCAATTGAAAAATGGCTGAAAAACATTGTGGTTTATAATTGTGAAGGAATATTACTGTGCTATGAGAAATGATGAATTTGTAATTTAGAAAAAACATAGTCTTGCAAGAATTAGCGAAAAGTGAAATGAGCATAATCAAAACATTATGTACGATAACAGCAAAAATGTTTTAACAATGATTTGAGCGAATGTTATTTTTACTATTTTGAAACCTAAATTACCTACAAAGGACATATAAAAGAAGACACTATATGATCCAAAGAAAGAACAGATAAATGGAAATATGTATAAAATGATTTTACTCATATGTATATAGACATATGTATATATATACACACATGCATACACATATTTGTGTCTAATGGTATCCATCTCTAGGACAAGGGAGGGAAGGAAGAAAAAAAAGCAGAAAACAATTTAAATGATAAATTTATTACATATTTAGAAGAAATAGCAAGTTGTACACAATATATTTGCAGTTTTTGTGTATCTTTTCTATAATACTATGTTATAGAAATGCTTGGTATATTCCATAAATTAAAATGAAAATAAAATTTAAAAATGTTTGGGCCTCAAAGACCTTACATTCTACTAGAGGGCCACAGCTTGTACAAAGCTAAATAAACAGAAAATATGGACAAAATATTAAAAAAAGAATAATTGGGGAGGAAGGGAAGCTTAATTAAGTATGTCAAGTTCTTGAGGGACAAGAATCAGTTCAGTTTGGCAAGAAAATTTAGTGTATGAAAAATAGTGATGTGAAATATTTTTGCTAACTTTGGTTAAAGAAAATTAATTTGATACGATTAATAAATAATATAATGATAACCCAATTTGTGGTCATTTGAAAAAGTTTTAAATATGTATTACAATAAATATTATTTTTAGTAACTATCAACTATTATGTTTTATAACAAAAGCATTCCTTCTAGAATTACAAACAAAATGGATGGCTACCATTAATGGCAGGAACAATACATTCACAAGTTTGTCCATTGGCCTTGAAGTAATTTTTGTTGTAATACAGAGAAGCCTGATAAATAGGATGGTGTAGACAATAAAGAACTTGCTTTGGGACAAGGAAGATTTGGTTCACATTTTACTTTGGACAAATAGTTTTTATTTAACAAAAAGTAACAGACTATAATATTTTAAGTTGCAGAAGAGTTACTGATCTGCAATGATTAGAGAGAACTTTATCACCATTAATTTCCAATACCAGTGAAATTTTCGACCCATTTTGGAATGAAATAGAGATTTGCACAGTTATCCCTCATAGTTATCAGTGAGGGATAAAACATTCTCAAAGATTTTGCAACTCTGTGGAAATGGGTCACCTCTTCTGGGAGCAATGTTCCCTGCCCTGTATCCGCCCCATTAGCCCCCCTCCAAACTTCTTACATAAGAACATTTGCTATCTCTCAAAAAATGTTCATCTTCAGTTTATTATCCAAAAAGGCCATACTGCCAAATGCTCTATACTGGATTTGGAAGAAGATGAGAAGAAAAGAACTTGAAACATATTTAAAGACTTGGAAAGGCATCTTCTGCTTTTTTTTTCTTCTATCAACATACTGAAGGAATGAAAGGAGAAATTATATAATAGGCCTAGAGACCCTTTGGATTCAAGTTTTTTTCCAAAATGATATCATATGATACTTGGTACTTAGAGCATATAGGGTGCTATTCTCTATATAGTAGCTGCACCTGTTGGTGAGATAGGTAAGAGACTTCTATTACATACCAGGCGCAAAAGGCTTTGGGGATCATAAAACATGTGTTGCTTTAAGAGGTGTTTCGAATCAATGGGATTATCAAAGTTTCACTATAAACTCTATAGAAAATACCTTCAGCATGAAGTCAGTTCTCTATCTCCCTGCCAATAAAGGATTGTTTCCTGGCCAGGTGTTCTGTCCTCTGCCCAGACCAGTGGAAAATGATTAAAGTGATGAAATTCCCACTACCTCTACAGAAAGATGATGGAAATAATGTCATCCTCATCTTTTAAAAATTCTTCCTGCTGCTTAGTCTATACATTCAATTTTCAGGTTAATTTTTTATTTATGCCAAACTTACTCAAACTCATTTGTACTGCTAATGGTACTAAGTACAATATGGGAATTAAAAAATGAAGTATATCCTTTGATCACCTTTGAGGTTCTGGGAGTTGGTGAAATGAGGAACTTGGAAAGCATGGTGATTGAAAAAGAAAACTAAGTAAGTGGATTGGAGAAACTGTGAAATTGTCATTAAACTGGGGGAGGGGGACAGGGATAGTGAGTTGGAAGACCATAGGCAAAAGAAATGAAGATATGTAAAGGACTGTTGTAACTTAAAATAAGTGGTTGATGAAAGAAATCATGTAGCCCTGCTGACTGGACCCATTATGATGTGGTACTAGCTAATGTCAGCTGTATTGTCTATAAAAAGACACTTTTACTGTTTGTCCTACTTGATTACTTCTTTTCTAAGGTAGAATTTTCATTTTTATTATATTCCCTCAATCTACCCATGAGCAACTGAAATTTTTTCAATTGTTCACATTGGACTTTTTGTGGAAGAAGTGTTTGATAATTGGTTTCATAGAAATCCAAATATTTTATTTTGCTAGTTATTTTTATTTCACTTTTTTGGTTTTTCATTATTTGGTTTTGCTTTATTTTACCTTGATTTCTCATAAAGTCATTAGCTTCCATTTGTCAATTCTATTTTTTTTATAATTTTTGACAGTACATATTTATGGGTAATGCTTTACAACATTATCCCTTGTACTCACTTCTGTTCCAAATCTTCCCCTCCTTCCCTCCACCTCCTCCTATAGATGGCAGGCATTCCAATACATGTTAAATTGTGTTATAATATATCCTACATACAATATATGTGTGCAGAACTGAATTTCATGTTGCACAGGAAGAATTGGATTCAGAAGATAAAAATAATTTGGAAAGAAAAACAAAAATGCAAACAGTTTACACATATTTCCCAGTGTTCCTTCTCTGGGTCTAACTGATTCTGTCCATCATTGATCAATTGGATCTGAATTAGGTCTTCTCTTTGTTGAAGATATCCACTTCCATCAGAATACATCCTCATAAGGTATTGTTCTTCAAGTGTATAATGATCACCTGGTTCTGCTCATTTCACTCAACATCAGTTCATGTAAGTCTCTCCAAGCCTCTCTATATACATCCTGCTGGCCATTTCTTACATAACAATAATATTCCATAGCATTCATATACCATAATTTACCCAACTGTTCTCTAATTGATGGACATCCACTTATTTTCCAGTTTCTAGCCACTACAAAAAGGGCTGCCACAAACATTTTAGCACATACAGGTCCCTTTCCCTTCTTTAGTATTTCTTTGGGAAATAAGCCCAATAGTAGCACTGCTGGATCAAAGGGTATGCACAGTTTGATAACTTTTTGGGCATAGTTCTAAATTGCTCTCCAGAATGGCTGGATCCTTTCATAACTCCACCAACAATGCATCAGTGTCCCAGTTTTTCCACATCCACTCCAACATTCATCATTATTTGTTCCTGTCATCTTAGCTAATCTGACAGGTGTGTAGCGGTATCTCAGAGTTGTTTTAATTTGCATTTCTCTGATCAATAGTGAGATTTGGAACACTCTTTCATATGAGTGGAAATAGTTTCAATTTCATCATCTGAAAATTGTCTGTTCATATCCTTTGACCATTTATCAATTGGAGAATGGCTTAATTTCTTATAAATTAGAGTCATTTCTCTGTATATATTAGAGATGAGGCCTTTATCAGAACCTTTAACTATAAAAATATTTTCTCAATTTGTTACTTCCCTTCTAATCTTGTTTGCATTAGTTTTGTTTGTACAAAAGCTTCTTAATTTGGTGTAATCAAAATTTTCTATTTTGTGATCAATAATGATCTCTAGTTCTTCTTTGGTCACAAATTCCTTCCTCCTCCACAACTCTGAGAGATAAATTATCCTATGTTCCTCTAATTTATTTATGATCTCATTCTTTATGCCTAAATCATGGGTCCATTTTGATCTTATCTTAGTATGTGGTGTTAAATATGGGTCCATGCTTAGTTTCTGCCATACTAATTTCCAGTTTTCCCAGCAGTTTTTTGAAATAATGAATTCTTATCCTAAAAGTTGGGATCTTTGGTTTGTCAAACACTAGATTGCTATATTTATTCACTATCTCATCCTGTTAACCTAACCTATTCCACTGATCAATGAGTCTATTTCTTAGCCAATACCAAATGGTTTTGGTGATTGCTATTTTATAGTACAGTTCTAGATCAGGTAGAGCTAGGCCACCTTCATTTGATTTTTTTTTTTTTTTTCATTACTTCCCTTGAAATTCTCGACCTTTGGTTCTTCCATATGAATTTTGTTGTTATTTTTTCTAGGTCATTATAATAGTTTCTTGGGAGTCTGATTGATATAGTACTAAATAAATAAATTAGTTTAGGAAGTATTGTCATCTTGATTATATTCGCTCGTTCTATCCAAGAGCACTTAATGTCTTTCCAATTATTTAAATCTGACAATTGTTGTGGCAAGTGTTATGTAATTTTACTCATAAAATTCCTGACTTTCCTTTGGTCGACACATTCCCAAATATTTTATACTATCGACAGTTATTTTGGTTTTTTTGTTTTTTTGTTTTTAATTTTAATTTTATTTTATAATTATAACATTTTTTTGACAGTACATATGCATGGGTAATTTTTTACAACATTATCCCTTGCACTTACTTCTATTCAGATTTTTTCCCTTTCTCCCCCAACCCCCTCTCCCAGATGGCAAGTAGTCTTATATATGTTAAATATATTACAGTATATTCTAGATACAATATATGTGTGTAGAACAGAATTTTTTGTTGCACAGGAAGAATTGGATTCAGAAGGTAAAAATAACAGTTTACACTCATTTCCCAGTGTTCCTTTTCTGGATGTAGCTGGTTCTGTCCATCATTAATCAATTGGAATTGGATTAGCTCTTCTCTATGTTGAAGAAATCCACTTCCATCAGCATACATCCTCGTACAGTATCATTGTTGAAGTGTATAATGATCTTCTGGTTCTGCTCGTTTCACTCAGCATCAGTTCATGTAAGTCTCTCCAAGCCTCTCTGTATTCCTCCTGTTGGTCATTTCTTATAGAACAATAATATTCCATAACATTCATATACCATAGTTTACTCAACCATTCTCCAATTGATGGACATCCATTCATCTTCCAGCTTCTAGCCACTATGAAAAGGGCTGCCACAAACATTTTGGCACATACAGGTCCCTTTCCCTTCTTTAGTAGTTCCTTGGGGTATAAGCCCAGTAGTAGCACTGCTGGGTCAAAGGGTATGCACATTTTGATAACTTTTTGGGCATAATTCCAGATTGCTCTCCAGAATGGTTGGATTCTTTCACAACTCCACCAACAATGCATCAGTGTCCCAGTTTTCCCACAGCCCCTCCAACATTCATCGTTATTTGTTACTGTCATCTTAGCCAATCTGACAGGTGTGTAATGATATCTCAGAGTTGTCTTAATTTGCATTTCTCTGATCAATAGTGATTTGGAACACTCTTTCATGTGAGTGGAAATAGTTTTAATTTCATCATCTGAAAATTGTCTGTTCATATCCTTTGACCATGTATCAATTGGAGAATGGCTTGATTTCTTATAAATTAAAGTCAATTCTCTGTATATTTTGGAGATGAGGCCTTTATCAGAACCTTTAACTGTAAAAATGTTTTCCCAATTTGTTACTTCCCTTCTAATCTTGTTTGCATTAGTTGTGTTTGTGCAGAAACTTTTTAATTTGGTGTAATCAAAATGTTCTATTTTGTGATCAATAATGGTCTCTAGTTCTCCCTTGGACACAAACTCCTTCTTCCTCCACAAATCTGAGAGGTAAACCATCCCATGTTCCTCCAATTTATTTATGATTTCATTCTTTATGCCTAAATCTTGGACCCATTTTGATCGTATCTTAGTATGTGGTGTTAAATGTGGGTCCATGCCTAGTTTCTGCCATACTAATTTCCAGTTTTCCCAGCAGTTTTTGTCAAATAATGAATTCTTATCCCAAAATTTGGGATCTTTGGGTTTGTCAAAGATTAGATTGCTATTTTTATTCACTATCTTGCCCTGTGCACCTAACCTATGCCACTGATCAACTAGTCTATTTCTTAGCCAATACCAAATGGTTTTGGTGACTGTTGCTTTATAATATAGCTTTAGATCAGGTACACTTAGACCACCTTCCTCTGACTTTTTTTTCATTAGTTCCCTTGCAATTCTCGACCTTTTATTCTTCCATATGAATTTTGTTGTTATTTTTTCTAGGTCATTAAAATAGTTTCTTGGGAGTCTGATTGGTATAGCACTAAATAAATAGATTAGTTTGGGGAGTATTGACATCTTTATTATATTCGCTCGGCCTATCCAAGAACACTGAAAGTCTTTCCAATTATTTAAATCTGACTTTATTTTTGTGGCAAGTGTTTTGTAATTTTGATCATATAATTCCTGACTCTCCTTTGGTAGATATATTCCCAAATATTTTATACTATCGACTGTTATTTTGAATGGAATTTCTCTTTGTATCTCTTGCTGTTGGATTCTGTTGGTAATGTATAAAAATCCTGAGCATTTATGTGTATTTATTTTGTATCCTGCGACTTTGCTAAAATTCTGAATTATTTATAATAGCTTTTTAGAAGAGTCTTTGGGGTTCTCTAAGTATACCATCATGTCATCTGCGAAAAGTGATAATTTGATTTCTTCATTTCCTACTCTAATTCCTTGAATCTCTTTCTCGGCTCTTATTGCCGAGGCTAGAGTTTCTAGTACTATATTGAATAGTAATGGTGATAGTGGGCAACCTTGTTTCACTCCTGATCTTACAGGGAAAGGTTCTAGTTTTTCACCATTACATATGATGTTTACTGAAGGTTTTAAATATATGCTCCTTATTATTTTAAGGAATAGTGCATTTATTCCTATACTCTCAAGCGTTTTTAGTAGGAATGGATGTTGGATTTTATCAAATGCTTTTTCTGCATCTATTGAGATGATCATATGGTTTTTATTAATTTGATTATTAATATGGTCAATTATACTAATAGTTTTCCTAATATTAAACCAGCCCTGCATTCCTGGTATAAATCCCACTTGGTCATAGTGTATTATCCTGGGGATGATTTTCTGAAATCTATTTGCTAATATCTTATTTAAGATTTTAGCATCAATATTCATTAAGGAAATTGGTCTATAGTTTTCTTTCTCAGTTTTCAGCCTACCTGGTTTAGGTATCAGTACCATGTCTGTGTCATAGAAGGAATTTGGTAGGACTCCTTCAATCCCTATTTTTTCAAATAGTTTACATAGCATTGGAGTTAGTTGTTCTTTAAATGTTTGGTAGAATTCACCTGTAAATCCATCTTGTCCTGGGGACTTTTTCTTACGAAGTTGGTTAATAGCTTGGTCTATTTCTTTTTCTGAGATGGGACTATTTAGACTACTTCTTCCTCTGTTATTCTGGGCAAGCTATATTTTTGAAGGTATTCTTCCATTTCATTTAAGTTATCGAATTTATCGGCATAAAGTTGAGCAAAGCAGCTCCTAACTATTGTTCTAATTTCCTCTTCATTAGTGGTGAGTTCACCCTTTTCATTTTCAAGACTATCAATTTGCTTTTTTTCTTTCCTTTTTTTAATCAGGTTTACTAAGGATTACTCTATTTTGTTGGTTTTTTCATAGAACCAACTCTTAGTTTTATTAATTAATTCAATAGTTTTTTTACTTTCAATTTTATTAATCTCACCTTTTATTTTTTGAATTTCAAGTTTTGTGTTTGTCTGGGGGGGTTTAATTTGTTCGTTTTCTAGCATTTTTAATTGTAAGCCCAATTCGTTGGCCCTCTCTTTCTCTATTTTATGCAAGTAGGTCTGTAGAGATATAAAACTTCCCGTTATTACTGCTTTGGCTGTATCCCACACATTTTGGTATGATGTCTCATTATTGTCATTTTCTTGGGTGAAGTCATTAATTATGTCTATGATTTGCTGTTTTACCCAATCATTCTTTAGTATAAGATTATTTAGTTTCCAATTATTTTTTGGTCTATTTTCCCCTGGCTTTTTATTAAATGTAATTTTGATTGCATTATGGTCTGAAAAGGATGCATTTACTATTTCTGCCTTACTGCATTTGATTTTGAGGTTTTTATGCCCTAGTATATGATCAATTTTTGTATAGGTTCCATGAACTGCTGAGAAGAAAGTATATTCCTTTCTGTCTCCATTTAGCTTTCGCCAAAGATCTATCATATCAAACTTTTCTAGTATTCTATTTACCTCTTTGACTTCTTTCTTGTTTATTTTGTGGTTTGATTTATCTAATTCTGAGAGTGCAAGGTTGAGATCTCCCGCTATTATAGTTTTGCTATCTATTTCCTCTTGCAGCCCTCTTAATTTCTCTTTTAAGAATTTAGATGCTGCGCCACTTGGTGCATATATGTTTAATATTGATACTGCTTCATTATTGATGCTGCCCTTTAGCAGGATATAATGCCCTTCCTTATCTCTTTTAATTAGATCAATTTTTGTTTTTGCTTGATCTGAGATGAGGATGGCTACTCCTGCTTTTTTGGTTTTGCCTGAAGCATAATAGATTCTGCTCCACCCTTTTACTTTTAGTTTGAATGTCTCACCCAGTTTCAGGTGTGTTTCCTGTAAACAACATATAGTATGATTCTGACTTTTAATCCAGTCTGCTAACTGCTTCCTCTTTATGAGGCAGTTTGCCCCATTCACATTTATGGTTAGAAGGACTAATTCTATATTGCTTGCCATCCTATTAACCCCTGCTTATGCTTTTCCCCTTTCCTTCCCTTTTACCCTCCTACCCAGTATTAAACTGGTGAACACCACTTGCTTTTCACAGCCCTCCCTTTTTAGGATCCCTCCCCCACCTTAAAGATCCTCCCCTTATTTTACCCCTTTTCCTCGAAATTTCTGTATTCCCTTCCCCTTAGCTTACTCCTTCCCTTTCACTTTTCAATGAAGTGGAAGAAGTTTCACCATAAATCAAATATGTCTATTGATACACTCTATGTTCATCTCCCCCCTTTCTTTCTCTCAGATATAATAGGTTACCTTTGCCTTTTCATGAGATGTAGTACCACCACTTTACACTTTTTTATGATATAATCTCCTTTCCATCTCTAGTTTCTAAGACAAATTGTACATATGTTCTTTACATATTTTTTTGACAGAAGTATAGTTCTCAAGATTTCTTTTTACCTTTTTAGAAATCTCTTGAGTTCTGTATTTGAAGATCAAACCTTTTATGTAGGACTGGTATTTTCATCGAGAATAGATGGAATTCATTTATTTCGTTAAATGTCCATCTTCTTCCCTGGAAAACGATGCTCATTCTTGCTGGGTACGTTATTCTTGGCTGCATACCAAGTTCCTTAGCCTTTCGGAATATCATGTTCCAGGCCCTTCGTACTTTTAATGTGGATGCTGCTAGATTCTGGGTTATCCTTATTGTGGATCCTCCATATCTGAATTGTTTTTTTCTAGCAGCTTCCAATATCTTTTCCTTTGTCTGATGGTTCTTGAACTTGGCCACTATACTTCTTGGCGTTTTGATTTTAGGGTCCCTTTCAGTAGGTGATCGATGAATTTTTTCAATGTCTATTTTACCCTCTGTTTCCTGAATGTCTGGGAAGTTCTCTTTGATAATTTCCTCGAAAATGGTGTCCAAGCTCTTTTTTTCCTCCCATTTTTCAGGGAGTCCGATTATTCTCAAATTGACTCTCCTGGATCTGTTTTCCAGGTCTATTGTCTTTCTGGTAAGGTACTTGACATTCTTTTCAATTGTTTCATTTCTCTGGTTTTGCTTGACTACCTCTTGGTTTCTCCTTGAGTCATTCATTTCTACTTGTTCCAGTCTAATTTTCAATGATGTATTTTCTTCACTCACTTTTTTTATATCTCTTTGTAATTGTCCAATTGAGTTTTTATCTTCTATGGAATTTTTTTCCATTTTATCCATTTTATTTTTTACAGAGCTGTTTTCTTTTTTCAGCTCACTAATCCTATTTTCCTTGGAGTTGTTTACCTTTTCCAGCTCACTAATCTTGTTTCTCAATGATTTGATTTCTTTATCCACTCTGTCTTTGAATGCATGGGATGACTTCTCCAGGCTCTCTTGCCAAGCTTCCCTTTCCTTTTCCCATTTCTCTTCCAGCTCTCTTGTGAGAGCCTTTTTGATTTCCTCTATGAGGTTCTTTTGTATTGAGGAGCAGCTTATATCCCTCCCAGGGGATACATCTGGGGACAGTGTGTTCCTAGTCTCCTCAGCATTTGAAGTCTGCTCCCTCTCCACACAGAAGCTGTCAATGGTTAGAGCCCTTTTTAATTTTTTGTTCATTTTGTCAGAGTAGGAATCAAAGAAAACAAACTGACAAGAGAAGCAATTGGTCTGTTTTGCGAGGGATGGGGCTGGATGGTATTAATGGGCTTCCTCTACAGACTGGGGGGGAGGGCAGCAGAGAGCCACTAACAACAGCAATGACTGTACTGAGTCTGGGCTCTGAGGCTCCGAGAATGCACAGAGTCAATCCAGGTGGGGGTTGGGGGTGGCCGGGCTCTGAGAGATGCTGGCTTTCTGGGGTTTTAATCTTCACCTCCGGTGTTTACACCCTCTCCCCTACTCCTGGCTTGCTGCCAAGATGGAGCATCCATACTGGGGCAAAAGCCCTTTCACAGAAACGGCAGAGATCACACCCCTCCCCTCCTGTCTGAGCTGTGTGAGCTGTCTGTCTTGCTCTGGCTGCCTGCCCTCAGTCTGCGCCCAGTCTGATTGACCTTCCCCCAAGCAAATACAGACCTTTTCTGGCAACTTTCAAGGATGTCTTCTCTTGGTGATAATTTGTGGATTTCTTTCTGGGTCAAGCATTAAGTCAGAGGCTTGTCATGAAGTAAGTCCTGAGAGAAAATGCGGAGCTCAAGCAGCTGTCTGCCTCTACGCCGCCATCTTGGCCGGAAGTCCGACAGTTATTTTGAATGGAATTTCTCTTTGTATCTCTTGCTGTTGGATTGTGTTGGTAATGTATAAAAATGCTGAGGATTTATGTAGATTTATTTTGTATCCTGCAACTATGCTAAAGTTCTGAATTATTTCTAATAGCTTTTTAGCATAGTCTCTGGGGTTCTCTAAGTATACCATCATGTCATCTGCAAAGAAGGATAGTTTGATTTCCTCATTACCTACTCTAATTCCTTGAATCTCTTTCTCGGCTCTTATTGCCGAGGCTAACACTTCTAGTAAAATATTGAATAGTAATGGTGATAGTGGGCAACCTTGTTTCACTCCTGATCTTACTGGGAAAGGTTCCAGTTTATTGCCATTACATATGATGTTTACTGACGGTTTTAAATATATGCTTCTCATTATTTTAAGGAATAGTCCATTTTTTCCTATGCTCTCAAATGTTTTAAGTAGGAATGGATGTTGGATTTTATCAAATGCTTTTTTCTGCATCTATTGAGATGATCATATGGTTTTTGTTAATTTGGTTATTGATATGGTTGATTATGATAATAGTTTTTCTAATATTGAATGAGCCCTGCATTCCTGGTATAAATCCCACTTGGTCATAGTGTATTATCCTGGCGATGATTTTCTGTAGTCTTTTTGCTAATATTTTATTTAAGATTTTAGCATCAATATTCATTAGGGATATTGGTCTATAATTTTCATTCTCTGTTTTCAGCCTACCTGGTTTAAGTATCAATACCATGTCTATGTCATAAAAGGAATTTGGTAGGACTCCTTCAATCCCTATTTTTTCAAATAATTTATATAACATTGGGGCTAATTGTTCTTTAAATGTTTGGTAGAATTCACATGTAAATACATCTGGTCCTGGGGATTTTTTCTTAGGGAGTTAGCTAAAAGCTTGTTCTATTTCTTTTTTCTGAAATTGGACTATTTAGACTATTTTCTTCTTCCTCTGTTAATCTGGGCAAGCTATATTTTTGAAGGTATTCATTTCATTTATGTTATCGAATTTATTGGCATAAAGTTGAGCAAAGTAGCTGCTAATTATTGTTCTAATGTCCTCTTCATTAGTGGTGAGTTCACCCTTTTCATTTTCAAGACTATCAATTTGTTTTTCCTCTTTTCTTATTTTAATCCAATTTACTAAGGGTTTGTCTGTTTTGTTGGTTTTTTCATAGAACCAACTCTTAGTTTTATTAATTAATTCAAAAGTTTTTATTTTATGTTCAATTTTATTAATCTCACCTTTTCTTTTTAGAATTTCAAATTTTGTGTTTGTCTGGGCGTTTTTAATTTGTTCCTTTTCTAGCATTTTTAATTGTAAGCCCAATTTATTGATCTTCTCTTTCTCTATTTTATGCAAGTAGGCCTCTAGAGATATAAAATTTCCCCTTATTACTGCTTTGGCTGTATCCCATACATTTTGGTATGATGTCTCATTATTGTCATTTTCTTGGGTGAAGTTATAAATTATGTCTATGATTTGCTGTTTTACCCAATCATTTAGTATAAGATTTTTTAGTTTCCAATTATTTTTTTGATCTATTTTCCCCTGGCTTTTTGTTGAATTTAATTTTCATTGCATTGTGATCTGAAAAGGATGAATTTACAATTTCTGCCTTACTGCATTTGGTTTTGAGGTTTTTATGTCCTAGTATATGATCAATTTTGTATATGTTCCATGAACTGCTGAGAAGAAATTATACTCCTTTGTGTCTCCATTTAACTTTCGCCAAAGATCTATCGTATCAAACTTTTCTAGTATTCTATTTACCTCTTTGACTTCTTTCTTACTTATTTTGTGGTTTGATTTATCTAATTCTGAGAGGGCAAGGTTGAGATCTCCCACTATTATAGTTTTGCTGTGTATTTCTTCTTGAAGCTCTTTTAATGTCTCTTTTAAGAATTTAGATGCTGTGCCACATGGTGTGTATATGTTTAATATTGATACTGCTTCCTTATTTATGCTACCCTTTAGTAAGATATAATGCCCTTCCTTATCTCTTTTAGTTAGATCACATTTTGTTTTTGCTTGATCTGAGATGAGGATAGCTACCCCTGTTTTTTTGGCTTCACCTGAAACATGGTAGATTCTGCTCCATCCTTTTACTTTTATTCTGAATGTTTCACCCTGTTTCAGGTGTGCTGCTTGTAAATAACATATAGTAGGATTCTGGCTTTTAATCCAGTCTGCTACATGTTTCCTCTTTGTGGGGTAGTTTACTCCAATCACATTTATGGTTAGAATGACAAATTCTGTATTGATGTTAACCCCTGCTTATGCTTTTGTCCTTTCCTTCCCTCTTACCCCCCTACCAAGTATTAAACTTGTGAACCCCACTTGCTTTTCACAGACCTCCAGTTTTAGTATCCGTCCCCCACTTTAAAGTTCCTCTTCCTATTTTACCCCTTTTCCTCACAATTTCTGTATTCCCTTCCCCTTAGCTTACTCCTTCCCTTTCACTTTTCAATGAAGTGGAAGAAGTTTCACCATAAATCGAATATGTCAACTGATATACACTATGTTCATCCCCCTCCTTTCTTTCTCTCAAATATAATAGGTTATCTTTGCCTCTTCATGAGATGTAGTACCACCACTTTACACTTTTTTATGATATAATTTCCTTTACACCTCTGATTACTAGGACAAATTATACATGTGTTCTTTATATATCTTTATGGCAGAAATATAGTTCTCAAGATTTCTTTTTGCCTTTTTTGAAATCTCTTGAGTTCTGTATTTGAAGATCAAACATTTTGTATAGATCTGGTATTTTCATCGAGAATAGATGGAATTCATTTATTTCATTAAATATCCATCTTCTTCCCTGGAAAAGGATGCTCATTTTTGCTGGGTAAGTTATTCTTGGCTGCATACCAATTTCCTTAGCTTTTCAGAATATCATATTCCAGGCCCTTTGTTCCTTTAATGTGGATGCTGCTAGATCCCGGGTTATCCTTATTGTGGCTCCTCCATATCTGAATTCCTTTTTTCTAGCAGTTTCCAATATTTTTTCCTTTGTTTGATGGTTCTTGATCTTGGCCACTATATTTCTTGGCGTTTTGATTTTAGGGTCCCTTTCAGTAGGTGATTGATGAATTTTTTCAATGTCTATTTTAACCTCTGTTTCCAAAACATCTGGGTAGTTCTCCTTGATAATTTCCTGAAAAATAGTGTCCAGGATCTTTTTTTCCTCACATTTTTCACGGAGTCCAATTATTTTCAAATTGTCTCTCCTGGATCTATTTTCCAGGTCTGTTGTCCTTTTAATAAGGTACTTGACATTCTTTTCAATTGTTTTGTTTTTCTGGTTTTGCTTGACTACTTGGTTTCTCCTTGAGTCATTCATTTCTACTTGTTCGAATCTAATTTTCAATGATGTATTTTCTTCACTAATTTTTTTTATATCTTTTTGTAATTGTCCAATTGAGTTTTTAAGTGAGTTTTTTTCCTCTATAGAATTTTTTTTCATTTCATCCATTTTATTTTTTAGAGAGCTGTTTTCTTTTTCCAACTCACTAATTTTATTTCTCAATGATTTGTTTTCTTTATCCACTCTCTCTTTTAATGCCTGGGATGACTTTTCCAGACTCTCTTGCCAAGATTCCCTTTCCTTTTCCCATTTTTCTTCTACCTCTCTTGTGAGAGCCTTTTTGATTTCCTCTATGAAGGTCTTGTGTATTGAGGAGAAGCTCATGTCCCCCTTAGGGGTTTCCTCTGGAGACAGTCTGCTTTTAGTCTCTTCAGTATTTGGAGTCTACTCTCTATCCATACAGAAGCTGTCAATGGTTAGAGCACTTTTAAATTTTTTTGTTCATTTTGTCAGAGAGGAATCAAAGAAAACAAATTCACAAGAGAAACAATTGGTCTGTTTCTGGGAGGGGATAGGGCTGGATGATGTTTCCGGGCTTCCTATACAAAATGCAGGAGACAGCAGCAAGGCACTAACAGCACAGTGATGGCTGTGCTATGTCTACACTCTGAGGCTCTAAGAATGCCCTGGGTCACTCCGGTTGGGGTGGGGGTGGCCAGGTTCAGAGAAGATGCTAACTTTCCAGGGTTTTATTATTTACCTCCAGTGTTTATACCTTCTCTGCTGTTCCTGGCTTGCTGCCAAGATTGAATATCCACACTGGGTTAAAAGTCATTTTGCAGAAGCGTAAGAGATTGCACCCCTCCCCGCTCCAGTCTGAGCAGTGTAAGATGCCTGCCTCACTCTCCTTCCTTCCCCTCAGTCTGTGCCCAGTCTGTTCGTCCCCTCCCCCAAGCAAACACAAACGTTTTCTGGAGAATTTCAAGGATGTCTTCTGTTGGTGATTATTTGTGGGTTTCTTTTCCTGTCAAGCATTAATTCTGAGGCTTGTCATGAAGTAAATTCTGAGAGAAAACGCAGAGCTCAAGCAGTTGTTTGCCTCCTCTCCACCATCTTGGCCGGAAGTCCTCAAAACAGTTCTTTTCAAATAATGAATTCTTATCCCAAAAGTTGGTATCTTTCTGTTTGTCAAACACTAGATTGCTATAGTTGTACCCTATTTTGTCCTGTGTACCTATCCTGTTCCACTGATCAATTAGTCTATTTCTTAGCCAATACCAAATGTTTTTATTGACTATTGCTTTATAATATTGCTTTAGATTAGGTACAGCTAGACCACCTTCATCTGATTATTATTTTTTTTTTCATTAGTTCCCTTGAAATTCTCGAACTTTTGTTCTTCCTAATGAATTTTGTTGTTATTTTTTCTAGGATATTAAAATAGTTTCTTGGAAGTCTGAGTGGTATAGCACTAAATAAATAGATTAGTTTAGGGAGTATTGTCTTCTTTATTGTATTGCTTGGCATATCCAAGAGCACTTAATGTCTTTCCAATTATTGAAATCTGACTTTATTTTTGTGGCAAGTGTTTTGTAATTTTGCTCATATAATTCCTGACTTTTTTGGTAGATGGATTCCCAAATATTTTATACTCTCGACAGTTGTTTTGAATGGAATTTCTCTTTGTATCTCTTGCTGTTGCATTTTTTTTGATGATATATAAAAATGATGAGGATTTATGTGGATTTATTTTGTATCCAGCAACTTTGCTAAAGTTGTGAATTATTTCTAATAACTTTTTATTAGAATCTCTGGGGTTTTCTAAATATACTATCCCATCATCTGCAAAGAGTGATAGTTTGATTTCCTCATTACCTACTCTTATTTCTTTAATCTCTTTCTCAACTCTTATTGCTGAGGCTAAAATTTCTAATACAATATTGAATAGTAATGGTGATAGTAGGCAACCTTGTTTTACTCCTGATCTTACTAGGAAAGGTTCCAGTTTATCTTCATTACATATGATGCTTAATGACTGTTTTAAAGATATACTCCTGACTACTTTAAGGAATAGTCAATTTATTCCTATACTCTCAAATGTCTTTAGTAGGAATGGATGTTGGATTTTATCAAATGCTTTTTCTGCATCTATTCAGATGATCATATGGCTTTTGTTAATTTGATTATTCATATGATCAATTATACTAATAGTTTTCCTAATATTAAACCAGCCTTGCATTCCTGATATAAATCCTACTTGATCATAGTGTGTTATCTTGGGGATGATTTTCTGAAGTCTTTTTGCTATTATGTTATTTAAGATTTTAGCATCAATATTCATTAAGGAGATGGGTCTATAGTTTTCTTTCTCTGTTTTCAACCTACCTGATTTAGGTATCAGTCCAATGTCTGTGTCATAAAAGGAATTTGGTAGGACTCCTTAAATCCCTATTTTTTCAAATAGTCTATATAACATTGGGGCTAATTGTTCTTTAAATGTTTAGTAGAATTCACATGTAAATGCATCTGGTCCTGGGGAGTTGATTAATAGCTTGTTCTATTTCTTTTTCTGAAATGGGACTATTTAAGCAATTTACTTCCTCCTCTGTTAATCTAGGAAGTCTATATTTTTGGAAGTAGTAATCCATTTCACTTAAGTTATCAAATTTATTGGCATAAATTTGGGCAAAGTATTATTGTTCTAATTTCCTCTTCATTGGTGGAAAGAACTCCCTTTTCATTTTTAAGACTAACAATTTGATTTTCCTCTTTCCTTTTTCTGATCAGATTTACCAAAGATTTATCTATTTTATTGGCCTTTTCATAAAACCAACTCTTGGTTTTATTTATTAATTCAATAGTTGTTTTTTTTTTTTTTTTACTTTCAATATTATTTATTTCTCCTTTTAATTTTAGTATTTCAAGTTTAGTTTTTGGTTGGGGGTTTTTTAATTTGGTCTTTTTCTAGCTTTTTAAGTTGCAGGCCCATTTCATTAATCTTCTCTTTCTCTATTTTATTCAAGTAAGCCTCTAAAGATATACAATTTCCCCTTATTACCGCTTTACCTGCATCCCACAAATTTTTGTATGATGTCTCATCATTGTCAGTATCTTGGGTGAAATTATTAATTGTTTCTATAATTTGCTCTTTCACCTAGTCATTCTTTAAGATGATATTATTCAGTTTCCAATTACTTTTTGGTCTATTTACCCCTAACTTTTTATTGAATGTAGTTTTTATTGCATTGTGATCTGAGAAGAAGGCATTTACTATTTCTGCCTTCCTGCATTTAATTTTGAGATCTTTATGTCCTAATATATGGTGCATTTTTGTATAGGTTCCATGAACTGCTGAGAAGAAAGTATACTCCTTTCTATCACCATTCATTTTTCTCCAAAGGTCTATGATACCTAGTTTTTCTAATGTTCTATTTACCTTTTTAATTTCTTTCTTATTTGTTTTGTGGTTTGATTTGTCTAAATCTGAGAGTGCAATGTTGAGATCTCCCATTATTGTAATTTTGCTATCTATTTCTTCTTGCAACTCTCTTAACTTTTCCTTTAGGAAGTTAGATGCTATACCACTTGGTGCATATATGTTTAGTATTGATATGGCTTCACTGTCTATGCTACCTTTTAGCAGGATATAGTTTCCTTCCTTATCTCTTTTAATTAGATCAATTTCTGCTTTTGCTTGATCTGAGATAAGGATGGCTACCCCTGCTTTTTTTTGCTTCACCTGAAGCATAATAGATTCTGCTCCAACCTTTTACCTTTACTCTGTATGTATCTCTCTGCTTTAAGTGTGTTTCCTGTAAACAACATATTGTAGGGTTCTGACTTTTGATCCAGTCTGCTATCCGTCCCTGTTTGATGGGAGAGTTCATCCCACTCACATTTACAGTTGAAATTATTAATTCTGAATTTCCTGCCATCATATTATCCCCAGATTATGTTTTTTTTTCCTTGTTACCCCCTGAACCTCTTCCCCAATATTTAATTTATAGACCCCATTTGTGATGCACAGCCCTCCCTTTTTAGTATCCCTCCCCCCCTCCTTTTAAGTCCCTTCCCCTTTCTTATACCCTTTCCTTATTCTCCTTTTCCTTTTCCCTTTTCCTCTCCCCCCTTTTAATGAGGTGAGAGAGGATTCTCTGAAAAACAAATATGTCAATTATTTACTCTTTGAGCCTACTCTGATGAGAGTAAGATTCACCCAATATTTCTCCCTCTCTCTAAATTCCCTCAGATGTGGTAGATTTTCTATGCCTCTTCCTGTGATGTAGTTTCCCTCTTTTTATCTCTCCTTCCCCTTTTTCTGATACTATCCCCTTCCCTTTACTACTTCCCTTTTTTTAATATTATATCAGTAAAATCAAATTATCCATGCGGACTTTCTGTATACCCACAACGGAGATATAGTTCTCAAAAGTTCTTTTTACCTTTTTCTGCTTCTCTTCGGTCTTGTGCATGTAGATCAAATTTTTTGTTTAAGTCTGTTTTTTTTCTTAGAAACAAATGGAATTCCTCTGTTTCATTAAATGACCATCTTTTTCCATGGAATAAAATCCTAAACTTAGCTGAGTAGTTTATTCTTGGTTGCAATCCTTGTTCTTTGCCTTTAGGAATATCAGGTTCTAGGCCCTTTGATCTTTTAATGTGGAGGCAGCCAGATCTTGAGTGACCCTTATTGTGTCACCTTGATATTTGAATTGCTTTTTTTCTAGCTGTTTGCAATATTTTTTTCCTTTGTTTGGTAGTTCTGCAGCTGAGCAACAATCGTCCATGGAGTTCTTTTTTTAGTGTCTTTTTCAGAAGGTGTTCAATGAATTCTTTCAACGCCTATTTTCCCTTCTGTTTCTATTATCTCTGGACAGTTCTCTTTGATGATTTCCTGTAAAATAGAATCTAGGCTCTTTTTTTGATCATAGTTTTCGGGAAATCCAATGATCCTCAGATTATCTCTCCTAGATCTATTTTCCAGGTCTATAGATTTTCCCAGTAAGTATTTGATGTTATTCTCCAGCTTTTCATTTTTTTTTTTTTTTTTTTGGTTTTGTTTGACTGATTCTTGGGTTCTCAATGAATCATTCATTTCTATTTGTTCAATCCTGATTTTTAATGAGTTATTTTCTTCATTCACATTTTTTTAGTTCTTTTTGTATATGCCCAATTGAGTTTTTAAATGAATTATTTTGCTCTGTTGAATTTTTTTCCATTTCACTAATTTTTTTAGTGAGTTATTTTCTTTTTCCAATTCAGAAATTCTACTTTCTTGAGACTTTTTTATCTTTTCCAATTCAGAAATCCTACTTTCTTGAGAATTTTTTGTCTTTTCCAATTCAGAAATCCTACTTTCCTGTGATTTTTAAACCTTTTCTAATTCACAAATTTTGTTTCACTGCTTCTCCTGTGAATTCTTTATTATTTCCAACTCAAATTTCAGGACATTGTTATTCTCTATCGTATTTTCTCTTTCCTTTCCCCATTTTTCTTCAAACTCTCTTAACTTTTTAATAGTCTCCTCTAGGAGAGAGTTATTTGATGGTGGGCAGGTATCTGTTCCCCTTTAGGGTGTTATCTGCAGACTCTCTGTTGTTAGCTTCTTCTGGGTTGGATACCCGTTCTTTCTCTGTGTAGAAAGTGTCAATAGTTCTCTTCAGCTTCTTACTCATTGTTAAAATCTGTTGGGGTCTGCCCTTGGGGTAAGAAGTTTATTTATTTATTTACCAGCTTCCTCCCAGATTGGGGGGAGGGGTAGAATGCAACAACCCTGTGCCAGAGGTAAGAGAGAACTCTGGGAGAGTGTTCCCCTCCCCCCTCCTTGGAAATGCCTCAGAGGGGGTTAGCAAGGCTGCACTGTGAGGACTGCCCAGTGAAGGACCCTGCTCTGTTGCCTAGTGACTGCCCTGAGGTTTAAGGTGGAACAGTGAAAGTGACGCAAACTCCAGCCAATGCTTCCCTTGGGGCCGTGGATGTCAGCAGCTGATTTGAAAAGCCCCTGTGCTCAAACCGGAAGTGTCTGCCCGGAAACCACGGTCCCTACTACAAAGGTTCTGCTTCTCTGGGAGTTCAGCTTTTTGGGGGGTTCCGCTGCTGCTAGAATTCCATTGCCTTAGGCTGAGCCCTGCACTATGTGGATTAGAGGCTGCCTCAGGCTGTGTTCCCGCTGTTCAGACTCTCAACTACCCCAAGGAGAAGCCCCAGGCAGCAGAAGGCATCTGCACAGTCTGCACAGCCCAGTTGTGAGGAGATCTACTAAGATTGGGGTGGATTAAGAATCTGGCTTTATATTTTAAAGTGGCTTGATTTCCCTTCTGAACTGCTGTTTTATAAGCAGAGAAGAGCTTACAGCCTGTGTCAGATTCCTCTATCTCAGTGGCTTCTCTGATCCCAGAATTCTCCTCAACCTGATTGGCACAGTGTGTTAGCACTGGTCCAACCCTGTCTGTGCTGGCCTCTTTTTTTTTTTTTCCCCTCCCCACGGAACTGACCTTTTCTGTTGAAATTCCGGATTCTCTTCAGCTGTTAAGTTGTGCTTCTAATCCTTGTGGTTTTTATCAGTCCAGTGTTATTTTTGAGGCTGATTTAACTAAATGGTAATGAGGGAAGAAGGGAGCTTACAAATTTGTGTTTATCTTCTTTATCTTGGCTCCTCCCCTGCTGTATAGGTTCTTAATTGCCCCAAGGAAAATCCCTGTACAGCAGAATGGGGTTGCACAGCTGTGTTGTGATCTGTGCTGAGTCACTTTCAGTTTTGGGTAGCTATAGGCAGACTATAGTTTCTGGAGTTTTAAAAAGTGGCTTTGATTTCTGATGATCTGCTGTTTTGTAAGCAGAGTAGAACAATTAGCCTATGCCAGAGTTATCTGTCTCTGTAGCTTTTCTAACCCCAGAGGATTCCCAAGCCCAATCTGCACAATATGCTAGCCTAGTTCTATCACTGCCTGTGCCGGTCTTTTCCCGCTCCTCAAGACAGACCTTTTCTGACAAAATTCCAGATCATTTTCTGCTGGCAAGTTGTTGTATGTCTAATCTTCATGGTTTTTACCAGTCAAGTGCTATTTTTGAGGCTGAATTAAATAGTTGGTAGTAAGGGTAAGAGAGAGCTCAGAATGTCATGTGTGGCTTCTCTGCCATCTTGGCTCCCTGTCAATTCTATTTTTTAAAGAATTATTTTCCTCCGTTAGTTTTTGTACATCTTTTCCCAGTTGGCTAATTTTCCTTTTCAAGGCATTTTCCTCATCATTAGCATTTTGCATTTCCTTTTGTACCACTCTCAATTCTTATTTTAAATTTTTCCTCTGTTGTTCTTACTTGATTATCAAAATGGCCTTTTGTTTTCAGAGAGCCTTTAAAGACTTTCCATAAGCACTCTTTTCTGCCCACTTAAAAGCGTGGGCACCCACTGTAGCTGTAAGATGGAGTGCACTGAATGAACAGAATTCTGCTTTGCAGGGCCTGGAATTGGTCTAACTTCACACTGGACTTTCATCTGTTGCCAGAGACCCTCGCCACTGACCTTCCAAGTCCTCTCTGGTGTTCCCCAGCTGAGAGATCATGATTTCTAAATCATGTTGGGAGAGAAAAATCAGAGCAAAAGGGAAAAAAAACATGGGAGAGATTAAAAACAGAAAAAGAATTGAACATAGTATGTGTTGCTTTACATTCAATCTTCGTAGTTCTTTTTTTGGATGTAGATGGCATTTTCTATCCAAATTCTATTGGAATCGCCTTGGACTACTGAACCAGTAAGAAGAACCAAATCTTTCATATTTGATCATTGCTATTATGGTATACAATGTATTCATGGTTCTGCTTGTTTTGCTCAGCATCACTTTTCGTAAATCTTTCCAGGCTTTTCTAAAATCAGTTTGTTGATCATTTTTTACAGAAAAATAACATTTCACTACTTTCATATACCATAACTTATTTAGCCATTTCCCCACTGAGGGATATCTGCTCATTTTAAATTCTTTGTACCACTAAAAGAGGCATTACAAACATTTTATTACATGTGGGTTGGTTTGCCCCCTATATGTTTCCTTGGAATACAGATCCAGTAGTGGCACTGCTGGGTCAAAGGTAGGCACAGTTTTATAGATCTTTGTGTATTGTCCAAATTGCTCTCCAGAATTGTTGGATCATTTCAGAACTACACCAACAGTTTTCTCTTCACATCTCATAAGCCACTATCTCCTGACACAATCTCTTTTGAGGACCTCATCTTATACTTCTCTGAAAAAAAAGTGAGACTATTCTCAAGAGCTACCTTCTCTCTCCTTATTCTCCTTATGTTATATTTCTCATACATGATCTCAAATATCTACTTCTTCACACCAGTTTCTGATAATGTGGTATCCCTTCTACATTTTCCCTCATATTACTGTCTTCAGTCTTCTCCAATATAATATACCAATACCTCCCAATATTCAATTTTTCCTTATCTTCTAATTTCTTCTCTGATAACTAGAAACATTTTCAAGTCTCTCCTATCCTAAATAACAACAACGAAAGCATTCATTATTTTGCCTGCCAGCTATTAACTGCATCTCTCCTTTTTTCAGCTAATTTTTTTTTGGAAAAAACCTATCTCATTCAATGCTTCCACTTGTTTCCTCTTAATTTCTTCAAAATCTTCTGTTTCTGACTCTGCTCATGGATTCTTAGGAGTCTGTTGCATCTCATTAATTTTCTGTGGACTTAAGTGAAATCTGCCCCATATGTCATATAAACATAATACATCAAGAGTCTGTGCAAGAGTTCTTGACCCTATTATCTACATTTGTGAGAACAGGGAAATTTTTCTTGAACTAAGTTCAGGAAAAAGCAACAGGTCAAAAGTAGACGAGTCTCCTAAAGTCAAGCTCCTTAAATCAAACTCAGAATCCTGAGTAGCTCTATCCTATTTATCATTTCCTATCTGGCTTTATTCCTTTGGATTTCTCCATCATTCCCCAGGATTGTCCTCATCTTAAAACATCTTATCAGCTCTGGATTTCACACCTCATCAATATCCTCTGCCTCTAAAACTCCCTAGATTTAGAGATAGAGGCAAACCCCATTAAAGGAAGGTCCCTTGGCCAGTCATTTCTTCATTTTCCACCTGTAACTGTATTCCATTGGACTTCTCCATCATATTCCAATTCTGTCTGAATAACTTCCTTTCTCTTCCCACCCTCTAGCTTCCTTATGCATGTGTGTTCCCCATTAAATTATAAACTTCTTAAAATCTAAAACTATGTTCCTTTTTTCTTTTCTCTTCTTCTCTCCATGCCTCCCTCTCTTTATCCCTTCTTCCCTCCCTTTTCCCTTTCTCACTCTCTTTCTCTCTCTCTTTCCCTTTATTTCTGTCTTTCTTTCTTTTCCTTTCTTCCTTCCTTCCTTTAATTTTTTCTTCCTTTCATTTTTTCTTTCTTTCATTTATTCTTTTTTCTTCATTTTATTTCTTCTCTTTCTCAGTGCTTATCATAGTGTCTGGTAAATGAGTACTTAAATATTTTAATGATTGACTGACTGATAAGTATGAATGTTACTTACATACTCCATTGCCAATTTGAAATCTTGGTGATGAGACATGTATGATTGGCAAATGATTTTTTAGACATTCTTTTCTGTAGTTTTGGAACCATAAAGGGTCAAACAAAAGACTGACACTTCAGTCTAAGGTGAGGATTGAAATTTTCCTCAGTTTCAATTACTGTGGTTGCTACAGCTGCTGTGACCATGTTTTTATTCATCTAATTAAAGTTTTAATTTTTTATCTTTAATATGAACTTGTGTTCTCAGTGAAAAATAATAAACTAGATTTATGAGAGGGAGTTGCCAATGAGCTAGGGGTGGTGAAAACCACTGATTGTTGTTTTCATTGAATTGTTTTCCAGTCATGTCTTCATGACCTTATGGCAGAGATGCTGGAGTGGTTTTCCATTTCCTTTTCCAACTCATTTTACAGATGAAGAAACCAAGGCAAACAGGATTAGATGACTGACCTCCAGCTAATAAGTATCTAAGACCAGACATGAACTTAGGAAGAAGAGTCTTCATGACTCCATGGTTGGCATTCTTTCTGCTTGGCCATCTAGGTAATTGTTAAGAGAGAGCAAAATAGAAACAAGAAAAGTGGGGGGTTGGGTATTTGACTTCCACCAGATAGGATATACCTTTGTCACCAATTTCATTGTCTGTTGCATAGTAGGCATAAAATACAAGCCAATGAAATGAGTTGGTGGTACAACTTAACCAAGCAGAAAATTATAGAGTTGCTATAAAGAAATTTGTCAGTCATTATTTACTTAGTGTTACTGCATATAGACATTTGTTACAGGTGTTAAATATTATAATTTTGAAACAAAAGGGTTAATATACCTTCCTAATTCAATTCTTAGAAAACAAGGTTAGGTATACATTATATTACACAAGAATATAATAATGGAAATCTTGGTGTCTAATACAGACTTGAAGAGGTGTACCTTGGAAGGAGGTTCACATCAAGTTCAATGATGAAAGAAGTAATGTGTTGAAGTGGAAACATGTGATAAATTGGGATTTATAGGATATTTTTGTTAGAATACTGGTTTTATTCCTTATTACTTGTACAATCTTGTCCATGTCACTTAACTTCTTGGGGCCTCAGTTTTTTCATCTGTAAAATGAGAAGTTGGTCTAGCTGATCTCTAAGCTCTCTTCCAAGCCTAATAATTTTCTTCTTCCAACTTCAACAAACCAATGGTAATCCAGATTCAATCTGATTTATGGGTAATTTAAGAAGTTGCTATCACTAGACCTACAAGGGCAAAGCACTTGGCTAGATTGTAGATACAAAAACAAAAAGAAAACAATTCTAAAAGTGCTTAGATTGTGTTACTAGGCACAAGGCTTATGAATAACTATGTATTTTATAGTATCATAAGTTCATAGTATCATAAAGTTGAGAAGGTACTTCAGAGACTATCTAGTACTTTTTTTTAGGTAGGAAGAGATTAAGATCTAGAGATTTCAAGTGGTTTTCTCTAAGCCAAATTACTAGTGAGTGATGGAATTAGGATAAAAGCCCAGATTTTCTGATTTAGAGTTAAGGGCACTTTCTACTCTGTGCCATCCCTGCAGCAGTGAATCATAATTCATTTGTCTCATGATAGGGACAGGGAGATAGCCAAGTCACTCTGTGATGAATAATCCATATGGTTTACAACGACAAAGATGATTCTTCCCATTCCTCTGCAAAGAGAAACTCATCCAATTGCAGGTGCTTGAATAATCACGCAACTAGATTTCCCCTATGAGCATTGACTTAAAATTAATTTCAGCTGCCCTGATATTGTTGTCTCTCTGAATGTCTCTGTGGGTTCAAAACATGTGGATACAATTTTTCAAAAAAAGATCCTTAATCTTAGTTCATGAGGCACATTCCACACATTTCAATCATTTTTGTTTTTTTTTTTTCCTTTGAATATCTTCCAACACAGCATTGTCCTATGCACTTTTAAATAGATATTTCGCTGACAATTCCAGTTCTATTAGACAGAAAACAATTTCATTAATAAATCAGGAGGCAGATCTGCAGTAACTGAAGTGGTTGTAACATCAAACTGGTCCTTTGCTCTCCTAATACAAATAAACAAAAAAGAACTAGTTTTAGGCAATAGCAAAATTTGGACTTTAAATCAGTTGTATGCATGCCTTAGTTTTTAATAATTGTGCTTATAACATAATAATAAATTGCTTATAATAAGCATTTTAGTTACATGATAAATATGGGATTGCATTTATAGAATTTCACTGAAAATCAGTTCTAATAATATACATTTCTGGCACTAATGATAAGCATAGAGCTTTGAGGAATTTGTGTATCTTGAGCTAAGGAGATTCCTTTCTCTTTCTTCTCTAGTCCTCCAAAGCTTTTTTTCTCCTTTCTCTCCACCTCTGCTTAATACCTTATGTTGCCATATTATACAATGAGAAAAAACAATGTTTTGAAAAATATATTCAATTCATTCTGTTTAACCCCAAAGGGTGAACCTTAGAACAAGATGGAAGCTGCCAAGAGATAAATTTAGGGCACCTCACATTTGCAGTTTTTCCAACATCTCACTATTCAATGTGTACGTGAAAATTTTAGCTAACCACTTTTAGTTTTCATTGTAGAGAATCATATTGAACTAATATGTGATGGGCTACCTGACCTTTTATTATTCTACTTATTCCTAGATCTATATTCTCAAAATAAATAAATAAACTTATTTTATGGGCAGAAAACTGATCACCTCTTCAATAGAATAAAGGTCTTCATTTTCTCAGACAACAATCATTGTAGCATAACATCAATAACCCTTTTGTTGGAGGAGGCATCCAGCTTCTAATGTGCCATTGATCTACCTTCTCCCTTACCATGAAAAAAAAAAAGGTTATTATTCTGTCAAATTTAAGATTCATGCTCTCCTTCTAAGAGAGAATACTACCAATATAAGTGTCCTTAGTAACATAGTATCATGGAAATCATAACTGTATTTTTGAGTTTGTGTTTGGAGGATTATTTCTTTTTTGCTAATAGACACAATAGCTACAAATGATAGAAAAAGAAAATTTTATATCCTTTTTGCATAGGCTATGATAGATTTGTCTTTAAGTCTTTAACTTTCCTGGAAAGCACAAAATCAATGAGTATTTCTGAGTTCCCAATATATAGATGACTAGAAATACCTACCCTCACTCATTGTCATGAGATTGACTTAGCACACTGAGGACTGAGTTAGTCTGCCAACCTCTGGCATTGAGATTGCAATTTGAGTCCCAGACTTAACAAGAATGTTTGGATTTGATATAAAAGAGACTTGGTCATGGTACATTTCCAGTTCTTGATTGTGCCAAGCAGGAGGGTCACATTTTTTGGTGCCAAGAAACAGTGGTTGCCACTCCACCCTGCGGGAAGGAAAAATGGGTTGCCCACTCTAGGCCCACACGCATCGATTACACATTCATCTTATAAGGGTGCAAAGGGAGATACTAAGAAAAATAGAGATGAGGGTGGGAAAAGGAGAGGAGGAGGAAGAGGCATAAAGGGGAAGGAGGTAATGAGCATCTTGAAAACCTCCTGTTAAATCCACTAGAATGACTGAAATAAAAACAATGTTATTGCCTACAGCTAAAAATCAATCTGATTGATTCATCTAAGTTTCTCTCCTTACCACCACCTCATCTCTACATCTCTGCTAAGGCTGCTTAAAATTTAATAACTTGCAGATGACCCATTTAAGTCAATAGCTTAGATGCTTCCTGGTTGAAAGCAACAAAATATACTTTTTATTTCATCTCTGCCTTATAAAATTCCTAGGTTTCTTTAAAGCTCAGTTTAAATATTACTATCTATGTAAGACTTTTCATGAGCATTTGCAGTTGATAGGCTTTCCTTTCATGAAAATACCTTGTATTGATTTTTGCATATTTTGTTTTAATTTTTATATTTCATACTTTCCCTTCCTTCCAAGAAAATGATAGATTCCTTGGGGATAGAAGCTGTTTTATTTCTCACTTAGTATTTTCAGAGTTGAACAAACTTCCTGGAATATAATAGGTGCATAATAAATTATTAGATCAAGGAACTAAGAGTATGGAAAATTAAAATTTTCTCTGATCTTGACACTCCCCCATATTCATAAATAAAGCAATTTCATCTGTCACCAAGAACCTAAGGAAGATAAAAAAAATAACTAAATGCAGAGGTCAATATTCCTAAACACAATAAATATGCAACAATCTTCTGAGAGTAGATTTAACAATCTAATGCATAGGCTTATAATAGACCTCAATTCCACACTTCAGTAACACCTCTTCTTAGAGCCACAAATAACCAAATTACAATTGGCAGAAATCTGATCAGACTTCAATAATGGAATTGGTAGTATGCTGTGTCATCAGAAGTGGGGAATATAGGGAATTTGCCTGTGTATATGGGGCTGTGTGACACTTCATTAAGTTGGTCAAAAAGAGCCTAGCATCCAGATTGGGTCAGTTCTTCCTATCCTCTCCACCCCATCCTCATTCCCATAAGTCACTTGGGGCAGAAACCTACATTGGTGAACCATCAATTGTCCAGTGGGACAGGAGACTGGAATGCTTTGGAACCCAAGCCTTAGGGAAACCTCTATTAGAGAGGAGATAGTTAGAAAGAAAGAATGAAAGAGAGGATATTGAGGAAGGGAAGACTGAAATTATCAAGTATTTCTGAAGAAAGAAAACTTAAAATCTTTCAAATAAGTAGATACAACCAGGAGGACATTAACAGCAGAAATAAATGGGGACTCCAGATCTAGAGAGAGAGAGACTTCAGATACTTAAAGTATTAAATACTTGATCAAGAAAGGAAAGTGATTCAACATCTGATAAGGCAGAGGACTCCAAGAATTTTGAAGAGTGCATGAAACTGCAATACACTATAATCAAATTGTCTTAAAACAAGATTATTGGTTGGTTGACCACTAATGCAGTTTATTTCTTACAACAATGCAGATATAAAACTTCCCTGTGAGACTCTAATCCATGTACTGCCACATGTTAGCCAGAAGGAGAACATCAAAAGTCCTAGGAGGACTTATTTTTTTTAAATTGGAAGGATGTCAATAATTTTCACAGACTTTGAACTGGTTCTTTCTCAATATCAACATAATACCAGCTGTTTCTCTCCACTGTATATTTCTTTGATGTTATTCTTTATTCCACTTCTCCTTGTCAGTAATGTTTTGTAGCCTATCCTCACTCACTATAATAAAGTGAATTTATAAGTTAAATAATAGTTTATGTCATATTTACTGCTTTTTACTATGTTAACACAGCTTATCATATTTATTGCAAATCATTCTGCTTTTTCTAAAAAGGGAGTAGAAAGAACTCTGGTTCCTGTCCAACTATATTCCTTCATTCTTCTGTTACTCCCTACTTTATTGATCTTTGGGCTTTACTTTTAATTATCTGGAATTTTTCTATTCTTCAGCAGATTTCTCATTCTTAAAGATAATTTTTATGATTAACTAGCAATGTTCTTACCCTAAAAGATCTCACTGACCCCTTCCTCTGATAGATATTTTCTTCCTCAAACCTCCATTTTAAGGAAGAACTCAGTCAGGCCAAGCATGTTCATTCATTCATTCATTCATTTATCTCTGGGCTACATCCCTGACTCTCCAGATCTTTTTTCTTCACTATATTCAAAAACATCCCTCTCAACTTGAAAGATCCCTCTGCCCTTGAATTCATTTTTATCCTGCCAGATGCCTTTGTTATTACTATCAAGCAATCTTCTCATGCTAAAACATCACTCCATCCTTTCATCCTTCAGTCCCTCCTCAAAACTCCATTTTAAGAAAAAAACTCAAGCCTTCCATGCCTAATTCTCATTCTCCAGGTTCTTCCTCTGTTTCTGGAATTCTTTCTTCACCATAGCCGAAGATGGGTACCTTCTTCCCTGAAACCCTTGCTTGTCAGCTTCCTTTTATGCCCATTAGGACATAAATGTTCCAAGGACTGGCTTTTTATGTAGAGGGTGGAACTTTGGAGAAGTATACTTAAAACAAGTGTACTTGAAACAAGATGTTAACTCAGTGGAATTGATGAGATGATTGTTCTCTAGTTCACATATATACTTAGTACTTATTATGGTGATGTAATGGTTCTCTAATATAAGGGCTAAAAAGGACTGGAAGAAAGACATTCTATCTTTAACCATCCTCTCCTACCTCCTGCACTAAGATCAAGGCAGGGTCTGGTTGAGACTGGCAGAATGTCAGACTGCTGGAGGAGACTGAATCAGACTGAGACTAGTTCAGACTATGACAGACACAAACTGTGTAAGAGAGAATAAAGACTTTGGACTCTATTTTTGTCCATTTTCGTGGTGTCTATCCTGCTGAGACCAAAGCCCTTCTGGAGGATCTCCAGAAAGCTAGCCCAAGCATTACATTTTTGTTTTTTATTTATATTTCTAGTGTTTGTCAAAATGTTTGACATATGAACACTTAAATACCTGTTGATTGACTTGTCTATACTTTGCTACCCTTGTTTCTAAGTGATTAAATGTTCCATAGTTGTTGGAGTCAATAGTGGTAAAGACATATGTTAAATACAATATATGCATACATATTTATACAATTATCTTGCTTCACAAGAAAAATAAAATCAAAAAGGAAAATAAAATGAGAAAGAAAATAAAATGCAAGCAAACAACAGCAAAAACAGTGAAAAAGCTATGTTGTGATCCACACTCAGTTCCCATAACCCTCTCTCTGGGTTTAGATGGCTCTCTTCATCACCAGATCATTGGAACTGGCCTGAGTCATCTCTTCATGGAAAAGAGCAATGATGATCAAAATTGATCATTGTATAATCTTGTTGTTTTACAATGATCTCCTGATTCTACTCATTTCAGTTAAGACCAGTTCATGTAAGTCTCTTCAGATCTCTCTAAAATCGTCCTGTTGATCACTTACTAGAGAACACTAATATTTCATAGCATTCATATGCCACAACTTATTAAGCCATTCTCGAACTATTGGGCATCCATTCAGTTTTCAGTTTCTTGCCACTACAGAAAGGACTGACACAAACATTTTTGCACATGTGGTTCCCTTTCCCTCCTTTAATATCTCCTTGGAATATAAACCCAGTAGAAACACTGCTGGATCAAATGCTAGGTATCTTTTGATAGCCTTTTGCTTCCAAATTGGTCTCCAGAATGGATGGATCAATTAACAACTCCACCAATAATGTGTTAGTGTCCCAGTTTTCCCATATCTCCTCTAACATTCCTCATTATCTTTTAGGATATGATTCTTGAACTGAAAGTTAATGAAGCTAGAGATTCTACAAAATAGAGGTGAGTAATTCTGTCTTGATTAATTCTGAAATCTCTGCAACTCAAAATTCATGATTCTTTGATTACCAGTTGCCTACTGAGTATCTTCTACCTAGATATTGAATTGGAATCTCAAACATAACATGATGAAAATAGAACCTATTATTTCATCCCAATCAATTCCTATTTCAAGATTTTTTTTTCGGTAGAGGGCACTATCATCCTCCTAGTCACTTAGATTCACAACTTCATAGTCATATTTGAATTTTATCTTTCCTTTATATTCCATTTCCAATTAATTGCTTATTCTTTACTATTTTATTTATATATCTCTATCACCTGCCTCTTCCCTGCTATCTACTCAGAGGATTTGAATCCCAATTTAAGTTTTATCAGTATTTGTAGAGGGCTGGTACTCTGGAAAAGTATACTTGAAACAAGGATACTTACAGAAGGGTGTTTACTCACTGTGATTGATGAGATAATAATTCTCTAGTTCACATATACTTATTACTTAGTATGGTGATGTAATGGTTCTCTAGCTCACACATACTTAGTGTGCTATAATGATGTAATCATACTGAGGTATTTAAGGACTGAGAGGACTTGAAATAAGCAGACTCAAATGAGGATGTGTGTGAGAGTGCTGGAGCTCCACTCCAGATTCCTGATTCCAGATTCCATACGCCAGACTCCAGATCCAGACTCTTATCTTTGACCATCTTCATGGTGGCTCTCCTGCCTTCATCACTTCTCCACCTAAGACCAAGGCACATCCAGAGACCCTCCAGAAAGCTAGTCTGGACATTACAAGTATTTGCCTGATCAATCAACAAATATATATATATATATATATATATATATATATATATATATATATATATATATATATATATTCCCATTATGTATTAAGCTCTGTTAGGTTCTGAGAATACAATCCTACTTATTTATATATTTTTTTATATTTTATTTATAGTGTTTGTCTTGCCCAAACAATCATCAACAAAGTTCCTCAAATAATCTTTTGAAGGCACAGACCTTAACCATCTTATTCCCTTTCTTAACCATCTCCAGTGGCTTCCTATTGTCTTTAAAGATGTAAAATACAATTTCCTTAACCTTGGTTTTCCATAATTTTAAAACAATGTTTTTTTCCATATTTATTTCAAGTTATCCCTCTTTACACAACCTTAATATTCCAGTCTAACTGACCCACAAATTGTTCCTGGATCTTCATATTCTATCTCTAGTCTCTACTCTTTTGAAAAGTTGCCTCCCTTAGAAAGAATTCATTTCCTCCTACCCCTTTTTTTTCTTAACTATGTTTCCTATATGAAATCTTTTTTTGAAATAATAAGTAAAATTAAATAGCATTTTAAATTCTTCAAGCTCTATGTTAGTGTAATTTTTTAGTTCTTTAAACATTATTTATTAACTGTTATAATGCCTAGCATATAGAAGCTCTTGTTACTCTTTCTTTACTTGTTATTTCCTCCAAATTTATCTTCTTAGTGAATGGAATAAACTAAGTTAAAACCCCTCATAGGAATGTTACCCCGACCTAAGCCCTAATTATAGTTTGAAGCTTTGCAGTAGCATATAGTGCTAGCTTATTTTAGGCAAACATACATTTCCCTTCCCCTTTCCTTTTCACCACATTAGCATTAAGTTCCTAATATGGTAAAGAGTATGTCACTGACTAGTAACCTTAACTTCCTTGTTCTTAATCTATGGGTAGATTTGTAGTTAGTCTCTGAGGAGATTATTAGTCTCTTGGTAGATTTCCATATTTAGATTGTGATCCTGGACTCCCCAGCCAATGGGAGAAAAGATCAGAAGGCATGAGTTGGGGGAATTAACAAATCTCAATGTCTGTGTATTGGTTTTCTTAAAGTGAGATAAACATTTAACCAAATGAAAACTTTTTACTTGATGTATTAATTTCATTGTCCTACTGAAAACATAATTAGAAATTATAGCATATCCTCTATGGAAAAAAAAAAAGAAAAGAAAGTAGCATTTTGAGACTACTTTCAACCTTTCTCTCCCCACCTCCCACAATGAGAAATAAAATCTTCTCAGGTTACTTCACAAGAAATAAAATAAATACAGCATAATCATAGAATTCAGAAGACACTCAGAACACATATAGTATAAGCCACTACAAATGAACATCTACCACTGAAGGAAAACATATTGTACCAATCAAATATTCCAGGGGAATTTTCCTTTCATACTCTGGGTGTTCTAAGTATTTGCATCTCAATTTCTATACTACAGCATACAATTAGAGCACCAGAGTACAAATCTACTTTAGCCTTGCATGATCTTTGACGCAAGCAACCTTATTGAACACAACCTCTTATGTTAAAAGTTTTTAGCCTGGGAATCAAAAAAAAAAAAAAAAGAAAAGAAAATTATCTTATGATTACAGAATACTGAATTCTATACAGCTGTTCCAAAATAGCAAAGCAACTATTGTGAAGTAATTAACTTTTGTTAAACATTCTATTAGATTCTCAGGCCTTCAGAGTAAATCCTCTAACTGAAAAAAAGAATGTACATAGCAAGTATATATATCCCATAAAATCTTCAGTAATTTTTTATGAGGACAGATTCAGCATCATTTTTTAGCCTTTTTGTGGTGAGGGATTACATGTACCAAGCATTACAGAAGATATGATGGCTGTTACATGGTCTTCTCAAAAACTTAGGAAGCCACAATTTATATATCTTGAACAACAAATAATTACATGATTGTAACCTGTGTATCAGAGACCTTCACTTATACCAGGTGACAGGTCATAGAGTAAGAAATTTCTCAACACTCTGACTTTTCATCCTATCGAGAAAATCTATGAAACTTATTGTAAGATTTTATTGATGGTCATTTAATGCTAATAAAAGCATTTCACTGATATGATTTAAAAAGAAGAGTTTTATTTGCATGTTGAAGAAAAAAATACATAAATATTGAAAAATACCATCCAGAAATGAGAAATTCTTTCACAAAGACCAACTAAATCTCACTGCCTTGCACTAAGTAGATAGACCTCCTAGCAGGTCTCCTTACTATTCCCTTCTAATTACCTTCAGTTTCCAAAAGGTATCAGTTTTCACTCCTAGTAGTTAACTTAACCTTCGTTTATTCCTTAGCTTGTCCAGCATTTTTAAAGAATTAAATCACTTCTCTGGATTGTGTGTGTGTGTTATGTGTGTGTTTTTTTTTCTCCTTAATTCTCCAAGAGGATCATGCCATCAGGGAGATGATGCCATGACATGCAGGTAAATTGGATTTAATTGAGGAAGAGTTGTACAAGGTCACCTCACTTTCCCCTCCAGAGTCATCTCATCCATTGGCAAGATATAGATCACAAGGACTGGTGATGGACCTGGATATAGTGGGAGATCTTGGCCTTTTTAAGCTAAAGTCTTCAACAAATCTCAATTTGACTGAGGCTGCACCTATTCAGTGATTAAGGTTAGGTAGCAATTCAGACAAAGAATTTTCTCTTTTACCTTTTCACTCAGTTCAACAAAAATCTACATAAATAAATGAAAACATCTGGAAGAGGAAGATCCTCAGGGTTTCTGGCCAATGCATAAATGATAGCTATTTACATTCAAAGTTAATCAGGACCTGAACAGTGACCAAACAGGGCTTGGCCTAGAACTTATTAGTGGCCAATGACAATAAGAATGTTTTTTGTTTAAGGTATGGTGTTTAAGAAATAAAATGGTGTATCAGTGGAATAGATTAGATATACATACTACAATAATCAAGGCCTATAGAGATCTAGTATTTGATAAACCTCCAACTTCCAGCTTCTGGAATAAAAACTAAGTATTCGAAAAAAATGCTGGGAAAACTGGAAACTAATATGTTAGAAACTTGACATAGACCTACATCTCACTCCTCATACCAAAATAAAGTCAAAATGGGTATATAATCTGAGCAAAAATGATGATCCCATAAACAAATTAAGAGAGTAAGGGATAATTTATCTATAAGATCTTTGGAGAAGGGAGAAATTTATGACCAAAAAAAGGTAAAATGGACAACTCTGATTATATTAAATTAAAAAGTTTTTACAGAAGCAAAACCAACAAAAACAAGATTAAAAAGGAAGTATGAAGCTGGGAAAAATATTTAGTGTTTCTGATGAAGGTCTCATTTCCACAATATATAAAAATTTATAAGAGTACAAGTCAAATACTCCTGAGGAATATCAATGATAAATGGTCAAAGAATATGAACAATTTTCAGATGATGAAATTAAAGCCATCTTTAGTCACATGAAAAAATGCTCTAATCACTATTGATTAGAAAAATGCAAATTAAAACAACTCTGACTTATCATCTCTTAATTCTCAGATTGACTAAGTGACATGAAAAGATAATTATAAATATTAGAGGGGATATGGGAAAACTGGGACACTAATGTATTTTTGGTGGAATTGTGAAATGAACCAATTATTCCAGAAAGCAATCTTGAGTTATGCCCAAAATGCTATCAAACTAGGCATAACCTTTGACCCAGTCATGCCACCACTGGGTCTGTAACCTGTAACCTAAATCATAAAGAATGGAAAAGGACCCATATGTGCAAAAATGTTTGTGGCAACTCTGTTTGTGGTAACAAAGAATTGGAAAATGAATGGGTATCTATTTAATAGATACCCCTTAGTTGGTGAATGGCTGAACAAGTTGTAGTATAAGAAGATAATGGGATATTATTGTTCAAGAAAACAAATGAAGAACAAGGTGATTTTAGAAAGGCCTGAAAAGATTTACATGAACTGATATCAAGAAAAATAAGTAGAACCAGGAATACATTGTACACAATAACAGCAAGAATGTGCAATTATCAACTATGAAAGACTTGGTTCTTCTCAGTGGTTCAATGATCCAAAATAATCCCAATAGACTTTGGACAGAAAGTGCCATCTGCAGGCAGAAAAAGAAAGGAGCTGAATGTAAATCAATACATGGTTTGTTCACTTCTTTTTTTTTTTTTTTTTTTCTGTTTTTTTTTTCTTTCTATAGTTTTTCCCTTTTGCTGATTTTGCTCTCCTAACATGATTCATAAAACAATGTATATTTTAAAAATGTTTAAATTAAAAAGAAAGAAATATAGTCAGTGAACCCCAAGATATCTTGAGCAGGTTCATTGGTGCAAAAAAAAAGAAAAAATATTTTAAGAACATCTGCTCTTAAATAAGAACATAGATAAGGCTATGATACCCCTTGTAAATAGAGGGAAGAAAGTATACTTGAAACAAGGTGTTAACTCAGTGGAGTTCATGAGATGCTGGTTCTTTAGTTCACATATATACTTAGTACTTAGTATGGTAACGTAATGGTTCTCTAGTTAACACATATTCAGGATGCTGTAATGATGTAATTGGACTAAGATATATAAGGACAGAGAAGGACTAGAAATGAGACATTTTAATTTTGACCATCTTGGTGATTCTCCTGCCTCCTCTACTAAGACCAAGGACTCAGGCTAGTCCTGAGATCCTCCAGAAAACTAGCCTGGACATTATATTTTGTTACCCAAATGAGGATGTAAGGACCTATACTCAGCAGCTCCACTGAAGTGATCCTAAGTTCAGTGGAGAAGTCTCTGTGACCAGGAAATAGGGTGAGTAAACTACTCACTTTCATATTTTTGGCTGAAATGGGGCAATTACTAAGAAAAGAACCATCCCCACCCACAGGGAAGTGTGTAGAATGCATAGTTAGGTTAATAAAAAAGCAAGGTTTGTTGGTAACTTGGGAGTAGCTTATTGGACTCTTGGATACATTAGAATACACATCTCCTTGGTCCTCTAAGGAAGAAAAAATTAGAGCCAGATAAATGAAAACTAGTGAGAGAACAGCTAACTGATTATTATAATGATAATGGCCCTGACTCAAATCCTAAGGAAACATTCTATATATACAACATAAAACAATTGGCTTTAAGGAATCCCACAAATTTTAAAAAAGGAAAAAGGAGAAAGAGCAGAAGGGGGATGGTATTGACAAAGCAGTTAAAAAGCATGAAGAATTGGACAAGAAAGGAGTTAAGTACATTATTGATGAAATTAAGGAGTGTGGTGCTTCTCAGTCAGCACCCTCCAAGCAGCAGCTTTGTTTATTCCTTATGACACAATTACAAAAGGCACTGATTAAAGCTAAAAATGAAGGACTGGCTATATCTGATTTAAAAATAAAAGTATACCCTGTGATTGAAGAGTTTGACTATTCAGATCAAGACAAAAGAAAATTTCAAAGATCTGAAAATCTTTAGAAATTATATCAAAGATCTGAGAAAGGCTTTCACTTTTTATGGGTCTACATTGTTTTATGTTAAGATATTATTAGAGAATTTGGCTTTTGAAGTTTTAACCCATAATGACTGGAAATCTATAGCAAGGACATGTTTAGAACCTGGACAACACTTATTGTGGCTTGTTGAGTATAGTGAACTCTGTAGAATACATGCCCTAAGAAATAGGCAACTGGGAGTTAATATACCAGTCACATTTTATTATATACTAGACATTTTAGCACAGATCAATTACCCTATAGTAGCATATGAGCAAATTGCTGCTGCTGCTATTAAAGCATGGGGCACCATCACAGGAAGACAAGATAGAGGGGAAGCCTTTATGAAAATAGCACAAGGTCCAAATGAACCCTATGTTGATTTTGTGGGACGTCTGCAGACAGCTGTCATACAAACTATTGGTGAAAATGTAGCAACAGAAATTGTGATAAGACAACTAGCTAGAGAAAATGCTAATGAGGTTTGTAGAAAAAATATACTAGGACTACACAAAGATGCTCCTTTAATGAGATCATAAGACGCCTGTGCCACAGTGGGCACAAATACTTTTTATCCCCAAGCTATGATGTAGACTTCTCAAGATCTGAACATGTAAAGACAGGGATCCTTTTGGCAAGGGACTTACTGAGAGACTCATCAATGCTTACAATGTGGTAAAGTAGGGCTCAATGTTGGCATAGAGACAGAGTGAAAAAACAGGATGGGAGAACAAGACCTAAAACCCTATGTCCAAAATGCAACAAAGACTTCCATTGAGCATCAGAATATAGATTATATAGATTGACTCAGGGAAACAGGAAGCAGGGCTCAGTTCCAGGGCCCTAGGTAAAAAACAAACAAACAAACAAAAAAACACTTGGGGCATGATAGTTTCTGACATTACACCCAGAGAGTCTTTAGAAGTTCAGAACTCCAACTTAATCAATCAGCCAAGAAGCAATCTGATGAGAGAAAGGTTTTGCAATTGAGGAGAACAGAGTGGTACGCAGCTGGGGACTACTGAGATATTCCCTGGAGAAGAGAAATCTGTCCCTGACTGGCCTATGGTTTCTTTGCCTCCAGGAACAGGAGGGTTGACCATTTCACTTCTGAGAGTGCTTACAAAACAGTGTCCATCCATACACTGACGTGGGAAAATGGGGAATGTGTAGATAATATCCCAGTCACTAACAGGTAGACAAAGTATGACTTATCAACCAAGAGATGTAGTAGCATAGAGGCTCCTACAAGGCAATCTGGTAATATTTACCCAGGTTTTGACTTCCAACCACAGAACCCAGGAATATTCTGGACAGCAGCTGTGACAGCTGACTGTCCTATGCTCACTATCTATATAAATGGCATTAGAGGGATTGGTATTCACAGGTGCAGATTGTATAGTCATTAGAGATGCCAGCTGGCCAAAGATTAAGGCAGACACCTACATGTCTGGTGTAGGAGCATCAATAGCAGGTGAAGTTATTACTACCCCTTTGAGATGGATATTTGAAGGCAATCAATATCTTTTATTCCTTTTACAGTTGAAAAAAATCTCCATCAATCTGTGGGGAAGAGACATTTTACAACAGTTAGGATTACAAATGAGTACTTTAGTTTTTTAGGCAGGGCTGCTGTTGAAGGCCTGTCAACATTCTCACCTGTTCCCATTTAATGGAAAACAGATACACCAGTGTTAGTAGAAGAGTGGCCCTTAACAAGTGATAAAATTCAGACCTTATTAGATATAGTACTAGAGCAACTTGACCAAAGGCACTTACAATCTTCTCTAAGTCCTTGGAATTCCCCTGTATTTGTTGTAAAAAGGAAATCCAGAAAATGGAGAAGGTTGACTGATTTAAGAAAAGTGAATGAATAGATGGAAACTATGGGAACTCTTAAGCCTAGGCTTCTTCTCCTACTCAATTGCCTAGAAAATGGCTGCTTTGGGGTATAGACATTAAGGATTGTTTCTATTCTATCCCTCTAGATAAGGAGTTCATGAAAAAAAAGTTAATGCCTTTTCAGTGCTCAGCGTTAACTTAGCTGAGCCTTATAAAATATATGAATGGACAGTTTTGCCACAGGGAATGAAAAATAGCCCTACTATGTGCCAAATGTATGTTGCTGCTGCTTTTACTCCAGTAAGAAAAGCACTTGCAAAAGTTATGTTGTTATATTTCATAGATGATATATTGGGGTGTGCACCTAAGGAGCAAATGTTAGTAGCATGTCTTCAAAAGACCACAGAAACACTAAGGAACTACAAATTGCATACAGCTCCAGAAAAAATTCAAAGGCATTTTATTTTTCAATATATAGGATATCTAAGTATACCCTAAGGTGCTTATAGTAAAAAAACTTTCCTTAATAACAGAGAAGCTAAACACCTTAAATGATTTTCAGAAATTGATAGGAGATATCCAATGGATATGTACAGTGTTAGGCTTGAGTACCTATCAATTGCAACCATTATATGACATTTTAAAGGGAGACAGTGCTTTAAACTCAACAACTTATAAAACAAGCTCAAGAGGCTTTGAGAGAAGTTGAACTGGCCTTATCCAATGTGGTTGAAAGAGTCACTAAAAACCCTTGGAAATATTTTTTTTTGTTACAAAAGAGTCACCCATAGTAGTCCTTCATTAAGGACACTGTGATAGTGGGTGAACCTCCCAGCACAACCAGAACAAATCCTCACTCCTTACCTATTGCTTGTGGCTAGAATTTTATTAAAGGCCATTAAGTGAGCAGTGCAATTATCTGGGATAAGACCTGACAAGATATGCACTTTTTATATTGTATATTTTATATTGTTGTATACAAAAGATACACACCTTTTACACACAATTTTTTTAAAATTAATTTTATAATTACATCTTTTTTTTTGACAATACATACATAGGCAATTTTTTACAACATTGTCTCTTGTACTCCCTTCTGTTCCGAATTTTTCCCCTCCTTCTCTCCACCCCCTCCCGAGGATGGCAGGCATTCCCATACATATAAAATATTATATCCTGGGTACAATATATATTTGCAGAACCAAATTTTGTTGTTGTTGTTGTTGCAAAGGAAGAATTGGATTCGGAAGGTAAAAATAATCTGGGAAGAAAAACAAAAAAATGCTAAGAGTTTACAATCATTTCCCAGTGTTCCTTTTCTGGGTATAGTTGATTCTGTCCATCATTGATCAATTGGAATTGGATTAGCTCTTCTCTATGTTGAAGATATCCATTTCCATCAGCATACATCCTCGTACAGTATCATTGTTGAAGTGTATAATGATCTTCTGGTTCTGCTTGTTTCACTTAGCATCAGTTGATGTAAGTCTCTCCAAGCCTCTCTGTATTCATCCTGTTGGTCATTTCTTACAGAACAATAATATTCCATGACATTCATATACCATAATTTACCCAACCACTCTCCAATTGATGCACATCCATTCATTTTCCAGTTTCTAGCCACTACACAAAGGGCTGCCACAAACATTTTGGCACATACAGGGCCCTTTCCCTTCTTTAGTATTTCCTTGGGATATAAGCCCAATAGTAGCACTGCTGGATCAAAAGGTATGCACAATTTGATAACTTTTTGGGCATAATTCCAGATTGCTCTCCAGAATGGTTGGATTCTTTCACAACTCCACCAACAATGCATCAGTGTCCCAGTTTTTCCACATCCCCTCCAACATTCATCATTATTTGTTCCTGTCATCTTAGCCAATCTGACAGGTGTATAGTGGTATCTCAGAGTTGTCTTAATTTGCATTTCTCTGATCAATAGTGATTTGGAACACTCTTTCATATGAGTGGAAATAGTTTCAATTTCATCATCTAAAAATTATCTGTTCATATCTTTGACCATTTATCAATTGGAGAATGGCTTGTCAATCCCTAATTTTTTCAAATAGTTTATATAGCATTGAAGTTAGTTGTTTTTTAAACGTTTGATAGAATCCACATGTAAATCCATCTGGTCCTGGGGATTTTTTCTCAGGGAGTTGGTTAATAGCTTGTTCTATTTCTTTTTCTGAAATGGGATTATTTAGACTATTTACTTCTTCCTCTGTTAATCTGGGCAAGCTATATTTTTGAAGGTATTCTTCCATTTTATTTAATTTATCAAAATATTGGCATAAAGTTGAGCAAAGTAGCTCCTAATTATTGTTCTAATTTCCTATTCATTACTGGTGAGTTCTCCCTTTTCATTTTTAAGACTAACAATTTGCTTTTCCTCTTTCCTTTATTTTAATCAGATTTACTAAGGGTTTGTCTATTTTGTTGGTTTTTTCATAGAACCAACTCTTAGTTTTATTAATTAATTCAATGCTTGTTTTTTTTTTTTTTTTTTTTTTTACTTTCAATTTTATTAATCTCACCTTTTATTTTTAGAATTTCAAGTTTTGTGTTTGTCTGGAGGGGTTTTAATTTGTTCCTTTTCTAGCATTTTTAGTTGTAAGCCCAATTCGTTGACTTTCTCTTTCTCTATTTTATGCAAGTAGGCCTCTAGAGATATAAAACTTCTCCTTATTACTGCTTTGGCAGTATCCCACACATTTTGGTATGATGTCTCTTTATTGTCATTTTCTTGGGTGAAGTCATTAATTATGTCTATGATTTGCTGTTTTACCCAATCATTCTTTAGTATAAGATTATTTAGTTTCCAATTATTTTTTGGTCTATCTTCCTCTAGCTTTTTGTTAAATGTAATTTTGATTGCATTGTGGTCTGAAAAGGATGCATTTACTATTTCTGCCTTACTGCATTTGATTTTGAGGTTTTTATGTCCTAGTATATAATTAATTTTTGTATAGGTTCCATGAACTGCTGAGAAGAAAGTATACTCCTTTCTGTCTCCATTTAACTTTCGCCAAAGATCTATCATATCAAACTTTTCTAGTATTCTATTTACCTCTTTGACTTCTTTCTTACTTATTTTGTGGTTTGATTTATCTAATTCTGAGAATGCAAGGTTGAGATCTCCCACTATTATAGTTTTGCTGTCTATTTCTTTTTGCAGATCTCTTAATTTCTCTTTTAAGAATTTAGATGTTGCACCACTTCGTACGTATATGTTTAATATTGATACTGCTTCCTTATCTATGCTACCCTTTAGCAGGATATAATGCCCTTCCTTATCTCTTTTAATTAGATCAATTTTTGTTTTTGTTTGATCTGAGATGAGGATGGCTACCTCTGCTTTTTTGGCTTCACCTGAAGCATGTTAGATCCTGTTCCATCCTTTTACTTTTATTATGAATGTATTACCCTGTTTCAGGTGTGTTTCCTGTAAACAACATATAGTAGTATTTTGGCTTTTAATATAGTCTGCTAACTGCTTCCTCTTTATGAGGGAGTTTACCCCATTCACAATTATGGTTGGAGTGACTGATTCTATATTGCTTGCCATCCTGTTAACCCCTGCCTATGCTTTTCTTCTTTCCTTCCCTCTTACCCCCCTACCCAGTATTAAACTTGTGAACCCCACTTGCTTTTCACAGACCTCCAGTTTTAGTATCCCTCCCCCACCTTAAAGTTCCTCCCCCTATTTTACCCCTTTTTCTCACAATTTCTGTATTCCCTTCCCCTTAGCTTACTCCTTCCCTTTCACTTTTCAATGAAGTGGAAGAAGTTTCACCATAAATCGAATATGTCAACTGATACACACTATGTTCATCCCCCTCCTTTCTTTCTCTCAAATATAATAGGTTACCTTTGCCTCTTCATGAGATGCAGTACCACCACTTTACCCTTTTTTATGCCATAATTTCCTTTCCACCTCTAGTTTCTAGGACAAATTATACATGTGTTCTTTACATATCTTTATGGCAGAAATATAGTTCTCAAGATTTCTTTTTGCCTTTTTAGAAATCTCTTGAGTTCTGTATTTGAAGATCAAACATTTTGTGTAGATCTGGTATTTTCAATGAGAATAGATGGAATTCATTTATTTCATTAAATATCCATCTTCTTTCCTGGAAAAGGATGCTCATTTTTGCTGGGTAAGTTATTCTTGGCTGCATATCAAGTTCCTTAGCCTTTTGGAATATCATATTCCAGGCCCTTCATTCCTTTAATGTGAATGCTGCTAGATCCTGGGTTATCCTTATTGTGGCTTCTCCATATCTGAATTGCTTTTTTCTAGCAGTTTCCAATATTTTTTCCTTTGTTTGATGGTTCTTGATCTTGGCCACTATATTTATTGGTGTTTTGATTTTAGGGTCTTTTTCAGTAGGTGATCAATGAATTTTTTCAATGTTTATTTTACCCTCTGTTTCTAAAACGTCTGAGCAGTTCTCTTTGTTAATTTCCTGAAAAATAGTGTCCAGGATCTTTTTTTCCTCACATTTTTCATGGAGTCCGATTATTCTCAAATTGTCTCTCCTGGATCTATTTTCCAGGTCTGTTGGCTTTCCAATAAGGTGCCTTACATTCTTTTCAATTGTTTTGTTTTTCTGGTTTTGCTTGACTACTTCTTGGTTTCTCCTTGAGTCATTCATTTCTACTTGTTCAAGTCTAATTTTCAATGATGTATTTTCTTCACTCACTTTTTTATATCTTTTTGTATCCAATTGAGTTTTTATCTTCTATGGAATTTTTTTCCATTTCATCAATTTTATTTTCTAGAGAGCTGTTTTTTTTTTTTTTTCTAGTTCACTAATTTTATTTCTCAATGATTTGATCTCTTTATCCACTCTATCTTTAAATGCGTGGAATGACTTCTCCAGACTCTCTTGCCAAGCTTCATGTTCCTTCTCCCATTTCTCTTCTATCTCTCTTGTGAGAGCCTTTTTGATTTCCTCTATGAGATTCTTGTGTATTGAGGAGCAGCTCATATCTCCCTTAGGGGATTCCCTTGGAGACAATCTGCTTTTAGTCTCCTCATTGTTTGAAGTCTGCTCTCTCTCCATACAGAAGCTTTCAATGGTTAGAGCCCTTTTAATTTTTTTGTTTATTTTGTCAGAGCTGGAAATTGAAGAAAACAAATTGACAAGAGAAACAAATGGTCTGTTTCTGGGGGGCATGGGGTTGGATTGTGTTTACAAGCTTCCTCTACTGACTGGGGAAGACAGCAGTGAGGCACTAACAGGATGGTGATGGCTGCTTGCTGAGTCTGAGCTCTGAGGCTTTAACAATGTGCTGAGTAACTCCCAGTTGGCGTGGGGGTTTCTGGGTCCCCAGAGACACTAACTTTCTGGGGTTTTATTCCTCACCTCTGGTGTTTACACCCTGTCTACTGCTCCTGGCTTGCTGCCAGGACAGAACATCCACACTGGGGAAAAAGTCTTTTTGCAGAAATGGAAGAAATTGCATCCCTCCCCTCTCTGGTCTGAGCTGTGTGAGCTGCCTGTCTCGCTCTGGCTTGCCTGCCCTCAGTCTGAGCCCAGTCTGTTCACCCCCTCCCCCAAGCAAACACAGACCTTCTCTGGCGAATTTCAAGGATGTTGTCCCTTGGTGATTGTTTGTGGGTTTCTTTTCCGGTCAAGCATTAACTCTGAGGCTTGTCATGAGGTAAGTCCTGAGAGAAAACGCGGAGCTCAAGCAGTTGTATGCCTCCATGCCGCCATCTTGGCCAGAAGTCCACCAATGCACAAATTAAAGTATGCTGTGAAACCATTCCAGAGTGGTAAATTTAATGGCCAAAGCTCTAAATTTTTCACACAGATCTCCATTAAAGATGACCTAGCTATTACATAATTGGTAATGTATTTTTTAAGAAAAAGTTTCTAAGGTTCCTCTTAAAAGACCAATTACCTTTACAGATGCATCCAAACATAACATTTGTGCTATATACGCTCTTGACTTAACTATAGAGAGAGTAGTCAGAACTCCTTTTCAGTCCACTCAGCAGAATGAATTATATGCAATTGTGCAAGCTCTTACTTATTATCCAAGAGATGTAACTATAATATCTGATTCAGCTTATTCAGATGCTGTGGTACAAAGAATTGCCACAGCCCAAATAAAATTTGTAGTTTCTAATATAAATCAGCTCTTTAAGGAACTTTGAGAGCAAGTGAGAAAGCATCCAGGTAAAATTTATATCTTGCATGTCCACTCACATAGTGGATTTCCAGGTACTATTTTTGATAGCAATTCAAAAGCAGATGTCCTTCTTTTTTATTTTTAATTTTTTTATTATTTAAAAAAATTAAATATTTTTTATTAATTTTATAATTGTAACATTTGTTTTTACAGTACATATGAATGGGTAAATTTTACAATATTATCCCTTGCACTCACTTCTGTTCTGAATTTTCCCCTCCTTCCCTTCACCCCCTCCCCTAGATGGCAGGCATTCCCATACATGTTAAATATGTTATAGTATATCCTAGATACAATATATGTGTGCAGAACCGAATTTTTTTGTTGCAGAGGAAGAATTGGATTCAGAATGTAAAAATAACCTGGGAAGAAAAACAAAAATGAAAACAGTTTACACGTATTTCCCAGTGTTCCTTCTCTGGGTCTAACTGATTCTGTCCATCATTGATCAATTGGATCTGAATTAGATCTTCTCTTTGTTGAAGATATCCACTTCCATCAGAATACATCCTCGTACAGTATCATTTTGAAGTGTATAATGATCTCTTGGTTCTGCTCATTTCACTCAGCATCAGTTCATGTAAGTCTCTCCAATCTTCTCTGTATTCATCCTGCTGGTCATTTCTTACAGAACAATAATATTCCATAACATTCATATACCATAATTTACCCAACTGTTCTCTAATTTATGGACATCCATTCATTTTCCAGTTTCTAGCCACTACAAAAACGACTGCCACAAACATTTTGGCACAGACAGGTCTCTCTCCCTTCTTTAGTATTTCTTTGGGATATAATACCAATAGTAGCACAGGCATATAGCCTTCTAACCATGTTAACCAATTCTCCTTTATTTCAGGCAGCCCAAAAATGTCCTTCTAAATATTATCAGACTGCTTAAGCTTTACATTTGCAATTTATGATAACAGAAGAGGGAGCTAGGAGCAGAGTAAAAGCCTATACAGCTTGCCTTTCTTTCCACATTCCTACACTCCCTCCAGGGAAAAACCCTTGTGGTTTGAGATGCAATGAAATTTGGCAAATGGATGAGACCTATTATAAATCTTTTGGTCTTCTATCTTTTATTCATGTTGTAGTAGACACCTTTTCAGCATTTACTTTTGCAATACCAGGAGCAAAAGAGACAGCCTGAGTAGTCACTGAATTCCTTATATAAGCTTTTGCAATTATGGGTGTGCCACCAGCAATAAAAACAGATAATGGACCTGCATATACTTCTAAACATTTTGCACACTTTTGCGCAAAGTATAAGATTTTACACACCACTGGCATACCTTTTAATCCTCAAGGACAGGCAATAGTAGAGAGGCGAAACAGAGATATCAAGACACTAAAAACAAAAGAAAGGGGAAGCCACAGGTAACCCTAGAGAACTTCTAAATGTAGCTCTTTAAACAAATAACTTCTTGATTTTTGATAATGATGCACTGGCTCCAGCAGATGGGTTTTATCACCCACTGGAAGGGCAGTGTCCAGTGCAAGCAGCTCCACTATCTTTAGATAATTGCCAGGTGATGTGGAGAAATCCAGAAAGTAGTGAATAGAACTGACCCGATAGGTTAACTGCTTGGGGGAGAGGATTTGCTTGTATCTCTACAGATTGAGAAGGAATCAGATGGGTGCCAATGAGCTGTATTTGCCTTGTCCATCAAAGAGAGATGGAAAACACCCTTAAAACAAAGGAGAAGACCCAGGAGACATCAGATGGTTCCATCTCTGACTAAAAGCACCACTGAAAAAGCATGGCTATTAATATGAATATGACAATTGACTCATGAACAGCAAAAATTGTTGATGAGACTGCTGCAGGACTTCAAAATCCTCAGGAATAACTGGATTCCCTGACACATAAAGTAATAGACAATAGATTGGTTTTGGACTATCTCTCGGCTGCTGATCCTTCAGCATGTGCGATTGTTATTTGTATACCCTTCTTCTAGGACTTATGGACATGTATAATTTTACATGTTGATTCATGTTGTTTTTTACATAACTACTAACCTGTGTAATATTGCTATGTGCTTTTGTAATACACCCCATGCTGATGAGTTTATGTATACCTGTTTCCAGTAAGACCCTTCAGTCCAGAGGAAATCTTTTAACAATTTATGGTTTGGTATTCTCACCTCCCTGATAAGTCAGAGTGGGCGTGATTACCTCCTTTTTTTGGTGTTTTTACCTCTTTTCCTGAGAAGTCAGGGAGGATGTGACTATTTGTGTTCTAAAACAAAAGAAAGGGGGAGAGGTAGAGGGCTGGAAAAGCGTACTTGAAACAAGGTTTTAGCTTGGTGGAATTGATAAGATGATGGTTTTCTAGTTCACACATATTCAGGATGCTGTAATGATGTAATTGTAGTAAGGTATATAAGGACTAAGAAGGCCTGGAAATAAGACATTTTGTCTTTGAACATCCTGGTGACTCTCCTACTTCCTCCATTAAGACTAAGGACTCAGGCTGGTCCCAAGATCCTCCAGAAAGCTAGCCCAGACATTGCAGAAAGGGAAGAAAAGGGAAGGAAGGAAGGAAGGAAGGAAGGAAGGAAGGAAGGAAGGAAGGAAGGAAGGAAGGAAGGAAGGAAGGAAGAAAGGAAGGAAGGAAGGGAGGGAGGGAGAGAAAGAGGGAGGAGTCTTCCGACTGACCAATTCTAGTTTGTGAACCAGATTAATCACAAAGGCTGTTGTTTGTCCTTCATTCTGAAAGAGGACCATGACATCAGGAAGGTGATGCCATGACATGCAAGTGAATTGGATTTAATGAGAGAGGGCCTTACAAGGTCATCAATTTCATTTTCCCCTCTAGAACCATCTGGGACCAGTAGAAAGATATGGATCAAAATGACTGGCAAATATGCTATTGGGCTTATATCCCAAAGAAATACTAAAGAGCAGAAAGGGACCTATATATGCCAAAATGTTTGTGGCAGCTCTTTTTGTAGTGGCTAGAAACTGGAAGATGAATGGATGCCCATCAATTGGAGAATGGTTGGGTAAATTATGGTATATGAAGGTTATGGAATATTATTGCTCTGTAAGAAATGACCAGCAGGAGGAATACAGAGAGGCTTGGAGAGACTTACATGAACTGATGCTGAGTGAAATGAATAGAACCAGAAGATCGCTGTACACTTCAATGCTATCTGAAGATGTATTCTGATGGAAGTGGATATCTTCAACATAAAGAAGATCCAACTCACTTCCAGTTGATCAATGATGGACAGAAATAACTACACCCAGAGAAGGAACACTGGGAAGTGAATGTAAATTGTTAGCACTACTGTCTATCTACCCAGGTTACTTACACCTTCGGAATCTAATACTTAATGTGCAACAAGAAAATGGTATTTACACACATATATTGTATCTAAGTTATATTGTAACACATGTAAAATGTATGGGATTGCCTGTCATCAGGGGGAGGGAGTAGAGGGAAGGGGGGGATAATTTGGAAAAATGAATACAAGGGATAATATTATAAAAAATTACTCATGAATATATACTGTGGAAAAAATTCTAAATAATAAAAAAAATGACTGGCAATAGCCATGGATGCAATGATTTTTTTAAGCTAAGGTCCTCAACAGGACTAAGTGTAACTAAGGCTATACTCACTCAGCTATTAAGATTAGGTAGCAACTTATTCAGATTGTTTTTGTTTGATTAGGGGAAAGAGGTGTGCATTGTTTAAACAGCTATGGAAAAAAGAAAATTTCGGAGTGTTTCTGTCTTGTCAATTTTTTTCCCCCTAAATAGTGAAGGACATGAGTCTTCCTTGTAAAGGCTAAAATGTAGTACCAGGCATGGGGGTGCATCTAGATGGGAGGATGCAATGTGATGTCTGTCATTTGTATTTTATTTCCTTCCAAATTTTAAATTTACAGAAGTTCACTTAAGAATCAAGTGAAATAACCCTTACACTAATATAGTCTAGCCTTCTAAATTTTCCATTTAGGAAAAAAGGGACTGATACATTGATTTATCTAAAGTGTCATAGATAAAAAAATGAGCATTAAGATTTGAATTCAAGTCCTCTAATCAAATCTAGTTCATTTTGCCCTGCACCATGGTTAGAAGATTTTTTTTTAATCTATAAAAAGAATTAATGCTGAGGTTAATAGAATAAGATTAAATTATGGAGGGCTTCCATCATTAAAACTAGTTTAGAAACAGTCTCTGCCAAACCCTATCATATTCTGTATCCAAGCATCCAGATGGTACACCTCATACTCAAATGGATATTTTATTTGTCTAGATGCTTCAGAAAACATTCTAAATTTCTTCCAGTTATCTTTCAAATGCACATGAGACTCCTGGGGGCAGTTGGACAGGGTCATTCCAATCTTCAATAAAGAACATGCAATCATGCTGCATGTCAAGAGAGTAAAGAGAATAGAAACCAGAAAATTAATTTTGATTGAATTCTAAAATATGATATTTATACAATAAGATTTCAAAGGAGAATATTTATGAGGACTACCATGGGGAGGAATGACTTTGTGGAAGTGGGATTGAACTGGGTCTTGAAGAATTACCAATTATTCATTATCCTTACTCCTTATTTTGACAGATTGATGTTTGATGAGATGCTTTCTATGGAGAAAAAATTATATAATAGATGGCAAAGATGTGAGGTGACTATATGCTTGTTTGGAGAGAGCTGCTGACAAAATAAGAATTAGGAGAATCTTAGAGGAGAGTGGAAAATAAAATTGGGTCACTAGAGTAAATGTAGATTATTACTCTATATAAATATAAAAAATATAAATACCCATAGAGACTTAAATTTGATATAATAACAGAAGAATGACCAGATAAATGGAAATGTTAGGATTAATCTAATTGCTTTGTGCAGTATGGAATGGAAAAATGAGAGTATGAAAGGGGAGGTGAGAGAGATTTTTGTAGTTGGAGAGAGATGATAGACTTAAGATATTTCAAAAGAAAAGTTGACAGCAGTTGAGGACTGAAGAGGGGTTAAAAAAAAGATGAATTCAAGAAGACTAAAGTTTTCATATATATAACTAGGAAAATGATAGTGTCATTGTCAGAGGAAGAAAATTTGTAGGGGGAAATACTTTGGAAGTAAATAATGAATTTTGGGGGGGCATGTAAAATTTGAAATGACAATAATTCACCCTTAGCAGGAATTATCCTAGAGAGAAAGCAGATACTTTAGATTTTCCATTGTTGTTGTTATGAACCTTTCCAGTTGTGTTCAATTTTTTGTGACTCCACTTGGAGTTTCTTTGTCATAGATATTAGAGCAATTCACCATTTCCTTCTCCATTTCATTTTACAGAGAAGGAAACTGAGGCAAACAGGACTAAATGATCTGCCTAGGGTCATGCAGCTATTAAGTTCAGCTTTTATTCATTTACTTCATCTTCAGCTGCTAAAGTCTATTACCATGATTTCTAGCAATGTACTTATTATTTAAAAATATTTTAAAAAATAATATTTAAAATTAGATATTAAATTCATTATAATGGATGAAATTTTGCCTGCAATGACATGGATTGGGGAGGACATAATTATACTATAAACTGATTATATGAAGATATCAAAATTGGCAGGAAATGTTTTTCATGACACATTCTCCCCTTCTATCTGAAGGAAATTGAATAAAAAATAAATCTGTTCTTTCTATGCCACCACTTCTTCCAATTGCAATGATAAGTCTCCAGCTCCAAATATGCATAGGATTTATAGAAATTTTAATGTAAAACAGGGAATCTTGTTTGATGTCTCTAAGCTTAATGAGAAGCAAAATGATATAATGGATGGAGGGCTAACCTTAGAAATAGCATACACTGCCAATTAATATGTGCTGACTAAGCAACCATGGAAAAATTACTTAAACTCTCATGATTCCTTGAGAATTCTCAGTGCAACTCTCTAAGATGAAATTTAGATATTTAGATATTTAGAGCTTTTCTACCACAGCAATTCCCTACATGAGGAAATAAAATTCCTTATCTTGATATTTTGTTTCACATAACATGTTTTCTTGCTGTCCCACTTAGAAGGCCAAAAGAAATGAAGAAATCATTTTTATTGGAAGCCCATTACATTGGCTATCAGAAGCTAATATTTTTCATTTTAATAAACTTTTCATTTGGTCTTTTCAGTAAAAACAGATTGAAGGGGTTCACTAGCTATCTTCAAGATTTGGGAAGTAAAACAACAACAGCAACAACAATAATAATAATAATTTGTAAGGTTTTGCAAAATATTTATGTTAGTATTGAAGATCCTTATGACTCTGTGGTCCTCTATAACTACTGAACTATGAGACATCCTTTATTGTTAGCCACTTAACACAATGTGAATAGAAAACATAAGCAAAAATTAAAAAATGTTTTGTGTCCAACAAAAAAAGCTTCCCATAGTTTGGGGGGATAGGAAGGGATAGGAAATATAAGGATTTTGTTGATATTCCCAAAATGTAACATTCTTAGTGTACAGCCTTGTACATCAATGGTTATTAATAAAAATTGTTGAGTAAAATTGGATTGGTCAGAAAAGATAAACACTAACCAAGGGTTGACAAACACAAAGATAAGGAAAATGTGAGTCTAGATAATAAATTCAGGTAGGAATTTCACTATTTCTCATCAGTCATATTTATACAGCATAAGAATTTGGCCAATAGGCTGGATACCACTGAGAATTGTTGTTTATTTTACTTTTTTTACAGATTTAAGCTTGTGAATCTTTTGAAGCTGTTGGAGAGTTTACACCGAAATCATCAAAGTAATTGGAGGCAAAAGGACTTTTGAATATCAACCCTAGCTCTAGCTTTGAAGGTGCTCAGTGTTTTTAACACTAATCAGACTAAATCTCCACTGTTGAATATGGTACATTACCTGGCTAATCACTTCTGGGGTAGACACACTTTTATACTCCAGAGGAACCCAAACTTGGAAATCATTGCCAGATGGAATTCAGTATGAATAGGCTCACAGAATCAATAGAGTCAATGATCTAATAGAATATTGACCTCTTTCCAGGTGGACAACATCTGGAAACTGTCTATTTAAAAGGGCAGGTGATGGATCAGGTTGCTGGTAGTAGAACAGGGTGGGTGTTTTTCAGCAGCTGGGAAATTGCCTGAGCTTGGACTCACTTCACTATCACAAAATAGTTTTATTTCTGTCTGGAATGCTTAGATAAGCTCTTTTGCCTGATGTTTATTGAGCATGTAAATGAGTCAAAAGCAAATTTTGAGTCCTCATATGCAAGTGGGGAGGGCCCAGGTGTGAAAGTGGGGAGACTTCTTAGTCTATATCTTATACAAATCCTTTTAAATAAGAGACATTGAAATCAAATAACCAGCTGCCAAAAACTACCTTGAGTTGGTACAAAAGTGATTTTTAAAGTTCAAGATGGAATTACAAATCTCTCTACTGCTTGAGCCTGCCTCACTAGCATATCAAATGGAAAATATAATAATTAGGTGATATTTAAGCAGCTGGTATTTTTCTTTCTATTAACAAGACTCTCATCTACATTCAAAAGCAATAATTTAAACAAAGACCTTCTTTCTTAAAGTCTGCAGAAGGAAAGTTTAACTTACACAATAAATTCATTTCTTTAGAGTGATGTTTGGAAAAGGAATCTGAAGGGTAACTAGTGAGATATTGAATACATTACGTCCTTATGAATAGTCATGTAGTATCTGGAATAAAGAAATAAAATTGTAATAGTATTTCTTAACCTCTCCTAAAGATAAGTTGAAGCCTCTTGACTGATGATGCTTTGACAAGAAAGAGTAAGTACAATGTAGTACCTGGTATAAATATCAATGATGTGCCAGCACATTAAATAGCAGTTTGGGAATTTATAAGTCCCTTTTTATTACTACTTAAAATGGAAAAATACTTTCTTAGAATCCCAGAACCTTAGATTAAGAAGATACCCTAGAGGTCATTTAACCTAAAACAAATCTCTACAGAAAGTCTGACAAATGGTCAGTTAGCTCCACTTGACCTAATGTGATAAGAAATGCATTACCTTATAAGGTAGCTCTTGCTACTTTTGGACATCTTTAATATTAAGAATTTTCTCTTTATATTGAACTGACATATGTCTTCAAGGAAATCCCATTCATGATTATTTGTCAACTATTGTGATAATTTCCTTGGTCTCAGGACTAGAATCTTATCACTTCAATGGAACTTAATGCATGTTTGTTGAATATAATTTAACAGGGGAAAGATTCTTCAGGGAAAGAATCACAAAGATAAGTGTTAGTCGAGTGATGAAATTGGAATTACGATCTGAATTCAAATCTTGTCTCAGATATTGACTAACTTGTGCTAGAAGGAAACTTACAAGACATCCAATCCTCACTTTTTACAAAAAAAGAGCAGAAGTTGGGGCAGCTAGATGCCACAGTAGGTACAGCCCTGAAGTCAGGAAGACCTGAGTTCAAATCTGGCCTCAGGCACTTAAAACTTCCTAGTTGTGTGACCCTGGGTAAGTCATTTAACCCTAATTGCCTCAGCAAAAAAAAAAAAAAAAAAAAAAAAAAAAAAGAACTGAAATCCTGAAAAATTAAAGGAGTTAACCAAAGTTACAAAGTATAGGCATGTGTGATTTGAACCTCCATCTTCTTGCATTTGAATTAGTGTTATTTCCACTGTACTATAGCATTGATCCCAGATTACAATTATAATCAAATACAAATTCTCAGAAATTATTTTTCTTTCACTTTACTTGAACATCTATGTGGTTATATACATAATATGTAATACACACACACACACACACACACACATATATATATATACATGTGTATATATTTGTATTTTATATATGTATGTATACATATAAATTTTTCTGACCCCTTTTTGAGAGCTGATATCACAATATCGAACCAACATAAGAGTTTATCATTTCAGCAAATTATCAGAAGCACTACTAAGAACAATTTGTAAAAGGATCTCCTCTGTTTACATTTGCCTGTTCTACAATTATTATTTGTATTCTTTTTAGTATTTTCAAGTTCATTATATAACTTAAATGGAAACTTTGATAGATATTCTAATTTGGTGTCTACTTTATCCAGTTATGAATAGTAGGAGTGAGGCTTGACTGAAAGTTTCCCTTTCTACCTTATTTTTTAGAATTAATATAAACTTTTGGATCAATTAGCAAAAAGGTAGGAAAATACAGAAAATGAAGTATATCAAATTCAACAATGAAATTGGATTCAACAAAATATTTAATTTTAATTTTTAATATCTGTTTTATAGTGAGTACTAGAATTTTTTATTTGTTAATTGGGAAATGAAGTGGGATTAAGTAAAACTGAGGTTTTATAATTCTTTAAAATAGGCAGAGGGTGTATTTTTATCTTTATTTTACTTAACTCAGTGAGGATACTCCATCTCCCAAGAGATAAACCAGATGACTTTGAAGCAAAAGTTAAGCTGGTGACTTTCCACTGCCTGCATCACTTAAATCCAACTCATTTGCATGCCATGGCATCACCTCCCTGATATCATGGTCCTCTTCATGAATGATGGATAAACAACACCAATGATAACAAGAACAACAGTCTCATCCAATTCTCATCCGCATTTGTTTGTCTGACATTTTATTTTTTCTAAATATTCCAGTGACTATCCATATCATGTCTTAAAAGTATTTCTATAATTCTTTTCTTCTCATAAAGTTTCAATATAACCATTGGCTTACCTTTGTTGTCTCATTTTTTTGCTATATAAATAATTCACATGTTCTAGAAAAGTAGCATATACACTTATTGAAAGTGACAAAAGATTTTAAAAATTATTTAGTTTAATCTTCTCATTTAATAAATGATTGAATTAATTTATAGCCTACAGGCTTAAAATTATCATTGATAATATTCTAGTAAGGGTTCTTAAAATGTGGTCTATCTTATATGAACTGATGCTAAGTGAAATGAGCAGAATCAGGAGATCGTTATGCATGTCAACAACAAGACTATTTAATGATCAATTCTGGTGGAGGTGGCTCTCTTCAACAATGAGATGATTCAAACAAGTTCCAATTGTTGTAATGAAGAAAGCCATCTACACTCAGAGAGAGGACCATGGCAACCCTCAACATAGCATTCTCAATCTTTCTGTTGATATATTTTTTTACATTTTGTTTTCCTTCTCAGGTTTTTTTTTTCTTTCTAGATCCTATTTTTCTTGCGCAGGAACATAATTATATAAATATGTATAAATGTATGGGATTTAACATATATTTTAACATATTTAACATGTATTGGACCACCTGCCATTTAGGGGAGGGGATGGGGAAAGGAGGGAAAAATTTGGAATATAAAGTTTTGCAAGGGTCAATGTTCAGAAATTACCCATGCATGTTTTGCAAATAAAAAGCATTAATAAAAATAAATAAAATGGAGTCTATGCATTCTCTTTTTAATATATATTTTATAACTATATTGCAAAAGAATTGATTTCTTTTATAGTATCATGCATTTTAATGGATTTAAGAAATTTTCTGAGTTCAGAGTCCTTACCAGATTGAAAAATAGGTCTTTATCATTAAAAAAATACTTTTTTAAAGCTTTTTATTTTTAAAACATATGCATAGATAATTTTCAACATTCATCTTGCAAAACCTTGTAGCCTGGATTTTTCCTTATTATTCCCCCACTCTCTCCCCTGGCCTCATCTTCAAATTGGCATGTACATCCTAGAATCTACTATTTCAAGAGAAGGCTCACATGAAAGATGTCTTCAAGTCTATCTGGATTGTATTGATGATACATTTCAACAAGACTTTCTCTTAATATGCTCACTTTCTTTTTTTAAATAAAGTTTTTTTTAAATTTTCAAAATATATGCATATATAGTTTTTAATATTTATTCCTGCAAAACCTTGTATTCCAATTTTTTCTCCTCCCTTCCCCCCACCGTCTCCCCTAGATGGCAACTAATCCAAAATATGTTAAGCATTTGCAATTCTTCTAAACATATTTCCACAATTATCATGCGGCACAAGAAAAGTCAGATCAAAAAGGGAAAAAAGAATGAGAAAGAAAACAAAATGCAAGCAAATAACAACAAAAAAGTAAAAATACTATGTCGTGATCCACACTCAGTCTTCACAGTCCCCTCTCTGGGTGCAGATGGCTCTTTTCATCACAAGACCATAGGAACTGGTCTGAATCACCTTGCTGCTGAAAAGAGCCATGTTCCTCAAAATTGATCATCATATAATCTTGTTATTTCTGCATACAATTTTATTCTGTTTCTATTCACTTCATTTAGCATCAGTTCATGTACATCTGTCCAGGCTTCTCTGAAGTCATCTTGCTGATTGTTTCTTATAGAACAATAACATTCTATAATTCAGCCATTCTCCAACTAATGCGCATCCACTCAGTTTCCACTTCCTTCCCACTACAAAAAGAGCTGCCATAAGCATTTTTGCACATGTGGATCTTTATCTACTTTTTAATAATCTCTTTGGGATACAGGCCCAGTATCACTAAAAAGCTTAAGAACTCCTATTCTACTATCTACTTATATTTGTTATGTATCTTTCCACTATTTTTTTTACTTTCTTTGCAATTCTGATTCTTCCAAGATTGTGATATTTCAAGGTTCTCAATGATATAAATCACCTTGACTTTTGTTCTAAGAAAACATTTAGGATCACTGAGAGTATTGAATAATTTCCCAAATGTGATTTAGCCCAATCATGTGTCAAATTCAAGTAGAAATGGATTCTTACAGTGCATTTTGGCTTATTAATTTTATGTTGTGTTGTATTTTTATTTGTTATATTAAATGCTTCCCAATTACATTAAAATCTTCTTTGTGACACTTGAGTTTTGCCTTAACTAAGCAAATCCTTCAGGACTCAACTTTGACACCTCTGATTTACCTTGCTCCTATTAAACTTGGAGATTAGTTTATTACTCATTTATATTTCCTATTTGTATTATTATACATTTCATGAAAATATTTTGTTTCTCAGGTTTTAGTGCAATGATTTTGATGTCATCTGGGTTAACCTCATTTTACATTTTACTGTTCATATAATCAATGACAGAGACAGGATTGTTGATTTTACATTTTGACATGGAAGGGACCTTAGAGGGCTTCTAGTCTAATTTCCTAATTTCACAGAAAAAGGAAGTAGACAGGTAAAAAGAATTACTTAAAGTCAAACAGGCAATAAGAGGCAGATTTGTGAACTGAACTTTGCTTCAATGACTCCAGTTCAAATTAGTTCTTCCAACTTTACCTCTCAAAAATGGACAAGTATAAGATAGTATATATTAAAGATTGATTCTAAATCCAGGGACCTAGTACCCAAATTTTCTGACCCCCACTACAATACACTATGCTACCCTCTGCTCTCAAGGTGATTATATTGTGTTGGACATTGAACATTACTTATAAGCAGCAGGGGAAAAGACAAAAACAAAAACAAGAGAAGACCTTCATTCTCAGGAGACTTTTTCCCCATTAGCCTCCAACTCTGGTAAAGTCTGCTATCTTCTAGAATGCAGGATGACAACTTTTAAGAAAATAAAAACTGTACTTGAAATTAATGTGGACAACTATATAAAACAAGATTACTGGAAGTGTATAGCAGTGATGTGCTAGGGGATTGTAAAGGTCTCCAGAAGAATAATACTAAGTATCCCATAAGAAATTCATTGGTCTATGGATAGTAACAACACTTCAATTTTAATTGTACCATAAAACTGTGCATACTGCTGTAATAATACTTTATTTTCTATAAACCACAGAAAACCCTTGTATAAGCCAAAAAAAAAAGTCTCATGTGGCAAAACAGTTTCTGTCTTGAGAGAGCCCTAGACTCAATCCATCCAAAATATACACAACTGATTTTACAAAAAGATTCAGAATCCATAAAAATTCAAGAGATGGCATATCTTTACATATTGGTGCTCTTAACCCAGATTGACTTATTCCATGGCATGGCTGAAAGAATATTTTCAGTTCAGTCATGGTTCCTATTTATCTCCTTCCAAGTCTGTTATTTCTGTTTGATGTTACCTTATTGAAGCCTGATGGACAGGTATTATTACATCACTTAATGCACCATGACAAAATGTTTGGTTAGCTCTCTAAGATCATGTTCTCTTGGCACAAAAACTGAGCAAAGACTCAACCAGTTGTCAATGAATGCTTTGTTTTGGTTTTGAATTATCTAAGAATATCTAATATTTATATAGTGCTTACCAAGAACTGTTCTAAAAGCTTTAAAATTATTATCTCATTTGATCTTTATACCTGAGAGGTAACATCTCTATTTTATAGATGAGAAAACTGAGGCACAAGGTAGTTCAAGTGAACTGAAGATAGTCAGAGCTAGGATCTGAGGCCAAATTTGAATTCAGGTACAAAAATCTACCTGACTCCATACCTAGTTTTCTATCTACTTAGCTGCCCCTTGCCCAGGGGAAACAAAACTCATAAGGGTCTGCGGTCAAATTTGAATTCAGATATTACTAGCTCCAGACCCAAAACTCTATCTACTATGTCAATGGTTCTTGAAATGGTTCTTGAGTGGTCCTGAGAATCCTGGGGGTTTCTGAAACTCTTTCAGAGGGTCTGCAAATTCAAAATTACTTTTTATCTCTAATATGGTAAACATTGATAAATAGAATCCACAAAAACCAAAACTCCTTGAATAAATCCTCAATAATTTTCAGTACTATGAAGGAAACTTGAGAATAAAAGTTTGAGAATCTTTGTGCTATACCACCTAACTGCCTTAGTTAATTAAAACACTCAGACTAAACCCAATTCATTGAATGTCAATTCCTCCATTCCCTTTGTGCTAAGTAAACATATCTTTGGAGTCAGTATTGGAATCAAGAATCACTGAAGCTTTTCCTATTAGAAGCAAAAGTTGCTTTCTCAGATGTTCACTAGTTTAAAAAGAGTGAAGACCTATATAGTATCTATAGTACTTAATTTAAAGGTTAATTCACTGTGAAACTCTTTGATACTTTAAATCCATCATAAATACAGAGAATCAGTATAAATACAGAGAAGCTATTATCAGAGATATAAATGTCTCACAGAGTTCCACATTCTGAAATGAGAGTCCATGAAGACCATCTAGTCCAAAAACCTTATTTTACAAAAGAAAAACTGAGACCAAAGAGAAGTCAAGGGACTTGATTAGAGTTAAATAGCTGCAACCACCTTTTTGCCAATAAAGCTCTGAGTGGGGTCATGAGGAATCAGTCATCACTGAAATAACTGAATAAAAAACAAACAAAAAACAAGGAAATAATTTATAAGTATCAGAGGTAGGTTTTGGAGGTAGATCTTCTGGATTTCAGGTTTAGCATTCTATTCACTACTCCATGCTATTTTTCATCTAAATGATTTAGAAGTAATTTAGTACAAATCTTCATTTAATATATGAGAGAACTGGGCTACTGAAGCCCAGTACTGAAGATCTTGCCAAAAGTTACAGAAGTAGTAAAATTCAGAATCAGAATTCAAATTGGGAGCTCTGCTCCTTCATCCAATGTTATATCCAATGATTTAGGATCATAAATTTAGATCTAGAAAGCACCTGGCAGGTGATCTAGATTTTGCCTTTATTTAATTAGAGAAAAAAAGAGACATGCTTGAGGTCACACTTAATAAAAAGTATAATTAAGATCCCAACTCAGAATCTCTGACTCCAGACTCAATGTTCTGCCCCCTGTACCATGCTGCCTTCTAAATTAACAAAGCTATTTGATAGTTTTAATATTGAAGGATGTATAAAGAATTGGAAGCTCTAAGCCCGGAGTTCTAGTGATAGTTCAACTGCTGTGTCAGCTTGACAATTAAATATCCCTGATTCTTATTTTTCTTAAAAAAAAAAAGATGAGATAGACTAAAAGGTAAGATTCCACATATTGTTTAAATCCTAGTTTTTCAAATGTATTCATATGAATAAATTGTATTGGAGTCATTAAGAAATTAAAATCTATATGCTTAAAGTGTTTTTAATCATATACCATTTTATGAACAATATATTAAACTATAGTTGCATGTAAGAATGAAAAGTCTAGGGTAATTTTATATACTTTAACAGCAATAACCATGAAATATGAGAATGAGAACTACCTATCTATCGATCTATCTGTCTATCTGTGTATGTGCATACATGTAACATTCACACACATACTTGTATTTGTATATATCTGAAAAATGATCCTTAAAAGCTTTTGAAATAAGAGAGTGCCTCCTAGTGTTCTTCCTTTATAATTAACTCCAACCATTTTCATGGTCCTAATCAGCATTTATTTGATTTCCAGAGAGAGATGACATTAAGCAGTTGGAAGAGTTTTGAAGGGATATAATTTCACTTTAAACTTTTCTCTTTTTAATGCTGTTGTTAATGACTTTGCAGCTTTAAACAATTTATTTTTCGAGGTCAAACATGAAAACTACCTTTTATCCTTTGGGAGGTCATTGTGATAGCTTTCCTTGGAGGCTGCAAGGACTTGACATAGAGTTCATGTTCTGGTTAACATGACTCTGAGGATGGTCTGCCTCAAGCTTTATCAAATCAAAACAGCAGTTCACAAGGCAGAGAGAAGCAAGTGGAAATAGAGTTAAGGATATGATCTAGTGGTAGAATGAAAGCTCTCAGTCTTTTTATCCATGCACTTGGTTCCTGTTCCAATGTTTTTGTATAAAAATAAACATTTCCTTGCAACATTTATTTGCCGCCTTCTATGTTTATATCACAATCATTTCTAGATATAACCTCCTCTCTCTTCACCACCATAAAATTCAACTTCATAACAAAATAGAACAGTTAAGCAAAACTAATGGGCTTAGTGACTATTTTTGGCAGCTATGAAGACTATCCTCATAGTTTCTTACATATCTAAGAGGAGAAGAATTATCTATTTTCTTGGACCAATACAATTATCAGTTATTCACAGTTTATTTTTTTGTTTGTTTTTCATTTTCCTTGTATTATGCACACATATGCATATTTGTATATATGTGTGTATGGCATAGTATAGTATTTAAATGAGCAAAGCTTAATGTGATAACTAGGACTGGTTGTACAAAATAGATGATAAAACATCTAGAAAATAGATAGGAGTCTATGGGGAGCAATCAGAAATGGATATTGAGCTTAATATTTAATACTTCATCTGGTGCAGCCATGTGGCTCAGTAAATAGAGCACTAGCCCTGAAGGCAGGAGGACCTGAATTAAAATTTGGCTTCACTTTCTAGCTGTGTGACCTGGGCAAGTCACTTAACTCCAATTGCCTTAACAAGAGAGAGAGAGAGAGAGAGAGAGAGAGAGAGAGAGAGAGAGAGAGAGAGAGAGAGAGAGAGAGAGAGACAGAGAGACAGAGACAGAGACAGAGAGACAGAAATACTTCACCTAAGACATTTGAGATACTCTGTGCAAATCTTTCTTTCAAAATGCTCTTCATTCATATATTGCATATAACCCAATACCACAGACACATACAATATGCAAACATACACATCGATATATAGGAGAATAAATGTCCTGACTCTAATTAAGGGATAGTTAATGGCTAAAGTAAATCATATTTATTTTGAAATCTATTCAATTCAGCTCGGTGAAGTATTCATTCCATTGCTAAAAAAAGATTATATATATAGTTTTTGTATCTGGGGAAGAGACATTTTGACATAATAGAAGCCTTTACTGGGTTTTCTTAGTTCAGGTGACTAAACCATCACCTCTCCTCCAAAACAGAGGAATAAGACTCATCTAGTCTGAAAAACAAACTAAAGCAAAACAAAATAACCTCAACCAGTAATTCGGTAGCAGAATTTTTTGAAATTAAAAAATATTAATAATATGGCATTTGTGTCATATCATTAAGTTATATTACATTGCTATATTTATTGACTTCATTTCTGACCACTATATCAAAGTAATAAAGGAGCTATTAATTTCAATGACTAGATTTATCACTTGGGGGAGGGGAGATTACTGTAAATAGAAAAATGCATGTCTGGTTACCATTATTTTATGGGTTGCTCAGTAATTGACCCCAAAAACATGGTTACTGAGTTTCCCGTAAGTGATGGCTGTGACACAAGTAAGGCTACTCTTTGCTCTTCAGGTGGTTGTGGGAAGTTACCCTGGTGCTAGTCAATCAAATCTACTGACAGTTCTCATGGCCAGAATTCAGTCTCTGTCCCTTACACCACATATTGGTAAGTCTGGACTCACATTGACAAGATTTCCCACTCCAGCCATGCCCACAGAATAAATGGAGCCAACTGTAGTTATTCATTAGGTCCACCACATAGTAGTATGGTGGATTCATAAATAACTCACAGAATTTGAGATGTAAGAGGCTCTTGTTTGTTTGTTTTTGTCTCTAATGAAGGGTTACCTCAGACAGTCTGTCAACACAAAAATGCTTAGGCTTGTTATGATAGGAACTAATATCCAATACTGCCTTGGCAACTTGGTAGGTGGCAAGGAAGCACCTACTTATTGAAATAAATTCTGTCAGTATGTTAGATCTTCTTCCTACTTTCTATTAAGATATTTAAAATGTCACTTTCTATTAAGATATTTAAAATGTCAGCTAGATAATTAGGTATGGTCAAAAAATGACAAAAATAGTACTGAGGATAATGTATGGAAGGATATTATATAACTATTTGTGACTTTTAAAAATGAATGAAGGTAGTTAAATAGTACTTTTGTGCTTGGGATACACATGTATGTATGCATATATATGTACATACACAAACATGTACAATATATCCCTATCTACATATGCCTATACATATGTACAAACATATAGATATATGTATATATTATGCAATGTACACAAATGGATGTATGTGGAGTTATATAAAATAATACAAAAATATGTATGTATATTTGTATATAATGCATATTTTATATATATATATACATATATATATATATATATATATATATATATATATATATATATGTATAATATATAAAATTAAGGGCTTGAATAAAAAACTTTTGCTCCCCATACTTATTGTATATACATATATAGAAGTATGGGGAGCAAAATATTTTTATTCAGGCTCTTAATTTTATTTGTGGGCCAAACAAAGACAATTTTAGAAATAAGATTCAGCTCAACCTTCATTTTCCTCCTTTTAAGTATTAAGTAGAGTTCATGAAATAAATTTGAAAGCACAATATCTCAACCAGGAATGCAAGATGAATTACAAGTAATTTCCTCTTATTATGTCAGATAATTGTCTGATACTATAGTGTTTAAATTAGCACCAGACACCTTCATATATAAAACTAGACAATCTGTACAGCTTCTATTTGCTGCTACATGATTAAGCAGAACTCAGATAAGGAATACAAGAAACATTAGTTTTCCTAATCAGGAGGAACAGAGGGGCAGGAGAGAATTCATCTGAAGGGTTTTTTGTTTGTTTGTTTGTTTGTTTGTTTTGCTTTGTTTTGTTTTTGTTTTTGTTTTGTTTTTAATCCTTTGCATCCTAGTAGATAGCAGTAGACAAAGAAGTAATCCTGAAGTGGTTAGACCTTTAAAGTCCAGGAGATAGTAGTGGAGAGCAGTTTGGAAATCATTAGATAAGCAGAGATACAGACAATAGTTTTGATTCCCTGAAGAGATAATGAAGTCAGAAGAGAGCAAAGATATAATACCTAGTAAATAGTAACTGAGAACAACATAATCACAATGCCAGAGTACATTGGCAGCTCTGTAAAATCAAAATTATGATTTTCCCTGGTCAAAAATGTGAACATGGAATTTATTCTCTATATATTCATTAGCAACCTGCCCTATCTAAAGTGTATAATATGATCATATAGGTTTTCTCTGTATTTGTTCTTCACCATTGAGGAGTGGTACCATATAAAATAGATCACATGTGTTCTTAGAATATATATGTATGTATACATATATATATATATATATATATATATATATGAGTGTGAACTTGTACCTACATATACACATCTATTGATATATGCACATATACATATGTGTATGTGTGTGTAGCTTCCCAGGATATATAGTTATCTCTTGTTTTGCTATTTGTGATAGCTGGCACAGTAGTATACCATTAGACCTGAAGTCAGGAATACTCACTCATCTTCCTGAATTCAAATCTGCCTTAAATACTTACTAGCCAGGTGACCCTGGGCAAGTCATTTAATCCCATTGGCCTCAGTTCTCTCATCTGTAAAATGTCCTGGAAAAGGAAGTTAGAAACCAGCATTTTTGCCACGAAAAACCCAAATAGGGGTATCAAGAATTGGATTTGACTAGAAAATGACTTTATTTTTAACTAATTTATCATTGAGTGGCTAATAAAAACTATATACTGATGAGGACTCAGGGTTTATGACTTTGCTTTACACGTAAGGTTGTTTTTTTAGGTGACCCACATGGGAAGGAGCATTTGTCTTGCTACATCAAAATTATTTATTGAGGAACAATTTACTTAGTAGGAATGACAAGGGACAAATATGGTAGATAATCCATAAATTAGTTTTGTAATTTTTAGTGATATTTTTTACAAACTCTTGGCCTATAGTATATGTACTTCACATTTGCTTTTACATAACCAAATTCAGCTGTATTCAGATAAGATGTAATTCAGATTATTTAGAGACTCAATCAGAACATAAAACATACAACAATTCAAAATATAGTTTAGAAAGCAAAGTCTTAAAGTATCGTGATTTCTTATGCTTCTTTTATCGCTATACCTTAATTTAATTTTCACATAATTCCTCTGAGAATAAGTTTATGCCATATACAATAAGCAGCCCTGAAGGATATGATTAGCATTTTTCCATGTCATTATGAGCCTAAGATCACTGATACAATAGGCAGTAAAAGTAGAGCTAATAGCAGAAGAGGTCCCAGCATCCATTTGGGCACTGCTGCATTGAGCCCTGATGAATTCAAAGCCAGAAACAATGCGAGAAAAGACAATTCTGGGATTATGATAAGACATGAAAGTGATAGCTGAGAGCTGAGATAAAAGCAGTGGGTGATGTGAGGGAACTCTGGGTGGTGGTGAGGGAACTAATGTCAAAGAGAGGAAATGAAGCAACTGATATTGGATAGGTCCTACCTATAAACTGGAACTAGATTTGAAGCGTTGCTGCTATGGGAGCATTCCCCATTCTCATGCCCCCTACTTCCCTAGAGAGGATGAATCCCAGTAACTAAAGGTCAGTTTCCTGGAAATTGCTACAGGTGGAGAAACATGATTAACATTTCTGCCTCTTTCATATACCATAACACTGAAATAAGCAATTTCTTTCCTTTGTCTCCTTCCCTTTCCTTTATCTCATTTTATGACATACTTACATATGTAATCCTAATCCTGATAATTCACATATTTACCATGCTTTAAATTTCTACTGCTTTGGCCTTATTTAGGGCAGGATGATAATCATGAAGAAGCAGTATAATCAGTTAAGTTCTAGTATATGGCTGCTGCTCAGGGGTTTCTTGGGAAATAGTGTATGTGGCAGAATGTGAAGAAATGACATTTATCCCTCAGCCTCAGGGACATGGAAAGGAAGCAGAGATAAGAAAACTAGTGACTAAGGAAACAGAACCAATTCTTTGGTTTTCTTTTAAATTCAATAGTATTTTATTTTTCCAATTATATATGAAAATAGTTTATAACATTCATTTTTGTAAGAGTTTGAATTCCAATTTTTTTCTCCCTCTTTCTTTTACCTCTCTCCTACCCAACACAGCAAGCAATATGATATTGGTTACATAAGTACAACTAATTTAAACATATTTTTGTAGAAATTCTTTTGTGAAAAAAAAATCAGACAAAAAAAGGAAAAATTATGAGCAAAAAAAAAGCAAACAACAACAAAAAAGGTGAAAATTGTATGCTTTGCTCTCCAGTCTCCTTAGCGGTCTTTCTGGATGCAATTGGAATTTTCTATCCCAATTCTATTGGAATTTTTTTGGATCAATATATTGATGATAAAAGCCAAATATATCATAGTTGATCATCACATAATCTTGCTGTTACTCTGTAAAATATTTTTCTGGTTCTGCTTACTTCACTCAGGATCAGTTCTTATAAGTCTTTACAGACTTTTACGAAATCAGCCTGCTCATCATTTCTGATAATAATACTATTTCATTACATTCATATACCATAATTTATCAAACAATTCCCCAATTGATGGGCATCCATTCATTTTCCAATTTCTTGCCATCACAAAAAGAACTGCTACAGAAATTTTTGGACATGTGGGTGTTTTCCCCCTCTTTTATAATGTTTGGAATACAGGCTCAAGAGTGATACTGCTAAATCAAAGTACAATAATAGTTTTATAACCTTTGGGACATGGTTCCAAATTGCTCTCCAGAATGGCTGCAGACCTTTAATGTTCAACCCAAGTGAGCTTCTGTATATGTGTAATGATATTTAAAGGGACATGGTTTGGGGAGAAATTATTAGTGTTTACAATTGGTTATAAATAATGAGGAATTAATAAAATAGAAAAAAAAGTTTGGGTTAGTATTGTAAAAAGTATTTTAATTATAATTCCTAATGAATTGTATATAGTTTGACATGCTTCCAATCAGGAAAATATATATCATCATATTTGTGCCAAATATGGTTTTCCATATTTTATCTCTCCATAGTTTTAGTCATTCTGTTACTCCAGTAGCATAGTTAGCTATCAATGTACCAGCAACAACTTTAACTTTTTTCCTTGATGTCTTAAAATATAGTCATAGGTTCAAGAATTGTCCAAAATACAAATTCTTGAACAGAGATAATGTCTTTAAACTCACACATTATTCAGTGCTCTCATGCATTTACATAAAATTAAGTTTGTTTATAGAATAATAGAATCAATAAATGTTCATTTATTGAGTTTTTATTAGAATTTTATGTTTCTAACACTAGAACTCATAAGAATATATTTTTGTTAGTCTTATGTATATCGAATATACATACATATAATAAATTATAATCTTTTTATGGGCATGGACTCATTAGATCTTCTTTTCCCTTTGCAACTTTCTAAAATGCTGGTACAGCAGTAAATTTTGATGGGCAGTCATTAAGTGATATTTGACACATTGATTAATCATCTCTCTCGCTACTGCTTTGCTTGTATAGGATTGATAGAAATAGCTATTCACTGGGTCAACAAATATGTATTTACACATCTCTTCTCTAGACAGAATATTGATTGCTAATATGAATATCAAATCTCTGATCATCCAGGAAATTAGTCTAGTTAAGGAGACAAGAGGTAAACACATAAAATAGTAAATAATATTTCAAGGGATCTATGTCATATAAAAAATAAGCACTATAAAAATCACAGAATAGAATGGACTATAGAATGATTAATCTAGTATGATTTCTTTGGTATACTCAAGAATTCAATTTTTGTGTTATTTGTCACATTCAAATATTTAATTCTAACAATGTACTGAGAACTCCTAGGCATTTTCCAGACTTCCTCTTCTTCCCTGACTGGAACTTACTCTGTTAGTAATTGCTTGATTGATTAATTGTCAATCCATGAGAATAAATTGAATTAATAAATGCATACACTAAGGAACTAATTTGCTGTTGGCAAAAGAACTATAAATTTCAGTTCCACAGCAATCTGGTGGGGTAGTTAAGCCAATGATCACTGTTAACCCACTGCTGTATGGCCTTGGAAGCCCACTGAAAGAAGGCCTATGTCTCCAATGACAGGCAAGTTAGACTTCAGGATAGCTGTGAAAGAATTCTCAGCTAAAGAATTATGATAAAGAAAGACTATCAAGACAGAATTGAGGTCATCTATCTTGTGTGATAGTCCAGTAAGTTGTGCAATGGAGAGAGTACTGGACTTGGAATCAGGAAGTCTCATCTTTCTAAGTTAAAATCTGGTCTCAGATACTTACTAGATATGTGACCTTAAGCATATCACTTAAACTTCGGTTTTCTTATCAGTAAATGAGTTGGAGAAGGAAATGACAAACCAATTCCTACAGTATCTTTGTCAAAAAAATCCCAAATTGGGTCATGAAGAAGTGGACACAACTGAAATGAATGAGTTACATGAATACCTCAAAGGTCATATACTTTTCCTCTTGAAAGCCCATTTATATTAACAACTTCTCAATGTTGCAAAGTCATAAAGTAGACAATTTGGTTTACTATGATTTTCTTTGCATTACTTTTAGGTACTCTGTACCTTATGGACAGTGTTTTTATATTTTTATAGTTTTTTGTTTTATATTTATTTTATATATATCAATATAATATTAATTATTATTTTTATTATTTATATTACATATAAAATGAATATAAATATCAATTAATATAATAATATTAATATAAATATTATATATTTATTTTATGTAGTTTATAGCTTTATTTTAAGCCTAAGTATATTTGTATATCTATGTAACTATATATTGATATACATACAAACAATAGTAGTACATGTTGTACTACTATATATAATAGTACTACATATAGTAGTACATAGTACATAGCCACATGCATATACATATGATATAAATAGAGAATTGTCTTGGAGTAAGCAAAACCTAGGCTTAAATAGTGACTTTAACACATTAATTGTGTGACCCTGGAATTACAATATCTCTTAAGTCTCAGTTTCCTCATCTGTATAAAAAGAAATGATAATAGTGTCTTTAAGTAAGAGTGTGATTGAACAGATTAGATGAAACTCTATTTCTTCCTCTCTCATCTCTCTCTTTTTATTTACCTATGTATGTCTGCTTGTCTGTCTGTCTCTCTGGCTCACTTTCTTTCTCTTTCTCTCTCAGCTGTTTCAATATCTCTCCTCCCCCATATATAATTTCAGAAATTTTTAAATATTACATAAATTTCAACTACTGTTATTGTTAATATCTTTTTTAGGATTCTACTAAATTTGTATTTAAAGATGAGTTTACATATGGCATACTTCCAGTATTAGAAATCCAAATAAAATTGAATCAATTAAACCAAATGTTTGGAGATGGGATCATAGAAATCAGACTCCATGTCTAAAAGTTGGTCAGGTCTGAATGATGATTCTGCCACTTCTTATATGTGTGTGGAAGAAGCACCTAGTTTCTCACAAAATTGAGCTTCTGTTTCTTCATATTTAAATGAAGAACTAGAGCTAGATCAAGGACACATAATGTGTGTGTGTGTGTGTGTGTGTGTGTGTGTGCGTGTGTGACAAATTCTTTTAGCAGCCTGGCAAAGCATATGAACCCCTTTTAAGATAATATTTTAAATGAATAAAACACATTTTTCAGGATTAAAAATATATCAATTATATTGAAACGAGGATATATTTTATTTCCATTCAAGTACATGGAGATCTTGAAATATATTTATAAACCCGTTGGTTAATTCTGGACTCCCACAGATTGGATTTTTGAACAGGTCTCTGTCTTCAGATCCTACAATCTTTCTAGTGAATTCTATTTTCAAGGTTAGTCAATATTCCACCTTGATCCCCTTCTATTAGGTATTTTCTCATCATACAAGGTGAGTTGAATTATTCAAAAATTTTCCCTAGACGACTTTTATATATTAACATTTCTAGGTCTAATGTTAAAATCTGGTAATCCTTGAATAAAGGAAAAAAAAAAACTTTAAATAGATAGAGCCCATAAATCTAGAACTGGACGGGGCTTTAGAAATCATAAATTTATCCTCTTAATTTTATAAATAAACTGAAACTCCAAGGAGTTAAGGGACTCATTCAAGGTCACTGAGGATATGAATAGGAGAATCAGAATTTGAACAAAGACCTGTGACTTTCAGTTCTTTTTCCCCTTCTTCATACATTAGGGAGAATAATAAACTTGATTTGAAAGCACATTTTGACTTGCAGTAGGGAGAAGGTTATTGAAATGATAATGATAATTATACTTACAAAGTTAAGGTTTGTAGAATATTACACATATTTAATATTTCATTGTAGAACGAATCAGCACACGGTTATTGTTTTCTGTGTCCTGATCTCTTTTTCCCCGAGGCAATTGGGGTTAAGCAACTTGCCCAGGATCATACAGCTAGTAAGCATCTGAGAACAAGTTTGAACTCAGGTCCTTCTGACTTCAGGGTATTGCTTTATCCACTGTGCCACCTAGTACCCTTTTATCCTGATCTTTTAAAGAAATTTATAGTATTTTTTTAAACTTTCCAGATACATGCAAAAATAGTTTTCAACATGCACCTTTGCAAAATCTTGTGTTCCAAATTTTTCTCCCTTTTTTTTCCTTTCCCTCCTCCCCACAAGCAGTCCAATATAGGTCATACATGCAATTCTTCTAAACATATTTCCATTCTTGCATGCTATGCATGAAAAATTAGAACAAAAGGGAAAAAGTACGTGAGAAAGAAAAAAAACCACATAAACAAACAACAGCAGCAAAAAAAAAAGGTGAAAATACAATCTGATCTAAATACAGTCTTCATGGTTCTCTCTCTGGATGCAGTTACAAGTTTGTTGGAATTGTCTTGAATTACCTTACTGTTGAAAAGAGCCACGACCATCATAGAGGATCATCATGTAATCTTGTTACAGCACACAGTTTTTTGTTTTTGTTTTTTTGAACTTCTGAGAATCAAATTTTTCTTTGTTTCATAGGGAATACAAAATCATTCACAGAAAAATAGAATATAAGAGCTAAGCAGAATATAATTTGGACATAAAGAATCAGAACCTCTAAGGACATTTTAAATGTTTTGTTCTTAAGGAAAACAGGAGGCAAAGCATTAACAATTTTGTGCTGGGACTATCTTATTGGTTTAGTTTGATGCAGTACAAATGGTACAAGGTTTGGAATCTTCAGTAACTGGGGACAAGTCATTTAATCTATGCTTCAATTTTCTCATCTATAACAAGAAAGAGCTGTACCAGATCCCTGAAATTCCTTCCAACTCTAATCTCTTACCCTTACAATTTTCCCTAGGCTGAAGCAACAACTACAAGTCTAAGCGAGCCTTTACTGCCACCTACTGTCTATTTTCTGAATTTTAAAGCCCCTCTGCATCTTGCCTATTCAATTCATTTTCTAATTATAAAATCCCCTTTCAGATATTTAATACTTAAAAATTATGGGGAGACCTGGTATCACAAAATTCAACACAGCCCATTTATCTGGATATTTAATAACAATCATGGTTTGAGCCTTTCAGTTTATTGTTAGAGACAGAACAAATGAGGTTTCCATTTGTGAACTCAGGTCAACCCATGAATTTTCTTCTAGTGCTTTTTTTTTTTTTTTAATTTTTATTCCATAAATTGGGAAGCTCAGCTGAAAAGTCTGTGTGCTCAAGAAGTCATTGGAATTGCTGAAATACAGTACATTTTGAAGTAATAAGAACTACAAGAACTGACAATGGTTGGTTCTCAGTAGATATTACCTTAGAATAAAAGACATAGATGATGAAAGATGAGTTACAGGTGAAAGAGGAGAAGAAGAAAGAAAAAAAGAAGAAGAAGGGGACTTCCGGCCAAGATGGCGACGTGGAGGCAGACAGCTGCTTGAGCTCCGCGTTTTCTCTCAGGACTTACTTCATGACAAGCCTCGGAGTTAATGCTTGACCAGAAAAGAAACCCACAAATAATCACCAAGAGAAGACATCCTTGAAATTCACCAGAAAAGGTCTGTGTTTGCTCGGGGGAGGGTCGAACAGACTGGGCACAGACTGAGGGCAGGCAGCCAGAGCAAGACAGGCAGCTCACACAGCTCAGACCGGAGGGGGAGGGGTAGGATCTCTGCCCTTTCTGCAAAAAGACTTTTACCCCAGTGTGGATGTTCCGTCTTGGCAGCAAACCAGGAGCAGCAGAGAGGGTATAAACACTGGAGGTGAGGATTAAAACCCTGGAAAGCTAGCTTCACCCCCACCTGGAGTGACTCAGCGAATTCTCAGAGCCTCAGAGCGCAGACGCAGCACAGCCATCTCTGTTCTGTTAGTGGCTCTCTGCTGCCCTACCCCCAGACTATAGAGGAAGCCCATTAATACCATCCAGCCCCATCCCCCCCAAAACAGATCAATTGTTTCTCTTGTTAATTTGTTTTCTTCCGTTCTGCTCTTGACAAAATGAACAAAAAATTCAAAAGGGCTCTAACCATTGACAGCTTCTGTGTGGAGAGAGAGCAGACTTCAAACACTGAGGACACTAAAAGCAGACTGTCCCCAGAGGAATCCCCTAAGGGGGATATGAGCTGCTCCTCAATACAAAAGAATCTCATAGAGGAAATCAAAAAGGCTCTCACAAGAGAGCTGGAAGAGAAATGGGAAAAGGAAAGGGAAGCTTGGAAAGAGAACCTGGAGAAGTCATCCAGAGTGGATAAAGAGATCAAATCATTGAGAAACAAAATTAGTGAATTAGAAAAGGCAAACAACTCCAAGGAAAACAGGATTAGTGAGCTGGATAAGGAAATCAGTTCTCTAAAAAATAAAATGGATAAAATGGAAAAAAAAATTCCATAGAAGATACAAACACAATTGGACAATTACAAAAAGATATAAAAAAGAAGTGAGTGAAGAAAATACATCATTGAAAATTAGACTTGAACAAGTAGAAATGAATGACTCAAGGAGAAACCAAGAAGTAGTCAAGCAAAACCAGAAAAACAAAACAATTGAAAAGACTGTCAAGTACTTTAATGGAAAGACAACAGACCTGGGAAACAGATTCAGGAGAGACAATTTGAGAATAATTGGACTCCCTGAAAAATGTGAGGAAAAAAAGAGCTTGGACACCATTTTCTAGGAAATTATCAAAGAGAACTGCCCAGATGTTTTGGAAACAGAGGATAAAATAGACATTGAAAAAATTCATCGATCACCTACTGAAAGGGACCCTAAAATCAAAATGCCAAGAAATATAGTGGCCAAGTTCAAAAACCATCAGACAAAGGAAAAGATATTGGAAGCTGCTAGAAAAAAGCAGTTCAGATATGGAGGAGCCACAATAAGGATAACCCAGGATCTAGCAGCGTCCACATTAAAAGTACGCAGGGCCTGGAACATGATATTCCAAAAGGCTAAGGAACTTCATATGCAGCCAAGAATAACTTACCCAGCAAGAATGAGCATCGTTTTCCAGGGAAGAAGATGGACATTTAACGAAATAAATGAATTCCATCTATTTTTGATGAAAAAACCAGACCTACATAAAAGGTTTGATCTTCAAATACAGAACTTAAGAGATTTCTAAAAAGGTAAAAAGAAATCTTGAGAACTATACTTCTGCCATAAAAATATGTAAAGAACGTATGTATAATTTGTCCTAGAAACTGGAGGTGTAAGGAAATTATATCAAAAAAGGGTAAAGTGGTGGTACTACATCTCATGAAGAGGCAAAGGTAACCTATTATATCTGAGAGAAAGAAAGGAGGGAGATGAACATAGTGTGTATCAATAGACATATTCGATTTATGGTGAAACTTCTTCCACTTCATTGAAAAGTGAGAGGGAAGGAGTAAGCTAAGGGGAAGGGAATACAGAAATTGTGAGGAAAAGGGGTAAAATAAGAGGAGGAACTTTAAGGTGGGGGAGGGATCCTAAAAAGGGAGGGCTGTGAAAAGCAAGTGGTGTTCACAAGTTTAATACTGGGTAGGAGGGTAAGAGGGAAGGAAAGGGGAAAATCATAAGCAGGGGTTAATAGGATGGCAAGCAATATAGAATTAGTCCTTCTAACCATAAATGTGAATGGGGCAAACTGCCTCATAAAGAGGAAGCAGTTAGCAGACTGGATTAAAAGTCAGAATCCTACTATATGTTGTTTACAGGAAACATACCTGAAACAGGTGATACATTCAAACTAAAAGTAAAAGGGAGGAGCAGAATCTACTATGCTTCAGGGGAAGGCAAAAAAGCAGGAGTAGCCATCCTCATCTCAGATCAAGCAAAAACGAAAATTGAGCTAATTAAAAGAGATAAGGAAGGGCATTATATTCTACTAATTCAATAATATATATAATAATATAATATAATAATAATTCAATAATGAAGCAGTATTAATATTAAACATATATGCACCAAGTGGTGCAGCATCTAAATTCTTAAAAGAAAAATTAAGAGAGCTGCAAGAAGAAATAGACAGCAAAACTATAATAGTGAGAGATCTCAACCTTGCACTCTCAGAATTAGATAAATCAAACCACAAAATAAATAAGAAAGAAGTCAAAGAGGTAAATAGAATACTAGAAAAGTTTGATATGATAGATCTTTGGCAAAAGCTAAATGGAGACAGAAAGGAGTATACTTTTCTTCTCAGCAGTTCATGGAACCTATACAAAAATTAATTATATAATAGGACATAAAAACCTCAAATTCAAATGCAGTAAGGCAGAAATAGTAAATGCATCCTTTTCAGACCACAATGCAATCAAAATTACATTTAATAAAAAGCCAGGGGGAAATAGACCAAAAAATAATTGGAAACTAAATAATCTTATACTAAAGAATGATTGGGAAAAACAGCAAATCATAGACATAATTAATAACTTCACCCAAGAAAATGACAATAATGAGACATCATACCAAAATGTGTGGGATACAGCCACAGCAGTAATAAGGGGAAGTTTTATATCTCTACAGGCCAACTTGCATAAAATAGAGAAAGAGAGGGCCAACGAATTGGGCTTACAACAAAAATTACTAGAAAAGGAACAAATTAAAAACCCCCAGACAAACACAAAACTTGAAATTTAAAAAATAAAAGGTGAGAATAATAAAATTGAAAGTAAAGAAACTATTGAATTAATTAATAAAACTAAGAGTTTGTTCTATGAAAAAACCAACAAAATAGACAAACCCTTAGTAAACCTGATTAAAAAAAGGAAAGAGAAATAGCAAATTGTTAGTCTTGAAAATGAAAAGGGAGAACTCACCACTAATGAAGAGGAAATTAGAACAATAGTTAGGAGCTACTTTGCTCAAATTTATGCCAATCAATTCAATAACTTAAATGAAATGGAAGAATACCTTCAAAAATATAGCTTGCCCAGATTAACAGAGGAAGAAGTAAGTAGTCTAAATAGTCCCATCTCAGAAAAAGAAATAGAACAAGTTATTAACCAACTTCCTAAGAAAAAATCCCCAGGACCAGATGGATTTACATGTGAATTCTACCAAACATTCAAAGAACAACTAACTCCAAATAAACTATTTGAAAAAATAGGGATTGAAGTAGTCCTACCAAATTCCTTTTATGACACAGACATGGTACTGATACCTAAACCAGGTAGATTGAAAACTGAGAAAGAAAACTATAGACCAATTTCCTTAATGAACATTGATGCTAAAATCTTAAATGAGATATTAGTGAAAAGACTTCAGAAAATCATCCCCAGGATAATACACTATGACCAAGTGGGATTTATACCAGGAATGCAGGGCTGGTTTAATATTAGGAAAACTATTAGTATAATTGACCATATTAATAATCAAATTAATAAAAACCATATGATCATCTCAATAGATGCAGAAAAAGCATTTGATAAAATCCAACATCCATTCCTACTAAAAACACTTGAGAGTATAGGAATAAATGGACTATTCCTTAAAATAATAGCGAGCATATATTTAAAACCTTCAGTAAACATCATATGTAATGGCGATAACCTAGAACCTTTCCCTGTAAGATGAGGAGTGAAACAAGGTTGCCCACTATCACCATTACTATTCAATATAGTACTAGAAACTCTAGCCTCAGCAATAAGAGCCGAGAAAGAGATTCAAGGAATTAGAGTAGGAAAATAGGAAATCAAATTATCACTCTTTGCAGATGACATGATGGTATACTTAGAGAACCCCAAAGACTCTGTTAAAAAGCTATTAGAAATAATTCAGAGTTTTAGCAAAGTTGCAGGATACAAAATAATTCCACATAAATCCTCAGCATTTTTATACATTACCAACACAATCCAACAGCAAGAGATACAAAGAGAAATTCCATTCAAAATAACGGTTGATAGTATAAAATATTTGGGAATCTATCTACCAAAGGAAAGTCAGGAATTATATGAGCAAAATTACAAAACACTTGCCACAAAATAAAGTCAGATTTAAATAATTGGAAAGACATTCAGAGCTCTTGGATAGGCCAAGCAAATATAATCAAGATGACAATACTCCCTAAACTAATCTATTTATTTAGTGCTATACCAATCAGACTCCCAAGAAACTATTTTAATGACCTAGAAAAAATAACAACAGCATTCATATGGAACAACAAAAGGTTGAGAATGTCAAGGGAAGTAATGAAAAAAAAATAAATGAAGTTGTTCTAGCTGTACCTGATCTAGAACTGTATTATAAAGCAACAGTCACCAAAACCATTTGGTATTGGCTAAGAAATAGACTAGTTGTTCAGTGGCATAGGTTAGGTTCACAGGGCAAGATAGTGAATAAAAATAGCAATCTAGTGTTTGATAAACCCAAAGATCCCAAATCTTGGGATAAGAATTCATTATTTGACAAAAATTGCTGGGAAAACTGGAAATTAGTATGGCAGAAACTAGGCATGGACCCACATTTAACACCACATACTAAGATAAGATCAACAAGGGTCCAAGATTTAGGGATAAAGAACAAAATCATAAATAAATTGGAGGAACATGGGATGGTTTACCTCTCGGACTTGTGGAGGAGGAAGGAGTTTGTGTCCAAGGGAGAAATAGAGACCATTATTGATCACAAAATAGAAAATTTTGATTATGCCAAATTAAAAAAATTCTAAACAAACAAAACTAATGCAAACAAGATTATGAGGGAAGTAACAAATTGGGAAACCATTTTTACAGTTAAAGGTTCTGATAAAGGCCTCATCTCCAAAATATACAGAGAATTGACTTTAATTTATAAGAAATCAAGCCATTCTCCAATTGATAAATGGTCAAACGATATGAACAGACAATTTTCAGATGATGAAATTAAAACTATTTCCACTCATATGAAAGAGTGTTCCAAATCACTATTGATCAGAGAAATGCAAATTAAGACAACTCTGAGATATCATTACACACCTGTCAGATTGGCTGAGATGACAGAAACAAATAATGATGAATGTTGGAGGGGCTGTGGGAAAACTGGGAAACTGATGCATTGTTGATGGAGTTGTGAAAGAATCCAACCATTCTGGAGAGCAATCTGGAATTATGCCCAAAAAGTTATCAAAATGTGCATACCCTTTGACCCAGCAGTGCTACTACTGGGCTTATATCCCAAGGAAATACTAAAGAAGGGAAAGGGACCTGTATGTGCCAAAATGTTTGTGACAGCTCTTTTCATAGTGGCTAGAAACTGGAAAATGTGGAAAATGAATGGATGTGCATCAATTGGAGAATGGTTGGGTAAATTATGGTATATGAATGTTATGGAATATTATTGTTCTGTAAGAAATGACCAACTGGAGGAATACAGAGAGGCTTGGAGAGACTTACATGAACTGATGCTAAGTGAAACGAGCAGAACCAGAAGATCATTATGCACTTCAACAATGATACTGTATGAGGATGTATTCTGATGGAAGTGGATATCTTCAACATAGAGAAGAGCTAATCCAATTCCAATTGATCAATGATGGACAGAATCAACTACACCCAGAAAAGGAACACTGGGAAATGAGTGTAAACTGAAAGCATTGTTTTTGTTTTGTTTTGTTTTGTTTTGTTTTGTTTTGTTTTGTTTTGTTTTGTTTTGTTTTGTTTCTCTTCCCAGATTATTTTTACCTTGCGAATACAATCCTTCCTTTGCAACAACAACAACAACAACAAAATTTGGTTCTGCACATATATATTGTACCTAGGATATACTATAACATATTTTATATGTATGGGAATGCCTGCCATCTAGGGAAGGGGGTGGAGGGAAGGAGGGGAAAAACTCAGAACAGAAGGGAGTACAAGGGATAATGTTGTAAAAAAAATTACCTATGCATATGTACTGTCAAAGAAAATGTTATAATTATAAAAATTAATAAAAAAAAGAAATAGAAAAAAAAAGAACAGGTGGGAAGCAATAGAGCCTAAAACAGTGTATAGAATAGAAATTGGAAAGGAGAAGACCAATAAATTAAATATTGCAAAGAAAAAAAAAAAGAAAAAAGAAGAAGAAGAAGAAGAAGAAGAAGAAGAAGAAGAAGAAGAAGAAGAAGAAGAAGAAGAAGAAAAAGAAGAGAAAGAAGAACAAGAACAAGAAGAACAAGAAGAGGAGGAGAAAGAGGAAGAGGATGAGGAGGAGGAGGAGGAAGAGGAAGAAGGAGAAGAAGAAAGAAGATGAAGGGAGGTAGGGTCCTGGATCTTACCTGAGTGTTCACCCAAAGACTACTTCAAAGTCTTTTCACTCAGACTTCTTGAGCATTAAAAACTGGCCTCCGAACTCTACGAGAAGTGATTTCCTGAATCTAACAGGGTATCCAGTGACTTGAGGTAACAGATATAATGCTTTTGTGATCAGCAGATTTATTCTTCTCAATGGCATTCCTATTTAGAGATAGGATCCTGTGAGTTCTGTTTAATCCTGTTTTCACTGGAAAAGATGGGATAAAGTAGGGTTTAAGAAGGAAAAGTCAATATGTAACTCACTTATTGAAGGAATCCTGTCTAATTTCATTTCTATGGGCTTTGAATAATGCTTAACAAAAAAGGATCAAGGATGGGAGATACTTTTATATAAAAATTCAGGTCCAGTGATAAGAATGTTGATCCTAGAGTCACAAATATGGTTCTTATTCCAGCTTTTGCCAAATCATTTGCATGATTTAGAGCAAACCAGTTCATCATTTTGGGACTCAGTGTCTTTACCTGTAAAATATAAAGGAATTGGATTATATAAATTCTCTCATCCCTCCTAACTAATCTATGGTTCTGTGAGCCTAATTTTTCGGAATTATTTCATGGGTTAATTTTACTCCTGGTTCCTTATCCTGATGCCCATGCTAAAACATTATGTTATGTTTTTGATGGCTGCTTACTGAATTCATTCAGGTCTATATATTCTATTATGTTCTTCCTTCTTCTTTTAAGCTGTTGTTAACTTTCTCATAAGGCAAGCAAAATTTCCACAGAAAAACCAACAAAAATGTAATAACACAACACTTTTGATGGTCCTAAGAAAGTATGATCTCTTTGGGATACAAATCTACTAGAGACAATACTGGATCAAAGGAATAGTATACAATTTAAAAGAATAAATGTGAAGTCCTACAATAGGTTGTATAAAATTAATTTTTGTATGTATATGGGAGACAGGTTTGATTAATCATCATTTTATCTGAAAAGGATTTTGGTGCACAGCAAATGCAACATGGGATAATAGTGTGGTAATGACTACTCCAAAATTAGTGTGTTCTTAGGTTTCATTTAAAGTGGTTGGTTGTTGTCCTTCATTCTTTTTTTTTTTAATTAAAGCTTTTTATTTACAAAACATCTGCATGGGTAATTTTTCAACATTGACCCTTGCAAAGCATTTTGTTCCAAATTATCCCTTCTTTTCCTCTTCCTTCTCCCCTATATGGCAGATAGGCTAATACATGCCAAATATGTTAAAATGTATGTTAAATCCTATATATATATACAGTTATCATGCTGCACCAGAAAAAAAATGTATAAAGAAGGAAAAAAAAAACTGGGATAGAAAACAAAATACAAGCAAACAACAACAGAAAGAGTGAGAATGCTATGCTGTGGTCCACATTCAGCTACCACTGTCCTCTCTTTGAGTGTAGATAGCTCTCTTCACCACTGAACAATTGAAATTGGTTTAAATCATCTCGTTGTTGAAGAGAGCCATGTCCATCAGAATTAATCATCGCATAGTCTTATTGTTGCAATATATAATGTTCTCCTGGTTCTGCTCATTTCACTTAGCATCAGTTCATGTAAGTCTCTCTAGGCCTCTCTGAAATCATCCTGCTGGTCATTTCTTACAGAAGAATAATATTACATAACATTCATATACCATAATTTATTCAGTCATCCTCCAATTGATGGGCATTCACTCAGTTTCCAGTTTCTAGCCACTACAAAAAGGGCTGCCAAAACCATTTTTGCACAGGTGGATCCCTTTCCCTCCTTTACTTTCTCTTTGGGATATAAGCCCAATAGAAACACTGCTGGATCAAAGGATATGCACTTTGAGCCTAGTTCCAAATTACTCTACAGAATGGTTGGATCCATTCACAGTTCCATCAACAATGTATCAGTGACCCAGTTTTCCCACATCCTCTCCAACATTCTTCAGTATCTTTTCCTGTCATCTTACCCAATCTGAGAGGTATGACGTGATATCTCAGAGTTGTCTTAATTTGCATTTCTCTGATCAATAGTGATTTAGAGCAACTTTTCATATGACTAGAAATAGTTTCAATTTCTTCAACTGAAAATTGTCTGTTCACATCCTTTGACCATTTATCAATTGGAGAATGGCTTGAATTCTTATAAAATTGAGTTAATTCTCTATATATTTTAAAAATGAGGACTTCATCAGAAACTTCAATGTAAACTCATTTTTCCAATTTATTGCTTCCCTTCTAATCTTATCTGCATTAGTTTTATTTGTACAAAAACTTTTTAACTTAATATAATCAAAATTATCTATTTTGTGATCAATAATAACTTCTAGTTCTTCTTTGATCACAAATTCCATCCTCCTCCACAGATCTGAGAGGTAAACTGTCCTATGTTCTTCTTATTTGTTTATAATATTATTTTTATGTCTAGTTTATGAACCCATTTCGACCTTATCTTGGTATATGGTGTTTTTGTGGGTCAATGCCTAGTTTCTGCCATACTAGCTTTCCAATTTTTCCAGCAATTTTTGTCAAATAGTGAATTCTTATCCCATTAGCTGTAGTCTTTGGATTTGTCAAATACTAGATTGCTATAGTCATTGACTATTTTATTCTGTGATTCTAACCTATTCTGCTGATCAACTGCTCTATTTCTTAGCCAGTACCAAAATGTTTTGATGATCACTGTTTTTAAAAATAGTTTTAGATCTAGTACAGCTAGGCCACCTTTATTTGCTTTTTTTCATTAATTCTCTTGACATTCTTGACCTTTTATTCTTTCAGATAAATTTTGTTATTATTTCTAGGTCAGTAAAATATTTCTTGGGATTTTGATTGATATAGCATTAAATAATTAGATTATTTTAGGTAGTATTGTCACCTTTATTATATTCACTTTATCTATGCAAGAGCACTTGATATTTTCCTATTGTTTAGATCTGACTTTATTTGTGTGGAAAGTGTTTTGTAGTTTTACTCATATAGTTCCTGACTTTCCTTTGGCAGATAGATTCCTAAATATTTTATGTTATCAACAATTATTTTCAATGGAATTTGTCTTTGCATCTCTTGCTGTTGGGTTTTGTTAGTGATGTATAAAAATGCTGCTGATGAGGCACAGCTAGGTGGTGCAGTGGATAGAACACCATCCCTGAAGTCAGGAAGATCTCAGTCCAGATTTGGCCTCAGACACTTAACACTTCCTAGCTGTGTGACCTTAAGCAAGTCACTTAACCCTAATTGCCTCAGCACAAAAAAAAAATTGCTGACAATTTATGTGGTTTGTTTTGTATCCTGCAACTTTGCTGAAGTTGTGCATTATTTCGGATAGTTGTTTTTTTGTTTTTTTTTTTTTTCCTAGGGTTCTCTAAGTATACCATCATATCATCTGTAAAGAGTGATAATTTGGTTTCCTGATGACCTACTCTAATTCCTTTAATCTCTTTTTCTTCTCTTATTGCCACAGCTAGCATTTCTAATACAATATTGAATAGTAATAATGATACTGGGTAACCTTGATTTACCCCTGATCTTATTGGGAATGGTTCCAGGTTATCCACATTACATATGATACTTGCTGATGGTTTTAAATAGATGCTACTGGTTGTCCTTCATTCTTAAAGAGAACCAAAACTCTACTTAGAGTTAGTTAATGTGTCCAGCTATGGCTGATGAAACCAATATCAGCTCAGAATGCTCTGTCACAAATTGGACACAATTAGTCCCTATAAACTTTTTAGGTGGGTTTTCTAACTTTGTGCATTCTTCATTTTTCCTGAGTTAATTCAGCTCTGCTTTGCTCATAAAATATAACACTTTTTTCTGATGAGGGCAAGCCATCCTCAGCCGTCCTTTGTCAAAAACCAGGGAAACACTTTTTACAGCAAGTTTCTCTTATAAAGGATTCATTTCTAAAATATATAGAGAATTAAGTCAAATTGATAAGAATTCAAGCCATTCTCTAATTAATACATGATCAAAGAATAAGTACAAACACTTTTCAGATGAAAAAATAAGAGGTACATATAGACATATAAAGAAGTGATCTAAATCACTTTTGATTAAAGAATTGCAAATTAAAACAACTATGAGATAACCTTAAATCTATCAGATTGGCCAATATAATGAGGGGAGAAAATCAATAAATGTTAGAAGGATGTGGAAAAATTGGGACACTAATGCACTGTTTGTGGCACTGTGAAATGATCTAACCATTCTGCAAAGCAATTTGGAAAAGCAAAGGTAACACAACTGAGCATATCCTTTGAACTATCATTACCATTATTAGGTCTGAATCTCAAAGTGATCATAGAAAAGGGAAAAGAACTCACACATGCATAAATATTTATAGTTTCATTTTATAAAGTGGCAAAATATGGAAATTGAAGGTATGCTCATCAGTTGAGGAATGCCTAAACAAGTTGTGGTATATGAATTAATGTAAATATGCTATAAGAAATGATGGACACAGAAAGTCTGGAAACACTTATATAAACTGATGCAAATTAAAATTAGCAGAACCAGGAAAACATTGTGCACAGTATAAGCAGTACTGAGTGATGATGAACTATGATTGACTCAGTTTTTCTGTACAATACAATGATCTAAGATAAGTACAAAGAAATCATGAAGAAAAATGCTATCCATGATCAGATAAAGAACTGACGGACTCTGAAGATCGAAGCAGATTTTAATTTAATTTATGCTTTCTTGTGGTTTTATTGTATCCTTTTAACTGTACTCTTCTCTCACAACAGAGACTAATATAGCAAATATATACAACATATGAAACTGCCTACCATCTTTGGAATAGTAAGGAAAAGGGAAGGGAGGAAGAAAAATACCAAACTAAAATATTATATAATATTCTAAATTTTTTCTTGAGACAAAACTGGGGAAAATAAAATATAGTTTAAAAAGCGAACTACTGTTCAGAAGAGTGGGAATCATAGACTTGATATTCTCTATCCTGATCAGATCTTATCTCAATTTGTTTCTGTTGTTGTTTAGTCATATCTAATTTTTAATTATCCCATTCAGGATTTTCTTGGCAGAGATGTTGAAGTGATTTTCCATTTTCTTCTTGACCTCATTTTACAGAAAAGGAAATTAAGGCAAACTGGATTAATTGATTTGTCCATTCATACAGCTAATAAGTATTTGAGGCCAGATTTGACTGAAGTTCTTAACTTCAGGTCAGGCTCTCTATCCACTGCACCATCTAGATACCTTGCTATCTCAATCACTATTTTCAATTCTTGATGATACATTTGTGGAAAGACATTAACAGACTTTTAAAAAAGTATGTTAAAAAAGTTTAAAAAGAGATAATGAGGAATTTATCTTATTTCACACCAATATTAACTGAAAGAACTGCAAGGGAATAGACCAGAAAAGAAGCTAGTTTCAAATATCTGAATCATCACTCCAGTGAGAGAGAATGATAGCTTGAATCAGGAATTTATTTGTTACGTATTGTCCCAAAGAACAAAACTGGAAGCAAGGGGTAGAGATTTAAGAGAGGAACATTTTGGACTGAGGATAAGAAACAGAATAAAATGGAAATGAAGCATAGCTAAGCTCAGTGCATCCTCAAGATAGAAACCTGAGAAGAAATTTGCTAGTGTGAGAAAGGAGACAAAAGAACGAATGTTCCAAAGTGAGATGCCCAGAGGTACTGAGAATAGGAATGAGTTTTGAGAGTTAATAGGCCTTCTTTCAATAATTTCAAATATTTGTCACATTTCAGAGAGTAAATCCCTATTTACATAAAGGGTATATAAGATGGGCATCTGAGTCTTATCATTTTGGCACCATAAATAATTTTACATGGTTAGATAGGGACCTTGCTTTGGATTTTTGGAAAAAATATTTTGTCCTTGTTTTAAAAATATGAGTAGAATGTTTTTATTAGAAGTTATTGGCTGAATTTATTTTAAAATTGTCAGTTTAAAAATGATTTTTTTTCACAATCTTATGTAGTAAGTAATGCAAATGTCATTATTCCCATTTTGCAGATGAGAAGGATCAGTTAGGTGGCTAAAGCGCCAAGCATTGAGTCAGGAAGATTAATCTTCCTGAGTTCAATCTGACCTGACAATTACTGTGTCACCCTGGGCAAGTTCCTTTATCCTGCCTGCCTCAAGTGCTTATCTATAAAATTATTTGGAGAAGGAAATGGAAAATCACTCCAGCATTTCTGTGAAGAAAACACCAAACAGGTCACAAGTGGTAGGATACAACTGATGAGAAAACTCAGCTTAGGGTTAGAGGTTCACTAATTTTCCATATTTTCACAACTAGTTTATTGCAGAGAAAGAACTAGAAACCATATCTCTAACTATCTCTTCCATGCTCAATTCTCCTGCACTATAGTCATTTTGATCCTTTTCAAGAATGAAGAACATATAACTAAACAAATCAACTAGTTATCATTAGGCTGCCATGGCTATATTTACACTGATGTATTTTACCCACTTAATCCTATGTATTTAACCTAAATATTAAAAATATATTAAGTATAAGATAAGTTGTGTTTTTAATCATCTTTAGGCATCATCTTTCCCAGCACTGTGTTACAATGTGATTTCACTGAGCATTTATATAATGCATCAATATGTATCAATTAAAGTGATTTATGCAACTGATAAAGTACATTCACATTCCTCCTAGAAAAATGTTTTTGTTTTTGTTTTGTTTTCCTCATTCCTCTTTGAAAAATGTTTATATCACAATAGTGTTTTATTTTCATTCTGTTAATACTTTAGCAATGACCAAAATTAGCCACTGGAGGGTATTTGGAAACTGCATTTTTGAATTCAGAGTTTCTACTGATATTTTTAAAGCAATGTTAAAATGAAGCTTTGTCATTGTTTTTCACATCACAGTGAATGGGAAGATACAAAGTCATCTAGTTCAACTAATAGAGGGCCAGGAATTTCTTTTAAAATACACAAATGTGCAATGATTAATTAAATTGACAGAAAACCTTCTCTACTTTCTGAGGAATTCCATTCTATTTTTTAATGTCAACAATTATTAAAATGTGCTATTCCTTCATTTATGTTGTGTCTCTTTCTTTGTGATAATATTTGTGGTTTTCTTGGTAAAGATTCTAGGGAATTTGGATTTTCTTGTCTAATTCATTTTACAGATTGAGGTAAACAGGGTTGAAAAACTTGACTAGGGTCACAGAGCTACCAAAGGTCTGAAGCCAGATTTGAACTCAGGAAGAGTCTTCCTGACATTTAGACTCAGAACTGTATCCATTGTGCCAACTAGCTGCCCAATTGTTAAAATATTTTCTAAATAGAAACAATATGTGTCTTTTGCAATATTTGCCCCTTTCTCTTAGTTCTGCCCTCTGAGTGATTTTTCCTCATGTGGTAACTTCAGATAGTTGAAGAAAAGTATGACCCCTTACATCTTTGTTTTTAATTCTTTGGACTAAATTTCTCCACAGCTTTCTATTAAGCCTACTTTGATATGATCTCAAAGCTCTTCATGATTCTGTTGATTCTTTTCCGGATGTTCTCCAATTTAGCAATATTCTTCCCTGGATTTATATGTTTCAATTAGGCTCTCATCATTTTTCCTCAGTAGGTTTCTGACCAAAATTTGGTGTTCCTGAGATATCTAGGCCTTTTTTCTTTTCTTTTCTTTTCTTTTCTTTTCTTTTCTTTTCTTTTCTTTTCTTTTCTTTTCTTTTCTTTTCTTTTCTTTTCTTTTCTTTTCTTTTCCTTTCTTTTCTCTTCTTTTCCTTTCTTTTCTCTTCTTTTCTTTTCTTTTCTCTTCTTTTCTTTTCTCTTCTTTTCTTTTCTTTCTTTTCTTTTCTTTTTTCCCTGAGGCTGGAGTTAAGTGACTTGCCCAGGGTCACACAGCTAGGAAATGTTAAGTGTCTGAGATCAGATTTGAACTCGGGTCCTCCTGAATTCAAGGCTGGTGCTCTATCCACTGTGCCACCTAGCTGCCCCTTCTTTTTCTTTTAAAGCATTTTATTTTCAAAACATATGCATGGATAACTTTTCAACATTGACCCTTGCATGGTCTTGTTTTTCAGATTTTCGCCTCCTCCCTGTATCCCTGTAGCCCTGGATGGCAAGCAATCCAATATATGTTATACATGTAAAATAAATGTTAAATTCAATATGAGTAAACATATTTATACAATTCTTTTGATGCTCAAGAAAAATCAGATCAAAAGAAAAAGTAAATGAGTAAGTAAACAAAATGCAAGCAAACAACAAAAAAGTTATAATGTTATGTTTTGATCCACATTCAGTTCCCACAGTACTCTCTCTGAGTGTAGGTGGCTCTCTGTCACAAGATCACTGGAATTGGTATCAACCATGTCATTGTTGGAAAGTCGTTCATCAGAATTGATCATCATATAATATTGATGTTGTTGTGTATAATTATCTGGTTCTGCTCATTTCACTTAGCATCAATTCATGTAAGTCTCTCCAGGCCTCTCTAAAATCATCCTCCTGATCATTTCCTATAGAATAATAATAGTCGATAATATTTATATACCATAACATATTCAGCCATTCTCCAACTTAGAGGCATCTACTCAATTTCCAGTTTCTTGCTACTATGAAAAGGGCTGCCATAAATATTTTTGCACATGTGGGTCCCTTTCCTTCCTTTAAGATCTCTTTGGGATATAAGCCCAATAGAAATACTGCTAGATCAAAGGGTATGCATAGTTTGATAACTTTGTGAACATAGTTCCAAATTGCTTTCCAGAATGGTTGGATCCATTTACAGTTCCAACAACAATGTATTAGTGACACTGTTTTCCCACATCCCTTTCAACATTCATCATTATCTTTTCCTGTCATCTTAGCCAATCTGAGAGGTGTGAACTAGTATCTCAGAGTTGTGTTAATTTGCATTCCTCTGATTAATTGTGATTTAGAGCACTTTTCATATGTTTGGAAATGGTTTTAATTTCTTCATCTGAAAATTATCTATTCATATTCTTTGACCATTTATCAACTAGAGAATTCCAGGCCCACTATTAATTAAGAAGTTGAAACTACTGCTACTTCTAGCTTTGCAATGGGAATAGAATCATAAACCAAAGAAGCTGGAAAGACTTTTCCAGATAATTAAATATAACTCATTAGTTTTACAGAGCATATATTAGTTCCAAAGATATGGAACGTGCCTGAAGTGACTCAAGAACCCCTAGAACATCTGCTGCTCATATCATGGCCAGAATCCTAGAAGATCTAGATAGAATGAATATTAATATCTCAGAAAGCAATCCCCTACTGTGCAGATACGATACACAGTGGAGGAAGAGTTCAAATCCTGTTTCAGAAATTTACTAAATTGGTGATCCTAGGCAAGTCAAAAATCTTTCTGCCTCAATTTCTTCAGCTTTAAAATGAGCAATAATAGCATCTACCTCCTAAGTGAGAGATAATTATTCATTATTATTATTTTTTATCAACTAGAGAATTCCAGGCCCACTATTAATTAAGAATTTGAAACTACTGCTACTTCTAGCTTTGCAATGGGAATAGAATCATAAACCAAAGAAGCTGGAAAGACTTTTCCAGATAATTAAATATAACTCATTAGTTTTAGAGAGCATATATTAGTTCCAAAGATATGGAATGTGCCTGAAGTGACTCAAGAAACCCTAGAACATCTGCTGCTCATATCATGCCCAGAATCCTAGAAGATCTAGATAGAATGAATATTAATATCTCAGAAAGCAATCTCCTACTGTGCAGATATGATACACAGTGGATTGACCAGAGGGCCTGTGCTCAGGAAGAAGAGTTCAAATCCTGTTTCAGAAATTTATTAAGTTGGTGATCCTAGGCAAGTCAAAAATCTTTCTGCCTCAATTTCTTCAGCTTTAAAATGAGCAATAATAGCATCTACATCCTAAGTTAGAGATAATTATTCATGATTATTATTTCTTATTTATTTATTTTTAGCAAATATTGCTTTACAAATTATGTTGGGAGAGAAAAATCAGAGTCTGAGGAAAAAATTCATGGGAAAATCAGAAAAAAAAAGTGAACATAGTATATTTTGTTTTGCATTCAGTGTCCTTAGTTCTTTTTCTGGAAACAGATGGCATTTTATCTCCAAAGTCTTTTGGGATTGCTTTGGATCACGAACCACCAAGTAGAAGAAAGCCTTTCATAATTGATCTTCACACATTCTTGCTGTCATTGTGTACAATGTATTCTTCATTCTGCTTGTTTCACTCAGGATCAGCTCATGTAAATCTTTCCAGTGCTTTTTAAAAATGTTTGTTCATAATTTTTTTATAGAATACTAATATTCCATTACCTTCATATACCATGGATTGTTTAGTTCTTCACCACTCATCCACTCATTTTCCTATTCTGTGCTATGGCAAAAAGAGCTACTACAAACATTTTTGCACTTGTGGGTAGTTTTCCCTCCTTTTGTGATTTCCTTGGAATATAGACCCAGTAATGGCACTGCTGGGTCAGAGGGGATATACACAGATTTATAGTCCTTTGGGCATAGTTCCAGATTGTTTTCCAGAATGGTTGGATCATTTCACAATTTTACCACCAATGCACCAGTGTCCCAGTTTTCCTATATTCCCTCCAACATTTTTCATTATCTTTTCTTGTAATTTAAGCCAATCTCAGAGGTATGAGGTGATACCTCAGAGTTGTTTTAACTTGCATTTCTCTAATCAATAAGAATTTAGAGCATTTTTTCATATAACTATAAATGGCTTTAATTTCATCATCTTAAAGCTATCTGTTCATATCCTTTAACCATTTATTGTATTCTTATAAACTTGACACAGTTCTTTATATATTAAAAAAATCTTTATCAGAAATAGTGGCTATAATGATTTTTTCCCAGCTTGCTACTTCCTTTTTAATATTGTTTCTGTTGATTTTGTTTGTGCATAAACTTTCTAATTTAATATAATTTGTCTTTCAAAATGTTCTCTAGTTCTTTGGTCATAAGTCTACCTGTCAAGACAAAGTCAGGAACTATATGAACACAACTACAAAACACTTTCCACACAAATAAAGTCAGACCTAAGCAAGTGGGAAAATATCAAGCGCTCATGGGTAGACCAAGCTAATATAATAAAAATGACAATGCTACCTAAATTAATCTACTTATTCAGTGATGTGCCAAACTCCCAAGAAATTATTTTATAGATCTAGAAAAAATAATAACAACATTTATCTGGAAGAAAAAAAAAAGATCATGAATTTCAAGGGAATTAATGAAAAAAATGCAAATGAAGGTGACCTAGGTGCCAAATCTAAAAGTATATTACAAAGCAGCGGTCATCAAAACCATTTGATACTGGCTAAGAAATCAGTAGAAGAGGTTAGGTTCACAAGCAAAAAAATAGTCGATGACTATAGTAATCTAGTATTTGAAAAACCCCAAAAACTCACTAGTTGAAAAGAACTGCTAGGAAAATTGGAAACTAGTATGGCAGAAACTAGACATTGGCCCACACCAACAGTTATTTTAAATGGAATTTCTCTTTGTATCTCTTGTTGCTGGACTTTGCTAGTAATATATAAAAATGTGGCTTATTTATGTGGATTTATTTTGTATACTGCAACTTTGCTAAACTTGTGAATTATTTCTAATAGTTTTGTAGTTGATTCTCTAGCCTTCTCTAAAAATATCATCATATCATCTGCAAAGAGTGATAATTTGGTTTCCTCATGACCTACTCTAATTCCTTTAATCTCTTTTTCTTCTCCTATTGCCAAAGCTAACATTTCTAAGACAATGTTGAATAGTAATGGTGATAGTGGGCAGCCTTGTTTCACTCCTGATCTTGTTGGGAATGGTTCTAGTTTACAATTACATACAATGCTTACTGATAATTTTAAGGGAAAATCCATTCCTATATTCTCTAGTGTTTTTAATAAGAATGGGTGTTGAATTTTATCAAATGCTTTTTCTGTATATATTGAGATAATGATTTTTGTTAGTTTGATTGTTGATATAATCAATTATGCTAATAGTTTTCCTAATATATTCCTAATATACCAAGGAAAAGTCAAAATGGGTTCATAATTTAGGCATAAAAAGTGATATTATAAGCAAATTAGAAGAACACAAGATAGTTTACCTCTCAGATCTTTGGAGAAGGAAGGAAATTGTGTCCAAAGAAGAAGTAGAGCTCATAATTGAACACCAAATAGATAATTTTGATTATATTAAGTTAAAAAGTTTTTATACAAAACCAATGCAGACAAAATTAGAAGAGAAACAGTAAATTGGGGGAAAAAAACAAACATTTTTCCATTTAAGCATTCTAATACAGACCTCATTTCTAAAATATATAGAGAATTGACTCAAATTCAAAAGACTTCAAGCCTCCAATTGATAAATGGTCAAAAGGAATTATATATATTATATAAAATGAATTATTATATATTATATTAAAAGGTGTTCTAAATCACTATTGCTCAGAGAAATGCAAATTAAGACAACTCTGAGCTACCACTAAGTACCTCTTAGATTGGCTAAAATGACAGGAAAAGATAATGTAAAATGTTCAGGGGATACTAATTAGTGGGACACTAATACATTTAGTGTTAGATGTAGGTCTATGCTCAATTTCTGACCTTATTTTCCACTTTTCCCAGCAATTTTTGTCAAATAGTGAGTTCTTATTCCTGAAGTTGAAGTTTGGGGGAGGGAGGGTTGTCAAATATTGGATAGCTATAGATCTTGATCATTGTGTCATGTGTATTTAATCCATTCCACTGATCCTCCACTCTATTTTTTAGCCAGTACCAATTGCTTTTTGATTACTGCTATTTTATAATATATTTTTTGGTTTGGTACTGCTGCTAAGCCACCATCCTTTGCACTTTTTAAAAACATTAATTTCTTTGATATTCTTAAACTTTTCTTCTTCCACATGACTTTTGTTATTTTTTTTCTAGTTCTATGAAATAATGTTTTGGCAGTTGGATTGGTTTGGCACTAAACAAGTAGACTAATTTAGGCAGAATTGTCATTTTTATTATATTAGCTTGGCCTAGTTTTTTCCAGTTATTTAGATATAAAATCTGAAATAAAACACTGAAGAGTGTTTCATAATTTTGTTCATATAGTTCCTTGGTTTGTCTTGGCAGGTAGTCCCCCAAGTATTTTATTTTGTCTATATTAATTTTAAATGAAATTTCTCTTTCTATCTCTTGGTGGTGGGCTTTGCAATATATAGAAATGCTGATGATTTGTGTGGGTTTATTTTACATCCTGCAACTTTGCTAAAGCTGTGAGTTGTTTCCAGTAGGTTTTTGGATAATTTTCTAGGATTCTCTCTATATCATCATATCATCTGCAAAGTGTGATAGTTTTATTTCCTCATTGCTTATTGAAATTCCTTTTATTTCTTTTTCTTTTTTTTTATTGCTAAAGCCAACATTCCAACATTCCTAGTACAATGTTGAATAATAGTGGTGATAATGGACATCCTTGTTTTACCCATGATCTATTGAGAATGCATCGAGCTTCTTCATCATGAATAATGCTTGCTGAGAGTTTTAGATAGATATTGCTTATTATTTTAATATCTCTATACTCTCTAATGTTTTTAATAGGAATGGGTGCTGTACATTTTCAAAAGCTTTTTCTGTATTTATTGAGATTATCATAATATGCGTTGGTTTTATTATTGATATGATTGATTATGGTAATAGTTTTCCTGATATTGAACCATCCCTGGCCTTTCTGGTATAAATCCTACTTATCATACTGTATTATGTATTATCCTACTGATAAGTTGCTGTAATCTCTTTGCTATTATTTTATTTAAAATTTTTGCATCAATTTTCAATAGCAAGTTTAATCTGTAATTTTCTTTCTGTTTTGGCCCTTCCTGGTGCCATATTTGTGTCATAGAAAGAATTTGGTAGTAGTCCTTCTTTATCTTTTTTTCTAAATAGTTTACATAGTGTTAGATGCCTGATAAAATTAGCTGCAGAGATTTTTTTTCCTTAGGGAGTTTGTAAATAACTTGTTCAATTTATTTTTCTAAAAAGGGACTATATAAGTCTTTTATTTCCTGTTCTGTTAACCTGAACAATTTATATTTTTGTAAATGTTCATCCATTTCTGTTAGCTCGTCAGAATTGTTTCCATAGAGTTGGGCAAAATAGCTCCTAATTATTGCATTAATTTCTTTTTCATTAGTTGTAACTTCACCATTTTCATTTTTGATGCTGGGATTTTTTTCTTTCTTTCCTTTTTCTTATCACAATAAGCTATTTTATCTATTTTGCTTGTTTGTTTGTTTGTTTTCCACAAAATCAACCCTTAATTTCATTACTTCAATAGTTCTCTTTGTTTCTATTTTATTAATCTCTCCTTTGAGTTTCAGAATTTCTTATTTGGTATTTAATTAGGGGAGCTTAATTAGTTTTAGTTTTTGTTTTTTTGTTTGTTTATTTTTCTAGATTTTTTTTAGTATATGCCCAATTCATTGATCTCCTCTTTTACTCTTTTATTCATGTAGCTATTTAAAGATGTAAAATTTTCTTAAGAACTGCTTTGTCTGCATCCAATAGCAGTTGATCCAATACCAAAAGCTATGTTGTCTCATTTTTGTCCTTGTCTTGAATGAAATGATGGATTGTTCCTGTGATTTGTTGTTTAACACACTCATTCTTTAGAATTAGATTATTTCCCAATTGATTGTTAGTCTATTTTCCCTGACCCTATATTGAATATAATTTTAATTGCATGATGGTCTAAAAAGGAAGTATTTACTATTTCTGTCTTTTTGCATTTGATTTTCAGGTTTTTATACTCTGATATATGGTTAATTTTTGTATATAAGCTATGTATTGCTGAGAAAAAGTTGTATTCCTGTCTATCCTTATTCAATTTTCTCCATAGGTATATCATATCTAGGTTTCCTAGGATCCCATTAACCTCCCTAGTTTCTTTTTTGCTTATTTTGTCATTAGATATCTCTGATTCTGAGAGGGGAAGGTTGAGGTTCCCTATTAGAATAGCTCTGCTATTTCTTCTTATAAATGGCTTAAAATTTTCTCTAGGAATTTGCCTCCTCTACCCCCTGATGCATACACATTCAGTATCATAACTACTTCATTATTTACTGTACTCTTTATCAAGAGGTGCTTTCCATCCTTATCTCTTTTAATAAGACCTGTTTTTACTTATGCTTTATCTGAGATCAGAATTGCTGCCCCTCCTTTTTTTACTCCAACCCAGGGAGTCTGTGACAGATTTATTAATAAAAGGAATTTATTAATAAGGAGAAGCTAATCTAGGGGTTTTCCCCTTTCTATTTCCTCATATAAAGCAATCTCACTAATACAGGACTGATGATGAGTGTGGGTGGGACACCCCATCCAAAGAGAAAGGTTATTTCCAATTAAGAGAGTCTAATCTAAATGGAATTCTTATCCTACCATTGTTTATTGTTCTTGATTCCTTGACTGGGTAAAGATGAATGCCTTTGTTCATATAGAGAGAGGCAGTGGGCCTCATCACATCCTCAATTGGAAGATGTTATTATTGTTATTTGTCCTTAGTTCTTCAAGAGGACTATGACATCAGGGAAGTAGAACCATAACATGCAAGTGAATTGGATTCAAGTGAGGGAAAGCTGTGCAAGGTCACCTGCCTTATTTCCCCTGTGGCAAGATATAGATCAATTTGACTAGAGATGGCCCTGGCTGAAATAAGAGACCTTCTTTTTAAACTAAGGTCTTCAACAAACAAGCCTCAATTTTACTGAAGCAACACCTATTCAGTGATTAAGGCTAGGTAGCCATTGAAGCAAAGAATTTTTCATCTAGTTCAAAAAAACTCTAAATAAATAAATAAAGATGGGAGGGGAAGACCCTCAAAGTTTCTGACCAAAACAGAAATGATTTACATTGTCTGAGTCAATCAGAACCCAAATAATGACCAATTGGGATTTGCTTAGGACCTACTAGTAGTCAATGAGAACCAGTTTTGGTTAAAGCATAGTTTTTAATAAAGAAATCTAGCCAGTAAAGCCAAGATAACTTGGGAGGATTAGCAGTACTCTTTCAGCCTATTCTTGATTCACCCTTCAGTATTTGTTAATGAATTAGAATTGATTCCCATCTGTTGGGAACCTCCAGTCTTTTAAAGTTATGTGTGTATATATATATATATATATATATGATTTTTATTACTTATTTGCTAGCCATAATTAATAAATTGAATGCTAATTACCCATACAATATGTCTCTTGAACTTTTCATCACCACATAAAGGTATGAGAATCAAATGAGACAATATATGTAAAGCCCAGAGCACAGTATCTGGTACATAGCAGGTACTTAATAAATGCAACAAATGTAACTATTTTTCTTCCTTTATTCAATTGTTCCTTCCTTCCTTCCTTCCTTCCTTCCTTCCTTCCTTCCTTCCTTCCTTCCTTCCTTCCTTCCTTCCTTCCTTCCTTCCTTCCTTCCTTCCTTCCTTCCTAACTTCCTTCCTTCCTTCCCAATATCACCACCTCATTTCTCCTTTAGATTAAAAGACCATAAAGACTTTGAAGAAGATCATAAATTTAACAATAATAAACTTTCTAAACACTGTCAGTAATTAGCTGAGACATTGATTAGCTATAAGCTCCTTAATCTCTGTGCTTGTTTTCTCCTCTCTAAATTGGATCAGTCACCATTCAAACTTTTGCAAAGTTATACTACTTCAGATTTTATGTTTCCTCTAAATAAACAATGAATCCATCATTTATCTCTATGTCTGCTTCCTACCACTCAGAAATGATTTTGGCTCATTGCAGTAGTAAGCTTTATGATCTTAGAGTCAGCATCTGCAAGCACTCTCTACTTCATAACTCTCATGTCACCTAGTCAATTTTTATGTTTATCTTTATTAAATTGGACCCATATATCATTAGATATTGCCTATTCTCTATTTCTTTCTTCTATCCATCTGTGTTTTTGACTCAATTCTTTTCTGCTAATTATGGGATCTTGTGATGTCTATAATTTTTCTCTCTCCTCTAAGTTTCAATCTTTTATTTCTACATCTTCACAGTCTTTACTTCCTCATTATCTAATTACTCTACTCCTCTTTATATGTCTTCTATCCCTAAAACATATAAAAATAAATGAGAAAACCTTTAAGTGCTTACTATATGTCATACATTATGCTAAACTACAAATAAAAATTAAAAATAGGCCTAGTCTTCAGGCAGAGATGATATATGTTAAGATGTAGTGACAATTCTCTCTAATTACTACATCTTAATTTGGTGTATCTACAGGTACAAGATGAGTTCACTGAAAAAAAGATTGAAATACCTTTTCCAGGAGTGATAGCAGAGTTGAGTTGATAGTAGGCTAGTTTCAGAATTAGAAGGAAAGGGATAATAGAGTATAAATATAAGCACTGGCAAAGTTTCTTGTGGAAATGGTGGACCACGTGAGGTAATCACTAGCAGGAAACTTGGAAATATGGCTACATTTGAATCCCAGAAACTATGCTTGATTAAAGATTCTATCTCTTACTAGTTATATGAACATCGGCAAGTCACAGCCTTTCTGAAACTCAATTTAATCCAAGTGTCAAAGCCCATTCTAAAAGAACTCTCTCTTCATTGGTGGAGAGAATGTTCTGTGTCTGCTTAAGGAACTAGGGAGGGCTGGTGAGAATAGGAGAAAAAAGAGCATTTTAGGTTTATGGAATTTTAAGCCATTTGGGACTTTGAAATTGTTTTAAGCTCTTCTAGTTTCCAACTTTGAGAGAAAGGATGGCTGATGGCTCAAGTTGCTAAAATATTTTGAAAAGAATCTGATATGAGAAGAGCTAGCAATCTCCATTATGATCCATAGCCTCAGTTTACTATAGTTAAGACTTTAGAAATCTCCACTTGGGTAAGAGTTTGAGTTGAAGAAGTTAGGTTGGGTTGAATCATATTACTAACATGTATTGTCTGTTATATATTTTCTTATATATATTTCCTCTAATTTCTATTTTGCTATAGACTTGGATACACGAGTTTCTTTTTCTATTTACTATAATGAACAGAAGTTGGATTTGAATTTAAAAATTGTATCCCCTAGACTAATAACATTTAAGGGAGCAGAGAAATCTAATTCCACTAGCCCTTCTTTCTAAAGAGACCAAAGTGGCCTCCATTGCCAAATTTCTGATTCCCCTCCTATAAGGAATTGCTGGATTGTACTCCACCCTCATTCCGATGCAACATTTTCTGCAGAACTTCTAAATTGTCTTCTGGTGGGAAATTGCTTTATGATACTTTTGTTTGTGGAATGATGCCTTAGAATTTGTTTAGAATCACTATTTAAAAATATTTGGAAGGATTTGGGGAGAACTTGGGTGAGTCTTTGCATTTATTTCACCTTCTTTGGCTTTAAGTCCCCCTCTATCTCTTTTATTAAAGAAAAAAGAAGTCCTAGTTTGGTCCCAACTTATTTGTCAAATTGAAATATTACATCTAGAGTGTGATTTCAAGGCAGAATCAAAGAAAGTCATGAAGAGATATCCTTACAGTTTGAACTGAAAATGTATATGGCCTTTTATGTTCCTTCAAACTTTTAACCATTAACTCAGCTCAGTCTTTCCTGTTTAAGCCATTTCTGTTATTTGTAGAGGGAATATAGTACAGCTAATTAAATAGTTTCTATAGTTGACAAAATTATTACCTTAAATAAATTTGTGATTCTATAGATAATATAAAATATTTTGGAATCTACCTGCCAAGGCAAATCCAGGAACTAAATGAACACAACTACAAAACACTTATTACACAAATAACATTATATCTAAACATTTGGAAAAATATCAAGTGCTCATGGTTAGGCTGAAGTAATATAATAAAAATGATAATATTACCTAAATTAATCTGTGCCATACCAATAAAACTGCCAAGAAATTACTTTATGGAGCTAGACAAAATAATAAAGCAAAATTCATCTGGAAGAACAAAAAGTCATGACTTTTAATGAAAAAAATGCAAATAAAGGTAACAGCTAAAATTATATTATAAAGCAGCAGTCATCAAAACCATGTGGAACTGGCTAAGAAACAGAGTAATGAATCCATGGATTAGATTAGGTTCACAAGACAAAATATTTAAATGACTATAGTTATCTAATGTTTCATGAGCCCCAAAACTCCAGCTTCTGGAAAAAAGTCAAACTTACTATTTGACAAATATTGCTAGTAATATTGGAAAATAGTATGGTAGTAATTAGACATTGACCAATACTTAACACTCTATATAAAGAAAAGATTAAAATGGGTTCATAATTTAGATAGAAAGGGTAATACTATAAGCAAATTAAGAGAACAAGGGATAGTTTATCTCTCAGATCTGTGGAGAAGGAAAAAATTTATGGCCAAAGAATAACTAGAGATTATTATGAAATGCAAAATGGATAATTTTAATTATATTAAATTTAAAATATTTTATACAAAGAAAAGTTATGCAACCAAAATTAGAAAAAAAGCAGAAAACATGGGGGAAAGTTTTACATCTAAGGCCTCTGATAAAGACCTCCTTTCCAAAATATATAGACTCAAATTTATCAGAATACAAGCCATTTGCCAGTTGATAAATGGTAAAAGGATATGAATAAACAATTTCCTGACAATGAAATTAAAGGTATTTTTAGTCATATGAAAAAATGCTCTAAATAACTATTGATTAGAGAAATGCAAATTAAAACAACTCTGATATACCATTATACATCTCTCAGACTGACTAAGATGACAGGAAAAAAATAATGATAAATGTTGGAGGGGATGTGGGAAAATGGTCACTAATACATTGTTGGCAGAGTTGTGAACTGAATCAAGCATTCTGGAGAGAAATTTGAAACTATTCCCAAAGGACTATCAAACTGCATACCCTTTGATCTAGGAGTGCTGCTATTGGGTCTGTATCCTAAAGAGATCATAAAAAAGAGGAAAGAACCAAAATATGCAAAAATGTTTGTAGCAGCCCTTGTAATAATAGCAAGGGACTGCAAAGTTAGTGGATGTCCATCAGGTGGGGAATTGTTGAATAAGTTATAGTATATGAATGTAATGGAATATTATCGTTCTATAAGAAATCACCCAGCAGCATGCTTTTAGAAAGGCCTGGAGAGACTTACATGAACTGATGCTAAGTAAAGTGAGTATAACCATTATTCACAGCAAGAAGGCCATGTGATGCAGGAACAACAGTATCATACATTGATCAATTCTGATGGATGTGGCTCTTTTCAACAGCAAGGTGATTCGACAACAAAGAACACTTTCAACTGTTAAGTCATAAAGAGAACCATCTGCACTCAGAGAGAGAACTATGGGGACTTAGTGAGGATTACAACAAAACTCACTGGTTTTTTGTTGTTTACTTGCATTTTGTTTTCCTTCTTATTTTTTTTTTCCTTTTTGATCTGATTTTTCTTGTGTAGCAGTATAATTGTAGAAATATGTATAGAAGAATTGCACATGTTTAATATATTGGATTACTTGTCTTCTAGGGGAGGGGAGAAGGAGAAGTGAGAGAGAAAAAAATTGGAACACAATTTTGCAAGGGTGAATGTTGAAAAACTATGTATATGTTTTGAAAATACAGAACTTTAATGAGATCATGTGATTATCAATTCTGATGGACTTGGCTGTTTTCAATGATGAAGTGATTCAGTCAAATTCCAATAGACTTGTGATAGAAAAAGCAATTTGCATCAAGAAAGAGGATTATGGGGATCAAATGTGGATCACAACACAGCAGTTTTGTGTTGTTTGCTCCTTTTTGTTTTTCTTTCACATTTTTTTCCCTTTTTGATCAGATTTTTCTTGTTCAGCAGGATAATTGTAAAAATATGTATAGAACAATTGCACATATTTAACATATATTTGATTACTTGCCATCTGGGGCGGGAGATGGGGAAAAGGAAGGGAGAAAAATTTGAAACATAATGTTTTACAAGGATGAATGTTGAGGGGATGGAGCCAAGATGGTAGAGAAGACACACCACTTCATTCTGAACTCCCTTATGACTCTCTCTACTGATTACAAAATTCAGCCTCTGAAATAGTGCTTAACTGGTCAAATCCTTGAATATTGGGAGTACAACAAATTACTGGAAGAAGATAATTTGGAAGATCACCAGAAAAAGTCTGTCTTGATCAGATGGGAGGAGGCAGGGAGGCAGAACACAGAGGCTGGTGCATGTTGATTGGTCTGGGGGTAGGGTGCAGTCTCTGCAGGCAGAGAATTTGCAGGGAGGACTCTACCACAGTGTTGGCTGCTCTGCTTTGGTTTTAAAGCAGTAAATCAGCAGGGAAGTTACACAAACATAAAAGTAGAGTGTACCCCCAAATTTCAGAGTTTCACAGGTACTGACCACACCCACCCAGCACCAGGAGTGACTCAGCACAATCACATCTTGGCTGCTCTTCCACAGGGTGTCCAGTCTTCCAAGGACAGTTGCTCTTCCTCAGCATAGCCATTTTTCCCAAGTTCTTATCCTGTTCACAGGGCAGCCACTGTCCCTCCCTGTTCTGTAGAGGAAGCTTGGAACATCTTTGCCCTAAAGGCAGACCCCAAGAGTTTAAAAAAATGAGTAAAAAAGCAAAGCGAGCTCTAACTATAGATACTTCTATACTGAAAGAGAACAGATTTCCAACCCTGAAGAAATTAATAGCAGACAGTCTCCAGACAAAACCCCAAAGGGTATCAAGTTAAAAAGTTTTTTTCAAACAAAACTAATGCAGACAAGGTTAGAAGAGAAGCAATAAAGTGGGAAAACATTTTTACAGTCAAAGGTTCTGATAAAGGCCTCATTTCCAAACTATATAATCGACTAATTTATTTTAAAAAAATCTTTAATTGGTAAATGGTCAAAAGAATATAAGCATACAATTTTCAGATGAAGAAATTGAAACTATTTCTAGCCATGTGAAAAGATGCTTCAAATCACTATTGATCAGAGAAATTAAAATTAAGACAACTCTGAGATACCACTACACACTTCTCAGATTGGCTAGGATGATAGGAAAAGATAATGATGATTGTTGAAAGGGATGTGGGAAAACTGGGACAATGATACATTGTTTTTTGTTTTTGTTTTTGTTTTTCCCCTTTTTTATTATAGCTTTTTATTTACAAGATATATGCATGGGTAATTTTTCAGCATTGACAATTGCAAAACCTTTTGTTCCAACTTTCCCCCGACTTCCCCCCACCCCTTCCCCCAGATGGCAAGTTGACCAATACTTGTTAAATATGTTAAAGTATAAATTAAATACAATATATGTATACATGTCCAAATAGTTATTTTGCTATAGAAAAAGAATCAGACTTTGAAATATTGTACAATTAGCCTGTAAAGGAAATAAAAAATGCAGGAGGAAAAAAATAGACTGATTGGGAATTCTATGTAGTGGTTCATAGTCATCTCCCAGAGTTCTTTTGCTGGGTGTAGCTGGTTCAATTCATTACTGCTCTCTTGGTGGTCATGTCCATCAGAATTGCTCATTGTATAGTATTGTTGTTGAAACATGTAATGATCTCCTGGTCCTGCTCATTTCACTCAGCATCAGTTCATGTAAGTCTCTCCAGGCCTTTCTGAAATCATCCTGCTGCCCCCTCCGCCAAGTGATTCAGACCTAGTTAGCACAGGTGGAGCTGCAGAAGTGCCTAATAAAGAACATTGCTATCCTGATTGGTGACTGCCCTGGGGCTAGAGACTGAGCAGGGAAAGTGTCACTGCCTCAACCCAAAGCCAACCATAGGGCTGTGGGTATTAGTGGCTAACCAGCAAATAGCCTGGCAGGGACCAGAAGCATTTTTGCCCTAGGAAGCACCATACCTGTGGGAAGTTATATTGCCTCAGGCTGAGTCCCCCACTGTGCAGATTAGAGGCTGCCATGGGTTGTGTCCCCCTGCCATGCAGATTTGTGGCTGCCCCTGCTGTAGAATGCAGCTGCACAGTTGTGCTATGGTCTGTGCTGAGTCACTTCCAGTTTTGGGTGGGTGTAGCCAGATCTTGTTAGGTTCTGGTGTTTAAAAAACACCAGTTTATGCAGTTATCTTGCTGCACAAGAAAAATAAGATTTAAAAATAAGGCAAAAATAACCTGAGTAGGAAAACAAAAATGCAAGCGGACAATAACAGAAGCAGTGGAAATGCTGTGTTGTGGTCCACATTTATTTCCCATAGTTATTTCGCTGGGTGTATGTAGCTGGTTCTCTTCATTACTAAACAATTAGAACTTATTAAAGGGAGTACCCTTTACCTTTGGCTTTAATTTCTCTGCTGTTTTGTTTTGCAAACAGAGCAGAGCAGTCAGCCTATGGCAAAGTCATCTCTGTAGATTTTCTAAGCACACAGGCCACCCAGCTTCCCCAGCTGCGCATCTGCTCAATGTGCTAGTCTCTAGTTCTATCCCTGCCTGCTCTGATCTGCTCTGGCCCCTCAGGAAAAACCATTTCTGATGAACTTCCAGATTATCTTTGGCTGGTAAGTTGTTGTATTTCTAATCTTTGTAAATTTTCCCAGTCAAGTGACAGAAATCTTAAACAAGGGAAAGGGACCCGTATGTGCAAAAATGTTTGTAGCAACCCTTTTTGCAATGGCTAGAAACTGGAAATTAAATGGATGCCCATCAATTAGAGAATGGATTAATAAATTGTGGCATATGAATAATATTGAATATTATTTTTCTGTAAGAAAGGACCAGCAGGATGATTTTAGAAAGGCCTGGAGAGACTTACATGAACTGATGCTGAGTAAAATGAGTAGAACCAGGAGATCATTATACACTTCAACAACAATACTATATGATGATCGATCCTGATAGACATGGCTCTCTTCAACAATGAGATTAACCAAATAAGTTCTAATTGTTTAGTAATGAAGAGAACCAACTACACCCAGTGAAATAACTATGGGAAATAAGTGTGGACCACAACATAGTATTTCCACTGCTTCTGTTATTGTCTGCTTGCATTTTTGTTTTCCTACTCAGGTTATTTTTGCCTTATTTTTAAATCTGATTTTTCTTGTGCAGCAAGATAACTGCATAAATTTGTATACATATATTGTATTTAACATATACTTTAACATAGTTGACTGTAAGGTCAGGCAAGCACAATTGAGATGTAAGTAGGCCAATGGTCTCTGAGGTGCCTGGATGTGATTAGAGTTGAGTACATAGGGACTTTCTTAGTGGGTGGGACCTCCAGCCCTGGTGGGAATCCTAAAATCTCACTCTGAAATAGTGTGAGGAATGGGATGTAATCTCTTCATCATTGATTGGCTTGTACCTGTGACCTCATAGACCCTATATAAGCTCAGAGGAGCAAGGGCTTGACCCTTTTTCCACACTCCTTTTCCACCTGTAGCTTGACCTTGGGGAGAGATACTAAGAATGCAGGAGGTCATAGAGTGAGATGTAGACCATGTGAATAAAGTATAAGCTTATTTGTCAAAATTCTAAATTCTCAAGTGCTCTGTTGTGCTCAAACTGCATCCATATGAGATAGTGGCCAAAGGATTCTGGAGACCTCAAAACAGAGGTAAGATTTGTAATATTTGACAGAGTTTCTCTAAAAAGACCGAGAAATTAGGATTGATTAGTATTAGTTGAGTACGAGAATGGGACTTAACATTTAACATGTATTGATCTACCTGCCATCTAGGGGAAGGGGTGGTGGGAAGGAGGGGAAAAGTTGGAACAGAAGGTTTTACAAGGGTCAGTACTGAAAAATAACACATGCATTATGTCTTGTAAATAAAAAGCTATAATTTAAAAAAGGATGAATGTTGAAAACTATCTTTGAATGTATTTTGAAAATAAAGGGTATTATTTAGTAAAATAATTCTGTGAGCAAGGTATTATAGTGAAAAACTGAACTTTACTATGTAAGGGACAAAGTTATATAAGTATGGAAAGGGAAAAGTTGGTAATTGAACTTTAAGCCTGTTGGTCTTTTACATTGTTATGCAACTCTGCATCACTTTTTGCTTTTGCTGAGAAATATTATGAAAGAAACTTCAAATGGTCAGTATATGGAGTCTGTCAGTAGGATCTAATTGACCAGCTAGTTATTAGCAAGCATCACTAAGGTTTCTAATACTATATTAGATGCTAGAAAATATGGAACAAAATTTTGGTATTACACTTAAGAAGTATATGAGATTTGAGAGCAGAACGGCCGTATCTTTGTCTCTTAAGAAGATATAGAAGGATTACAGAATCTATTATATAGTCAGTTTCTGTTTTCATAAACTTTGTTTTCACATAATTAACCTTGTATGAGTTTGAGTTTGTGAGGCCCTAAAAGGAGACAGGGAGGACAATAGTACCCATGTCTCAAAAGAGCTAAGATAGATGTTAACACATCAAAACGCAAAGCAGCTTGAAGTTTTTTAGATTAAATTGACAAAGAAACAACATTAAGTTAAGAAATGAATACCGATGATGTAGATATATTTTCTGTAGAACACTGTTGAATGAAAGAATTAAGTTAAGAAAAAAAGTATTAAATGCTTATTATGTGCCAAACCTTGTGCCAAGTTCTAATGATACAAATTAAAAAAAAAAGCTGGATAATTCCTTCTCTCAAGGAGATCATACTCTAAGTAAAGGAGACAATATTTATTTATTTTTTTAAATTTTTTATTAATTTTTATAATTATAACACTTTCTTTGACAGTACATATCCATAGGTAATTTTTTTTACAACATTATCCCTTCTAGTCCCTTCTGTTCAGAATTTTTCCCCTCCTTCCCTCCACCCCCTCCCCTAGATGGCAGGCATTCCCATACATATTAAATATTTTATAGTATATCCTAGGTACAATATATACATGCAGAACCAAATTTTGTTGTTGTTGTTGCAAAGGAAGAATTGTATTCAGAAGCTAAAAATAATCTGGGAAGAAAAACAAAACAAAACAAAACAAAACAGTGCTCACAGTTTATACTCATTTCCCAGTGTTCCTTTTCTGGATGTAGCTGATTCTGTCCATCATTGATCAATTGGAATTCGATTAGTTCTTCTCTATGTTGAAGATATCCACTTCCATCAGAATACATCCTCATACAGTATCATTGTTGAAGTGTATAATGATCTTCTGGTTCTGCTCGTTTCACTTAGCATCAGTTCATGTAAGTCTCTCCAAGCCTCTCTGTATTCCTCCTGTTGGTCATTTCTTACAGAACAATAATATTCCATAACATTAATATACCATAATTTACCCAACCATTCTCCAATTGATGGACATCCATTCATTTTCCAGTTTCTAGCCACTATGAAAAGAGCTGCCACAAACATTTTGGCACATACAGGTCTCTTTCCCTTCTTTAGTATTTCCTTGGGATATAAGCCCAGTAGTAGCACTGCTGGGTCAAAGGGTATGCACAGCTTGATAAATTTTTGGGCATAATTAATTGGATTCTTTCACAACTCCACCAACAATGTATTAGTGTCCCAGTTTTCCCACAGCCCCTCCAACATTCATCATTATTTGTTCCTGTCATCTTAGCCAATCTAACAGGTGTGTAATGATATCTCAGAGTTGTCTTAATTTGCATTTCTATGATCAATAGTGAGATTTGGAACACTCTTTCATATGAGTGGAAATAGTTTCAATTTCATCATCTGAAAATTGTCTGTTCCTATCCTTTGACCATTTATCAATTGGAGAATGGCTTAATTTCTTATAAATTAGAGTCAATTCTCTGTATATATTAGAGATGAGGCCTTTATCAGAACCTTTAACTGTAAAAATATTTTCCCAATTTGTTACTTCCCTTCTAATCTTGTTTGCATTGGTTTTGTTTGTACAAAAGCTTCTTAATTTGGTGTAATCAAAATTTTATATTTTGTGATCAATAATGATCTCTAGTTCTTCTTTGGTCACAAATTCCTTCCTCCTCTACAACTGAGAGATAAATTATCCTATGTTCCTCTAATTTATTTATGATCTCATTCTTTATGCCTAAATCATGGATCCATTTTGATCTTATCTTAGTATGTGGTGTTAAATGTGGGTCCATGCCTAGTTTTTGCCATACTAAATTCCAGTTTTCCCAGCAGTTTTTGTCAAATAATGAATTCTTATCCCAAAAGTTGGGATGTTTGGGTTTGTCAAACACTAGATTGCTACTTTTATTCACTATTTTGCCCTGTGAACTTAACCTATTCCACTGATCAACTAGTCTATTTCTTAGCCAATACCAAATGGTTTTGGTGACTGTTGCTTTATAATATAGTTCTAGATCAGGTACAGCTAGACCACCTTCATTTAATTTTTTTTTCATTACTTCCCTTGAAATTCTCGACCTTTTGTTGTTCCATATGAATTCTGTTGTTATTTTTTCTAGGTCATTAAAATAGTTTCTTGGGAGTCTGATTGGTATAGCACTAAATAAATAGATTAGTTTAGGGAGTAGTGTCATCTTGATTATATTCGCTCGGCATATCCAAGAGCACTTAATGTCTTTCCAATTATTTAAATCTGACTTTATTTTTGTGGCAAGTGTTTTGTAATTTTGCTCATATAATTCCTGACTTTCCTTTGGTAGATTGATTCCCAAATATTTTATACTCTCAACATTTGTTTGGAATGGAATTTCTCTTTGTATCTCTTGCTATTGGATTGTGTTGGTAATGTATAAAAATGCTGAGGATTTATATGGATTTATTTTGTATCCTGCAACTTTGCTAAAATTCTGAATTATTTCTAATAACTTTTTAGCAGAGTCTTTGGGGTTCTCTAAGTATACCATCATGTCATCTGCAAAAAGTGATAGTTTGATTTCCTCATTTCCTACTCTCATTCTTTGAATCTCTTTCTCGGCTCTTATTGCCAAGGCTAGTGTTTCTAGTACTATATTGAATAGTAATGGTGATAGTGGGCAACCTTGTTTCACTTCTGATCTTACAGGGAAAAGTTCTAGTTTATCGCCATTACATATGATGTTTACTGAAGGTTTTAAATATATGCTCGCTATTATTTTAAGGAATAGTCAATTTATTCCTATACTCTCAAGCGTTTTTAGTAGGAATGGATGTTGGATTTTATCAAATGCTTTTTCTGCATCTATTGAGATGATCATATGGTTTTTATTAATTTGATTATTAATATGGTCAATTATACTAATAGTTTTCGTAATATTAAACCAGCCCTGCATTCCTGGTATAAATCCCACTTGGTCATAGCGTATTATCCTGGGGATGATTTTCTGAAGTCTTTTTAATATTCAATTTCTTTTAATATTCATTAAGGAAATTGGTCTATAGTTTTCTTTCTCAGTTTTCGATCTACCTGGTTTAGGTATCAGTACCATGTCTGTGTCATAAAAGGAATTTGGTAGGACTACTTCAATCCCTATTTTTTCAAATAGTTTATATAGCATTGGAGTTAGTTGTTCTTTAAATATTTGGTAGAATTCACATGTAAATCCATCTGGTCCTGGTGATTTTTTCTTATGAAGTTGGTTAATAGCTTGTTCTATTTCTTTTTCTGAGATGGGACTATTTAGACTACTTACTTCTTCCTCTGTTAATCTGGGCAAGCTATATTTTTGAAGGTATTCTTCCATTTCATTAAAGTTATCGAATTTATTGACATAAAGTTGAGCAAAGTAACTCCTAACTATTGTTCTAATTTCCTCTTCATTAGTGGTGAGTTCTCCCTTTTCATTTTCAAGACTAACAATTTTCTTTTTATCTTTCCTTTTTTTTTAATCAGGTTTACTAAGGGTTTGTCTATCTTGTTGGTTTTTTCATAGAACCAACTCTTAGTTTTATTAATTAATTCAATAGTTTTTTTTTTTTTTTTACTTTCAATTTTATTCATCTCACCTTTTAATTTTAGAATTTCAAGTTTTGTGTTTGTCTGGGGGTTTTTAATTTGTTCCTTTATTAGCAATTTTAGTTGTAAGCCCAATTCGTTGGCCCTCTCTCTATTTTATGCAAGTAGGCTTGTAGAGATATAAAGCTTCCCCTTATTACTGCTTTGGCTGTATCTCCACTTTTTGGTATGATGTCTCATTATTGTCATTTTCTTGGGTGAAGTTATTAATTATGTCTATGATTTGCTGTTTTACCCAATCATTCTTTAGTATAAGATTATTTAGTTTCCAATTATTTTTTGGTCTATTTTCACCTGGCTTTTTATTAAATATAATTTTAATTGCAATGTGGTCTGAAAAGGATGCGTTTACTATTTCTGCCTTACTGCATTTGATTTTGAGGTTTTTATGTCCTACTATATAGTCAATTTTTGTATAGGTTCCATGAACTGCTGAGAAGAAAGTATACTCCTTTCTGTCTCCATTTAACTTTGCCAAAGATCTATCATATCAAACTTTTCTAGTATTCTATTTACCTCTTTGACTTCTTTCTTATTTATTTTGTGGTTTGTTTTATCTAATTCTAAGAGTGCAAGGTTGAGATCTCCCACTATTATAGTTTTGCTGTCTATTTCTTCTTGCAGCTCTCTTAATTTCTCTTTTAAGAATTTAGATGCTGCACCACTTGGTGCGTATATGTTTAATATTATACTGCTTCATTATTGATGCTACCCTTTAGCAGGATATAATGCCCTTCCTTATCTCTTTTAATTAGATCAATTTTTGTTTTTGCTTGATCTGAGATGAGGATGGCTACCCCTGATTTTTTGGCTTTTTCTGAAGCATAGTAGATTCTGCTCCACAGGAGACAATATTTAAAAGCATGTTAAACTTAATATCCAGTGGAAAACCATAGAGGGGGCAGAGCCAAGATTGCAGAAAGCAGACACAACTTTCTATAATCTCCTCTGACCTTCTCTCAAACCAACAGCAGAATAAGCCTCCACATCAGTTTTGGAGTCAAAGAACCCATACATATTTGGAAAACAACACATTCCCAAAGATACCTTGGAAGAACTTCAGAAAAGGTCTGTTTCAAACAGGCAAAGGGACAATCAGCTGAGTCCAGATTGCAATACAGAGAGACTGGGGTAAGAAGCTGGGGCAGAGAGGGAGAGAGTTACAGCTTCCATGCACCTGGTAATTTTCTGAGCCTCTTAGGCTACTATCTTCTGGTTGGAAGCTTGTGGTTTGGCAGATTTGCTACAAAAGGTAAATTGTAAACCACTGAGTCCTGGAAGAATAGGGGAGCTAATCACAATTACTCACTACCAGAAATCAATTAGCAGAACTGTGCCATGGCAGACTAAAGCAGCTATTGCTCCTTTCCATTGCAGATCTCAACCCTTAAAAAATGAAGATCAAAAAATCAAAAAGAACTCTCACCATAGACAGCTTTTATGGAAACTGAGAAGAACAGATGACAAATCCTGAGATTTCTAAAGGAAAAGCAACTCCAAATGAAGCTCCAAGGGGAGATATGAGCTGATCCCCATTTCACAAGGCTTTCTTGGAAGATTATGTATAAATGATCTTAAAAGAGAATTAGAAGAAAAATGGTGAAAGGAAATAAGATCATTGCAAGAAGGAAAGGAAAAAGCATATAATGCCTTTCAAAATAGATATGAAAGACACCAATTCACTGAAAAATATAATTTGTGAAATGAAAAAAAAACACTCAATGAACAAAACAATTCAATTGGCCAAATAAAAAGGAGCTAAAAATGCAACTGAAAAAATATATTAAAACTTAGAACTGAACAAATGAAAGTCAATGACTCAATAAAACTTCAAGAGTCTGTCAAACAAAAACAAAACAAAACAAAACAAAAAACAAAAAAAAAAAAAGAAAAGAAAAGAAAATATGAAATAACTCCTAGGAAAAACAACTGACCTGGAAAATAGATTAGGAGAGGCAATCTAAGGATTATTGGACTTCCTGAAACGATGATGAGAAAAAAAGAACCTAGACATATCTTATAGGAAATTATAAAGGAAAACTGCCCTAATATCTTAGAATCAGAAGGTAAAATAGCCATTGAAAGAATTCACTGATAACCTCCTGAAAGGGACCCCAAAATTAAATTCCCAAGAAATATTGTGGCTACATTTCAGAATTATCACATTGAGCAAAAGATATTATAATAAGCCAGAAAGAAACAATTGAAATGCTGAGGAATCACAATTAGGATTACCCAGGATCTAGCAGCTTCAAACTTAAAGGATTGAAGGGCCTGGAATCTGATATTCCAAAAGGCAAAGGAACTTGGATTACAGCCAAGAATAAGCTATACAGTTAAAATGAGCATTATCTTTCAGGGAAGAAGGTGAATATTGAGTGTTATGTGAATTTTACCTATTTCATATATATATATATATATATATATATATGCATATATATACGCATATATATGTATACATGCACACACACTCATATATAAAACTTTTTATTTTCAAAATGCATGAACAGATAATTTGACAACATTGACCCTTGTATAGAATTGTGTTTTATATTTTCCCCTCCTTCTCCCTTAGCTGGCAAGTAATCCAATATATGTTAAATATTTTAAAATAAAAATCCAATATGTATAAACATATTCATACAATTCTTTTGCTGTACAAGAAAAGTCAGATCAAAAAAGGAAGTAAATGAGTAAGAAAATAAAATGCAAATGCACAACAACAAAAAGAGTGAGAATATTATGTTGTGATCCACATTTAGTTCTCACAGTCCTTTCTCTGTGTGTAGATGGCTCTCTTCATCAAAAGATAATTGGAACTGGCATTAATCGCCTCATTGCTAGAAAGAGTCACATTTATCAGAATTGATCCTCATATAATATTGATTTGCTGTGTACAATTATCTGGTTCTGCTCATTCCACTTAGAATCATCAATTTTGCTAAAGTTGTGATTTTTTTCTATGTAGTTTTTTATTTGATTCTCTAGGCTTCTCTATGTATTTCATCATATCATCTGCAAAGAATGATAATTTGCTTTCCTCATGACCAACTCAAATTCCTTTAATCTCTTTTTCTTCTCCTATTGCCAAAGCTAACATTTCTAACATCATGCAATAACTTATTGAACCATTCTTCAAATGATAGGTATCCACTCATTTTCCAGTTTTTTGCCACTATGAAAAGGGCTGTTCAAAAAGAATTAGACTTTGAAATAGTGTACCATTAGCCTGTGAAGGAAATAAAAAATGCAGGCGGACAAAGGTAGAGAGATTGAGGATTTTATGTAGTAGTTCATAGTCATCCCCCAGAGTTTTTTCCCTGGGTGTAGCTGGTTAAATTCATTATTGCTCTATTAGAGCTGCTTTGGTTCATCTTATTGTTGAAAATGTCCACATCCATCAGAATTGATCATCATATAGTATTGTTGTTGAAATGTATAATTATCTCCTGGTCCTGCTCATTTCATTCAGCATCAGTTCATGTAAGTCTCTCCAGGGCTTTCTTAAATCATTCTGTTGGTCATTTCTTACAGAAATAATAGTATTCCATACTGTTCATATACCACAATTTATTCAGCCATTCTCCAATTGATGGGCATCCATTCAATTTCCAGTTTCTGGCCACTACAAAGAGGGCTGCCACAAATATTCCTGCACATACAGATCTCTTTTCCTTCTTTAAAATCTCTTTGGGATATAAGCCCAGTAATAACACTGCTAGGTCAAAGGTTATGCACAGTTTGATAACTTTTTGAGCATAGTTCTAAATTGCTCTCCAGAATGGCTGGATGTATTCACAATTCCAACAACAATGTATCAGTGTCTCTGTTTTCCCACATCCCCTCCAACATTGTACATTATCTTTCTCTTGACAGTTATTTTAAATGGAATTTCTCTTTGTATCTCTTGCTTCTTGGCTTTTCTTGATAATATATAAAATGATGATGATTTATGTGGATTTATTGTGTAGCCTGCAACTTTGCTAATGTTGTGAATTGTTTATATATAGTTTTTTATTCAATTCTGTAGGCTTCTCTGTGTATACTATCCTATCAACTGGAAAGAATGATAATTTGGTTTCTTAATGACCTGTTCAAATTCCTTTAATCTCTTTTTCTTCTATTATTGACAAAGCTAACATTTCTAATATAATATTTAATTTTAATGGTGATAGTTGGCAACCTTGTTTCACTCTTTATTGGGATCTTATTGGGAATGGTTCTAGTTTTTCCCCATTACATATGATGATCACTGATGGTTTTAAATAGGTGCTACTGTTTTAAGGAAGAGTCTATTTCTTTACTCTCTATTGTTTTTAATAGGAATGAGTTTGGATTTTATCAAAATATTTTTCTACATTTATTGAAATAATCATATGATTTTTGTTAGTTTGGCTATTGATATAGGTAATTGTGATAATAATTTTCCTAATATTGAACCAGCCCTGTATTCCTGGTGTAAATCCTACTTAATCATTCAAATTTCTGTAATCTTGTTACTAATATTTTATTTAAGATTTTTGCATCAATATTCATTAGGGAAATTAGTCTATAATTTTCTTTCTCTGTTTTTATCATACCTGGCTTAGCTATCAGCACCATATCTGCCATAAAATAAAGTTGGTAGGACTCCCTCCTTTTTTTTTTTTTTCAAATATTTTATATAGAATTTAAATTAATTGTTATTTGAATGCTTGATAGAATCCACATGTAACTCCATCTGGCCCTGGAGATTTTTTTCTTAAGGAATTGATTCATAGTTTGTTCCATTTCTTTTCTAAAATTGGACTTTTTAAAAAATTTATTTCCTCTTCTGTTTACCTGAGCAATCTATATTTTTGCATATCTTCCTCCATTTTATTTAGATTATGAAATTTACTGGCATATAGTTGGGCAAAATAATTACTAATTATTACTCTAATTTCCTCTTTATTAGTTGAAAGTTAACCCTTTTCATTTTTGATTTTCTTCTTTCCTTTTTCTAATCAAATTAACTAAAGGTTTATCTATTTTGTTGTTTGTTTGTTTTTTTTTCATAAAACTACATGTTAGTTTTATTAATTTAATAGTTTTTTATTTTAAATTTTATTAATCTTCACTTTTATTTTCAGAATTTCAAATTTGGTATTTAATTGAGGATTATTAATTTGCCTTTTTCTAGATTTTTTAGTTGTAATCTTAATTCATTGATCTTCTTTTTCTCTATTTTATGCAAGCAAGCATCTAGAGATATAAAATTTCCCCTTTGGCTGCATCCCACAAATTTTGGTATGTTGTCTCATTATTGTCATTCTTTTGGATGAAATTATAGACTGTTTTTATAATTTGCTGTTTCACTCATGCATTGTTTAGGGTTGGATTATTTAATTTCCAATTAATTTTTGTTCTATTTTCTTCTGGCCTTGCATGTGATTTTTATTGTATCATGATCTGAAAAAATGCATTTACCATTTCTGCCTTTCTGCATTCAATTTTGAGGTTTTTATGCACTAATACATGGTCTATTTTTGTATAAGTTTCTTGAACTGCTGAGAAAAAAGTAACTGTTCTGCCTCATTTAATTTTCTTCAGAGATTTATCATACCTAACTTTTGTAACATTTTGTTTACTTCCTTAACTTCTTTCTTATTTATTTTGTGGTTCAATTTATCTAGTTCTTAGAGTGCAAGATTAAGATAGTCCAGTAATATAGTTTTGCTGTCTATTTCTTCTTGCATCTCTCTTAACTTCTTCTCTAGGAATTTAGATGCTATACCCCTTGGTACATATATGTTTAGTATTGATATTGCTTCATTATCTATGGTAGTCTTTAGTAAAACATAGTTTCCTTCCTTATCTATTTTAATTAGATCTATCTTTACTTGATCTAAGATCAAAATTGCTACCCCTGCTTTTTTATTTTACCTGAAGCATAATAGATTCTGCTCCAGCCTTTAACTTCACTCTGTATTTATCATTATGCTTTAAAAGTGTTTCTTGTAAACAACATATTGTAGGATTTTTGCTTTTAAACCAGTCTGCTATCTGCTTCTGTTTTATGGGAGAGTTCATCCCATTCACATTGACAGTTAAAATAACTAATGCTGTATATCCTGTCATCTTATTTCACCTAAGTTATTCTTTTCTCTTTCCTTTCCCCCTTTCTTTCTCCCCACTAATTTGCCATTGATGACCAGCTCCTTCAACCAGTCCTTCTCATTTAGAGTCTTTCCTCCTTTTTTATACTTTTCCCCTAATACTTCTGTTCTCCCATCTATTAGTCTTTCCCTTTCCTTTCCCCTTTTCCTTCCCACTTTCCAATGGGAATGAGGTAAGACAAGTTTCTTTGTGCAATCAAATATGTCATATATTCTATATTTGAGGCAGATCTGATGAAAGTAAGAATTCACACGATGCTCATCCTCCCTCCTTCTTTCCCTCAATTATGATAGGTCTTCTTTGCCTCTTTGAGAGATATTATTTCCCTTTACCTTCTTTTTTCTCCTTTTCCAGTACTATCTCCTTTCCACCTCTAGTTTTTTTTTCATATTGTCATAAGATAATCTTACATTTATACTTGCACTCTCTAAATATACCTATAACAGAAATATAGTTCACAATAGTTCTTTTATTTTTACCCTTTTAAGTTTTTTGAGTTCTGTGTTTGGAGATCAATTTTTTTTGTTCAGTTTTAGTCTTTTCATTAGAAATAGCAAAAATTCACCTATATCACTGAATGTTCATCTTCTTCCCTGAAAGATAATGCTCATTTTAGCTGGATAGTTTATTCTTGGCTGAAATCTAAGTTCCTTTGCTTTTCAGGATATCAGATTCCAGACCCTTCAGTTCTTTAAGGTGAAAGCTGCTGGGTCCTAGGTAATCCCAACTATGGCTCCTCAGTATTTAAATTGTTTCTTTCTGGCTACTTGCAATATCTTTTCCTTGGTGCAATAGTTCTGAAATTTTGCTGCAATATTCCTTGGGGATTTAATTTTGCGATATCTTTCAGGAGGTGACCAGTGAATTCTTTCAATGGCTATTTTACCTTCTGATTCTAAAATACCAGGGAAGTTTTCCTTTATGATTTCCTGTAAGATAATAGGTCTAAGTTGTTTGTTTGTTTGTTTGTTTGTTTGTTTTTCATTATGGCTTTCAGGAAATTCAATAATCCTTAGATTGTCTCTCCTAGATCAATTGTTTATTTTAGGAGGTATTTCATATTTCTTCTGTTTTTTCATTTTGTTTTTGTTTTTGTTTTTGATTGACTGATTCTTGAAGTCTTATTGAATCATTCAATTCCATTTGCTCAATTTTAATTTTTAGTGTATTATTTTCTTTAGTTACATTTTTTAAGCTTCTTTTGTAATTGGTGAATTAAATTGTTTTGTTCATTGCATTTTTTCCATTTCACAAAATTTGTTTTTCAGTCAATTGGTATCTTTCATATCTATTTTGTAAAGCATTATATGTTTTTTCCTTTCCTTCTTGCAATGATCTTATTTCCTTTCCTCATTTTTCTTCTAATTCTCTTTTAAGATCCTTTATGCAATCTTCCAAGAAAGCATTGCCCCTTTGGGGCTTCATCTGGAGTTGCTTTGCCTTTAGGAATATCAGGATTTGAGGTTTGTTCTTTTCTCTTTCTATAAAAACTGTCTATGGTAAAAGTGTTTTTTTTTGTTTTTTTTTTTTAAAGACTTGAGGTCTGCTCAATACAAAGGAGTGACTGCTGATTTAATTTTCCCTGGGATAGTTCTATTGATTGATTTCTGGTGCTGAGTAGTGGTGGCTAGGTCCCCCATTCTTTCAAGGCTCAGTGGTTTACAATTTGCCTTTTGTAGCAAATCTGCCAAAGCACCTGCTTGCAACCCAGAACAGAGTAACCTAAAAGGATCACAGAAAATATTGTCACTTGTGTGAAAGCTGCAGAGCTCTGACTCCCTGCCCCAGCTTCTTGTCCTTGTCTTTCTGTTCTGCAATCCGTGTTGGGCAGACTGTCTCCCTTCCTGTTTGAAAAAGACTTGTTCTGAAATTCTTCCAAGGTATCTTCTTCTGGAAATGTGCTGTACTCCAAATATTTGTTGGTTCTTTGACTCCAAAACCAGTTTAGAGGTGTATTCTGCTGTTGGTTTGAGAGAATGTCAGAGGAGGTCACAAAATGTCATGTCTGCTCTCTGCCATCTTGGCTCCACCCCAGATCGACTATCATTTTTTCAAGAAAATACTAAAAATATTTACTCATCTGCATTGCCAAAGGGAAAAATACAGACTTATAGAATCCACAAAATTCTAAAGTTAATATTAAACACAGAACCTTAAAGCTCACCTTTGTCTCTTTATATATGAAGAAAGTAGTCTAGAGAGGTTAAATGTATTATGTGTACTCATACATATATTAAATAACACCAACATAATTTGAACACAGGTCTTTTGACTTAAAATATATCTAGTTTTTTTTTAATGTTACTGTATCACTATATATTAAGATTATGTCCATATAAGAACATTAAGTTTAAATTTTATTTTTTGTCTATTTTAAAATAAATAAATAAAAATAATAATGAATAAAATAAATTTAAATAAATAAATAAAAATTTTAATGAATAAATAAAAATATCAAATACTATGAGATATGCTAAGCATTAGACACATAAAAAATGCAAGATAGTTTTTGCTAATGTCACCTAATTCCATCTCAAAAATATCTAAATAATTCTTCTTTTTTATTTTTTAAAATGAAATAGGGAGTTTGGTGTCTGCCAGTTTTGATTTACCATTGGATAGAATCAAAGACCAAAGGGGACGTGCAGTAGCTACTGAAATAGTAAGCAAGAAATATAGTGTTGAAGACTTCATTTATTTTTTTTTCATTCATGTCTGATGTTTGAAGATTCCATTTCAGATTTTCTTGGTAAAGATATAGGAGTGGTTTGCCATTTCTTTGTCTAATTCATCTTACAATGAGGAAACTAAGGTAAGCAGGCTTCAATAATTTTCTCAGAATCTCAGAGTTACACAACTAATAAGTATTTAAAGTCATGAAGATGAATCCGTGAAATTCCAAGGCCAGAAATCCAAATGGAGACCAATAATATTATGGAATGTATATCTATATATCTATATCTATATCTAATCTATGTCTATTCTATATCTATATATGTACACACACAAGGAGTAATAAATTAATTACACATGGAATGTATATGTATATATGCCCATGTATGTATATATACATGTGTATATGTGTACATATATCTATATACACATTATAGTATTATCAGTTATGAGGATCAGTTTCTATTTGAGTGCTTTCCTTTCAATTCTCTACAGAAAAATTGAAGTAAAAATGATCAAATAATAACCCTTCTTTTAGGATGTGTGAAGTTGAAATGTGTTCATTTTAAAGAAGCACACACTTGAGTTATATCATTCTATTGAGTTAGTCTCCTACTATTTATATGTACAAACACATTTACCTATGAATGTATACAAACACATATGTGCACATATATAACACCTTGAAATAATATTTGAGCGGGTAAAAACATGAAGAAAATCTTGTATCTATTTCCCATCTGTGTTAGATAACAGTTTTTGTCATAATTTTTAAGGGAAATTATCTTTCATTTTTATATACAAAAGGAAAGAAGCTCCAAGCTTTATGATCTTAGTCTCCACTGTATTTCCTAAGCCACACATGATGGTTAAGCCTCTCTTATATGTTTGTATCGTGCCTTAAAAAGGGAAGTCTCCTAATAGATACCTTGGAACAAAGCTTCCCATATTAGCATTTTTATAGTTTGTCATTTTATTCTGACCCCCTCTCTCCAAAAGCATATGCAGATCAAAGTGCCACAAGATAAATGTGGCTTTCTTTGAATAAGAATAAATAGAAAAAATGTACAAATATTTATTCAAGGAAAAAAAAGATAAAGGATTTTGCTTAAGGGAAGATCTGGGGAACTTTTTAATTTAGGGGGTGGGTGGTTCACAAACTTCAGAGAATGTTAATGGACAACATATGCTATATATTTTGGGAATGAGGGAAAAAATGCATACCATGAAACTTCCCCTAAGACTTGTAAAATACAAATTACATTAATACATCAAACTTTGGGTTATAAAAGAACACAAATAAGGAAATAGAAAAGGAGAGGGAAATATGTGTGATCAAATGGACCTTAAGAATTATTAGAATCTTCCTGGTTAGATCTAAGTTGTTGGGTTTTTTTTTTGTTTGTTTGTTTGTTTGTTTGTTTTAATTCTCTTAAATACTTTGCAGCAAAGAACTCCATTTAAAAAAAATGTTCATCATGACTTCTTTTCCAGTAACTTCTCAGTTAAACTTGAAGTGATTTAGTACCCAGGATTTCACAAGCTATCTTATATTAGGTCTTTTTTAAAATGAAGCTTAAACATTAGTGAATTTGGTATTCCATATATAAATCCCATAACTTGAGAGATAGAGAAAGATACAAAGGAAAAAGGACAAGGAAATCCATGACCAATGTGTTCTCATTTCCATTCCTTTAATATCAAAGGATTAAATAGATCTTGAACAATGGTCAAAATTAGAATAACTTCTCTGGAATCTCTTGAAAGCCTTGAATTTATTTCTTTGCTTACATCTTTTAGAACTATTGCCTCATTGCTTATGCTGATAGAAGAAAGACTATGGATAAAACAGTTTGAAATCAGAAAACCTTAGTATTTCCTTTAAAAAACTGTGCAATAGCTCATATAATATGTGTCATTTATCCTGTCTAAAATCTCCTCCTTCAAAGCAGAAAAGTGGGAAAATAAATTTTCACAATAAATTTTCTGATAAAAGCCTCGTTTCTCAAATATACAAGAAAATGAGCCAAATTTATAAAAGTAAAGAGATATTTCTTAATTGATAAATCATCAAAATATATGAACAGGTAGTTTTTAGAAGAAGAAATCAAAGTTATAAATAATTAAATGAAAAAATACTCTATATCACTTACATTAGACAAATGCAAATTACAACTCTGAAGTATCACTTCACCCCTAACAGACTGGTTAATATGAAAGAAAAAGGAAAATGGTAATGGTAGAAGACATATAGGAAGAAAGGACATTATAGCATTGTTGATGAAATTGTAAACTACTCCAATAATTCTGGAACAATTTGAAACTATGTCCAAAAGATTATAAAGCTATGCATATCCAGCAATACTCTGTTAAATCTGTATTCCTCAGAGATTAAAAGAAAGGGAAAAGACTTATATATACAGAAATATTTTGAGCAACTCCTTATGATGGCAAATAATTGGAAATTATCAGAATGCCCATCAATTGAAAAATGTCTGAACATGTGTCTGAACATGATAGGTGTGCTTTGAGAAATGGCAAGCAGGATAGTTTCAGAAAATCCAAGGAAGACATATGAAATAATATAAAGTGAAATGAACACAACTAGAGAATATTATCTATAGTAACAGTAATATTATAAAGATGATCAAATATCCAAGGCTTAGGTCAATGATGCAAGACAATTCCAAAGGACTCATGTTGAAAAATGTTATCAACATCTAGAGAGAGCTATGTTGAACTCTAAATGATTGAATCATTTTTTTAAATTTTATTTTTTCTTATTTTTTGCAACATGACTAATGCAGAAATATTTTGTGGCATTTCCCACATATGTTTATATATTTCTTGCCTTCCCAGCAAATGATAGACTGGTGGAAGGGAAGCACAGAGAGAATTTGTAACATAATTAAAAAAAAAAAAAAAAGAATATAAATAAATATATAAATAGGATTCCTTCTTCTTTAAATGCCATTTTTCTA